>NW_028289007.1:467500-1159487 GCF_059628265.1 Tinamus guttatus | reverse complement strand
CCAAGAGCAGTAACAAGAGTTTTGGAAAGCATAGTAAGCAAAAAGATTGAAGGCATCAGTATATACAGTTCGAAAAGAATAGACTGTGAGGGATAAGAATTATCTCAGAATGATTTATAAGGACTCTTTATAAGATCAGATTCTTCTGGGAATAGCTTGAAAAAAAAATGGCTTAATTTTTAACAACGTATTGTGGTTAGATCAGCAGCTCCTCAACCACAATTCTAAATGTGCTCCTGACAATATGAATATAACTGCAAACCTGAGATTAATAAAGATTTTTCCATCTCTTTTCTTGGAATTGTGAGTTGTTTTATTTTCATCTCTGTCCAAATTTTCTTATGTCTTTACAGTTTGAACAAAATGCTCTTTTAGTAATGATCCAGTCCAGCACGAATAATGAAGTGATGTCACAGCTGGTAGTTAATAAAATATTTGAGGTTACTGTCTTTCTTGGGAGACAGAAAGTGCAGTTGTAGGCTGCTGATGTTGGTAAAAAGAGAGCTTTTAAGGCACACGGGATTCTCTTTTTGCCTTTTCAGTGGAATGGGATGTTGCGCACAGAATGATTAAGTGGGAAGTGCAGGTGGGGAGAAAGGCAAGTTAGACACTGTATGCATGAGTCTGCTCTGATTTTTGGTGTTATGCACAAAATGTGGAATAAATACAGGGATGTGATAATGATTCAAGAGAGAACTTTTATTGCTTCTAGCTGCTTTGTAAGTCTTAGTGAATGTTGCTTAATTCTTAATTTTCTGTGATTCACAATTTATGCATGCATTCGCAAGTAGCTTTAATTTTTAGCTTTTCTTCCCTGGGCTTTTGATTTTGATTCGGACTTCACGGTGCCTTTTTTTTTTTTTTTTTTTTTTAAGATTAGTTTAGGAGTATGTCTTCCTTCAGAACAGCTTAGCCACAGTGAAATATCAAAATTTTTGTTAAGGAACTTTAATTATCATGAGTTCTTAGTTTCTGCTCACTTGTAAATTATCTCTGTTTTTTTTTGTAGTTTTATAGAATTTTCAAATATGTTGAGTTATAGTATTTGAAACTAGTTTTAGTTGGATATAGAAATGAAAGCCAACAGCTTCATCATAATTCCGAAATAACTAAACTTATATTTCTACTGTGCAGTTTCTTTTGTTCCAAAATGTATGCTAGAATTCATATTTACCCTAAAATTTCTGGATTTTTGTGCATTTCAAACCCAGCATTTGCACTGTAGCTGTCAGAATACTGCTCTGTATTCTAAATGTCATCTCCTCTTAATGTGTGATTGAAAGTAATGAAAGGAGGAAAAAAAAGAAAAAAACAAAACAATTGTTTTAAAGTTTCATATGTTAATGAAACATAATATTCATATGTTAAACAGTTTAGTAATGGTTAAATACCAGAGTTAGGTCTGAAATAGTTACATGAGTCAGTTTTGCAGTTCAGGCGTTAGAGTAGTATTTTACATTGGTAAACACTTCGTAATGTTTTAGAGATGAAAATAAACCATGTTGGATTTTAAGTTAATTTTGTTTACTTTTGTTTTATAGAAGTATATTTTTTTTTCTAGTTTAACTTTGTTGGAAGAATCCTTGGACCCAGAGGACTAACAGCTAAACAGCTTGAGGCAGAAACAGGATGCAAGATAATGGTCCGAGGGAAGGGCTCAATGAGGGACAAAAAGAAGGTAAGTGCTTGAAAGGTTTCAGATGTCTGGTTTCCTTTCCTAATGCAAAGGAAAAGGCAACGCCCCCCTTCCCCCAAAGTAATGTTGTCATTATATGCTTCTTCAGTATTAGTATTTACAGGTGTGGTGGGCAACGCTTTTCTTAAACAGTTTTTCTTAAAGTAATTTTTCATCCCCTATAATGGTGTGATTGCGAGTCTAACTAGCAATTACAAAGTATTTTGTAATAGAATAACTTCTGATTATTTAAAATGCTTTCCATCTGAAGGTGAAACTTACATGTGTTCTTAAGAGCTTTCTTCTGCTGAAATACCAAAATAATGGCTTTTGCAAGTAATGCAGACTGTTGCATTTGTGGCGATGAATTTTCTCTGTATGGAGTGAACAAACAAGCACTACATTTCTGCATTTACTTGGACCTTGTGGAGAGCTGGAATGTAATTAAGACTGTTCCTTGCTCTCTCCTGTAATACGTCTTGCCCATATAAATAGGGAAACTTTTGTTTTCAGGATATGCCTACCCGAACATCAAGTTGGCATGATGGTATCTTCCGGAAGTCATTGCTGTTTGGGTTTTGTGGTGTTTTTTTCTTTTATTTCTCTTCTTTTTTTTGTGTGTGTGTGTGATTTTATTTTCTAAACTTTTTTTTTTTTCCTCTGGTTACTGCTTGCTGAACTTGTACCTGCATCTTCACTTCCATTTGAGATGTGTTACCATAATTATTTCTTCTTTTGGTTTGTTCTTTAGAAACTCACTTTTTTTTTCCTTACCTGATCTGCCACATAGTATGTTCTGTTAGTAAGTATGTAGCACATAGCAATTAAAATAGAAAGCCAATACCTACTCAGTTAAAGCAAACAAACAAACAAAAAAGCAGACTTCTCAACAGATTTCAGTTGTTTAGCTTGCTAACTTCTGCATGAAGATCTTTTCTGAACTGTGAGGGATTTTTGGTCCAGATTCTGTAGAAGTAACAGGCTGATGTTGTCTTAAATGGTGCTTATTTTATGAAGACTTAGAATTTATTTTTTAAATCATTCTAATTTACATCCTGAATTCCTTCTGCCTCTTAGTTGCATGAACATTCAACATGTAAATGAGTCTTGTTTTTGTGGAGTTTTAAACTCCATAAAATTGACAAGAAGAACTTCTAAAGATGATATTTTTGTAGAGGATTTTGAAATACAGTTTTCCTATAATTGGGGGTGGAATGAGACTTTGAAAGCATAGAGTATTAAAATTTCAACATGCTTTAGTTGTATCGAGTTGCGTGGGGTGTTGATGCTGTATGTTGAAGCAAAGCGTATGGTTGCCAATATGTGAACAGTCTCAGCTTCATGATTTTGCTTATGACTTTTAATAGTATTCTTTTTTTCTTGTATACATTCTACTATATTGTGGAAAAGAGGGTGTTCTGGAGCAGAAGATTTAGTGGAGATGCTGCCTTCCTTTTATAGTTTGCAGACCTACCTTAGTTTTCATTAGAGTATTCTTGACACTTTTTGGGTGATGGATTAAATAGAAGTTGACTATTGATTATATGGCATAATATCAAAAACAACAAATATTTTTTAAATAGAAAGTATGAATTATCAGACTACTATTCTGAAATGAGAAATATTAATCCCTTAAAAATGATAATAGTTTAAAGTTCATTCAGCTCTTTCCTACTTAACCATAGCTTTTAAAGTACGGTTTGCGTTTTTATATCTAGCACAGTTCTTCAGCTCTGCCCATAAATGAATGTCTGCTTATCAACACCCTCTCTTCCTTTAGGAATTAAAATTCTAGGTCTGGGGTAGTTCATCAGATTGTGTGACTTTTATTCCAAGTAAAATTACTAAAATTATTAGTTTTGGTTCATTTAGGTTCATAGGTATTATGAGCTAAAACATTTCAGGCATCTATTCTTTAGCAAGTTTGTAAGTTAGGCTCCAAACTTAATGGTCTCAAAATAATACCTTGCTATTAGTAGTAAACATATGTATATTTAAGAGACATGTTAACAGCCTTGCTCTGATATATCCTTAAAAGTTTTGCAAATTGGCTTTGCTGTGTGGCAAATGGTATAATCCATTTAGTTGTGTTAGCAATAGCTGTACTTGCAGGCAGTTACAATTGTGGGGGAAAAAGAGAAGAGAATTTGCATGATAATTTCTCATGGAGGGGCCCATTCCCCCATAAATGTGCCATTTACAAAGCTTGTTCTGAAAAGCACCCAGAAGAGAGGAGGTTGCTTCAGGCTTCTGGAAAGGGCTGCATGTTTCCTGGGATCTTGGCTTGCAGCCATATGTCCCATCCAAGCCTTCCTCCTTTTCCCCTTCCTTCCCCTTCCACTCAGCCTGAGCAGAACCCAGTGTGACCCAGTGAATTTAGATGAACTGTGGGAGGAGCCATTCTCCAAAATGTGATAACTGTGTTTTGGCTATAGAGCCTTCAGTCTTTGGATACCTTTTCATTTAATAGGGTCTCACTGAAGACACACCCAAGTAGTTGAGCCTGAAGGTGCTCTGTTTGGGTGCTATCTCTAGGGAGGCACCTATGTTCCTGCAGCCTCCTGTCCTGTCCTGGGTTCACATGAGAACATCCTGCACTGTTGTTGGTGGTCATCTGCTTGTGTTAGGACTCCATCCATGTTTGTCTCCCTCTTAGACTTTGTAAAAAAGTTCCACTGTTCTTCAGAGTTCACCCTTTCCTGTGGGGAGTCATTTGTCTAGTTAGCATGGGCAGGTTTTCTGTATGGGAAGAAGAAATGTAGAAATGACTCTTTTTCTCTTCTTTTTTATAAAGCGCTGCTCCAAAGAGAATATACTGGAGTAAATTACCAGAGTTTTGTCTTTGAGGAAAAGTTTGTAGACTTGGGACCTTGAGAATATGCATCTGCTGCTTCTTACTTGAAGTAAAAAATGAAAGTTGTCTGCAGCAAAGTGTAGTTCTGAATGGCTCAGATAAAAGATAATACCTGCTCCATACACTGACTAGAGCAGTTAGTGGTGAGTCTTGTCTTAGCACAGTCTACGTTAAGACATTTCAGGTTGGGTGGATTATTAAGGGAGGAGTAAGGATGTCTTAAAGCTCTTGTTCCAATATAGGGCAGGAGAAAAGGCAGAAATGTTACCTCTGTTACATTGCCTGATGTTTTTGGAGCACAGAGCACTTTACAGTTGATGATGATTTCATGAGATAATGCTACAATTATTGTGGAACATGTGCCAAACAAATTACTTGATAGAAACTGTTTTCATGCCCTACATTTTTAGTCTTTCCATAGCCTTTTCACTGCTCTGAGGTGATTCGTATTACTCACTGGCCTGGTATATTGAGTCGATGGACTTTGTGGTGCAGAGTGTGCTCTGGTGCCTTGTGTGAGCTACCGTTACTGCTGCAGTTACAAGCGTCACTGAAGCACCGATTGTAATGCACTTTACAGTGCATCTTGTACCTCAACTAGAGTAGATTTTTTGGACAGTTTTTCTTCTAAAAATAAGAACAGTTGGAAGCCTTATTCGAGACACATTCACAAACAGAATAAATTATCAAGCGGTGATATTTATAAGTTTCAGAAGTAAGTACACTTCTTGTGTAGGGAATAGGCATAGGCCTATGCCCCTTTTCTTTATGAATTAATGTTTACAGTTGAGCTCCTCAGGACAAGACAAACAGCTCCCTTCAGCAGTCAGAGCAGAGTGTGCTCTTGGGGAGGATTAGGTTATGCTTTGTTTTAGAAAGCCCTGACATCTCATCTCATTGCCTCCAGAGGAAATGTTCTACATAAGGAGGAGACTTTCAAGGTTTTTCCTATTTGCTTGAGTTGCATTGGAATTTGGGGGAGACTGTAGGTAGAAGTTAATCCATACATATACTTCATGAGTGTTTGATGTCTGCAAACCGGTTGCCCAGTGCAAGTTATAAAAGAAGCTTTACTGGAAGTAAAACAGTTGTTTCAGTAAAATAATTGCAACGTAGTTGTGTTTTCAGTTAGCACACCAGTTGTCAGTAGCTAATGTGACAGTTTCATGATGCCAAATAACACCTCCTAGTGTTGTTAATTATCCATCTGTTTCTCCCTTCCTTGCTAGTAGTAGTAGTAGTAGTAGCAGCAAAATGCAAGAAAAAATACAAAAGACTGAAAGGGAAAACAAATTCAGGGAAATAAACCATCTCCATTTACTATGTAGAAAACTTTACACTGCTCTCCTTGCCTGTGAACAGAAATAATGAATTAGAAGTCTAACAACCAAGCCTTCGCATGGTCAAGTCGCTTGAACTTCAATCTAATAAGTGTGCCTGTCACTAGGTAGAGTGGAAGATCACAGTTTTCACACCGAAGGATACTGTTTTATAAAAAAAAAAAAAAAAAAAAAGACTACCCTGTGATGGATGAACAAGAATATTGGGTTTATATCTTCCGTCTTATGCAACTGCTTTCAAGCATTGGCATGCTCATAGGAAACCGACTCTATTACTCTAACATGATCTCTCTTGATAGATTATGGGGCGCCAACTCTTTTAAGCATGAACATTTTGCTGTCTTGTATTTCCACCTAGATATATTAGATGACTTTCTGGTCGCCTTTTTTCCACTCACTAAAAGTTACATAAGCGACCCGGACTTGAAATTAGATTCAAGTTATATGAGAGAGTATTTCTTAAAATAGCAGTCCAAATAAGGGTGGTGACTCATCTGCTTATTTCTTAAGGTTTTGACAGACTAGAGTGTTGAAGTTTTACATGTGAATGTTTGAAAGTTGTTTTTGACTGGTAATTGAATGTATTAAATACACTTCTGTCTTTCTGAAACTTAATACTCTTTTGCAAAAGACAGAAGTTCTCCCTATAGTAAAGGATAAAGTTTTGCTACTGGAAGGTCTTAAGTTGCTCAAGCACTGGAGGGGGAAAAAAAGAGTAGAAAAATAGTACTGTTCTTCGATCAGGTTGTTTACAACATTTACATGTTATATAGGAGTGCTGTATATTTGTAACATTTTATTACTTTTGGGTCTCTGAAATACTATCTGACACACTCTGTCCAATAAAATGTTTTAATATACTTGTGATTTAATTCATAAAGTGAAGCAACTGTCATTAAATGACAACTCATACTTGTGGAGTGTGTTGTTAAGTCCTATTAACAGCAGTTCTAATTACAGAAGTGCTCAGCATTTATCTTCTGAGAATAATATATGTGGACAAATAATAAAGCTATGATGCTGGCATGTATATTGGGATTGTAAAGTTGTTTTGTATTTCAGAATGAAATACAGAGTTGATCCGTTACTCGCATTTTGTCTTCTGGGAGTGACTTGCATGGTTCAAGTCCTTTACCCGTAAAATCTGCCCTGTGCACAAGTCTGCTGCTGCTGTCTGCTGCTTTCATATATCTGTGTTGTGAAATCATGGCCATGGGGAGCTGATTGCTTAAAAATCTGTAAGATGCTTGCAAAGATGGGCTTTTCTGTACTTTTCAGTATGGTAAGGAATAAGGAGGGGAGGAAAAAAAAGCCCATTTCAAGTGCTTGGTAACTGGCATAGGATTAAAGCAAAAAGCAAGCCTGTATACATATAATATATGACTAAAATTACTGTCCTTTTATGAAACTCCCTTTCTGACAATGTCAGGGCAGCTTCCAGAGGTCAGATGTTTATTTTTACTTTTATTAAACAACAACTGTCAGAATTCTTCATAAATATCCGTCATAAAGGTTACTGTTTGTGAAAATACCTTGAGCTCTGCTTACCAGAAACTCCCTATTTTGGGCAGTGTGAACTGGCAGCCCAGCATGTTGAATTTCATGGTCTGTGCTGTGTTTTGCTGCACACGGATGCTGCAATTTCTCTGTGTAAGAGAGTGCCAAACTGATGGCTAGGGTCACTTGTCATTGGTGTCAACTTTTGTAACCATACTGATTGTAGGAACAGACTGCAGCAAAGACTGAGGTATTATCTGTGCAATATATTGGACCTGCTAAGTTCAGGTAAATAAACTTTACTTACAGTATTTGTTAATCGGAAAAAAAAAAATCTGGTATCCAGAGTGCAGCACTTAAGTTATTAACGGGAGAACAATAAACTAATAACTTCAATAAAATAGTTGCAATGTAGTTGTGTGATTTCTTTCTAAAACTTGTATAGGTTTTTGCAGCAAAATTTAATCACGCTTATTCTTTGGTGTACATATCTGCATTCAAAACCACCCAGATTTATCAAAACATTTTGAAACTTGAAGCTTTTTGCATATTTGCTTGTTGACCAGTATAATAGGCCAGTATAATAAACCAGTATAATAAAAAGTATAATCTTTTTATAGTTAACTGTAATATCATATTAATAATCATAAAAATCATATTAATTTTAAGGTAGTTTAACTTGCCTATTCAACATATCACAGCAACTATTTTAATATGTGATGAAGAACTACCATATCAGAATATATAAAACAGGTAAATTTTGTATGTACATATATGGTAGAGAAAAATCTTCTGTCTTAGAATTAAACCTTATTGAAGAATATACTTAGTTATATAATTATAGTACAGAATTTTAAGAATATTGTACTTTGTATTTGATATACTTAGAATGTACTTGAGTGCAGTACTTTGCCTGCCTGGAGGCTCAGTGTGAAACATAAGATGTACGAAAATAATCTTGGTTGCTTGTCAGCTAGTATTTTTTCAATAGTGATTGCTGCAGAAAATAAACTTTTCTATTCCAGTTTTCCCGCCTTTATTGCATTTGCAGCCTCTTATTTTGAATGCAGAAGTTGTTGTAAACCTGTTTTTATGATCTTGTTCTTTTTTTTTTTTTTCTCTCTTTTTTTCACTTAAAGAATTATCAAGTGTGGCCTCTCCCTTCTCACCCACAGAAATTGAATTATATCTGGTTTAGTCTAGGGCTGGTGACCCCTTATAGTCTTAGATCTCTTCACAGTAGCTGTTAATTAATAACGTTGGCTGCGGTAGAGGGAGTCATCACCAGAAAAAAAAAAAGTTATTCCTCTTGGAAGTTACTGATTTAATTACATGAGGTACTTGAATGCTAAAGGCAAAATAGTAGAAAACTTATTTCATAAAATTCAAAAGGCAATTGTTGAAGGTTTAAACATAGCCTGAGTTACTCCTAATGGAAGGCTATGTTCTCTTAAGCCCCTTTGAAGGGATCCTTTATAGGTCCCTTCGTAGTCCATAGTCCTAGACTACGATGTGGGAGAAGGTGCTGTATCATCTTTGTTTGCATATCTTTCTGAAGAATTTCTTTTCATTATTAAGTTCAATTTATATTATAGTAATCAAGTGTAGACACAATTAGCTTGCTTATTTATGGGACTCTGAATTTTACAAGAAGGGAATATTTTCCTTGAATGTTATGTAAAGCTTGACAGATACTCCCTCTTCAAAATAATTTATTGCAAAAACCTTTTCACGTAGAAGACTGAGGAATGCTCTCTTTTTCAAGGGCAGAATGATTTTGTTTTGAAGGGTAGAAAAATTTAGGTGCCTGAGGGCCATAAGAATTACTGCAAACCAATAAATATCACTCACAAGTATCTGATGCAATGCATCTTTAAACAAATCTGATAAATTTTAGATAATATTTGTATGTGCTGCCTTTTTTTTTTTTTCCCCTCTGCTTTGGTTGCTTCTGCAACATGCTGAATTTGAAGTTGCTGCTTTGAGCAGTTTTTGACATACTTAATAGATGTGTGCTGTCTTTAGTGATGGGAAAAGCAGCATAAGCCTTTGACCTAGACATGAAAATAAATGGAGCTAATGACAATAAGGAAACACTTTTTTTTTTTTTTTTTTTTTTTTTTTTTTTTTTTTTGTTCAAGGCAGCGGAAGCTGTGGACTACATGGAGGAGTATAATATAAGCTAGTGTAGTACAATCTAGCTAGGAAGCTTCGCTCTCCTATTTTTTGGGCAATTCCCTGTGAGCAAAAAAAAAAAAAATTCCAAGAGGCAAGAGAACCAAGATGACCCTGAAACTGGCGGGGGGAAAGTACCATGGAGTGTAGTGGGAAAAATATATATCAAGGGAATTCTGCACTGTTGTCTGAAGATGTATGCATTTAAAAAATCTCTCTTTATGAGTTTAAATTATAGATCTGTGAAGTGTAATTGACTTGTCCACATCTGTATCATAGTGCACGATTTGCCTTTTTGAGAAGGTATTCATAAGACTTGTTATTGGGAAGTACAGAGCATGGTAATTACAACAAGTTGATTAGACTACAGCTTGCAGGTGTTGGTACCTGCCACTTGAATAGAGGTGTTAAAAGGCTAGTGGTGCTGCCCCTACTGAATTATTCTGAGATATTAAAAAAAAAACTCTGCAATAAACCTATATTTTCACTTCTGTCTAATTGAAAGGAGTAGATAATTTAAATAATGAAAAGCACTTATTGTATCCTGAAAATTTTATCACAACAGAAGACTAACAGAATGTATTTAAGAGGATTACCTCTACGCTTGTGAATTAACTTATTTTAAAATTAGTTTAAATCTTACAGGTTAGTCAATGGTGGGGATATTTTTGTAATATAAATTAATTATCTATGTGTAAGAAGTTTTTTCCTTTTTTTTAAAAAAAAAAAAAAAAAAAGGGAACCTAGATTATTCCTGGGTGTCGTTAATGAGCTTCTTTAAATTAAGACTTGATTAGATAAAGTCTTGTTGTTAAATAATATTGAACCATCTTGTACCTGCGTTGTCCTTTAGTTGCAATAGATTTTCTTACAAAAAAATAATCCTGACAGCAGACAGAAGTTAGCACCGATATGGTCCATGTATATTTCCACACAGAAAGCTTTTTAAATCTCAAGGATTTTTGATTTGAGAGAAAATTTTATAAAATGATAAACTTCTAAAATATCTAACATATAGGCAAGTCTGTGGAGTAGAACTACTTGGCATTTTCCTTTTTGTGATTCTAGCTGAACTACTGCACAAAAAATGAAAAGCTTGCTGCTTTTCTAGTATACTTTATAACAATTGGGGTTCGTAACCTGTTTTTTGCTTCAAGAGAAACATTATTGCAAGTTTAAAAATGGTAATACAAATTACAGAAAAGCTTTTATACTTAAATTTTTCTAAATTGGCTCAGCTACATTAGTATTAAATAATATCATGCTTTATTGGGGCATATTTAAACCTACATGTTCTATGAGAATTTAGCCTATAATATTTTATATTGAAAGGCATTTATAATTAAAGTTGCACTTACGTGCCTTCTTACTTGTACAGTAGCAGTAAATGTGAGGTGTTCTTGCCACGGGTTATCTGTCTTCTGGACACTGTCAAGTGAGAGGCAATTTGATGGACTGTTGGAGACTGTTCTAATCAAATATGGCCACTTTTGTTGGTTTTTTAAAACCTTAGCTCTCTGTTGCATAAAGACAGTGAAGTGTTGCCTAATGATGTAAGAACGGGAGAGGGTTGATTATTGTGAGGTTCCCCATGATCGACTTGGTGGTAGTTTCAATGCTTCTTCGTGCTTTACTAGAAAAGGCTGAGGAAGAGCTTTTGTGGAACTTTACCTCCTGTCTCATTTATCAGCACCACTAAACTCTTCCTATGTCCTTGTCTGGACTGTAGCTTTTGCTCGGTCATAAAAGGCTGTCTTTTGTTTTATTTTTTTTTCCTTCTCCCTTGAACTTGCTTAAGTGCTAACAGTGCAACTTTATGAGCTTGCTTACCAGAAGTGATCTGTATTCAGGACTGGATTTTGAGTAGTTTTGCTGAATAGCATGAAACAGTGCTTGAATTTCCATCTGGGAGAACCTCTTGCATTTGCTTGAGGCTCCTTTGAACTACACGAAGGCTGAATGTGCTCACGTCCAAGAATTCAGGCTGAGCTTGTTTGGTTCAAGGAGGAAAGCGCCACGTCTGGGTGCTTCCTAAAAGGGCTTTGTGGCTCTTGGGATGGGTTTTATTTTGGGCAGTGGCCTGGCAGAACAGAATACAGACAGTTGCTTGTGATCCTGCATATGGCTTCCTAGGGTTAGATTTAGCGGTTTTACGGGCACTGATAGGAAAGCATGAAATGAGTTGCAGCTATTGATGAAACTAAGTAGTTAGATTACTAACCTGAGTATTTAGAAGACAGAGTTATTTGGCTTTCTGCTCCTTGATCACTATACAGAGGAACGAGGTCAACAAGGTTTATTGTGACAAGATACTAGAGCTCCTTTTCACCTTGGAAAATCAGAGTATGATAACACCAATTGTGAGTTGTAGTACATTTCTGAATAGCTTGCCATTCAAGCTTGCTTTTATTTAGTAACAGTTTTCCCTTTTTCTCAGGTCAGCTGGCTCTGTGTTAGCCTTGCCTTACCTGAACTTGGATTAAAACTGCTGGTATTAGTCATTAATAACCATTACCCTTTTGCTAGACACATCAAAAAATAGAGCATCTTAAGGATATGAATAAAGCTCAAGTAGCTCTGCAGATGTCAATGGGTATGCAGTGGGACAGTGCCCTTTACATTTTTTTCCAGCTATATTTGCAGATTTTTTATAGGTAGTCTTTATGCTTTTCAGCTATAGGGGAGGATTTAGTTTTATCGATGGACAGTTGCATGCTTTTATTAGACTTTTCTGAGAGTCGTCAACAGCTTGTTCCCACTAATTTTATATGTCCACTGTATCTGTTTTTGTTACATGTGTTTAAAACTCATGACAACTGATTATAAAGTACGTATTAAGTATCTCTATGAAAGGATTAAAATTACAGTTCTATATTCCTGCAAGACAACTGAGAATGTAATTTTGTCCTCCAATCTTTTACAGCCTAAAGTGGAGAAAACATTAAGCTATTTTTGACTTGGAAGTGGAATCTGCAAAATGCTGCCTTCATTCAGCGGGTTTTCAATAGCTTGCATGTGCATGGCGGGATGGAAAAATTGGCGTCTGGAATAGCTGGAAGACTGTGGCTTTAACAAAATGATGGCAGTATTAAGTTTCTGGTTACTTCATTAGAGAATACTACAGACCAGAAACCTTTATGAGAATGGATTTAATCAGCGCAGGTGTGAGGTGTCTAATTGGTACAAAAGTGTCATGGGTTTGCTTTAGCGTTTTTGGGAAGCGTCAGGATACTTTTATGACTGAAGTAATAACATTCCTGAGGAATGAACCAATGCTCATAGCCCATTTGAAAGCAATAGAAAATAATTTTAGAGCAGTAAGATTTTTATAGAAAGAATTAGCAATTTTTTTTTCTGCTGAAGTCTTGGTAGGATCTTTAAGCACGCTCTCTTCTTACACCTTCTGCCTTTTTTTTTAATACACTAAGTCAGCACAAACTTTTTTTGTCCTCTTTCATAAATTTCTACCTTGTTTCATAAATTGTCTTCACTGTTTTTTGCTTTGACACACAGTTCCTCTTCTTTTCTCTAGGGAGATCCTTTCTGACTCTTTCACCACTGTGGTAGTCTTGATTCTGCTGATCTCTTTCTTGTTCACAATGTGTTTTATTGACCATTGTAGTAAAAATAAGGTTAATTTCCATAGAGCTTCATGTATCCTTTGCAAATATGAGAGGCCATGAAAGCAACTCTGCTGAATTTTAGCAATAATTCATGTTAAACACTGGATTTAAGCTAGAATTGCAAGCTGGAAAATGGGGTAGTTTGAGCTGCATCTCATCTTTCTTACTCGGTGACAGTAGGTCTCTCTTGCTATTAACAAAGAGATACTTAAGAGATATTTAACATGCAGAAGAGCATCTGAACGCATGGGAGTGTGTTAGCTGAACAACTTGATGAGACATATGGACAGCAAATGTATATGAGACAGATCATTGCATAGAATGTTCATTATTCAACCTATTACTAAACACAGAAAACTTTTATTATAAGTCTGGCATAGATGTTTTCCTGTTGTTGTTCTCCCTGCCCTTGCCCCTATCTTCTTCTGTGTCGTGGCACAGTGCGGTGAGCTCATTGTTGACAAATGAAGAACTCTAAGATTTAGAGGGTTTTTTTTTTTTTTTTTTTTAGGGAAAAGTGTGGGCTATTCTGTGTTGAAAGTAAATTTTGTATTCACTGTCCCCCTATGAACCTTGTATGACTAAGAAGTCCCTGAGGTGGCTTTGTCAAAAAGACCTAGAACTTTAAATCCGTGGATTTACATTGGCTGAATCAGCAGTCAACATAAGTCTCAAGATGAGCTGTGTTACAAGCAAAACGAGGGGATAAATGTAATACTTGTTATTAACACTGCTTGAAATACTCTAGCTGATCCGGAAAGCAGTCAGATGTGGTGGGCAGAGGAAAGTAATGTAAGGACAGAGATTGTTGCAGCCTGAATAATGGAGTTGCTCAGCATCCAGTCTTTTACTGGGGGGGTGGAATTAATTCAGCTTGACATACACCTTTTTTTGGAAGAGTTAATTTAGTACTAAAATTAACATTGTTCTAAGAAACCTCCTTCCTAGGAAAGATATCTTTTGAATTTTCCATGGCTTTTACATACATCTGAAAAAAAAAGGTTTTGAAGAGCAAAATGCATTTCCTATTGATTGTGTTTCAGTTCTCTTAGGGTAGTCTGTTTTCATTTGGTTACTGGTAGCTTCAGATCTGTTATTTGCTGATGAAGTGCGTTCGTGTTTCCTGAGAGATTCTTCTATTATACAAGGCAGGTAGGATAAAACATAACAAGTTAGGATGAATCTTATTTGACTTATAAGTTGTGTTCCTATTAAACACACTTTCCTTCGGCTTTTTTTTTTTTTCCTTTTTCCAAGCAAAATAATGTTATCAGTTGGAATAGTAAATATTCTAAGCTTGACTAGATAATGCTGTATTGCCAGTCTTGCCGCGTGCCTAAAAGGTCAAAGTCTGGGTATTTTGAATTTTCCACAATAGTAGGTATCGAACTTGGCCACTGCCTTGCACAGAAAACCGGCTTTGCAGGGGGATCTGCTGGGAAGGGAATATTCAGCCTTCCTCTGTCCATAATCTAATTCTTTGTCAGGCCTATAGCTGGCAGGAGTTCAAATGTTCAGGTTGCATTTGCTGCTCCAAGAGTGGTTCATGGTGGCCTGCAAGGAGGGAGTAGTGGAAGGACTGTAAACATTGCGTGGGCAGCAGGGATCCATGGACAGGGAGCAGCCCTGCTGGCTGCTCGAAAGTGAAGCTCCCTTATGGTAAGAGGAGGAGGAAAATAAAATGAAGTTGAGCTTCTAAAGGAAAAAAAAATAAAGAAGATACAAAGACCCACAAAATGACAAATAATTTTGGTCATACACTTTACTAGCTCACAGTTTAAAATGCTAGTTATTGTAAAAAGCCTTTGTGGTTTCTGTTTGGATTTGAGTTTCCAAAACACTTTGATACTTCACACCATTTTTTCTTCATTGAGCTTCAGAATTAACTTAATTGTTTAAATTTTTAGAAGGCCCCTGAACTAGATGTTTGCTAATTTTAATCTTCTGATCTTGAAGAAGGGCCTGGGCTCCTGGATTAATCTTGTGAGCAGTGGTTGGCAATCATCGCATTAACAAGGAAAGCATTTTATTTACTTGCTTAATCTGATTTAAGGTAAGCCTTTAGGAAAAAGACTGTTTCAGCTTCCTTTCATAGTGTACACTTCCTTGTGGTGAGTCAGCTAAGGAAAACACTACCTTGCTTCAGGGTTTGTGGTGTGTGTGTTTTTTTTTTTTTTTCTATTAGCTTTGAGGTGGTTTGGACTTCATTAAAAGCAAACAAACAAGATGATTCCTTCCCCCAGATCACTTCCTGTTCTTCTTGATCTGAATTTTGCAAGAACAGCCCTTTAAACTCTCACTGGCAAATCAGAGCTGTAGGGGGGTGTATGTGTGTGTTTAAATGTATTTTTAATAGACTAGTCCATCTCCTTAGTATAGTAGTTCTGCTTTTTCCTACTCTCTAGAATTACTGCCAAATATTCTTTCCTACATTTTTTTAAATGTATGGTCAGTAAGCCTTTGCAACTGCAGGTTGCTTCTAAAGTGAACGTGTCGCAGAAAATAACATTGTGATCTAGATACATGGAATTCTTAGAATATGCTTCTAATAGAGGATATTTGTGGACGTACAAATTAAAAAAAAAAAAAAAAAGCTGTTCTTACCGAAATGGTAGCTGAAATGGTAAATGACAGTATGGTTCGATAGTAAGGTTTTTTTATAAATATAATAACATGTTGAAAACACAGTGAAATGTAAACAATTTTCAGTAATTTGACATGTTTTAGCTGTGTAATTTAACATGTGTGATGAAAAATGCAAGCTAAAGGATTTTTCTTGTAAGGAGCTCAGGTGTTGATAGCTTTGGTAAGGAGTACAGTCCCCCAAAGAACATTGTATTTACTCCAAGAAAGTTAACTACTACATATATAATTACATATATATATATATATATAAAAATTTCATATTAATATCTATGAAATTAATTGTAAGATCATTTGCATTCCCTGATGAGCTATATTCTATGTAATGTGTGCTCACATATTTGTCTCTAAACCTGGATAAATGCAGTCTGTTTTAACGACTTAAAGACAATAGCTATTTAACGAATGGCTTGAGTGTACAGGAGAAAAGAATAAGCTTGATTGCTTACAATCTGACATTTGAAAAAGCATTTTTTTAGATCTCTGGTATTTGCATATCTAATTGCTATGTAATCAAAACTAAGTGAACTGTAGCTACTTGAAACCCAAAAAAAAAGAAAGGCAATCATCTTTACAGGGGAAATATCCCACTCATACGCAAGCCTGTCTGAATATTAGAATTATATTCTTCTTGTGTTTAATTATAGGTGTCTGACTGAGCAGTAAATTTATGCCTGTGTATTAAAGGAGTGAATGTGACCCTGAAACATCAGCTCTCCTTTGTTGTAGCAAAGCGTTGGCATTGAGAGAACTTAACAGTGTTGTGTATTTTGGTGATAAGGGATTGTGCCAGAATAGCTGCTAATTACCTGCTTTGTTTGATATGGAAAGTAGTGGTTCTGCACTTTTCTTCCCACCAGTGACAGTACTCAATTAAAACTTGTATTAAACAGTGATAATGCTCTCATTTATCTGGTGGAGGAGACATGAGGTGAAGAAAATAAACAGGATTTTTTCAGCTGCTTGAAGGCTGGGTTTTTTTGCCTTTTTTCTTCAATCTACCGAGAGTAAAAAAAAAGAAAAAAAAAAAAGAAAAAAGAAAGCCACCTTTTTAATCTAAGGTATCTCTTTATTTTTATAACCCTTAAATCTTGCGTTTTATGAATTCTAGCTACTGTGGAAGTTTCTAATACATCTTTAATGTAATATGGAAGTTATAAATTTGAAAGAGGCTTATCCCATCCTGTTTCCTGCCATTCCTCTTTGTGAAGCATCTGTTGTCGTGGTTTCCTTATTTCACTGTGTTTTGAAATCTTGTTAATATGTCGGAAGAGCTCTAACATGGCTAATTAATGTAGTTGCTTTTCTTGGCTTTCATTAGTGTTTGCTCCTTTCTCTAGAAAGGAGGGGGGAAAAACAGCTTTTCTTGTGAAATGCTCTTGGTTGTTTCTTGGGAATGGTGCCCAAGCCGTGATTTGGATGGAATCCTGTCAGTCACTTTGGTATTATCAGATGACTAAAGTCTATGAAAATTATTCTACTGTTTGAGGATTTCTTTATAGTATTTTGTTTATACTGTAGTTGAGGTTATGCATTTGAATTATATTTTTGGGATGTGTGTTTGCTTCCTGTTTTCTTGGCTGAAATTTCCTCTTTCAGTACAAAATTTCAAAATAATGTTGCTCTAAATAACTTAAAATAATTTATCTCTATTTGGATAGCTGTTAATCTGCTTTAGAGATATGATTGCTGCACCCAGCTTTTCTCTTTACAAATAAGAAAATAGCTTCTACATAATGAAAGTATTTGCCATTTTAAAACATATAAAACTAAGAGAAGGCCTTTCTTCGGGTAAGGCCTTTCCCAGATGCTTTTGACCTGAGCATGATTTTCAGTTAAATTCTTTACCATTCTTTTAGGACTTGCAAACACCTTTTAAGGCATCTTTTTTAGAAGTCCTTTTGGAGAAGATAAAAAAAAAAAAAAAAAGGCGCTATTTGGCCCTATCTGATAGGATCCCTGAGTGGCTTCGCTTTTGCCACTTCCCAACTCCATTATACACACTGGGGAGCTCCACATTTTGTTTAGGATGAAGCTTCGTGGAGTGTCTGCTCACTGGTGGACAAGGAAGGCTGGGAATGAGCAAGAGCCTGGGATATCCTGGGGCAGAGGTCCTAGGCACCTGCGACTGCCCATGAGTTCTCCTTTCTAGCCTATTAAGCTTTGGAGATACATATATATATATACGTATATATAATGTGTGTATATATATTTAAGTTGAAAAATGCCAGCGACAGTGAACAAATCAAGTAACCTCCTGTTTCTGAAAGCATGTCATAAACTTTGTTCTTATCATAGATGTTAGACGATGGTATCAGTAACTAAAATGCTGAAAATCAAGTTTTTAGAATAGATCTCGCGTCGTATCTGCACCTGGTAGATGCGTGGCAATACATGCACATGCACCAAGTGTTTGCGGCGTTTTCTGTGCCGAGATACTCCTCACATGGAGATGTTCCTCATCCCTTCTCTCTCCCTTTGGTCATCAGTTTAGGCAGTTGAGACAATATCCATCACTAAGGAGTTTAAAAAAAAATTAGCTGTGGGAAAGAGAGAGTGAGGAGAATTTGCCATTTTTCCCTTGGAATGTCTGCCTCTTAAAGCAAAGATTATTATTATTTTTTTAATCAGGTCTTTCTGTGATTCAAAACTATTCTTAAAATGTGGAGAATCCACCTAGAAATTGATTTTAATTGCATGTACTAGCTGAGTTAAGTTATGATGACCTTGAATATGCTTTAAACCAATTTGTGATAATTACTGTCAAGGCTGTTCTTTTTCTGTTGAAAAGTAATGACCTATGATATACTGGAGGCCAGATTAGATCATCCTAATAATTCCTTCTGGCCAAACTCTCTGAAATCTGGAAAATTTTACTTGTAGTCAAGCTTTGTATGAAGAAAGGGATAGCAGCAAGTGTACTGAATAAAACTTTAATGCAATGTAGTGGAATACTTGATTTCTTATTTTTTTCTATAAATAACTTTTTCTTCCTATATGTAATGGGAATATATACTACTGAAGTATTTAAGAATTTTCCAATAATATGGTTTTCAGGATTCTGTCCCTATGCTCTTTTTTTCTTTTTTTTTCTTTTTGTGTCATGCACTTAATTTGTATACTCAGATATGCTAAAATGAAAATAGTTTTTTTATGGGCTAGAATTAAGCTAAGACCTGCGGACCATTTTGCTCAGGTATCGTTTGTCCACATGGAATCTCAGAGAGCTCTCATATCTGTCAAACAGAATATTTTTTATCTGCAGCTCTATTGTTTGGCCTTATTTCAAATCTGCCACTCTCTCTGTCGGCAGTGGCCCATTAATGCTGAATTCACAAGTTTTAATGAGAGTGCTGGACCTTTTGGGTACGTGTTGTGTTTCTGGCCTTCACGACTTTGTTTAGAAAAGCTTCTTGGTTTAAACAGCCCTTACCAGTTTTGGAGGGTGCTTTTTGCTGCTTTTGTTTTTCTGATGTTATTTCAGGTAAAGAAGAAAGCCGCTCTTGTCTCTGTGACAGATTCAAGACTGTCCTCATGGATTTTAAAGAAAAAGGGAAGAGTGATCACAATAATAGGCAACAGGAAATAAAATTCTGCAACAAGTTTGATTGAGTCATAAATCATATCAGCTAGGCCAGGCTGAGACACAGGTGAAAGCAGTCTGCAAACAGGGAGTTAAAAGCCAAACAGAGTGGTAGTGGTAGCAGCAAATATATGCTTTTCTTGAATGTGTTCATAAGTGGTTATTTATCTATGATTTTCACAAATATCTCATGCATGAAGGTAGACAGTATTTTGCTTTCTGCAGCTGAAAAGAGTAATTTTCGTATGTATGGAACTGGGTATTTTACAATTCTTCTGACTTAAAATTTATTCCCTCTGTCCTCCTGTCAGCTGCTATAGTGGTATAGTGCTAAGCTCTGTGTAATTACTGTGGGGGGGAGTCAGAATATTGGGGGATACGGAACTTACAGCATTGGGTTTCAGTATCTGGAGTTACATAGCTGACAGGTCTGTGTCTTGTTATGTCTGCATCCCACAAAAAATGTTTATGATCCTATGGCAGGGAAGCATTTAAAATGTGTAAATGAAAAAATCAGTATGGAGCTGTGCACTAGTCACTTGTTTGCCTGGAGTTTCGGATATGCTTATTCAGAGTTGATTTGGCTGCTCTTTGAATTATCAGTGAACGTATGCAGTGCAAACTTAGTTTAAGAAAAAGATGGTAAAGTTGCATCTGTGTCTATATGGATGTGTGTGTGAATATAATATATATAAATACATAGTGTATAGATAACACATAGTATATAGGTAATATATGTTAAAAAGTAGTGTTTGTATGTCTGTTTCTGAATATTTGATGTACACAATATTTTTCTTTACTCTTTGGTTATCAGATTTAGTAGTTTTTGTTGACTAATAATTGGAAGTAACTTTTCCATCACGTACCCATCTAAGATGGGACAATGTATTTAAACCACAGGAGGAAGCTGTTAAAATAGTTTATATATATTTAACTCTCCAACTAAAAATGTACTTCACAGTTAATATTTTTTTGAGATTTGCTATTTGTGTGCTGCAGTCTGTGAATGCAACTAGAATAGAATTAATGTAGTTGTACTTGGAACATTTCAGGAGGCTTACTGCATTTTAAAATGCAATTTGTCAGTCAATTCATTTTTCTTTCACCTTTTTCTGTCAGCTGTGATTTCAGTTTACAGTACAGATGAGTTTTAGAACATATTTGCTGATTTGCACTTTGTAGTTTCACAAAATTATTGTTCATATGTGTCTGAATGTATTTTTAGTTGATGTCAGAGATCTTCCAGGGTCAGCTGCTCAGCAAATGTATTTGCGGGACTCGGGCTCTTCTCTTGGTTAGATACACTCCAAAAATCTGGGTATGGAAAAGTTATTTAAGAGATGCAGAGAAATGAAGTGTATCTATGTACACGTTCTCTTGGCCTTTCTCCTGAAGACTTGCTCAACCTAAGGCACATGTGGGTGTCCAGCAAGCAGCATTGGCTCCTGGAGGCCTTGTTCCCTTCCTGCTCCCTCCAGATAGCAAATCTAGGGCATACTGGTTTTTGCCTTTGAAAAGGCAGCTGTCCTGTGTTTTTATTGTCCTGACAACAATCCAGCTTTGTTTCTCAGTGATTTTTCTGGAGGGGAAGTAGGAGTGGGAATCACTTGTCTTGGGGCCCATCTCTTGGAAAAGTCCTGGGGCTCAACCAATGTTCCCTTCATCCATCCCAGGCTGGAACTGTGATCCAACACTGTGTTCACTTGACACGGTTGTGTGCTGAAACGGGACTTGCTCATCACTCTTTGAGATATCCCATGTCTCAAAGGCAGAAGCTTTTTTGTTTTTGTGTACTTTATTCATCTATTTGTTTATTATGTATTTATCCAATTCATGCACTTAGTTCTTCATGGGGCATGAGCTGTGCTTGCTGCTCGGTGTCTCCCAGACAGCAGTTGCATCCATTTTTGCTGTGCTGCAGCTCAAGTGCTGGTGTATTAAATAGTCTTACGTTGTCTACTAAGGTAGTTTAATGCCTAAAATTTTATTTAGTTTGTGTAGAGCCGGTTCCATCCATTTAGAGAACACGGCCTTTCCCTTACAGAAGTGGCGTGTGTCTCTGCCTGTGAGGAGCACTGGGTCTAGAACAGGAAGGAAATCAAGGGGAGCCCTGTTCTTGTACTGTGCACACTTGGCTAAATAGGAGATTGCGCTTAAAACTTTGTCCTGGCTCTTGCAAAGTATTATTGTAGTTTGTTGAACAGTTATAATAATACGTATTCTACTAATAAGGAACAGATGTTAGTTGTATCAGGTGTGGGAGGGCGATTAGACAGGGTTTAGCAGTAAGAGCTGCATGCATTTTGCTGGTAAAGGTGATTTGTGGGACTTTGTTTTGTTTGAGGCAAGTGCTTTATCTGACTGTTAATTTCAATCTATGCTCAATAGCAATTTATTACGGTATTTTTCTGTTCTACCTTTTACCAGATTCAAGCAAAAAAAAACTGGTAGCACAACAACCTTTTTGATATGCGTGTTTTCCGCAACGTAGAGTTATGTATTGCTGTAATTTAAATTCAGTTTTTATGACATTCTTTTGAGTAATAGTCTCACATAGGTCAGGTATGAGCTTTGGTTTCTGATCTACTGTGTGAAAACAAAAATTTTCACAGCTCTTGGTAAAGATGATATGAGGCTCAGGTTTTTAGGAAGAGCTCTGACTATATCATCTAAGATTTGTATCCTATTGAAGGTTACATTATAGCAGAAGACTTAATTTCTTCTGAATTATTATGTATTACTGCAGAGGAAAGCTGTGTGGTTAAAGCAGTGACAGTGGAACTTGTACTTTGATTTAACTTTCAGTTTTTCTGTGAAGTCTTTTAGCCCCGCTTTGCCTGCTCCCCAGCTTCTAGCTGGGATTCCTCTTTGTGGTGCAGGTATCGCGCAGCTTTAGCCTCTGCGCGAATGGGCCGTGGTTTACGTGCGCGAGGGGGCCTGCCGGGGCATTTTGCTGCTGCTTCCTGCGTAGAGCATATCAAGATACTAATGAGTGTTTGCAAAACCTTCTTGTATATAAGCCTCCAGTATTTCATCCCTAAATGACACTTCTCATTAGAAAACAAACTGTCATTCTAAGATTCCTTAAAACAGCTAGATTTAGTATCTAATTTGGTATTAAACTCTCTGCACTTGTTCATTCCCACCCCGCAGCCCCCTGTTCTAAGGAGTTAACTCAGTATTGGCAGATTTCACTGTTTTTTGTCTCTCCCTGTCATAAACACCCTGTTGTGCTGATCGTTTCATCAGAAATGCTGTTTGGTCATCTGCTTGGTGCAGCTCTAATTTTTGTGATGGTTGTTGAAGACTAAAATCCAAAATGAGCAGCTGTGAGATCACAGCCGAAATCAAGAACTACTTAGAATTTCCCTAGTTTATTTGCAGGATTTACAGCCTTCTGCATTTAGTTCTTCTGAGTAAAATATTTGCACAGGTAGGGGAGGTAACAAGTTATATAGTTGCACAGGTAGGAGGTGTTGCACTATAAAAGTGGTATTAAAAATATTATTAAAAATAACATATGTTGGTATAGTTTATTTGTTAAGTAATCTTAAAGTGACCATAATACAATATGAACATCTATATCTCCCTCCACATGGAGATAGATAGATTTTAAGCTGGTGGTATAATGGATACTGAAATAGTTGCAGCTGCTCTTGAATCAGAATCAAATTCAAAGAATTTTTACTTGCATTTTCCCTTCCCTTATATTAGGTGGGATTGAAGAAGCTTGCATGCGCTTGAGCAAAATAGTTTCTAA
Source organism: Tinamus guttatus (assembly GCF_059628265.1). Classification (NCBI taxonomy): domain Eukaryota; kingdom Metazoa; phylum Chordata; class Aves; order Tinamiformes; family Tinamidae; genus Tinamus; species Tinamus guttatus. Next base: position 1,136,337 of record NW_028289007.1, on the reverse strand, counting down.
GTCTGTAAGCTAATCACAACAGGAGTCCTCGAAGGGCAAAACATGTTTTCTCTTCAAAAAATATGGAAAGTTTTCTGTGAGTGGCACAGCACTGTTTAGATTAATCTTTTTGCCAGTTATCCCTAAAAACAGTTGGACTTAGGTTCCCACTGTTTTCTGTACCTCCTCCTAAGCCTGATTTTGTGAGTTTCTTGAATCAACTCCCCGAGCAGTTGCAATTGTTGGACTTAGACAGGCGGCTAAAGTGGGGAACAGAGCTGGAGTGAATATGCTCTGTTTCGTTTAGGTTGCTATTGGGAGAATTTCAGGTTGAGCAAGTAGCCTGCTGAAGTCAGTGCTGGCCCTCAAAGAAATGCTTGCCAAAGTGTAACTTTTGCACCGAGTGTTCCTGTATAATTAAATAAAATACCCTTTTGTCCGAGAAGGCTGGTTAGACTGTCTAATTCTGGTTTATCATTTTAGCTCATCATACCCCAAATGTGTACCGATGGTAAACTTCCACCAGTTCACTGATTTGACTTAACTTAAAACATGGGCTACAACCCTGTGATAGTTGAGTATAGCTTATTTAATTTTAAATAAAACTGACAACATAATGACTTTTTAAATTTTACATAGATGCATATTTTTAATGTACTTTACATTTTATATTTTAATCTTTTAGGCACCTTGATTTTCTTTGCTTGTTTTATAAGCAACATTTCAAACTTCCACATTTAAATAAAAGTAATAATAAAAAAAAAGTATGTGGGGGGGGCTAGGCTTCATTCTCTTCCTCTCATACATTTTAATGTGTGGGTGGAATGAATAGAGAGGGGATTTGGAGTGTTTTTCTAATGGATTCTTGATAGTTGTCCAATTCTGCCTAAAGTAAACTAGCATTGTCAATGGCAGACATGTGTAAGGGTAGCTACACACATCTTAATATTTTCCCCCTAAGAAAAGTTCATTTTAAGAAAAATCAGGATTTGTTTCTTTTGAAGAACATCAATATGGATAACTGTCTACAACCTGGTAAAACATCATGCTTGTTCATGTAGCCAGGCTAATGAGGAAAGCATTCCTGCCTTGACTTCCTCTCATCCCATCTGCCTCCTTGCGTTGGATCTGCTGTGGAAGCCCCAACAGTCGCTAGGGTAGCTAGTTGCACAAAGCAATCCTTTTTGCAGCCACTGTGAATTTGGCTATTAATCCCCTTTCACACTTTGTTTTTTTTTTAATTAACATTGTGTTATCACATGAAAGATGTGGTGTTGTGTTTATTTTGTTGTTGTTGTTTTGCTTTTATTTTATTTTTAGAAAAATTTTTAAAAAAGCTTTTATGTCTGGATGACTGCATTGTTACAGTGTTATATACATCCTGTCTTTTAAAAGCAGACCAGTAGTGAATGATAACATCATGCCAGGCTCCATTTGCTAGTTAGCCAACTTATGTGTATTTCCCCTTAAGATTTTGGAATCCTTTTGTAACAGGCTTCTAAAAACTTAGCTTGCACTTTTTGCTATTTTGCTACGTAAAAAGAAAGGCAGAAAAGGATTTTCATCTTACAGATTTAAAATATGATATTTTCAGAATTTCTAGGGGGCTAATTGATTTTTAAATCTCTTTTTTAAGAGGTTGTATAATGTTAATTCATAAAATTGCATTCAAAACACCAGTGAGTATAGTGGAGGAGTATGCAGTACAACTTCTCTTTCCAGAATTATGGTCCTTCACTGAAGTAGAACTTGAGAAAAAATAAAGAAAATTGAAGTTATTTCCTTTTCTGTGACACAGCCTTTCTTGATTCTTGGATTGTTTTTGTTTAACTAGATCTTATATTATGCCCTCTTAGGCCTCGAGTCTCAAGTGTGAACAAGAAGGAATAAATTATGGTCATCACAGGATTTAAAAAAAAAGAAAAAAAAAAGACCCTAATTCCAACCCTTCGTGCCTCTTTCAAACATCTTAAAGCATCTTAAAGAAGCAAAGTAGGGCACAAGCCCAATATTTTTTTTGCTTTTCAGGTCTCCTTTAAGAGCAGAGACAGCCATGATCCAGCAGTTTTGGAGGTAGAGGCAAGTAAATGTTTTACTTCTTGTAAACATTGCAGTAAGTTTTTGTGAGTCATCTACAATTTGAGGAGACCCTGGTTGAAAAAGAACCTCAACCCTCCCTTCCCAAACAGTGTATTTCCTTTGTATGTGAAGAAAAATACATTTAGGCTTTTACTGTGACTGGCTACACATTGTGCAATATCTACTTGGTATAAAAATAGGTAAGCTTATTATTAGTAAGGGGTTTTGATAACACTTGTTAAAAGTTCTCTCATTGAAACTTATCTTCAAAGTGTAAATTATTTTGAGTGAATCAACATACTGATTTCCTTTTAAAAAAAAAAAAAAAAAAAAAAAAAAAAACAGTGGCTAGTATTTCCTACCTCCAGCTGCTAGTGTTTCAAATCAGTTCTTCATCACTGCCGCTTTGAGGAATTCAACAACCTCTTATGTATTGGATCTAAACCTGTAATTATTCCTATGCTGGGGACATTCCTGAGAGCTCATGTTGAGTGACCTCACTCCTAAAGACACCACTTGAGTTCTTAAAAAAAAAAAAAAAAAAAAAAAAAACAGGCAGTTGTTTGGCTCTTTTCTGAGGGCTGTAGTAAGAGATGCAGGAAGGAGCTCTACATCTGTATTGTTGAAGTCTTAAAAATCAGTGAGCCGCTGAGTGCTCCTGCTCCTCATGGAATTTGACTCCTTGAAGTGTTTCGGACTGCGATTCCAGGACTGTTCTCAAGACAATTCTGGTCAATGCTGCTGGTGCTGAGTAGGGCTAGGCCAGGGCGCCGGCCATGGCTAGGCCCGTGCTTGGCTAGGCCCGTGCTTGGCTAGGCCCGTGCTTGGCTAGGCATGCTTTCCTCCTGTCCTCTGGCAAGTGACTGGTGGTTTGAATGTCCTTGTGAAAGGCCTTGGTGACTTGTGTGACATTCATGAGCTGCTTCAGGTGCTAAACCAGCAGAAAACTAAAGCTAGAACCTTTCTCTACTGTTCTTGAGTACCGTGAAGTGGGTAAATCAAGGTGGGACCACTAGCCCGTACTCTAGAAGGACTTAAACTGCTGTGGATCTACTGGCTGTAGGCAAAATGCAGTGGTTATTCTTGAATTGATCAGCTGGGTGGCTATGGATTACGGATATGCTCGGGATATGATGCTGCTTACATCTTTGGACAGTAAATTCAGTGGGTTCCCCAGCTCACTTACTAAACACATAAAATGTGGAATGTACAGACTTGAAATAAGTGCTTGCTCCACCACTAAAACTTTCTGCTGTGTTTAATTTTCTTTTTTAAAGATACAAACATTTGAAAGAAAGCAGATTTTTTTCTGATTTCTTCTGATTTGTAGCAGACCACAAATGCTATAAGATGGATGCTAATTGAGAAGTGGAAAGCTGAGTGGTAAAAATATGGATTGGGGCTTAGTTCTGTGAAATATCAGAGATGATTTATGGGATGAGCTAGAATTTGTTAATATTTTGGGCCTCTTTCTTCTATTTGGAAGTAATTAAGTCAATTTGTAGCACATTTGGATGAATTCAGATGGCTGCAATGTACTGTGAAGATGAAAATGTACCAGCTAGTACTTAAAGGATGTTTTTTGTTGGCTGTATACAATTGTAACATGGAGAATATTAATGACCAATAACATGCTAATATTCTTAATGATCATCCCCTTTCTTGAGTGCTTTGCAAAGAACTTTCTTGAAACCTATCTAGTTAGGAAACTGGTTGTTTTTTCATCTCCCCTTTTCTACTTGCTAATAAAAATGTAAAATGTTACATTTATAGTTTGAAGCAGTATGTAGGTCCTGATCTTGAAGGATGCACACCTAGACATTTTATCCTAAGGGCAAGTGTATATGTATACCCTAAAAATGTTAGTGTATATTTGACTTTGAACTTAAATTATGAGTTGTTTTTACTTTTTCTTATGTTCATGCAATAAATATTGATACTATTTCGTTTTGTTTTCAAGTTAAAAAATTAGTAGTCTGAAATAATTTGTCATCATTTATTCCATTATGGAAATGTCATATCAATAATACCCACTTTGTAATTTTTACCTATGGAATATTTCCATAAGTTTTTATTTTAAAAGACTTGCACAATACTAAACAAAGGGCTAATAATACTTTGTAGTTTTTCTAAACAAACTGCAAATTATGTGATCTTTGTCTCAGCCAGCGGAGAAAACAAAAAATTTCAGAACTTAGGACAGATTCACTGGTGGGCCAGAATAATGGAAAGAGCTAGGAGCACTGACAGGCTATAATATTCTTGTTCCTTTAAATCACTAGCATAATATTGCTGACAGGAACCATGAGCTGACTTACTGGTTTACACTGTTTTGCTACTGGACTGGTTTTACCAGAGAGGTACGTGGGACTAAAATCCTCAAGATAGATCATCTCTTTGCCATGACAGAGCTTTCTCTGGTATGTTGGGAGCATTTTAAGCCCAAGGCCAAGCTGACATTTAGCTGAGGTCTTTACCAGCATGACTGCCACTGCATTTTAATCTGGATTTGAGAAAGCGTGACACGTGTGATACCCCTCATCTGACCCCTCAGTCATGATCAATAAAGCTAGAGCATGAAATTGGCTGTAAAGGAGGAGTGATACAGTGTACACAATTTGAGGTGTCTAGGTGCTAATGTGCATGCTGAATCCTGTACAATTATAGCAAGAATTAAAGGCAGCAGTTTTCGTAAGACAGTATTGTGACAGACTATGTATATGTTTCAGTTGTAAGTGTATGGCGAGTTTGTGTGTGTTTGTGTGCAGAGATTATTTTGAGACTATTCCGAATTCTCCAAAGCACTTGGTTTTAATGTGATTCGTTAGTTACCATTGCTGTTAGTTCTGTGCTCAAGTAACAAATCCAGGCAGTGTTTTCTGTATTCTCTGGAATAAGTTAATTTTTGTGGACCGAGCTCCCTGCGGAGTTGCCTCCGGTCACATCACTTGCTAAGCCAAAATGCAAGGCTCTCTTTTATTTTATTTTTTTATTTTATTTTATTTTCTTAAACTTGCAAATGATAAACTTACTACTGTATAAGAAATCACTGTGTGAAGAAATGAGAGAGTGCGGATAGCCAGAAGTTAGAATTAACACTCCATTTACTAGAAAGCACTTGTAAGCGATTAGAAAAGAGTTATTTTCTAAAAAGGTGTTACATTATAGGGTAGCTATTAATGCTGCTAGAGTGTAAGAAAAGAGGGACCACAAAACCCAACTGATGTCCTCAGTGAAGTTAACCTTTTTATTTTTTATTTTTTTTAAAGAAGAATGTGGAGGTTCTAAATGTAAATTAGAAGATGCCATAATTAAGGCTGCTGGTGATGAGGAACATTTGTATAAATGTAATTTTCTGTGGAGCTTATCACTATGCTATGGGTGGCTAATTTCATTTTCTTTGAGACACCCTTATTTAAATAAATGGGGTGTATGGTAGGCTCCTTTCCCAAATGAGCAACTGAAGTTCAACAGTTGGACCTGAAAATGTTGATTGCCTAACTTGAGGTGGCTGGGAGCAGAGCTCTCAGAATACTTAACATTTATAAAACAGTTTATATATTACTGAAGATTTGACTTCTGGGATACTGATAAGGTGCAACGTGTCTGCAGAGGTGGCCCTGGAGATGCAGTGAGGCCTCCCAAGGACAAGGATGGGGCTGGCTTGCGCACGCCTTGCGCTGCCGATGCTGTGCAGGAGGGCAGCAGGGCCGGCCCTGCCACCCGCTGGGGACCGGCCTCGTGGCTGCTGCCTTGCAGGAGATGGGTGTTCCTGCGCCCTGCTTTGTGCTTAGTCTGCTCCTCTGGGACGTGTCACGGAGCCTGTCCAGCGCGCTGAGCAGGCTGGAAGGGAGTCTGACAGCAGAAGCCGTCAGCTCTGTTGAACAGGTTCCGGGAAGGGTGTAGTCAGAGCTGCAGCTGGTGCAGAAACCCATTAGGAAGGAGGAGGAAATGAAACTGCTCCTCTTGGTTGTAGCGAGGCACTGTTGGGCTGTGTGTTGACCTGTGTTCTCCAGAAGAAGCCCTTCTCCAGGGGAATGCTCGACATGCCTTGGAATTGGAAGAGCTTATTTCTCACTCTCTAAAGCTGGCAGTGTTCAGTTAAGGAATCATTTATGGACAAGTTTGGTTTATGGTTTGCATCATAATATATTCTTGTTGCCATAAGAGGGAGTTGAGTTTATTAATTTATTATTCAAGCTGGTGTTTACCTGCATTGGCACTTTGAGGGTTTCTTCAAGGTATATTGATGCTGGGAGTTGAAATAAGAAATATGTAAGTTATAATCATACCTTACTGTTACTTTTTTTTTTTTTTTTCCCCTCTAATTAAGGACTGAATTCTGCACAGCATTTCAGCTCACGCTTGAAATGTGCTGACCTGTGAAGTATCTCCCCCGCCTCATTTTTTTCCCAATCTGACTGCTCATGTTCTTTGGTAACTATTAGTTTTGATGACTTGTACTACTTGGGAATAGCATTTTGTGTTCAGGATAAATGCGTAAGATAGCAGAGCTTTAGCCCAAAACCTGAATCCCAGTCACGTCAACCTTGCCTTGCCAGTAAAGAGGCTTTGCTTTTTCAGGGATAGGCTGCCGTTCTTGTAGCCAGACAGTAAAGTGTTACTGGCAAAGTGACACAAGTTGAAATATTAAAGACGTAGTGACTCTCCTTTCTCTATACTTTCCAACCCTCCTTCTCCTCCTACCGCACCCCGCCTGATCTAAGGAAAGAAGGCAGATAACATCTGTTTAATCTTTTCTGTAATTTTGAAGTTTTATTGGGCAAACAGTTTATTTGTAGTTTTAAGCACAGAGATAGAAATGTATGATAATTTGATAAATAGCAACCGGGAGTTATTGGAAGCTCAGTTGCTATATAGATATCTCTCTCTTGATTCCCATCATGTCTTTTTGTGCTTTTGATATATAGAAATAGTGAAAACCTAAAGATCATAATGTCCTAAAATAAAGCGCATCGCATTTTGCCGAAATCATTCATTGTGAAGTAACAGTAGCAACTGTTTATGTTCTTGGACAGGGATCACTTGAAAATTTGTGTGCATATCAGAGCTGCTAATCTGTAGCGGGTGGGGTTTTTTGTTTGTTTGTTTTCTTGCTGATTTCCTAAGTCTAGCTCTGGCAGTTCTGGAAGTAATTCTGTGTAGAGGTTATGACCGTATCTGAGACATGCTAAAAGGTGGGATTTTGCTTTTCAATTTGCTTGAAACACTGATACTATGTTAAAATGTACAGTTTGAGTTCCTGTTAAAAATCAGGATCTTCTACAGTTGAATGAAAGTATTTTCAGCAGAACATTCAGAGTCAGTGCAATTTCATTTTTTTTTTTTACTGAATGTTAAGATGGTTCCTAAAGGCATTAAGGAAGTGAATAATCAGATAGTCAGCTCTTTATTGTAAATGGTATGAGTACGTATGAGAAACTGGGGAAAAAAAAATAGTTCTTTTCAAAAAGCCCCTAATTATTTTGTTATGTCAACTCGTGATTTGCTTCTAAGGACTATTGTTATTTTATAAAGCTGTCTTTGCACTGTAATCCCTTGCTGCGATTAATGCAGAGTGTAGAGGAATATCTGTTGATTCAAGAGACTTGAGAAGCTGTCAGATTGGTAGCTAAATGTTTGCGGGGTTTTTTTTGGGGGGAGGGGGTATTTTTTGTTCTTTTTAATAGCTGCCTCTTCTTTCTGCAGTGTTTTATCTTCAAGGAGACAGCAAAAGCAAAGTGGTTGGATTTTTAAAGGTGAGGTTTGGTAACTGAATGCTGGAAGCGATGGGCAAATTTAAGTAAGGAAGGTAGAACACGGATATGTTACGTTGGCATGAAGTGCAGGGTGGATGTATCTCTGTTCTGACAGCTCCAAAAGATTGCCTGGCAGTTTCATTTTTTTCCATGTTTCTCTCTCCTACTTTTCTTCTCTAACAGTTCTGCAAATTTACCCTGAGGTAAAAATAGTCAGTGATTCACTTTTAAATTAATAAAAAAAAATCAAATTTAACAAATTATACATGAATTAATGTAATTAATATCACTTAATCTGTTTCTTAGAATTTTAATGTGAATGAGTAAAAAATGCAGAAATTCATGCTTAGAATGCATGAATAGCAGCTGAAAAATGCAGTTTTATGTTGTATAGTTTGAAGGTTGTTTGGTCATGCTGGCCTCGTAGGAGAGTTGGAGCTGACTTGTTTGGCTGAGAATTAATTGAGGCAACTTGTCAATTTAGCATTGAGAATAAAGCATTGAGGAGCAAAGCCATCATGCAGTGACCAGATTTGTTACACAAACAACCAAAGCACCAGTCAAATCCAAGGAGGAAAAGGGGAGATGCAGCATGGATTAGAGAAACACAAAGAGCCAAAGTTCAGTAAGGGCAAATGTCATCATGATCTGGGGTAGTTGTTAGTGAATGTTAGATCATGATGCTTCAAAAGGAGTGCTTCAAAAATTTATAAAAGTGTACTTAGGTTGTTACAAGTTGATCATGTTGATTATTTTTAATTTTACAACTACTGGGAAGCAATTGATGGTTGCAGTGTTCTGCCTCAATGTGCTGTAAATCACAGGGTCCAAATTGGAGTTGAGAACAGACCTTTCAAACTGTCCAAATGTCCCTAGAGAAATACTCGGGAGACTATATAGTGTGGGCCAGAGAACTAGGCAAGTAACTAGCTGACTTGCTCTTTTCTCTTAAATACACATGGGGAGTAGTAGTAGCGCTTTTCTTTAAATAACGGAGTAGTTATTTGGAAATGCAGCAGAGGCCTAGCCCTGCTGCTCCACGCAAGTTCCCTAATCATGAAGCCATAGGTGCTCGTGAGGGGACTCTTTCCACGCGACGTGTTCATTGCACAGATGAAAGTACAACTTCATATGCGTGGATAAAGACAGCCCCAGCCTGGAGCTGAAAGTAAAGATTGTGTTCAAAGTGCTGTTTATGTTTTACCCAATCAGTCAATATTGCAAAAAGCCCCAGAGTCCTAGATGAAAGAGCAGGGCCCTGCTGGCAGCTTCCTTTAGCCCTCGGCAGCAGGTGCTTCCCGCAGCCCCTGCGCTGCTGGGCCTGGATTTTCTCATCTCTTGGCCAGGAATCTGCCCTCTCCTTGGAAGGGGGGAAGTGGCTGGTTATGTAGGTCTTTGGTCTGATGTTAGGACACTCTTAACACCAAGATGGCAACATTGATGCATTTTTGGCTAGGGAGGCACTCGGATGTTGATTGTAATTTCCTGAACAAGCCTTCCTGGCACCTGGACCGGTTATACTGGATGTCTGTGTGGTTGCAACTTCTTTTGCAGCTGTGCCTTGGGTTAGTTTTAGAAAGTGTATCGGATGAAGGCCTTTCAGATGTTACTGCTTTTAACTCTTCTAGTGTGAGAATACAAGATGAAAAGTAGGCATTGGGTTTTGAGTTTAATTGAGACTGTTTTGCTTGTCAGCATGCGCAGTTCTAGGCACCTTGGTAAGCTGACTGACAGCAGCATATTTAAAAGTTAAGCAGAGATTTTTCAGTCAGTGTGATAGTTTAGCGCTTAGAAGCATCAAAACAAAGCTTAACACTTTTTTTAAAAGAAAATTAATTTTGGTCTAGATTTTGTCATAAGCTTTTCCAGGAACATTGTGGCAATAATTCTCCAAATTAGATACCTTCAAATAGAGACGGAGTAACTAAGAAACAGCCCTTCGCAGAAAATCTCCTGCACCAAGACTAGAAGCTTGAGGTGCTCAAATATTCCTCTTGATTAGAAATACAAATGGTAAACTAAATTTTAGTATTGCCTGAGTAATGCTTAATAAAACTGAGATACAACAAGAATTGGTATATACTTTAAGAGTAAATCTAGTATCTGCTGTTAATTCTACCCTCCTTAGGGTGAGAGGGGAAAACCAGTATTATATTGCAAGTTCTGGAGGTTTTTGTGTTTTAACATCCAGTTAATGATCAGTAAAATAAAACTTTTAAAATATATTAAGACTTTATAAACTGAGTAGTTTCCTTAGTATGTGTATAAAAGTGCATGTTATAGCAGTGTTGCTTGGTATTAAAGTAAATGAAAGGTACTTATATTTGTTTGCCTTTCTGACCTTAAAGTTGAGTGGCAGCATTGGCTTCATGCTGGTCAATAGCATGCATAAACTAGGGCTAGCTAGAGCTTGTGCAGAAGTGATGTTAGAGCAGATGCAGGTTATTTTAAAGAGAAGCTCCAAATGCATGAACTGTTAGTCTCATTAGTGACTACTAATGACTGGATTTCATTAGTAAATTATAATAAAAGGACTATCTGTATTTCCTGATTTCAGAATGTTTGAAAGAATATACTTATCAAGGGAATTTGATATTCCTTTATTGTCATCATTACATTCGTGGTAGTCAATATGTGAAAATAGTTATGGTATTACGAAGGTGCCTTGTACTGTTTATCTCCTTTTCTGTGTTGGAATAAAATCCTTTTGAGTTCACTGCTTTAAGAATATTAGTAAAGTTAAAATGTTAAAACCCTTACCTGTAATTCAGAGTTGGCAATTCAGAAATGAATAGCCAGCTCCTCTGAGGGGGTAGTTACACTTCAGGTAGTGACGATTGCACTCGCTTCTATAACAGATACATCCCACTCCTGTGTTGTGTGATATTTGTATGTGCAAGTGGACAACAAATGCACAGCTAAAACTAGCTGTAGCTTCTGGGAAGCACCTGGATAGTTGCTGCGTAAGGGTCTTATTGTCAATAACCAGCCGAGTCCTAAATTAACTGGGAACGAGTGTCTACTTTTCCTGACCGAAAGTGTTGTTTTGGAGTCTTCAGGTTTAGCTGAAGCTGATCTACAACTGGGCGGCATCTAAAAATACCTAGGAAAGCTTTCTTTTCATTGCCATGCTATGCTTGAACCTTTTCATCCCCCCTTCATGTGGACAGTAGCGGGGGCCGTGTGGCTGAGCCAGCGGTGCCTGCAGGCCCTAAGGGGAGCAATCCTTGTCCGTGGCTGCTTCTCCCGTGAGCAGAGCAGCTGCTTTGGGTCACCCCTTGCGGTGAGAAGCCACAGCTTGGGAAAGATCTAGGGGGCATTTTGTGTAGGTAGGGATCCCCTCCGAGCCAGGGGCAGCTCTGAACTTGGCCAGTGCACTGGGTTTGAAGGTTGCTGAGCGTGGTGCCCGCTGAGCCTCCAGGCAGCCTAGTGCGGAGTCTCCTTCAGTGCATTTATGCATGGGATTGTTTTAGGCCATGCCTTTTTTCCAAGTATTCTTTCTGGGTGCTTACAGGGCTGTGTGTGTGTGACACAAGGTATGACAGCAACAGGCTAGTTTTTTGCCAAGTAGAAAACACAGCTTTTTCATCCAGAATCGGCTTGAAGGGGCCCTAGTAGACAATAATAAGGGGTAATTAAAGACACACTGAATCACATTAACTTACTTGACATTCACATAAGGAGGAGGTAGTATGTGTCTGCATTAAGGTAAACAACTGAGTGTTGCTTTTGTAGAAGAAACTAAGAGGAGAACTTCAATAACTTTTAAAAATGTGAGCTAAGCTACAGCGTTCTCCCTGACGAAGCGCTGCTCCTTCAGCCCCTCTTTTGTCACGTTGTTTTTTCAGCAGCTTTCTGCCTGTGAACTGCCACCATTAGAAGCTCAGTAGGAGCAAAAGTCTATGCTAATTTGCCTGACTGTAACTGCACAATTAAAGCAGTTTATCAGCAGGGGTTCAGCACAATCAGTGTGTTCCAATGCTTCATGTTATAAAATTACTTCTGTTGTTCAAACAGATACTGTAATTAGTGCATCATTTTAAACTTTTTTTTTTTTTTCTAGGGCTGTCTTGGAGTTTCATCTGATAAAAACCTCTGCTAAAAAAAAGTTGCTACTTAGATAAGCATCTTATTTTGTGTGTAGGCTACTTTTAAAGTAACAACTTAGAGAAATATTAATGTCAGGACCATATCACATGAATACATGTGTAAATGCAGTGGTGTGGAGGGGTGTGTAGCTTTTTGGATTGATTTTTGTAAATGCTGTCAGCACTTACTCAGTTTCCCTGACAAGAATCAAAAACTGTATCTGATTACTGCCAATTTTGTATTAATAATTATTAGTAGTGCAGGGTAGTATATAGTATCCAGTTCTTGCATGAACAACTTTTCAAGTCAGCTAATAAACACTTTGCGTTCCATCCCTGATCCATACGTAGTTAGATTTCACTTAGAAACAGTTTCTTTCACAGGACTTTATAAGCCTGTCTTTAAGTGGTTACTGCTAAAAGTTGGTCCCTCACCAAGCTCTTCCTCCTTTATACTATTGACTTTGTGTTGGTACTGTTCCTTTTCCATGATCTTATTCAATTCACTTGCCCAAAGAGCAGGGGTGGGAAATGTCATCAGTGAGTTGACTTGGTTCTGTTCTGAGTCAACTCAAGTCTTTTTAAAATGATGCACTTCTATGCTGGAGGCGAAAAAACCCCTGCAGGGCTGAGGGAGAGGGAGCTTCTGGAGGCCGGTAGCCTGGCCACAAACCCGGCAGCATTAAAGACAACGATGAAAAATGGTGCAAGTGAAAACGTAGGAATTAAGTCCTGTAGGAAGGAGCAGTCCCAGTGTTCAGCACTGCAGTTCAGCAAGGGCCCTGGCGAGCTGGGAGTAACACTGCAGAACGAGGAGCCTCCTGAGGGTCTCCTGGCTTGCACTGGCCAGCTGAGCTGTGCCGACAAAAGGTTGTTAAATAAGGTGCAGTCCCTTAAGAGTGGATGAGTAAAGTTTTTCCTCTAAATGACTCATTCAGCCTTATCAGTGTGGCATTGCTGCAATATATTAACTCTTATTCAAAGATATTTAAACTAAGGCAGGACTGCAATTTGCCCGGAGTGTTTTTTTCTGATTTATTGCTTGTTAGTTAAATTTAACATTCATTTCAAAGTTTCTCTAAATCAATATCTTAACATTTTTGTAAATTTTATTTTATTTTATTTTTTTAAAAAACAAGTTTAAGTATTAAGTATTTTTAAAACTTTGAATCTGTTTGAATTGGGAAACAGAAACCTTCCCCTAGAACTACTGCCAATTTTAATGTACCTATAGCATGCTTTATAAGACGGAATATATTTTAGTAATTTTATTAAGTAGCAGTATCTTTTTCCCTCCCATATTATGTCCTCCATTTTGACTCTGAAAAGTGGCTATGAATGATTATAGGGTTTTCTATATATCCTAGGATAATCTTTTTTTTTTTTTTTTTTTTTTTTTTTAATAGGAAGATCTCAAACCTTGTTGTATTTCTTGGTGAAATGCTTCTGTAATCATGACCCTCAAAATGCATTTCCCTTTCACCTTCTCAGTTTTGTGCCTTTTGAACAGTTTCGACTAAGCTTGACAAATGGGCACTTCTTTCCCCTGGGTTTAAAGTTCTTTAAAAATAAGTGGAAGGATAGAGCAGAGGCATAACATCATCCCTGTAGTTGAGGGAATGCTCTTCTGCGTTTTCCATCACCTGTCGTGTGTCATGATAGTGCTGTCTCTTCCTGAGTCGGTAGCAGAGGCATTTTTTCATAATAATATTTTATGCCATTGGATTTCAAGTAGTTGTAGAAAGAATGAATTTCTACTACTTGATCTAATAACCTTAATGATGGGGTAAAAGTAGAATAGTTTTATCAAGTTCTTTACTTTATATATGCCCTGGGGATAATTGTTGTATGTACACCGGCAACTGAATGAAAGAAAAATCTGTTTACAGAATTAGACCATATTTAAGGATTCTGAAATTTCTGCCAAGTAAGAAGCACAGTGAAATTTCATCTGCCAGTTATATTGCTCTAATGTTCTTTAATTTAGCAGACAAGATAGTTTGGTTGTAATTAAGCTTTTCTAATACTGTTGTTCCCCAAGGTTGTGGCATAAATCATTTTACTCAGTAATTTCCTGCATCTTCACTGCATCCATTTATCTTGTATAATTCTTGCATAAGCCATCTCTGGGATACTGCAAAACTTCATGCTGTAAACCACCATTTGTGTATATTATGTACTTTTGAATATAGGCAATTAAATTTAATTTTTTGCTGGGCTTTTTTTCTCTTTTTCAGTTTTGTGGTCTGCTGCTTTGACTTGTGCGCCCTTCCTGCCCCGCTTTCCAGCGCATTCTGTCCGACAGTAACCAGCAGGGCGGTCGCTGCTGCTCCCACAGATTTTTTTTCTAGCTATACCTGGCAACCTGGCTGAGTTGCCAGAGGTGTAGCAGCGCTTAAATAATGATTTCACTTGGAAGGAAATACGTTTCCCAAACTGTGTTTTCAGACTTTAGGAGGAAAAGAAGCAGCGTAAGAGATTGCAGCCCTTAACTGCAAGAGGGGGCAGATTATTTTCTTTTCTCCCATCAGCCTAGCCCCATAATGTGTTTTGCATCCAATTTCATGTTGAAATAAATGACCTAGCAGATATTTGTATTGCCTGCTTTTGGTAAAAATAAATATACTGGTATAACTTTTCACTAGCTTTTTTTAGTAAGCCCATATGAAGTTCCTTTAAAAAAAAAAAATACATAGAGAAAACAGCCTTATTCCTTATGGGAGTTGGTGGAGAAATTGTAAGCCCAAATACTAAGACACAAGAAATTTGTAATCTATTTCTTCTATTTTTTGGCCTTTTCCTTTTTCCCAAAAACATATTGTATGGACTTCCATTCTTCTCTACTTTGGCTCTCAGCTTTCTCTGAGTTAAGAAATTGTAGCAGTAAGTCTTTCATTAAAATATTACAGCATGTCATGAACACAGAAGAGGAGAAGTGCCTGTCATGATGTAGTTATCTTGCAGATAAATATTTGCATGACTGTGAGGTCTGACCAGACGGTTCATGTGATTATTAACATTACATGCAGTATTTGATGCTGAAAAATAAAGGGGTGTATATTTTTTCTGTCAACAAGAAATGTGCGGTATCATCTGTGTGGTGATTGCATGTGACTTAAAATAAAAATAGAATTAAAAAATAAATAAGAAAAATAAAACCCAAAATGTGGAACAGAATGATTTGAATCTGTACTTGCAGTCAGACTTTTAAAATTTTGAGATTAGTGTAATTGCAGAGAGAGAGACTACCTCAATTTAGACAACCAAAAAACCCCACATAAACAGCACACATCAAAACTGCTCGGTGGAGCCCTCTTTTCCACAGCCTTTGCAGTGTGTTATTCCCATTGCGAGGGCACGGCGGGAGTGGAGGCGGCCGGGCACGCGGCAGCTCTCTGCCCGCCAGACTGGAGGCAGCAGGAGCTGCATTTAGACACCCCCTCCTTTTCAGGAGTACAACTGGCCGTTTTATTTGGAGACAGCTTTCCTTGTCCTCTGTCCTTCTTGCTCTGGCAGGTTTTCAGGGTGCTGAGGCGCATGTATCATGTATCTGGTGTTAGTTAACCAGCACCTTTCCTTATTCACCTGCATGTCGGCTTGCAAAACGGGTAAGGACCTGCAGCATGTTCTTTGCTCTACCCTCGGTGGGTTTAGGAACGTGATCTGATTTCTTTTCATGCATTTAAAATAATACTTTGTACCACCTCATATTAAAACAGTTGTTGTTATCGTAAAAGAAAATCACTCACTCCTGCTTAGGATTAAAAAAAAAAAAAAAGGAAATGTTTAAATAGTAATGGTGCAGTTTTGATCATGATTGAGTGAAATAAGCTGCAAATGCCTGTGGTAGGTATTTCTATCGAAGCTTAAATTACAGCAGAGAGCACATTATAACTCAGCTACACTTTCTGTGTCAGATTCTGTTTTATAAATGGAAGTTATTTTTTCTTTTATTCTCCAAGCTTCTGAAATTCACAGCTATATTTTTTTAAAGCCAGCATTGTTTAGAAAGTTACCTGAGATAATGTCTTTAGGACTAGTTTAAATGGTGCTGTTCCTAAGACTCGCGTTTGCTGATAGTGTGTGTCAGAAGAAATAATTGCTTTCATTTTCAGGTTGTACTCTTGGGCTAGTGTGTGTGCACAACAGTAAAAAGAAATTTCTTTCCAAGTACTGATTCCTTCAGATAAATTTTCCATATACCTTTCATGATTCCTTTTTTTTTTTCTTCATTTTTTATCCTTGCCTATTGCACAAAACATTTCAGACTTAAAAAAGCTGAATTAGAGAACTTTGTGAGAAACAGTGCTCCCTCTGGTATTTGCGAATATGAAGTACTTCATGTATTGGTTGCCCTTAAATCTTTCGGTATTTCCTCTGTGTGTGTGTGTGTGATTTCCTGGAAGAATCTTAATTAAATTCTGGGAAAAAGGCATATTGACAATTAAATTATCTTGTCTTAAGCTGAAAATATGAGATGTACCAAAGGAGCCTCCTATAAGATAGGTGGTTAGGTGGTTCGGGCTTACCACATTTCACATTTATAAAAATTAAGACAACAGTTTTAGAGGCATTTCTCTTTATGTGGGTCTTTACTTGTATTCAAAGGTTATAGTAATAAGCTTTTCCCTTTACTGAAGTGTTTATTTTTTCCAGAGCTTTTACCCTTAATTGTTTTTCAGATATGTTTATGGAAAACTTACGCAGCTTTACTCATTGTTTAATATAAATGGAGGTAGAAAGTGTCTTGTCTCTTGTTTATCATCTCATTTCTGAAAGAATGAGTGTGCTACTTAAATACAGCTTCATCTGTTTACTAAAACCCAAATTTTAGTCACTTTTTAAAATGCTTTTTAACACTTGCTCTGCTTGTCTCTTGAGTTATGTTAAGACCTATCTTTGGGGTTGTTAATGCCACAGCTGCAGGAGGGTACCTGTGTAATGGGGACATTTTTAAGTAGTATATCGTGCCCTTTATGAAAGCTTTGTCACCTCTCTTGCTTTCATTCAGTGTATCTAGTATCTAGCTCCATTTTGAAAAATCAGAACTAACATTCCTCTCTTGGTGGTTAGTTTTGAAGATTTTTCCTTGAGGTATTTGAAATGAACAAACCTCCATGTTCTTTAACACGAAAGGGTTGTTGGTCTCCGTCACTTTAGAGCAATTCTTGTGGAATTTCTGCATTTGTGGCCATTTCATTTCTCTTGAAAATATGATGTTGCTTAACCAAAAAGTGTTTTATCTCTTAAATCTCTGAATGGCTCAAAAAAAAGCAGTGTTTCTGTAGTACTTGGTAGTCTTGTTCTTGTAGCTGTGTTCTGTGGGAGAAGATACTCTAAGAAATCACTGATATAGCAGTTATTCTAAAAAAGAATGAGACTTCAAAACATACCTACAAACTTCCAGAAACATTTAGTAAAAGATATTTTGAAGCCTTTAAATAACACAATAAAATAAAACACTCTATCTCCACAATATCTGGAAGCCTTTTTCCATTTCCTACTGAAAATGGAACTCATACTCTTCATAGATTGGAGTTTGTCTGCTGTTTTTGTTCGTCTGATACGGATTGTAGCAAAGCCTCATCATTTCCATATTTGTTTATTTATTCATTTCTTTATTTATTAGGAAGAACAGAACCGAGGCAAGCCCAACTGGGAACACCTGAATGAAGATTTACATGTACTTATCACTGTGGAGGATGCTCAAAACAGAGCAGAAATAAAGCTGAAGAGAGCTGTTGAAGAAGTTAAAAAGTTACTGATACCTGCAGTAAGTATTTGTATGCAAGTCTTTGATTTACATTTCCAGGAGTTTTCTGAAATATAATTAATAATGCAGTAGAAGGAGTCAGCTTACCATGACAACATTATAAAATTCAAGTTAATACATTAACATACATTTTATATCTTTTTCATTAAAAATATTTTTACTGTTAAACTACTTTATCTTTAGTAATATTATTTCTAAGAATGGAGGAATACTTTTTAAGAAATGTTGATTTTTTTTTTCTGCTTCTTTTAGAGGTAGGTACAGGGAGTGCTCGTCACCTTTAAAAGACGGTGCTGATCTGTTACAAACATGAGCTTTCTCACCTTCTTTCAGTAAAAGGGTGCTTCCCTCTAAGGCTAAGGAAAAGTGACATACTTTTGTGTTTCTCTTTGAGACGATTCTTATACTTGAAGGAACCAAGGCATATTTTCTTAGGTCCTCATACTGAGCTCCTTCTGAAAAGAACAAATCCCCTTTATCATAAAAAGCATTACTATCACTCTATTGGGGAAAAGTAAGCATAGTAAAACTTACTTGTATTTTCAATAGTTGATTTTTATATATGCATATGTATATAATTATTTATATATGTGTGTATATATATGTGAGTGTGCATGTGTGCATATGTGTGTGTGTGTGTGTACATACATAAATTTGTTTGAGATTTTGGACCATGCTTTATCGTAGCAGTATATTGATTATGTTCTTTTTCAGAGACCAAAATTCTTCTTGCCCCATGAAAGCCAGTCTTTCATCTACTGTATATTCTCACTCAAAACAAAGTGACTCAGCATGGCTTTCTGCTGCTTTCCATGCCATTAATTTGTATCTTGTGGTGGTTTTTACCACTTTTGTTCCACTATAAATGATAAAAATACATTTACGTCTCTCAGTGGAGGAAATGCTTTCTGTATTCTGAGAAAAAATTAATCTCCTTGATGGAAGAAGCAATGGGCTTTAAACTGAGCTAATGATTTAGGGTGCTTTCTTAGCGACTGCTAGCAGAGGCTGGCTACCCCAAAGCCTATGGTGATGTACACTGCTGTCAACAAAATAATTCAGAACCATGGGAGCCAAAGAAGTGTTACAATATGTGGCATGTTTTAAGAAGGTGCCAAGGGTGAGGAGAGGGACTGAATTTTTGAATTAACAAAATGTGAAATATATTTTTTCTTATTTCCAACCTAATGCATACCTTTTCCTCTGCATGTTGTCTGTTAAAAGGAGAAAGTACATCTTCAAAATGTATGCACATAAAAGTGATCCTGAGCACATTAGGGTTGACTTATAATGAGGATTAGAAGTGGCAAGAAGAATATTTTTCATGTGGGCAGAACTGAAACCCTTGGGCTCAGTTCTCTGGTCTCTGTGAAATAAAGTAGGTTTTTGAATATCCGCCCTGCGCTACACAACTAGTTTCTTTCCAGCTTCCCTTGGTGGTTCTGCAACCTCCCTTCTGTTGTTGAGTGGGAGATGACTGAAGGGTTGTTCTGGAGATGATCTGAGAGATCATAAAAAGTTTGATGTCTGTATACTGTGCAGGTTTGTGTTATGTCTGGTTTTTGGAACTGGTGTGTGTTTGTGTTGAAAGACAGTTTGGGCCTCTTGGAAAAATAATAAACTAAAATATGAGAATAGTTTTTGTGGTGGGAAAAAATTGGGATATGAGAAGATTCCCAAGATATTCTACCATGCGTAAATGGGAAGTTGGAAATTCTCTTTCACAGAGTAGAATATTTGCAGCTATTACTGTTTTCCAAACATATGAGAGGTTTACAATTCATAAAATGTATTTATTTTTGCTGTTCTTTCCATTCAAATTGAAGAAAAAATTGGAATGTCAAAAGAGAAAATTCACTCTAATTCTTAACCATATAGCAGCAATACACTTGTTTTCTCAGATGCACTTCAGAAAAGCAGGTTTGTCCTAGAGATAGAAATGAATTGCTAGTTGATTGGAGCAGGCAGTATTATGGTCAACATCTTAGAATATGTAGGTACATTTTATAATAGCAGTGCACAATAGACATATTTCTAAAATAGATTTCCATGTGGAGATAGGTGAAGAGACAGACTATTTTAGTAGCACAGTATGTTTCTTCTCATCTTCAACAATTAGGATCATTAGTATGTAGTTTGTGCTTTTTTTTTTTTTTTTCTTTTTTCTTGTGGCTATGAATTTATTCATTTGGTCTAGGATTTTTACCAAGGTGGTGCTGCAGTTGTACTGGTTATCTTTAGAAAGAAAAAGGACAGCTTGAGGCAGGTTGGATGAGCGTGGCGTTCTTCTCCTCGAGGGAAAGGGATGAATTCCTAAATTTTTGATTAATGTTTCTTTCGTATGAAACTTGCTATTTATTGTGGCTCTACTTCAAGTTGTATGAAATTAGTTCTTTCCTCTTCCCATAGTTCAGTGAGATATTGGCCACTATCTGAACCTGCAAGATCGTATGATACTGCTTCTTTCAGGTTTTTTCTCTTAAGAAAAATAGGAAGACAAAAGCAATCTGCAGGTGTTGGAGATCATATTGAACCTTCCTCGAGCCTCTTTCTTGAGTGAATCCTATGTGATATTGATCTCTCCTCATTGTTAGAGATTTAAATTTTCTTTGTTGTTCGCTAGAGTTCAGTAGAGGCAGGCAGTTCTACTCCAAGACAAAAGTGGTTCTGGATTGTGTGCTGCAGAGAGTAGAGCAGAGCTTGTGTGAGGGAACTTACTCCCCTCGCACAGGGGGAGCATTTAATATGTTATTAAATATAACATCCTGAATTATACTCAAATATTATTAAAAATTCGGAATTATTCTTCAAAATACTGGGGAGTAGCACTGAGCTACACTGCTATAGAAATGTGAGCCTCTTCTACATGATCCAAGATGTGTTGCCCAAGGTACGCTAGCTGAATATTTTCTACATAGTCCCTTTGTTATACAGATGTTCAACTTTCCAGTTACTATTTCACCTTTATGCTGACTTTGCATAAGTTGAGGGACCTGTCACATAAGTAATCTGCATGCAACACTGCTAACTCCTTTTCTCTTTGGCTCCATGTTATTCCTATCCGACAAAAGAATTGCAATTGTGGCTTTGCTTAAAAACGCTCATTTGATCTGGTGTCAGTTTCTTCAGATCTTTTGTGTCTCTGTTTCTAGGTAGGGGCAGC
This sequence comes from Tinamus guttatus, assembly GCF_059628265.1. Lineage (NCBI taxonomy): Eukaryota > Metazoa > Chordata > Aves > Tinamiformes > Tinamidae > Tinamus > Tinamus guttatus. Next base: position 1,115,496 of record NW_028289007.1, on the reverse strand, counting down.
TGTAATTTTAGCCAATTGCTACTTCTGTCTTGTTTGACGATAGTAAATAGTATTAATGGATGATGTTGCTACTGTGCTAATGATATCTTTAGATTATAATAGGCATGAGTAATGTTGTGGTAGAAGATTCCGTGATTTTAATAGTACATGTGTTTCTTGCATCTAAAAGTGATACTAGACATTTTCAGTCTTAAATAGCTTTAAACTTAACTATGCTATGGAGAAAAATGTATTATTGTTGAAAGGAAAAATTAATTGTTCTAAATTCAAATACTGTGACAATATCGCTATCATTTGTCATAATGTTATTGAGAGCATGAAAGCTTGTATATGATTGTTTACAATAGCAAAACTTCACAGGTTTGTAGTAATCTATTGATTTAATAATCTCCAAATCCTTAGAGGAGATGAATTTCAATGGCAAGGACTCATTTACAAAAGGAAGACATTCAGACACAAATAAAGCCATGTGATACATAGGTGATGGTGGTGATATTGTTGTTTGTAAAACATTAATTATGACTTGAAAAATAGATGGGAATCAACAAAAAACTGATATTGATGTTTTGTGTATCTTACAGCAATTTTAAGCATCAGACAATTGCTGTCGGACTTTGATAGTATTCCCAAGCATACTATCCTACTCTAGTGATAGATGCTCCAGTATTTGAGTTGAGTAATTTAATAGTGGGATAAGGAAAGGATGTCAAATTAAGCAGCTACTAGAACACAGTTAACCCCACAAAGAAGGTCTGTAGCCAACCCATGTACAACTCCAACTTCTCAAAAACTAATAAACCATTTAATAGTAGAGGGAAAATTGGATAATTCTTCCCATATGCAGGAGCTGAAGTTGCAAATGGCTTTAGCTTTGCCAATGGTAGGGTCAATTTTCAAGAAAAACAAACTTTGGAAAGCTACAAAACCCCAATATAAAGCCGAAAAATGGGAGTAGAAGGCAGAGTTCTTTGAAGAAATGTTAACCAGGACAGCATGATAAGACATACTGGCTGTTTTCAGAGAAAATTAACAACTTGACATTGTAAGATTTTTCTATCTCAATTTTGATTGGGCTGCAATAAGAACAGGCTCACAACTTTGCAACTCAAGCCTAGCTCATAGAAGGAAGGAAAGGAGAAGGAAGGAGGAAGGAAGGAGGAAAAGCTTACGCTGATAGTGGGTGCCTTCCCTCTGAGTCGTGACGGAAGATAGGACTGCAAAATCATTTAAGTCAGATATCTGACTAAAAGAAATAATGTATCCTGTGTTTATAAATGTAGGATTTTCATATCCTGTGTAGTAGTAGGCAAAGGGATTAAGAATAAAGGAAGTGGTGGAAGGAAATCTGGAGAAAAACTAGGATTGAATTTCCTCCTTGAGGATGATGTCAGAAGAAAAACTGAAAAAAAAATAAATAATGTACTGTAATCTTCACAGGATTTAAGGACACATGGTAGTCATCTTTATGATCGTAAAGTGTCTTGAAATGTATGCCAACAAAGCTGTCAGCAAAGGTCTGTATGAAGATGTAATATAGACATGGCTAAAATGGTTTAACGTAATGGTTAAACATAGATATTGGTGCTAAATGGGAACCAATCTCTTCAGTGAGTTCTTCTGCATGAATTTTATGAAGCGATGCTAGGGAAGCACATTACAGGAATTTCATGGTTACATTGAACAGTTTGTTTTTTCTAAAGTGGGTCCTTTCCATGGCAGCTCTGCTAATACAGAAGGGTTTTAAGTTTTGGACTTTCTTCTTGCCAGTGTTAGCCACAGTGTTATCAAAGCAGCAGCAGCAAACGATAGAGTGTTTCATCTGGTTTAATGTGTTGTGCACTGAACATGGGTGTGTTTTGTTTTGTCTTACAATTTGGAATGTTCATTATAGTCATGCTTAGTATGCAGGTAAGACTGACTGACCCTCTGCTCTCTGTTACTAGAAACACCATCAAAAGCAACATCTCTGCTTTTAGTCAGTTAGATAAAATGCATGTTTTATGTAATATGAGGATGATATATTGGCAGGATTTGCTTCGCAGCTATATAAGTTTAAAGTACCCTTTTTCTCCCTCAAAGACTGCCATTAAACACATTTGATTAAAGATTAAAGAAAATTATAAAAATAGTAATTCCTTACAAGTGTAAATCTGAGTTGTTGCTTACTTTCAACTTTTACATTAAACTGAAAAGTGGCTTCTGTTTTTACCTTGGTTAAATTGCATTCAGATTTCTTCCCGAAACTGATAGCACTGTTGTAGTAGAAAGAATTTGAATTGTGCTTTAGCTTAAGAAAACATTATTTTTTTTAGTATTGCTTGACATTATTTGTTTTCCTGTAGCTGTAACAGACAGCATCTTGAAATGCAAATGATATTAGGAAAAGAAAAAGATAAATTATATCCTATCTATTTAACCTCCTCAATACATTCCACACTTAATTTTAACTTCTAGGAATAACTTTATCAAGTTTGTCCTGGTATAATGTGCTGGGGTTTTTTTGTTTGTTTTGTTTTGTTTTTTTCCTTGAACAAATGAGAATGTCGCGCAACCTTCTACAGTCTCCCTGTTGAAATGCTGGTGATGCTGTGCAAATCATTGTTTGCTACTTATTCATTTTTGTAACTTTAATTGAACAAGTGATCTAGAGGCATACAAAGGACAGTGCTGTATTTACAAGGCAGCATTTTCCTAAATACTTTTATCTGTTTTGTAAATTTAGATACAAACCTCTTACAGGAAATATCATGTAAATGATGAAAAGAGAAGCTCTGTAGCTATGATAATGAAGCAGCAAAATTTCCTGGGAGTGACTGCTGAATAATAGCATGTGGTAAACTTTTTGATGTGGGCAAGAGATGATAATATATTTTTAGTAGCATAAAGAAGCTTGATGTTACCATGACAGTTTGAACTAAGGACTGCCACAATCCTGTCATTCCTGATGATTTGTTGCTTTTGTTGCCTGTCTCGCATTAGTGGTCCCTGGCCGTGGAGTGAGCTCATTTAGAGAGCTTAACCTTGGATTAGCTGTCTTGCTGTGGAGTCAGGTTTGTTTTAGTGCTGGCACAGTTGATGGAGTGGGAAAATGGAAATAGGGAAGAATGGGATTGCAGCAGGCCATCCTTAAATATACCATTGTAGACCTGCTCGTTGAGTGTGGTCAGCTCAAGATGAGAACAAAATAATCAAACACTTTATGCACCTGAATATGACAATGAAAAACAAGAGGACAGTCAAGTAGTCTCCAGTAGTAGGAATTTCAATGGTTCACAAGATCAGGCAATAAGAAATGGGCTGTGTTGAGCAGCCACAAAGCAAATTTTAGCATGCATTTTAATAAAAAATTTCAGTGTTGTACAAGTCTTCAGTTTAGAAGACGTGGGCAAGACTCTTATAGTAGGTTACATATGAATTGTTCATATACTGTACCTGATGTGCTACTGCAGTGTTGAGTTCTGGCTAACATTGACCGTTACCAGAATAAGTCAGCCCAGCTACGAGTGTGTGAAGCAGCTCTCCACGTGTTTGCCCACCATGGATCTGTGCGTTGCATAGATTTCAACTGACACTTCTCACAGGTTTGGACAAGTAGTGGTTGACGTGTAGTCGAATCAAAAACTAGCAGTACAAACTGAGGTGCAGGAACCTTGTCTATGAAAACTTATTTTATTATTACTTTAAAAGAAGAAGCTTCTCCAGCAGTTACTTCTAAGTTCCTTAATTCGGCTGTTTCTCTAAGTCATTGCCAGCCGCCTCTGCTGATATTTTCTAGAACTGGGAAAATCAGTTTATTGTGCTTAAATATGCTTACCTCTGAATACCCTCTTTTCTCCGTTTTCCTCCTTTCCCCAAAGCATTTCTAGGAAAGGTATGCCACCTTCCTCTGTATCTATTTCTTTAAGGTGTTACAGATGGATAAGTAGAAAGAAAAGGTAGAATGCAGTTTCTGAAAAAGATCTTGGGAAGCTTATAATAAAATGGCCCTTCCCAAAAAGAAATGAAAGAGCACCAGTGCTTGTTTAGGAAATCACAGCCTCATACGATGTGGAAGAAATGCTAAATATAGGGTTGTGGTTCTTGGGGAGGCATAGGAGGCACAGCAGTCATTTTGTTGTTCTACAGGTTTTTCCTGTCTGCATTTTATTTTTTAATATATTAGATGTATTAAGGACGTCAAATCATTCCAAGTCTTACAGTCAGTATTTGCTGAAGGAATTTTACAGATTGCAAAGATTTTAGTGTTAAGTTATAATTTATTATAACTTCATTATTACTTCAATAACCAGTGTGTGCATTTCTCTTTCTGAGCTACTTAAAGCATGCTAGCATATTAGCAGAGTTAATGTTAAAATTTAGATTTATAGTTATACAAAAACAAAGCTTCTCAAGCAGACGTTTGTGGTTTAATATTGGCTAACGATTTTCTATTCATGATATTTCTTTACCTTTTGCTGTTTTGACAATAGAGCACTAAGAAAATTCTAACCTTGGGAAGCAAGGCCAGAATTTTTACTGCTGATATTCATTAGGAAACTAAGTGATTCTTTTCAAAAGAGCGTAGGAAGGTTGGAGATTGCAGCAGAGAATTTGAGGCATTTCTCTTGCTTGGATAGGTCTTTTGTAACTCACTCCTGTTATCAGAAGCAAAACTGGTGTGCAAGATGGAGATGGAGCTATTTAAATAGCTTACAATTAGTAGGATACTTCAAATTAAGCGTGAGATAGGCAAACTGTCATGGGAAGCACAATATTAGGTGAAATGTTATTGAAAAGCTATGTTGCTTTAAACACAGTTATCAATAGTAAGTATTAAAATATCCAAGTATTATTTTTCTTCTGCGCTTTTCCAACTGGCATGCTTTCTACTATTTTTTTTTTTTTGCTTCCTCTGACGTATTTGAATAACTGTTTTAAAAGGTTTATTTTTGAAACATTTTTTTTTTAATCACATTGAACTTCTATTTGTCAGTGAAGTGTACTTTAACTTCCAAATCACTCAGAGTTATTGTTTAGATTTAGAATTCTGATTACATTTGCTTTTAAGAAAATGAAATGGCAATTTTAGGTATCTGGCAGATCTCAATTTCTGTTTTTCTTGATCACCAGCAAATCTTAGGGTGTTTTTTTGTTTGTTTGTTTATTTTTTGAAGAAAGAAAAAAAAAAAAGGTAGGATTTTTTCAGCCATGTTTCTTCCAGTCCTTTAGACACTGCAGCCACTTAGAAATGTATTGGAAGATGTAAAATATTTTTTGTCTGAACATAGATACTAAGAAATTTGTGTTTTTTATTGTTTTTATCCAGCCTATCTGAAAGCAGGTAATGATAATGATTTGATGCAAATACTCCAAAATCACAAATTCATTTTTTAGTGATTTAAAATAAAAAAGTGAAGCTGTCTTACGTGATTTGTAATTAATTTTTATTAAAAATTGTGTAATATATGAATACAGCACTCTTCTCATGTTAGAAGTAACTTTTTAGGGAGTTTCCTAGTCTTATTCTAACCTAAACGTTTTGGATTGAAAATAAAATTTAACCTTTGACTAGTCTGGATTTCCTAGGAACCAGACAAATCGTATTGATTTAATTGTGGTACTGGACTTTTTTTTTAGTGAAAAAGTAAAATGAAATTGGAACAAGAAAGGGAGTTGTGCTGTATGTTCTTACAGGCATTTGCATAACATCACTATAGTATTCAAGCTTGCAATTCAAGTTCTTTAAGGTAAGCTGGCTTTTTTAGGCTGTTCCTCTGTTTTTCAGTAGTTGTGAGTAAATCTGTGGCTCTTAAGTCAAGAAAAGTTTCAAAGTCAAGGAAAGTTTCCAAGTGAGAACTTAGTCATTTATTTTTCTAGAATTTGAGTTTGTAATCAGAAACAATGCTATTAATACAAATGTGCTTGTTTAATAATAAAATCTTGATGGCTTGCAGTATAGGTGAGCTGTTGGTGAGAGTATAACCATTTGCTTTGTCTTGGGAAAATAAAGTATGAGAGACAAATGAAGCGGGAACATCTGAATCTCACCCAGGTTTTTAACCTGGTGTAGCATGTAGGTAATAGTTTGCTCATCCGATGTTTCAGATAACGGATGCCTTGTCATTTGGAGCAGATACACTGTCACTGTAGCGATTAGCAGAACACTGTTTCTTTGTAAGCTTGTGTAAGGTGGTGTATTTGCCTTTCAGTTGTCTCCTTGAAACAGCAGGTTGACTTTCAATCAGGCAGTTAGGCTGAAGAGGGAGACTCATCTAGTGGTCCTTAGCAACCCTGCCTTTGAGTTCTGCAGCATCTACTAAGACGGGTTTTACACCTCACTGATAGGAAAAGTCTCAGTGAAATCAGTTCCTTAGATCGCAAGGTCAATCAGTTTCAAGAAATACATGCATGAGTAAATAAGCTTTGGAAATTCCCGTGGTCATAGACACACTTGTGTGTTCCTCTGTGCTAGCAAAGAGACCCTTCTGAACAAATGCTGAGTTTCTCATCTTGAAAATGTGCTAGTTGTTTACTGGTGTGTAGAATACTCTGAGGGGTAAATGTTAATTTAAAGAATATACCCTGTGGAAGGATCATGACTAGACCACAAACTATAGCTGTATGTAGTTTTGCATATGGTCTTGAAAACACAAGGAACAAAGTTTATGTATATGTTTTTAAGTTTAGACTGTGGGGGAAAATTTAAAACTGTTCATTTCATGAAGAAAGCTATGTTAATAAGCAGCAGCTTGATTGATATCAACTTGTGGCATGGATCTTGATATAGGTGATATTTATTACTGAAATATTTTTGTGAAGGAACTCTTTAAACAATGAATCTATAAATACAGCCATGTAGTTCTTTATGCTCCGAGGATTTAGTAAACTAGTAGTTAAAGAGTGTCCTTTCTTCCCAAGAAAGGAAATTGGAGGCTTAGCAGTTGTGCACATGATCACCTAGGAGTCTTGCAGAACTCGGCAGCCTTATGGGGACTCTCTAACAGCCCCTTCTGCAAAAAAGTCGCCTGCTGTTCCTGTGTAAATCAGACAGACTGCACTGCTTGGTAAATAAAATGTACCATGTAAGACAGTAAAGCTGATAAATGGTGTAATTTCTTCTTACTGTTCCATGCTTTACATTCTATATATTTTGCAGCTGTTAGAAATAATCTGTTAGTAGCAGTCCCAGTACACAAATGTAATTCATCACAAAATAATATTTTTTGCTACTTTTGTCGTTGGCTTTTTTTTTTTTAAAAAAAGAGTCTAGTATCCAAGTGCCATTTAAAATAAAAATTATACTTCTAAAGTATACCGACTCTTCTGAAAATATTATTCTAAGTTACTTTCATGAGCTTGAGTAAGCTTGAAAGATTGTGTAGAAGTGACTGGAACAAGCAATTCTTGATTCAAAATATAGAAAGTAATTTTTACTAAAATGTTAAAATAAATTTCAAAACTGATCTTTATGTCAAACAACTTTCATGAAGATGAAGTCTCAACTATTAGTACATCACCAAGTTGCTCTAGGTGCTTTTTATTATTATTTATTAATAATATCATTTTTTATTATCAAGGAAACTACATAATAAGATGATAATAAACTAGATTAAGTGTCACTTAGTGAAAAGTACCTGTAATTTAAAGCATGCCTTCTCTTACTACCGATAGTAAACAGTCTATCCAATGCAGGTGGCTCTAGTAGCTCATAGGAAAAAAAAATACCCTCCATAGAGAGGAAGGCCATTAGGGGAAGGCCATTGTCACCTATTGTTTGCTTTCTCCTTGTGAAGTGCATATCCCAAGTATTCCCCGGCTTGATAGCTGCTTAAAACTTAGGAGCTGTTGGTGCCTGCACTGTCAGCGTACTGGCTGTATGATACACCTAGTGTTATAATGTGCGTCATCCTAATTCCTCACGGAAAAGGAAGGGGCTTTCCTGAAAACAGTTAACAAGTTGTGGTTTAGAGAAAATCTATTTTCAGGCCAATATTTATCTTTCAGAAGAGGATTATGAGATAATTCTGTATCAGTGGCCACAATGTTTTGTGATTCTTTAAATTGATGTTCTGGTTAACCACACACCTTTTCCTTTCTTTTTTTTTTTTTTTTTTCCTTCCCCCCTCTACTCATGAATGATCATGAACGTTGATGCTGTCATTGAAGTTGAGACCTGAGAAGTCCTCAGATTCCATGGCAAAAATGTTCTGCCAGTGCAAATGATCAAGAGAGTCCCATAACTCGAGGGAGTTGTAGGCTACTTGCAAAGGAACCGTGGAAGATGGTGACGAAAACTGTGGCCAGGACCCCTGGTAAAGGGGACTTTGCCCCCACTGAAGAAGTATCTGTGGGTTCATAAATAAGTTCGTAATCGTTGTAATCTAAGGCACTTGCTCTCACCATTGGGTTCCTAGCTTTATTTTGGGTAGTGATGTGTTTTGAGTACTCATGCCAGAGGGTTGTAGTAAAGTTAGTTTTGCCTCATTGAGGTGGGAAGAGACTTGCATGTGTATCACAGCTTACCAAATGTTACCTGAAGATGCAGCATTTGTCTTGGTGATTATGTGTAAAAGTTGCTTATGTTATGCATAAAAGTTGATTGTGTGAAAAAGCAGATTCAAGTTTTTGTTGTTGTTTGGTTTTTTTTCCTTCCCTGAGTGTATTTCATGAATGAATTTGAAGTTGCTCAGAGCCTGTCTCTGAGGATTTTGTTCTTTGATTTGTTTTGTTGAGGAGGTTTCTTTCATTTGATTTTTCCAGACACTGTCCTCTGTGCACACTTGCAATATCAGCACTTTGACCTTCTCTTTCAAAACCAAAAACCTTCCTCTTCTCCAGGACACTTAAGCAAATAGGAAATGTGCTGGGGGAAGAAGAGACCTTTCTCCTCATTCTTTCTAGAAGATGGAACCAAGCCGGGACTTGGGCTTCCTGTCCTGGGCTAGGACAGTGAGTGTCTCTTCTCTTCAGCCCTGGAGCTGCTCTTTGCGTTTCAATGGAAGTGGGAACAGCTGGGAACAGAAGAGCAAGGGAGCAGTCATTAGTTTTCTGTGCACTTTCTGTCCTGATTGAAAGTGACAGGGGAAAGAAAAAAAAAAAACAACAACAGCAACAACAACAAAAAAATACTTTCTTACAAAACAAACAAACCTGTCTTAAATAACTATTGCTGTAAAGTAAGGTGAGTGGTTTTTAAGAAGTTAAGACATTCTGGTGGCTGCAAGACAGTGTAATGAGACAACACAGTGATATTCAGTAGCATTTTGTGCGGTGCTTTAGGTTGTTACACACAGTATGTAGAAGAGGAAGTAACAGAAGATGAATTCTGCGCAAAGGTGAGAGCTGTCCGTATCTCCTCCAGAGTCAAAATACTTAATTGTTAGGGCGCAGTTGCCCTTCTGCCTTTTATTTGTGTGTGTGTGCGTGTGTGTGTGCGTGTGCGCACCCTTATTTTTAGTCCTGCAAAATTTAGTTGATTGGAAGATTCTTTGCCTTTGCAGTCGTGTCACCTCTCCTGTACGGTGGGAATACACCCAGTACCCCTAATCCTGCACACAAAGGTGTTGCTACTGTTTTCCACCGGGCACAGCCATTTTAATCTGAATGGGAAATCTGTCTAGGGAGCAGAGTACAGTAATTAGCAGTCTCTTCAGAGTGTCAGAGCTGAATTACCATTGTAATGGTTTAGCTGGAGGATAAAAGGATTGAATTTGGGTCTGCCTTCCTGCCAAACTAAATGAGTTGCCATGGGAATTTTCAAATATAAGAGGCGTTTACTTAAAGCAATTTGGCGGGTTTGAATAAACTCATAAATTACAGGTTTTAGAGGAGAGATCCCTGCTTTCTCTGGCATAGGCTGAACAGCAAAGAAGCTGTTAGAAAGCTGCTTACATTCTTAATGAGAATAAGTTGATCCGTGCTCCTGTGCAGACTATCAGCTTATTAAGGCTAAACTGTTTCTGCTAAATACAGTACAGTAAGCACATTCTGAGAGACAGAGTTTGCAACAAGTCCCTGGAGTAAAAAACAAAATCTGATTGCTCTAAACATAAATTGAATTTCCTTTGCTAGATTAGATCTATTTTCAAGTAATGCTATTAAAAATGGTTCTCTGCATTGTTTCAATAAACATTAACCTGCTATTGATTTTAACTTTCCTCTGCGCATGTAATATTTATTAAAACACTTGTCAAAGCTGCCCATGAGAAGGGAGGAGGGCAGTGAAGGTTGCTTTTGAAAACAAATAAGGTGCTGTGGCCCTTGGAACTGCTTTTTGCAGGTCACATGTAAATGCTTTCCCAGCTAAGGCTCACATTCTCTCTGAAGGGAGCTGGGCTCTGACCTGCTGACTTCTTTGTCAGCACCAACGCTATTGAAATGTGAGAAGATGGACTTGGTGCTTTCACAAATGCCTGAAGTGATGAACATCACTTATGCTTGTTTAACCTTCAGCTGTGCTGCAGAAATCAGCTGTGGTAGTAAGAGCTGGTGACCAGTGTTTGGAGCTATTCTTTCGGAAGCAGGTGGGCAGCAGTTTGGCCCTGAGGGCTTGAAAAAACGGGAGAGTCTGTTTTTTTTTTCCTGCTGGGATAGCTTGATGTTGGATCTAAAGTACATGTTCTAGCACATGTCATACTTGGACTAGTATGTCATTTCCCGAAATATCTTAGATATGGTATCTAGATTAAGGTCTAAATCTCCGGTCATTCTCATGAACCCCAAATCTAAAGTCATTGTATGTATTGAGGTATTGCGGATGAACTAATTAAACAGAGAGCAGTACTGCTCTAGTGGTAGCAATTTACGTTTTTGTTTGAAAAGGTGAAAATAAATTTAAAACTCCAGACAGAATTTTTTTTTTTTTTGAGTTGGTATAGGAAAATAATGCAAATAACTGTTCATGATACAGGACTGAACCAAGTGTTTTGCTTAGTACAAATAGCTTACAGCTGCTTCCAAAATTGATTCTATGAAACAAATAGTCAAAAAAAACTGGGCATGGTGTGGTGGTAGGTTTTTTGGGGGTTGTTTTGTTTTTTTTTATTACAGCATTACGATTTTTGTATTTCATGTTTGTGACTGATTTTTCCTGCATTTCAGGTTTTGGTTTCATAGGAGCTTTCTAGAGGCCTGTCTTAGGTCAATTTTACCGATTTCTTCCCATCCTCCCTTCTGCTCTAGTGCTGGTGAGATGGAAATAAGTGACAATAGGAGCACGGGAAAAGCTTAGACCGGTCTTTCTGCTGAGACCCTATCTGTAGGGATAGGTCTATTGGATAGTTGCTGACAACTGAAACCATTTGGGCTTCATTGGGTGACCTTAGCTTTGCACTACCAGAATGGAAAGTGAGGGAAAAAGTGGAATTGTTATGTAATATTTCACTTACCAAGGGATTTTGTAGCCGGTAAATTATTAATCAGTCGCATCAGAAACGTATCCTTCTCCAGGGTGAACGAAGACATACAACAGTCAGGTTACCTCATAGAAGATGGTTATTTTCTTTGAAGGATATTCTGTTTTAACTCACAAGCAGCGCAAAGAGAAATCTTTTCTGTTAAAATATTGCCATAACCTCTTTAGTAACTATGGTGTAGCCATCCAAAAGTGTAACATAAAAACCTGTGTAAAACTCAGGTTATCTATTATGTTGTCTTAGATGGACAACGGAGATGGACCTGCTGAGACTTGACTCTGTGCCTTCCACTTGCAGTGAAGATCCGTTTTCTGCTTCGCTCATGAACCCAACTGCAGACTTCTAGTCATTTTGTGGGCAGATACCACAAAATACCTGAGCACTTGTCAGGCCTTTGCAGGACCTGATTTTATTCGCAAAAGTTAGAAAAGTAACCCTTAAAATTTTGTGGTGGTTTTTGAGAGGCTGGTCACCTTGCTGAAGTCTGACAAGCACAAGAGCACGTGAAGGAGTATCAGGGACATACAAAAAACATGAGAGTAACGTGTTTCCCCAGAGAAGTGGGAAGCTCTGCAAAGTACTTGTTTCCTGCCTTTAATATATTAAATTTCTAGTGTTTGGGGATTCTGCTGGCCCAGGAATCTAGGGAATCAAAGAAATGTGCTTGCTACTAGACTAGTAGGGTAGCAGCTGTTTCTTCTTGATGCTGTATCCCCCGGCTTTCAGTGCTTTGTTCTTTTAAAGTATTTTTAGCTATTCTCCATTTATTTTTTTTTCTTGTCCTAGGTATTGTTATATTGACCTCTGATCTCTAGATCCCACCAATTTGTTTCTCTCTATTGTCCTTTTTGCTTGGTCACTAACCTATAAAATTTTGGGAATAGAGGTTGTGCGTACATATTGCTGGTATCTGAATTCCAGATCAGAACTTTTAAATGCTGTTATACAAAAATTATTTTCTCATCTAGAAGCATGGAAGTGAAATGCATACTCCCAAGTGTTGGCTAAAGGAAATCAACAGTTCTCCCTAAGGATAATTCAGTAGAATAATATAATGCAAATAAATATATATAATATATATCTCAATACGTGCACTGATTTTTTTTTGTAGGGCCCTCAAAATATCGAATAATGCGTAATCTTCAGTTTTTTAGCATGTAGATTAATACTGAATATTGATAGCTAGTGTGGAATTTAAGGTGTGGATTAGGTTTAGATGTAAAAAAATATATCCATTTAAGGTGATGATGTTTTGAAAGGAATTTAAAATAATTTTTTTGTTGTTTCTAGAACAAGTATGCTGAAAGAACCTATGAATATCAATGGAGCTGAAAGATATCAGTAATACATGGATGCATTTAGATAATTACTAAGTAGATAGTTGACACTATGATGGTCTTTGCTTTTGATGAGCAGTTCTACGAATGGGAAGAGAGTAGTTTGTGCAGTTTAGGGTTGAGATTGGTAAAGCTGGTAAGCAAGAATATAATACTATTCCTTCATTGCCTACCATAATGAAGAGAAGCAAAGGAAAAAGATGGCAAGAGAAAGGGGCAGAAACTGGGTAGAATCAAATGTAAGGTTGTAAGAGAAAGGGAAAGGAATAAGAGTGATGAGTTGAAATATTTTAATATGAAAATAAGTGAGTTGATTGTCAGGTGATAGTTTCCAAGTTCATCTGCAGTTGGTAAAGAAGATTTCAGGCTCCCAGTTTGGAAGCTAGGCTGCCGCTACCTAGAATTAGCAACACAAAGTCCCTTCACTTGTGGCTGAGGGAATCAGCAGCTCCGCTCCATGTCTCCCGCCTCGCGCTGGCGCTGGTGTGGGCCTGCAGCGAGCTCAGCAGCGTGGTGACCTGCTGAAGGCACTCGGGCAAGAGCCCTGGCGGATGAGCGGGTTCCCCGAGCACGGCACAGGGCTAGCAAAGTGCCCAGGGAACTTCTGCACGGGGAGGTACAAGGGAGGGAAGCATAGCACTGTGACCAGCAGCACTTCTACTTGCTTCAAGTATTACAGAAGTGCCAGCTGAGAGGCTGAATTTTACATCTTCTAAACTATTTTTGGCTCCTTTGAAAACAATAGAACACTGTGCCTAATGACCTACAACTAACTGCTAGGCTGGGAAAAAAATAGCGTGCTCTTTTTTTTTTTTTTTATTCTACTACCTGCCTACTGTCATCTGTGGTACCCATTAATTTATTGTACTTGTGAAGTTTTCTGAATGTGCTTCCCTTAGATTTTTCTCTGTGCCTTTTCTACTTGATTCCTGTTTTTGTTTTGGTTTGTTGTTTGTTTTTCTTCAAGGGTCTCAGCTTTCTGAACACATGTGTGGATGCACTGCAGTTCATTTTCACACATTCCAGAAAACAAGTTACATTTAGTTTTCCATTTACTCGAATCACTTCATAATTGCTCAAGTCTTTCAGTCCTTACAGACCTTGTCTATTCTAACCGATTTAAGTGTCCGTTGTCTCTCCGCGCTGATAATGGTGAAAGAAATATTCTGTACCTCCTGTAAAATACTGTTTAAAACTTGCATGTCTTTTTAGCTTTATTTCTTAATTTTTATGTCACATCTTATAACTGAAGGCTTTAATTGCATTTTCCAACTTCCTTATTTTTTTTTTCTGTAAGTATCTTTTACATGCATTAAAGGAGTATTTTTAATACAACATACTATATATAAGTATATAATCCATACAGTTAAAGAGAATATATGAATTTAGGTATTATTTTGAAATATTCATGAGATTCCAGAGTTCAGGAGATTAAGAGGTGCTCAAGTGATTTATCCTGTTATACAGAACGTATTGCAAGCCACTTTTATTACTAGGTATGCACCTTGTCTACTGGTATGTGAAATGGTAATTCTGCAGTTCTTGAAAGGCAGTTAAAATGTTCTTATTTCAGATCTCTGAATTGAAAGTTGATTTCTCTGAATGGTGGTATTGTACCAAGTGTTTAGAGAATTGGAGTCTCTGAACAACATCAAAGAATCTATGGAGAAAGATTTGGGGGAAAAAAAACCAAGGATGAAACCTAGAAGTGCAAAAGTGGAAGAGTTGAAATGTATGACGGGGATTCAAGGATCACTTTGAAAAGCAGGGAAAATTGCATGTTGGAAATGAGCACGAGGAAGCCTTGTTAGTAGGAAGTTGATGGTACAATTAGACCGAGTGTCATATGCATTGTGCTGGTTGTGAATGTATGGGATAAAAAGGAAGCCGCCATTGAATACATTTTGGGGTTGTGAGGATGGATTTTCTTTACATATAAGAATTTTGCTTGTCCTTCTCTGCAAAGTTGGTACAATATGCATTTGGCATTTAAGAGTACTGAAAAGGTTACAAGGGATATCATCCCACTTAGAAATATCATAGGATTATCTCATCAAAAATCATCTCCTGAGCATGACATGACAACATTGATCCAGCGTGTGATTGTAGCTTGTTTCAGCAGGAGTCCAGGTACACGGCTGCTTAAAAATAGAAAAGGAAAGCTCTTAAATGAAATCTTCATGTAAAATCTGATCCAGAGTGCTTTGGCCATCTGGTGAAGTGGAACAGTGTAACATATGCGAAGTTCAGCAGCAAATAGAAGTTCAGAAGTCTTGATTATCATTTATTTCTGTCCTGGGGTGACAGGCTTTCAACCAGCAGTGAAATTCGATCACATTTATATTGTGAAACCTGCTAAATGATCGTGTAAGTGTTGTGTCTATTCCTCCTGAGAAAGGAGGTTTCGAAATCAGTGTGTAGAACTGGAGGGAAGGAGAGTGGGAAAGTAGTTATTTAGGATAGGCCTGATCCATGTCTCGCATTTTAGGGCAGAAAGTTAGGCCTAAAGAAGGTTCTTTTTCTTTTAATGAGAACTTCTGCATTATCAAAAAAAAAAAAAAAAAAACCACTTTCACGAAAGCTTTTCTAACTACTGTGCATAAATTGCTCAGCCATGTTTTCTTGTGCAATGTGATCTTGTGGAATTAGTAAGTAATGGAAAGGTATTTTTAGAGATTTGAGTAGTAGCGTTTTTTTATTTCTTTTGAATATGTGTTTTAAATCTCTTATAATAATTGCAGAAGTAAACGGTTGTTAATTTAAAGGATTTATAAACTTTCTTTGAAAAATGGAACAAAGCTGGATGTCAGAAAAAAATCTATTTTGTCTGTAGTAGATTATGGAAAAAAAATGATTTTCTTGTATATCAAAATCTGGATGTTGAATGTTGGCCTTTAAGTATGTGGTAAATGCCCGACCCCACAGAGGCATTTGGAAAGCAGCTGTTTTTTATTTCTTTATCGGGGTCAACAAGTTTCATTCCAGTTTCAAGTTCCAGATCTCTTCTGGAAGTATAATACATTATTTAAGCAAAAATTATTGTATGTGATGGAAATAATTTTGTCTAAATATATTAATGTTTCATCCTGGCAGAAGGCAAATAATTATTGCCTGTACTGGTGTGGAGTAGCTGTAAGAGACTGAAATACGTGGTACTGTGAGAATGGCTGCTGCTTCATGTCTTGCACTCCCCTCGTGACAACATGAAGAAATGTTCAGGGTTGGCTGGATTTTGAACAACCTCTTTCCGGTTTCTGTAAGTGTTTCAGCCGCTAACGCGTTTAGCGGACACAGAGCTCCCGGGTGTTTCTGTCGCTCAGCAGTGCAGCAGCACCGGCCCGTTCCCCGCAGCCAGGAGCGCCACCCGCTCAGCAGGCAGCCCCGGCCTTCCCGGGCCTGTGTGCGCCCCGAGGAGAGGGCACGGCTGCGCTCGCTCCTCTGCCTCCCGGATCTGGAGCTGCGTGGGAGCTGGCAGCGGGCACCACAGGGCACGGCCACCGCGGAGCTCGGTCGTGTGGGAGCGCCGGCAAAGATGCGCGCGCCGCGCTATGGTCAGCAGGTCCGTGCGCTGCCTGTGTGCTTGTGAGCAGCTGTTGGGAACTTGCAGCACTCACGTTCTAGCAGCTGTTTGAAGTATATGCTGAGAGCAGGCGTCCTTTCAAACTTGTTCCCTCAAGTGGCCTAGAAATTTAAGACTGGCATCAGTTTTGTTTTTGTGCATTTTATTTGTTTTGTTTTCTGAGAGTTTCAAATAGTTCTAGATTATATTAGCATTTGTTGTTAGGCTGCTCCTCCTTACCTTTGGCAGGGTGCTTGAAGTGAAGCAGGCTCAGCAAAACTTGGCCATTGCACTGCCTGTTATTTTGGAAATTAAACAATTTAGTTGAACATTTTACGAAAGGGAGGGTAGGTGAAATCCAGATAGTGGGGATGAGGCTATTTATTTCTCTTCTTTTTTACTTTAAGGATATTTGTTGAAAATGTTACCACAAGGGCACTGTGATAGAAGCTACTGTGCAACAGTAGGGGAGCAACAGCTGCTCCCTAAATATTAACACTTTATAATTGGATAAGCCTAAACATTCAGGTTTTTACTCGATGTTGTAATACATGAGTTTATTTTAATTAGTCTGTATCTTTTCAGGACGCCTCTACCTTTAAATTAAAATGTGTTAAGTTAGCTCCGCAGCTGGCTTTCCCATGTGCTGGTCTTCAACCCTGAATGAAGCCCCTGAGCGAAGGCACTTGAAAGCTTTATACTTGTCATAGCAACAATCTTTGCACTTTTCATGGCAAGCAGTTACTTTTGTCTTGCTTCTGGAAGGACACAGACTTGTAACTTCCAGGTTAGCAAATGTTCTCTGAAATAAAGTGTCATTTTCTTCTTTTTGCATTCCTGGGTGGGAGCAGAGATTTTTTTTTTTTTTTTTTTTTTTGAAAAGGGACATGTTTTGCATATGAAAACACGATAATATTACAGTGCCATTTTGATTTTCAAAGGCTTTTTTATTTACTAAAATATTAGGATAGCTGGAAAAATGGTCCTGGAATTTCAAGGGTTTGAAAAAAATATATATTTTTGTTGATATCTGTGTTCAGTGTCTTTGCTTCAGCTCGAGGATTTTTGCAGCCATTCATAATGTATGAACCCTGCCCTTCCATAGAAAAGTAGGGGGGGGAAAGGAGAAGATAAATGTGGCAGGTCAGAATAGACCTATCTGCACATATTTTAATTAGATAATCATTAAGTTGTTGTTTTTGTAATAGTTGCCTCATTGTGTGGTTGTTATGTGGTGTAAATTGGTGACGTCTTGATAGTTAAATGATTTCCATATTGTATCATTTACTTAATTCAGGAGGCGTTAAAGCATTTGTCCTGATATAACTAGAGCTTGTCAGTGCAATCTGAGCGGTTTGGCATAATTTAGTCTGCAGCAAAGACTACAGCTGGAATTAAGACCTGCATAATACAGGTCATGCTTGATCGCTGTCCTCTTCAGATCTGTGGGATGTTCACAATATTTGCAGTGTGCTGGCAGGGCCCTGTGTGGGAAATCTGTACTGTGCGTTTGCTTCTAGGCTGGTAGCCTCCCAAAACTAGAAATACCAAAAACAGTGTTTGGCTCTGAAAGTTTTAAACTGGGCTTGCACATGGCTAAAGATAGATCTAATGCTGAGATTATATCATTGGTAGCTCTTTCATTTGAATCTTAAGCATTTCTTAATAAATATTAATAAGCTCTTATTGGTATAATTAAGTCATAAAACTTTTTGGAAGATACTGAATTCATGTTTTCTTCTAGGAATGTTTTTGTTGCTGCTGTTTTCCCTCATATGCATGTTGTGAAAGATGTGTGAATTGCTGAAGCTCGTGGAGGCTCTTGGAGGTTCCTGTCATTGACTTTATTAGCACTGTTAAAAGGTTGAGGTGGGAGGGAAAAATGAATGGAAGTTCAAAAAAATGTTAAAGCATAAATTCTAGAAGTAAATACTGTTGAATGTCTGGTATAACTCATTTGAAGGACTTCCTTCACAGCCCAAAACTCTGTGATATAAATATGAGCCCTTTCTGTCCATCTCAAAGAAACATCAGGATGAGCATGGCAGTCACTTAAGGTCAAATGGTGATATTTTTTCACCAGTGCATTAACAACTTGTACTCAGAGGGTTTATGGTGAGACAGTCCGTTCCACGGGGTTCCACTGATACCATGTTTCAATCTAGCTCATAAAAATGTGCTTTGTGATGTTTTTTTTTTGTGCCTTATCTGTATTTTCTTGTTGCTGAAATGGAAGGGGGCTGAGGAGGCATAAGGACTCTCAGAAATATTGCTGGTAAGCCAGGTATCGTGTTTGAACAGGGATATGTCAGATAAGGTGATGGGAAGCGTAAGGAGATAT
Source organism: Tinamus guttatus (assembly GCF_059628265.1). NCBI lineage: Eukaryota > Metazoa > Chordata > Aves > Tinamiformes > Tinamidae > Tinamus > Tinamus guttatus. Next base: position 1,096,866 of record NW_028289007.1, on the reverse strand, counting down.
GCTGCCTCTTCCCCCCAGTGTATCTTTAGCATTCTGACCCGTGCATTTGTCAAGTGAAACAGCACAGACTTCTTTGCATATCACTTGAACTGAGAGCTTGCTTTGAAAAAGATAAGCAGACCGTGTTGCCCAGAAGGAATAACGATGCTAATTTATCTTTGTGCGTGTCCACCTAGACATAGCAGTGTGCATCAGTGCTGAAGAGCAAATGGAGAAATAACAGAGCCATTGCTTGCCACCTATTCAATGCCACAGTACCATTAACGGTATATAGGATTCTCAGAAATATGGCCAGTTTTTATATAGTGATGTATTTTATTTCTTTTCACAAGTATTTGGTGACACTTCCTTCGATATAAGAATAACTGCTAAATTATGTGAGAACGGAGCTCTTGTTAACACAAAATTATGCTGCACGCTCCCTGCTCCATCACCATGATGCCAGTCAGTGCATCAAGGGAAGGAAGCTTTTATATAAAAGTTGTTCATAAATATTTTAACTATCAATACTTATGTTCTGGGCATGGAAAAGAAAATCAAATGTTTTCTAGTTTTTTTGTTTGTTTTGTTTTGTTTTGTTTTGTTTTTTTGAGATCGCGGGGTGACAGTGTTTATCCTTTAGCACCTTTAGCCTTTTCAAAAGACAAATCTAGTGCCTTGCAGTGAGTAGTTGACTAATAGTTTGGTTACTTGGATTCAAATTTTTCAAAAAGACTCTTACCTACTTATATCTGCATATATATAAATGGTTATTGTCATCTTGTCTTTGGCTGTTGTCATATTGTCATCTTAGGATTTTGTTGCCTTCATTACTTTAGGTAGTATAATGATAAGCTGGATATATGAAAAGACTTTCCAAGCAGAATAGATTTCAAGCATGTATAACTTAGCTTCAAGGAGTCCAGTTTGTATTAGCTTATGATGTTTTACCATATATTTTACTTTTGTTATCCATTTTTTTTTCTTTTAATACGTGCATGTCTAGGAGTCTGTAGTATATTGTGTGCAAGGTTTTTTTTCTTTATAAATTATGAATGGAAGGTTTTTGTCACTGAATGGAGACATTCATGTGTGAAGGATGTTCGCCTGGCGCGCGGTGCGGTTGGAAAAGCTAGTGCTGTGCGAGCGGCCGGCAGCGCCGCGTTGCCGCTCTGTGTCCGCGGCACAAAAACACGTGGGAAGCCCCAGCCAAGGGGCTTCGCGGCGCGGAGGGAGGGCAGGGGCGGCAGTGCCCCCTGCACGGGGCAGGTGAGACCAGGGAAACGCTTCCGTGGCACTATGGTCTTTTAGCAAGTTTCTTAAGAAACTAATAAGCTGCAGGCGTTTTCTGTGAGACAGATAGGCCATTTGAAGTATAATGAACATCTTCCCGTTTGGTGCATGTGTCTTGCCAGAGATACGGTTGTAAAAAAGTTGTTTATTTCTGCATAAACTGTGATTTTTCCATTTGAGGAAAGCTTTTAAGTATTCTTGTTCATTAGCATACTATTTTTTCAGTAATTACTAATTTTTCTGCCATTCTGTTTAGAGTGCGTTGAAAATAATGCCTTAACTGTGTATTTAAGAATACATATTGGCAAAACTCAACCTGAAGCAGATGTAGGGAAAAAAAAGCATATAGACTTCAACAAAATGTATGTGCTAGAACAGGTAGCACCTTCTCTCTGAAGGTGGCAGGAAAGGCCCCAACTGCTGCTCAGCATCTCTGTGGAAGCAGAGGTGGGGTAGGAATCTGCATGAGAAATTGCTGAAAAGAGAAGAGCTGCTTTTTGGTGCCTTTGGGTGGCTCTTTCCCTTGTGCCTGATGCAACAGGCCCGCTACAGCTCACAGGGAAAGATCAAAACTGAGTTTGGCCTCTCTCCTCACAGCTGGTTTGTGCCTGACTTGGCTCCACTGGCGCCTGCTCTTCCTTCCTGCTGCTGCTCATCTGCTCCTCGCAGGGCAGCCTGGAAAGAGCTGCTCCTAACTCCTAACCGCTGCCCAAACTGAAGCCCCAAGGCTGCGCTTGGTGTAAGCTAGAACTGCAGGCAAGTGCCTGCAGCCTTCGGTGGGGCTGAGAATCCAGCCCAAGGGCAGCAATGTGTGACGGGGTTGCAGAAATGCTGTGCAGAATGGACAGCGTTGGGGAGCTTGGCTGTCAATCAGAGTCACCCGTAGCACCTAAATAAGCACTTCTGCGTTATTATGAACATGGGAAAAATTAGATTTGTCACCTTTCAAAGTGGTTACTGTAAAGGGAAAATGAGCGTCTTATGGGGAAAGCCAGTGTGTATGCAAATGCTGAGAACAATTTTTGTTTACAAACTGAGCATTAATGAGAATTACAATACATTTTTGGAGACTTAACTGGATAAGAATCATAACATTAAGGGATTTTTTTCAGGCTAAGGTAGCCATGCTATTGGTGAGTGATTGTTTGGCTTGTGAATAAACTGCTTCCCAGGGGTCAGTTTGGGTCCCGCAGCAGCGTGTGCTCGCTCGCTCCCGCAGCTCTGTGCTGCACTAGGCATTACTGCCTGCTCCCTTTGCCGCCTTGTTCTCCACCATGGCATCTCCCTCACCTTCTCTGCTGTAATTCACTATACACTTCTCATCCTGTTATTCCCCTTACTTCAGAGCTACCTGTATAGAGAATCTAACTTGAAAACACGCAGTAAACAGCACATAAATATGTGTGTATATATTAAAAAATGCCTAGTTTATGGTAGGAGATACTTAAGTCTGAAACTTGATTTCCTCATTTCCTCATGAAATTCCTTTTTTTCTTTTCTTTTTTTTTTCTTCCCTTCAGGAAACACTTCTTAAAATAATCAGATCGTTAGTTCTCACATTATCTGACCCTGTATCCCAAATAAGTTGTTTAGATTACAGATCTACTGTGCCATGGGAAGGATAGGATATCCAAGATCCCATAGTTGAAATAATTTAAGAAAATAAATACTGTGCTTTCTAAAATAGCTGTATATTATCTTTAAAATAATGTAATAAAAAAGGATTTTTTATTCATTTTCATTCACGGTCTTCCTGAGGGTTATTTCTGTCCTTTGGCAGATTTTGAAAAGCATCATGTTGCATGAACCAAGAAAAGGTAGATGATAAAGCTCTTCTAAGAGCTTATATGCAATGTATTTGGAGTAAATATACGTTGAAAGCCACTTCCACACTGGATGTGTACGTAGTTTTCCTGATACAATTTTAACATTGGTATGATTTAATTTAGATAACTGCGTGGTTGTCCACCTTACGTCCTTCAGTGAAACAGAAACTTTGTGTACTTCTGTTTGGAATCTGTGTGCTTGATGCTTTCTGTCGCTATATATACTATACGTATATTTATGAATTTGTATATTTTACAAAGTCTTTTCTGTCCTTTCTTTATTTTGCAAGTGCAGAGAGTAAGTACACATTGCAAAACAACCTGATAACACAGAGTAGACCTCTGTGGAGAATGTAGTTTGATTACTGCTGTTCGCACTTTTTCAGAAAATAAGCAAGTGACAGTTTTTGTTACTAACTAGTTTTGTAACTAGCAGTGAAGATATTAATAAAATATTAAATTTGGTAAGCTACCTGCGTAGCAAAGTGTAATTACTAGCACAGCTGAAAATCTGGGGCATTTAGGTGACTCCTGTATAATGATTTCAGAAGTATTATTTAAGTGCAAGCGTACCTCTGAGGGTCTGGGGGTATCTGAAGTTTAGCAGGATTCAAGAAAAGCTTGGACATTGATATTCAAAAGAAGTCATTAGGGGGAAAAAAAAAGACAAAATGGAGTGTTTTATCCAAGCTCTTACTATTAGCATTTATTGCATAACTTTTAGTAGTTCCAACTTTCTTTGAAACAACAGGTATTCTCCAATATAGGAGCCAGAATCACATTTTATTTTGTTTCATTTTTTGGGGTAAGGCAAGTCAGAATAGACCATTTTTATTTTGAATTCTGTTCTTTTGGGAAGTGTTTTCTAGGTCTCCTGTTGTTCTGTCCTGCGTGCCTCAAACCTGCTTTCAGATGCAGACTGGGCTTTTGGTTTGGTTTCTGTACTCAATATGTTTCCAGTAAAAGATGGCAAAGTTGGACACCTGGCACTTCTGCAAAACAGGAAGATTTCAAACATCGTGGCGTCTGTTTCTTGCAGAAATAGGATAAATGCCACTAAATAATGACAACAAAAGATTCTCCATCAGTTCTAATACCGACAAATGAATATAAATATGTGCACATCTACTAAAAACACCAAGAGAGTTGGAGCTAGCGCTTACTGCTAGCGTTGTAACCCTCGTGGCCGTTAATGCTGTGCTGGCAGTGATTAAAAATCGGGCGTTTAAGGCAGCGGTGCTCGCTGGCCTCCGGGCTCCTTCCGGTCCCTCTTGCTGGGGCAGGCGCAGCTGAGCTCGGGCAGCGGGCAGCTCTCCCGCAGTCGCTTGTGGAGCGGTTCCTCCTTGCAGCTCCTCTCTGCCCGTCATCAGCGAGTGGCTGCGAGTGCGCACGCTTACAGGTATGCTTCAAATACCTGGTTAAGGGGTGGGTTTTGTTTTATTTTTTTTCCCTGATCTGCATGCTAGATTGTGTATAAGAAATCCAAGGGAAAGCACTGAAGAATTAAGGGGATGATAGATTTGAGTCAATCACTTAAGCTTTGACTAAGCAATGCAAATCAGCCTCTAAGTGACCTTACTGATATCTGCTTCAAGTGACTTCTCCTTGGTGCAAACGAGCGAGCTTCGTTGTGGATGCCGCGGAGGGGATGTGCTGCTGTTGTAGAGGCTGCCTCGTCACCCCCGTGCGACCTCACTTTGCTTTAACAGAGCGCCTGCAGGCGTGCCTGAAGCTAGAATAGATGGCCTGCGAGCGCCGCGTTGCATGGGCTGTCAGTCGGGAGCAGCGCGGGCCTGGTCCCCCCGCCGCGCCGGGCAGCTCTGGCTCTTGCTAAGTGATGCTCAGGCAGGGAACGTGGTACCGCGCGGCCGGGCGGGCGGGAGGCTCCCGGCCACCACCCCGGCACTGCCCGCAATGAAGTGCTCTGAGGTTCTAAAGTGTATTTTGAACTGTTCTTAACAGTAAACAGTAATCAGCAGCTGAGACTACTCCACAGCGGGGGAAAAAAGCACCAAAATAATAGTTAAGGGCTTAGGATATCGAAGTGCGCTGTTATTTTTGTAAATGTGCTTTGTGAAATCTGGGCACAATTGCCTCAGCTTTTCTCATGGGAAGCATAGTGACCCATAGAAAAATGTTGAAGAGCCATAAGGGTGAATGCTTTGACTTCCTTTGCTTATAAGTTTGTATAACTCTTTCATTGGAGAGTGTCAGAAGAGAAAAAATCTTTTCTATCTTAAAACTATTATCCTATAAATAGTTCCATTTGCAAATTATTCACTGTGGTCCCAAATCTGGGATTACAGAGTTGCTAAAATTACCCTAGCAAATGGAATGTAAGATTCAGCATTTACTGAGCCTCATTAATGGCTGTCAGATCAGTCATCTGAACCCTTTTGGGAGATACTGAACAAGTTTAGTAACATTAATGGAGCTTTATAGGAGATGCAGCTGACACTGTGGGTTTTTTGTTTCATTGTTTCATTTAGAAAAGAGAGAGGAGGGGAAGGGGGTCAAAAAGCCAGGAGCAAAAGTATGACCCTAATGAAGCAATGTAGGGAAGAGAAATCTATGCTTTTTGATTTTGTTTTTTAAGAAAAGAAAATGACAAGAATTTCTGAATTCTGGATAGAAAGATAGATTCAGGACTTTTTTTATTGCATCATGATTGACTTCATAGTCTAGATAATTTACTTGCAGTGATGCTATTTAGAAATAGTCATTTCTAAAACGAAGCAACTTTTGCATGTGGGCCCATTCTGAGCACACCACATTAAGCAGGCTATTATCGGGCCATTTTGTATTCCAGAGAGTCTAATATTAAAGGCTATAGAGTTTGAGGTCTGTGAATAATACAGTACTTAATTGTACAATTAATTTATAATTAAAATGGTAACATGTATTTACATTTTAAATATTTATGCTAGTCATTGTGTGGTATGAGTCCACTATGTAGCACTTAAGAATAGCCCAAATTCTTTCAAGGTTTAATCTTCGTTATATAACTTCTCGGTATTACAGTTGGGACTTTCATCTCCCACATCTGAAAGTAATTCAGCCTTGACCCATCTTATGTGTTGATTCCAAACTGCTTCCAAAAAAAAAAAAAAAGGCATTTCCATCAATTTGTGTTGGGTGTACTGCTCATGCTCATGTCCTCGTTATAACGATTATATGTGTTTAGATGCGACTTTAATTGAATTAAATTTTTTTGTGAGTTTTATAACTTCCAACATTTCCAAATTGTAAATTCCTAAATTTTAGGTATAAAGTTTGTGTAACAGTTTCTTGCCTTAAGCTAACCTGGAAATTTTTGGAACAACTTCCCTTAAAATTTTGGGTAATAAGTGAGTAAATGTAAATATTCCTAACAACTGAGGTGATTTATGACATAACTTTCACTGCTACGATGTTGTAACAAAAACAAACTTGCATATTTATTTGGTTATTGATAGTGATTGCTGTTCTTTAGGGGGTTTAGTTTTTTTTTTTTTTTTCATAATAACCTGTATTAATTCAAGCTATCTGCAGGAGTTAGAGTTTAAGATAGATGAGCAACCCTCCCTGATGTCATACTTTCTAAGATTTTTCACACTACTTATTATACAGATTCACTCAGTAGCTTGGAAATTCTACTCTAAATATCTGGAAAATAGTGTAATAACAGATTAGATGGGCTGGATTTTTTAAATTTTTAATTAGGAAAGGAAAGAGAGTGCAAATAAGCTGACACTTAAGCCGTTCCCTTTTCCATCTAAATTTTCAGTAAGAGCATAGAATCCGAGAGTGCAAGATGGTAATTTAACATTAAAGTAGACAGGGATGACCTTGAGTGAGGATGATAGGTACATCTTTATTGAATCTCCTATGTCACTGGCTTATCTTGTTCGCAGAATATAGACTAAACAACTAGCAGTGTTTCTGGGAAGGCAGAAAGATCAGGAGATAGAAAATGTCTAGTCTTAATACTGTAAAGTTGTGTTATTCTTGGTCAGTAATTGAGAAAGTGAGGAGGAGGGGTTTTTTTGCTGAATATTACGTGATATTTATGCAAGCTGCAGAATACACAAAGAGCAGATAGCTTCAGGCAAGTCATTTTTATTGAATCAAATTATTAATAATATATAATGTATAAATAATAGTTGTATCCTAACTGGAACACATGTACATGTATGTACGCTATGAATTTCACCTTAAAGCAACTTTTACTGTCAAGTGTCAAAAGTCTCTCAATTTTATTTTATTTTTTTTTCAGTAGTCATTATCCACAGCAGTAGATCATCTTGCCATAAATTGTAATTATATTAAATTCATGGTCTAGGTTCTTCTAATCTGCTTATAACTCCGTAGCTAAAAAAGGCCCCTTAGGAGTGTTTATCTATCTATCTATCTATCTATCTATCTATCTATCTATCTATCTATATATATATATGTGTGTGTGTGTATATGTGTATATATATATATATTTTTAACTAAGACTTAAGAAAAAGTTTCTTTAAAGAGCTTTTATCAAGCACAATTTAAATTTAACCCTCTTTTTATAACTTAGGGCATGGGTCTTTTCCCCCTCTAAGATATTTATTAATACCAATTTGTGATAAACAACAGACCACTTGGAATTAACTTGGGAAACTTTTACAAGCCCTACTGCTTTTGTGACTAATGGTATGCAGGTGTTTTCTGTGCTTAAATCTTGAAGACACTTATTCTAGGTCCCTCAGATCTTGTGCACCAGTGAAATAGTAAGTCTAACTTTCTTTCCTGTTTCTTCATATGCAGGCAGAAGGAGAAGACAGCCTTAAAAAGATGCAGCTGATGGAGCTTGCAATTCTGAATGGCACCTACAGAGATGCCAACATCAAATCACGTAAGCATGTCATAATCTTGAGGGTCAGTGCAACACGAGTATTTGCAGGTTTTGTTTCCCGAAGCTACTTTTTGGCAGATGTACAATAGTAACTTTGTTGAAGATTGGAAGGCAGAAAAAAAAAAAAAAAACACAGTAGCTTACAGAGGCTCTCCTGGAAATGGATTTTAACTATTTCCCTCACCTCTCCACCCTCGCCCCCACACTTAAAAAAAAAAAAAAAAAAAAAAAGAGAAAAAAGAAAAAAAAAACACAATATGTACAGGTTGAAATCTTTACAAACGCACAGTTTAATCAAAATTCAACCCTTAAGCCAGATTTTTCTATTTTACAATATTTTTTCTTTAGTATATATAAAAGACAATGGACTCCTTTCCAATTTTATTCTTTAGAGATAAGTTTGAGAATGCTACAAATGTTCAGGATACTGTGAATACATTTTTCTGTATTATATTCCTTCCTTTCATCTTGCTTGCATGTGTCACCCCAATGTTATGTTTTTCCAATGATTCATCAAGTGATTTCACACACGAGTTCACAGAGATCAGTGATGTAATGAGCGATTTTTTTGCTGTTTCTTACATCAGTTTGCTGTGTGAATGCTTTTGCAAACACTTGTATGCACAGTTTTAAATTTGGAAAATAATTATATTATGTACAATTACTAAGAAAGCAGATGCCTACTATATGTGATATTTTTTCTCTAATTTTAAATCTAAATTTTATTCCTGAAAATGTAGTTGCTAATACTGTTCCAAAATAATGTTTTTATCGTAGCTATGATACAGATGTCAAATGAAAGCACAGTTAAAATCATTTTTTTTTTCACCAAGGGCCTCCTGAGATTTGCAGAATTGTTGCTCTGTATAGTCACTGTTTCAATGTCGGATAAATTTAAAGGGTGGAATTCAGTTATGTCGATTTTGAGAGTGCTTACACCAGTGTAATTACTCTGATTTGAAAAGAGAAATAAGCAAGGGCTTTTATCAAGACAATGGAGGGTTTTATCTTTCACCCCATAATCAACACCATGGTGTTTAAAATTGAATCAGTTTTAAACGTATTGTCCCCAATTTAGTACAAATTTATGAGCAAAATAGTTTTCAAATTAGCTTCAATGCATGCAAACTGTTGCATAGAAATTTCTATATTAATTAGAGCAATTTCTTTGTCTGATCTACTGCCATTGTTCTCTTGCATCAGTAAGTAGGTGGGATGGGATTTTTTTCCTTATTCTGTCCAGAGTTTTTCACACTGACACTTTCTGATGAAGAAGACTTTTTCATTTTTGTGTGTTTTGACTTAATTGACACTCTGAGGGTGTAGAAGCCATGGTGGTTCATTTCACTTTTAAAAAAGAAAAGAAAAGAAAAAAAAACAAGACCTTTATTTTGATTAGATTTGAACGTAAAAAAATCATTTCTTAGTGACTTCACCCCCGTATCTGAAAGGCTTCTCCTCTTTCCTGTTTTCTGATAACCTGTTAAATCAATGAACAGCAGCATTAATGCACAGAAAACTGTAAATTTTAAATTTTATCCCTGCAACATTACCAACTGATCTATGTCAGTTTTTAAAAGGTTGCTCATATTGCGTACCAAGAGGCTTCAAATAGCGCTTAATTAAATGTGCTACCCAAAGTGCAAAAAAAAAGAAAGAACAAAAGAAAATTAAAGCACTTATTCTCTTTCGCATACGCAAGACGACAGTGAATTTCTAATATGCAAGGAAATGTTTTCTTTTGGGGAAATTGGTATGGAGATTGTTTCCGAGCCTCTCTTATTCATTCTGTAGTGAGCAAGGAGAGGCAATCTGTTTCCAGGTTATCCTGAAGTGATGCTGGAAACTGGATTTGTCTATATGTTTAAATACAGTTTTAAGGTACATAGAAACTATGGAACTTCCTATGGCAGCTCTGCATAACTGAGTATCTGTGGACTCTGTAGTTGCACTGTGTTTTGTACTCCGTATTTGATTATGACAGTATTTTCCTTGTATCTCCTGCATGCATCTCAGTCTCATGCAGTCTCGATAGCATAAGTGAAGAAATGTGGTCTAAATGGAGCTTTTGTGCTATGTAACCTGTTTGAGAAATCTACCTCACTGTTTTACAATGGCTTTTTTATTTTGCATGTTCATACTTAATCACACTGGAAAATGGAAAGCTGTTTGCATTTGAATGGTGTGCTTTGGCACTGTGTGATCAGCGCATGTACTAATGATTTCCTTTTATTTTTCTTCTTTCCTACTTTTCCGCTTTTTTCCCATTCTTTCCACGTTTTGTACTGCTACCTCTACACTTTCTTCTGAATTTCTTTGCTTACTGTAGCAGCCCTTGCCTTTTCTCTTGCAGCAACAGCCCAGGCTCCAAGGATTATCACGGGGCCTGCGCCTGTTCTCCCACCAGCTGCCCTGCGTACCCCTACGCCAGCTGGCCCTACCATAATGCCTTTGATCAGACAAATACAAACCGCTGTCATGCCAAACGGAACTCCTCACCCGACCGCCGCGATAGTTCCTCCAGGACCCGAGGCTGGGTTAATTTACACACCCTACGAATACCCCTACACACTGGCACCAGCTACGTCAATCCTCGAGTACCCTATTGAACCTAGTGGTGTATTAGGTAAGACCTTCATAAGCAGATGACTGGCTTTGTGTGATACCTGCTTTTGTGCTGCTTGAAAGGTAGAGCTCATGGGGCTCAAAAACCTTTGAGACGACAATCTTTCCTTGGCTATATCATAAAATTACCTCAGAAGATTGCTCAAATGCTGCAACTTTTAAGCACTGTTAATATGTTTGCATTGTTAAATATGTGCATATAATATATTAGTAAGATTACTAAAAAGAAAGCATTTGTGTGGCACTAGTTAGCAAATGCAAAAAGAGAAACAAATAGAAACTGACCTCTACTTATAGCAGACATAATTTGTATTCTCATAAATACCCCATTCGTTTGTGCTCTCTTAAACATAAATTAATTTCCAGCAGTGTTTAAAGAGAGAACTTTTGATTTTGCTCAATATTTTGATAGCAAAAAGGTAGAAAATTGAAGTGTTTTTTTTCCCCCAGCTTGTTTTTTGCTGCTTTATGTGGTACATGAATGGATAAATCTCCCTAATGTCACAAATCTGTAAATCAATTTGTAAACAGAAAATAACTAATGAAGTGAATAAAGGAAAGTAAGTTCTGACCAAAGGATGATGCACTCATCAACTTTGCTGATGACTTTTTATATACGGTGCATTGAAATGTCCATCATTCCTAATATTTCAGACCACTGACTTGATGCAGCAAGGCAAGCATCATGCAGCTTCTGGTACAATTCAGTTAGCTGGTCAGTGTGGAACAAGCTGATAAAGAAGCATTTAAATAATCTTTTCTTTTTAGCTTGCTCTTAATTGTATAAGACCTTGGTCCTGCATAATGTCGATTTTATAGGACTTTGTTCTTAGTTTGTTCAGTGGCAGGTACCAATTCACATAAATACTAAACATCTCTGATCATGGGACAATAAGGTTCCAAGTCAGTATTTGGATGAAAGAAGTGTAAAACATCCAGTATTCCACTTCAGCTGTTTTCGTTTGTGTCATTTGTATGTGTGCATGTTTCCATGTTACATTAATACAATAAAACAGAAAAAGGTCTTCAGACCGCTCCCTTTCAGCATTAGTGAGAATCACTAATATCAATTTAGTAGGACAATAGTATTTAGTAAGGATGAACTGTCTTTGAGCTACTTGAGGTGGTTGTCCATCGTCCCACAGCCAGAATTCAGTGGCAGTGTCCTCATCCTTTATGAAATCTCACGTACAGACTTGTACGTTCTCTTCCCAGCTTCCCCATCGGCCGGATTTGGGCACCTGCAGCACCTCCTGACATGAGGCTGCTGTTACAAGTGTCCGTTGCTGCTCAGTGGCAACTCGCTAAATTCAGTTGATTATCTAGCAGAGAAATATATCATGGCATAGTAATAACTCAGTGTAGTGCAGGGGGCTTCCTCTGATCTCTTGCACAATGTTATGTAAAGGCGAGGAGGAAGAATTGCTCCTAAAATGGCCATTAGGTACATTAGGGTGTCCATTAGGGTGCACAGCTGAGAGCAGAGTTGCACAAAATAGGCATCTTATTTTAAAACAATAAAAAAGAAAAAAAAAAAAAAGAAAGAAAAAGTAAACCACCATTTAGGTAGTACAGAAACATTTATTCTAATACTACTGCTCTATTATGTGAGCAATTGTATGCAGTTAATTAATGAGTTTAAATTTGCAAAGTACCTATTGTCATTAATAATATTCTTAGGTCTGTCTACTTAGCAGTGGACTATTACAATGTCTTAAATTAATTCCATGAAAAATAAGAGTAATGCATCCCTATTAGTATTTTTGGGGATACTGGTGTTGGGATCAACTTTTAGTTGATGACTAACTTTCAATTCCCTTCCTTTTATCTTTAGGTATGGCTTTCCCAACGAAAGGCTAAGAATTCAAGAACGGTCTTAACCGATCCTTCATCAGATCTGAATTTTAACAAATGCTTAGTTTCAGCAGCCTTGAAAAAAGCTTGGCCTAGCAGTCAGTGACTTACTTGCACTTTTTTGCACATAGATATAAAATAAAATAGTGCTATTAATTTGGATTAGCCCCTATTATTACAGAGTAGCTGTAATTTATGAGTGTATAGTAGTATACTGACTGCTAAGTGTTTTATATAGTGTTTGCTTTACTAATCACCTAATTCATTGCAGTTCATACTTATTGACTTTAAAATTTAAAATCACAATTTGTAGGCTTGAAGAATTGCTTTAAAACTTTATTTGTGGTAGAACTGGAAGTGATCTTAAGGTTAGGAAATAATTGTCAGTATTAAAAAATGGCATTATTTAAAATAGTCCTGCTGCAAGAAAGGCACTTCAGTGAATATGTGACTAGTAAAGCTTAAATGTGCTTGGGTCTAATAGATTTCATGAAATACTGTAATTTTGGGATTGTAAATGAATGGATTAAACAGGTTAAGGCCAGGATGTTTAAAATAAATGCAATATTAATCTGCACAGACAAACTTCTTTTTAAGGTTAAGATTTGAAACTACTGTGCCTTAACTTGTTGCTTTTCTTAAAATGAACTTTTGTAGTTAATGATCATTTAAATCCATTTTGATAAACCTGCTGTTAATGTTTTCTTTGAATGTTTTCTAACTTTGTCTTGGTAATTGCAATTTAACTAGGTGCGGTGGCTACTAAAGTTCGAAGGCACGATATGCGTGTCCATCCTTACCAAAGGATTGTGACCGCAGACCGAGGTTAGTTTAGTTCTGCAGTTCTTGTTTGTAAGAAATGCTTTGAGTGCACATGAGATTTGCAACACCACAGCTGGTTAACCAAATACCATATCTGACCCATTCATTATTTTTTTCTCAAAAAAAAAAAAAAAAAAGAGTTAATAATTTAGAGCTTGGGGAATGCTTGCAGTTTTAAAAAGATTTTGTAAACGTAGCTTTCCCAGCTAAGTGAATCGTGTAGACTTTGTGATATATTTAATATAAGTGCTATAACCAATCCATTTTAAAAACTATTTAAAGATCCATTGCTGCAGGAAAACACTGAATTCAGTACTGCAATAGTTAATTTGTTTCCCTCTCCCCCTCTCCCCAGATTTGTTCTTTTAATGGTGTGGAAATATCAGATTGGTGTTGCAAAATAAAATGAATGGGTGGTTGTTTAATGAGAAAGAAGTAAAGGAATAGATGCCTCCTGTCTGTGTCTGGAGAAATCTGAAGATTTAGATTTTCCTTTTTTCCAGTAAACTTTTGAGCCACTGTACTGTATATTTTGAGGAGGATGCATGTTCTCAGATACCTAACTGAATTCAGAGAGGTAAGGGCTGTGAAGATAATACTTCAAAAGTTGTTTGAGCTTGAATTCCTAAGGGCAGGAGTAAGGGGTGTTTTGGTTTTTTGCCAAAACGGGTTTCTTGGTATTTGTCTTTTGCTGCTAAAATGTGTAACCTGAAGGAGAAGCAACTTTTGAAGTCCTGTTGGTGAGATGACATCCAATATTTGGGCATCTCTCTCTAACTGTTGAATGGAAACTAAATCTTCATTTTTCTCCTCTTCCTCAAATGTAATGTCTTTGGACCCCTGAATGAAGTATTTAAGCTTACTCGGAAAAGTAATAGTTTCGGTTTATTGACATTGGCTAGGAAGCAGTGGGGGCTAAGCACAGGAACTCCTGAATTCCTACCCCAGCTCTGCTGTTGACTCTGTGTGGGTTTTGGCAAGTCATTTAATCTCTCTGTGTATGTTTTCCCATCTGTAAAATAAGGATAATAATACTTCCCTACCTCACAGGGGTGTTGTGGGGGTTCTTGTTTGTACAGGGCTTTAAGGATGCAAAGCATTATGCAAGTGCCAAGTATTATTATTCTGCTCTCATCAAACTCAGTATTGTGCAGGCTTCCATGGTATTGTAATAGTCAAAGGACACATTCAGGTGACACATCTGACATCACTTAACTAGACTACACCTCACTAGTGCCAGCCTTCTTTAAATTAACTAAGATGAGCAATATACATTTTAGTCAGTACAGTAAAAAAAAGGCCCTCCTGGACACTTTCACCCTTCATATGTAAGGTTCTCATTCCTCTGTAAAGCTGATGTACAGACACTACCTAAGTTTCCTAGAAAATTGCATCTTGTTTTATGTTGCCTCATGCTATTACAGCCTGTAGGCATGTTCCCATTTCTAGAAAACTCTTCAGTAGGCAGCAGGGCATAATCAGAATGAGCTCATAGCCCAGGTTTAAAAAAAAAAGGCGGGGGGGGAGACCCTCCTTTTCTGTCAACAACAGTGGATATTAAGGATTCGATATCTTTAAAAGTTTGAATTCATGCTTCCAAATTCAGTTTTTGCAAGTGATCTTTCTTGCTCTACCTGTGATAGGCTTCAGAGGGCAGGTAAAAACACTGATAACACCTATTTGCATAGTTAGATATTTGCCCAAGTCTAGTAAATACTGTGATGAAGCACAGTAGAAGGGGTTTTCTTATATGTTGTTTCATTTCATCATTGTGATGTTTACTTACTTAACATATATTTTATTTCTTTTTGTGAAGGGCCTAGACGTTTCATCTGGGGTTGTCACTTAGCAGTCACTGAAAATAATTATGGGTCCCATTTCACCTCCTTTTAGAACATGCCCATTTTCTGATGATGCAGTGTTAGTATTTAGTGATATTAGAAGACCACTGTATTTAAAAAAAGATGCGCATAGTTTATTTCCTATGGAATGAGTCAAACATTCCACTCTATCTCTTTGCATGAAAACCATGCCAGTTATTTCAGATGAACATGATTTTAAAGTATCATCTAAATTATACCAGAGTGTGTTAAGAAACTTGCACAGAGTTAATCTTAAGATTTATTTCATTCTATTTTGAATTTTGAAAGCCTAGATTATCACTGCACATATTTAACAGTTTTATAAAAGGTTTTAAAGAGAATATTGTTCAGCATTAAGATAGATTTTTTTTTACTGTGTTAATTTTTTTTTGTAGATTTAAAATACGATCAATATTTACCGTATTCACTTATTGAGTTATTCGGTCAATTATATTTCTATAATTATAGCCATGAAATCAATGTCAGCAAACCGAAATACTATTTTTTTCAATGTGGAAAAGGATTTTTTTTTTAAATAGTTAATATGTCATAAAAATATATATATGCATTCATTGGGTCTAAAGTTAAAAAAAAAAAAATCTAAATCAACCCTCTGATGACTTTGTAGTACTACTGCATTCACTTTTTATGTAGGTTTTTATTCTTTGCATAGGATTTGTTTTTGTTTTTGTTCTAAGAGATAAGCACTGCATTTAAAGCAAGAATCCGCAAATGTGTAAATGTTTTACTCTTACAACTAAGCATTTAGAATTGGAGAAGGGCTGACAAATATAGCTCATTTTAACTAAGAATAAAACCCCTGTTTATACATAATACAAAATTGAATTTGATTCATATAACAGAGAGACTGACTGATTTACTTGCAATAAACTGTAAATGGTGTTGCACAGTTGACAAACCTGTGTGTACTGTAGAAGGCCAGGGACTTGGCAGAGGATGTATCACAGGTGTACTGGTATTTTTAAAAGATAGCTTGCTTTGATTATAAACTCCACAAGAAATATTAATGCTGAGGATTTTCTTGAATGTTTTATCAAAACCAACTGTCACATAATTTATATAAAAAAATTTAATACCATTTAATCAAATTATAATCACTATCAAAATGCTTTAAGGGTCTGTGTTTCTAGTATACCTGTAAAGTGGTGAGATTGTGCCACAATAAATATTTATTTTTATTTTTGCTTATTTTTGAAACAGCTGTTTTAACTTAAATCCCACTTTAGCACAAGTTTGGAGAAATTCAGGGAACATGTGGTCTCATTTAGGCTACAGTAGTAATTTTTTTTAAGTGTTTATAAACTGTATCCTAAATGATAGGCCAGTGTTGTTATGTGAAAGTAAATCAGCCCACGCGAAAGATTGCTAAATCAATCTGTGAATATTGTAGCTACTGGACTTCGTTTTATGAAATGGCACAAACCTGACTTTGCACTGAATACCTTTCTCACTTTCATCTCCTCTGCCTTAGTCGAAATGGCAACAGTACAAAAACTTTATCAACCTCAGAATTTATTAGCTATAATTAAGCTGTTGAATGAGTCTTAAAACAAAAAAAATACTACTGTTAAGTGGACCAAGTTTGGTGAAGGAGAATGTGAGAGAATGATTAAAGAAGGAACAGCTCAAGAACATTGGGAATGATAACTTTCCACTTGAGAACTTTTTTTTATGTTTTACTGTAATTTGTTTGTGTTTTTGGGTTTTTTGTTTTGTTTTTGCAAAAGAAAATAGTATTTACAGGTGGCTTCTTTTAAAATATAAAAAATATAAAGCAGGAATGTATATGAAATGTCAGATTTTATTGTATTTGCAGAGTATTAGCTTTGAAAATGAATAAAGAGAGCTGTTTGTAGTTTTAAAATGCCTTATTAGTATCAATTAGATATTTTCTCTATTTTTTGATGTACTTAGAGCTTTTTAAGTATAGAATTTAAAATGGCAGGACTTTTACAGTGTTTACATGCAAGTGCATTTTATAAGTGTCCTATACGTGTAAAATAGTATTTTGAACAGGAAAATGCTGGCTCGAGTAGTAGGCTCAAGCGTTTTCCTGGTTCCCATGATGATGCCTACACTGCTAGACTACAGTTTAGTATTGCTTTGTATCATGAGGCCAAGAAATTCCATGTTGTTTGTAAATAGAATAAATGAAAGGCAATAAAAAGTTTATTGAACAAAAAAAACCTTGTTTGGCCCCTAGTTTGTTGAACCAAATTGTCTCTGCAAGTGGAGAATTCCCTAGGATCATTTCTTTTAACAACCAGTTATTAATAATCACATCCATCATTAATAGTTGCTTTAATGCTTGCACCTGGGAAAGTAACTAATGCTTAATAGCAGTCAGGTACTGATGCCGTGCACTGACTGTTGTTTCCAAAAATCTTTTTTTACCGAGTTCCAAAACTGTTCATCGTTTTTGTTTTCCGATTTCCTTCATCGACTGCTACTAACCATTAGTTGTTAGTCGTATTTTATCTCTATTTCTCCTGTTAACCGGTTTTGTGGGAGTGGGCTTCTCCTTCACATGTTCAAATCATGATAGAGGGCTGTCATGATTTTATTGCATTCCGTAGATGGTGTCGATCAGTATGTCAGAATTAAACATGCTTGTTTTTTATTAGTTGTGATTAGTTTTCATGTTGTCATTAAGCCGTCACTAGCTGGAACTAATCTCTTCTCTATCTTTTCTTTCTTTTTTTTGTTTTGTTTTTTTTTTTGTTTCTAACCACCCAGCCGCCACCGGCAACTAACCTATGACCTTCTGACCTCTGAACTCTTCACCCAATGATGACCTGACCATGCCTGCCTGCTGATCAGTTAACTGGTAAACGCCTTTGCTTGCCTGTCTTCAGTGCAGCGAGCTGGGGCACTTGTCCGTTCGTCTTACCATCTAACAAAAAGACAAAGAAATTGTTGTCCTCCAACTCCGCTTTTTTTTCCTCCTGTTTGGGTGAAAGTGGTTCTAGAACCTGCACTGAATAGTAGTAAAGCAATAAGGTCCAATGCATCCCTCAGCACTGAGCATCCTCTAGTGTCCCACCCCAAGCGAACGGGAAGAAGGCCTCGCGAGAGACGGAGACAGATGTCCCTTAGCCACCCGATGACAGAGGCAGTTACTGTGAGAGACTTCTAGGAATACTTTTCTTCTCAAAACGAAGTCAAAGCTCTCTCTGAATGTACTGTGTGATGATGCATCATGCATGAACCTTTGGTCAGGGATGTCATTGGTGAAGGGATTCCAAAAAGTATTCAAAATTTGATAAGCTGTTTAGTCACTACCAGTGCCCTCAAAGGGCAGAAGTTGCAGCCTTTTTTTTCTATCGCCTGCCAAATTGGATGTTTTAAAAGAGAGTGTGCCATGAAATATAGATTGCAATGACTTTTCAGAACTATGTTGATGCCGAGAACAAAACAGCAACACTATTGAAGCAAAATCTGAGCTTAAATTATTTTAACCATACTTTAATCTCCTTGGAAGATTACATGAGAACAAGGTACATGCATTATGTGTCACATTACTGGGCAAACTGTTCAAATATTTTTTTTAAACCTCCCTGTATAGAAAAATTTCATTAAGGATGTAAAAGCCATGCTTGCCTATTTGCTGTATACATGTAATGAAATTGTAGATAAAGTGTAGTGCATTGAAACAAAATGAACAAAAAAGTAGATACTTTTACTATACAAGGGTGCTGGTGCAGAAAAAAAATATATTTTTGGAAATGTAGCATTTTATACTTTCAAGTGTTATAAAAAAAAAGAAAAAAAGAACAAAGAAACCCTTTATTTCATTAAATGATTTTTTCTGGTGGTTGTCAAGAAACAAAAGACCAAAAGAGCCTTTTAGTCTTTCTTTTTTTATTTTTTAAGTATTGGAATAAGTCTAAAGAAAAGGAAGTGCCTTATTTTCTTCATGGTCATTTAGTCAAATGTCTTGTATAATCAGCTTCTCCCTCAGACAAGTTACTGCATGCCACTCAGTCGCCCAGTATGTGAAAAGAAGCTGTGAGGAAAGACAAATGATGAGTTGACCATATTGATTACCTGATTTTTGCCATATTAGTGTGACGTGACTTTGCCAAAATCTCATTATGTAAAACATTTTATAGATTGTGTCAAAACCAGCCCATCGTTATGTCAATTTTACGCCCTAGCTAATACAGTGCTCCTACAA
This sequence comes from Tinamus guttatus, assembly GCF_059628265.1. Lineage (NCBI taxonomy): Eukaryota > Metazoa > Chordata > Aves > Tinamiformes > Tinamidae > Tinamus > Tinamus guttatus. Next base: position 1,077,540 of record NW_028289007.1, on the reverse strand, counting down.
CGTAAACCAAAGGGTTCTGTGATACAGACGGTCTCATTCTAAAGTAGAGTATTAACTGGGAAACGTTTGTGGAGATGGGGACGTTTTTTATTATTGTTCAGGGATGGAGGGGAATTTTCCTGCCTTTGGTTGGAATCGTTATACATCAAGTATAGTAGGCTTCAGAGTCACCCATAGGCTTCAGAGTCACCCATAAAAATAATGTTCTGTGGATAGTGAAACTGAAAGCACTTAACTGGCTTTCAGTTACAGGTCTGAGCATGTCCCCAGTTTTCATAGCAGCTCCTGCAGCGTCAAATAATTTGCAGGTTATTTGTTTTTCAGCAGCTCCTGTTTGATTAATGTTAGATCTGCCTACTGCCTATTTTTTTCATAATTATATAAGCAGAAGAGGCACATCAGTTGATTGAAGTCCAGCCATACAGAGTTTTTAACCTTTGTTTCCACATGGTCTTAATGCACATGGGTAGTTGCAAGAGTTGAAGCTGTTGAACACACAGTGCTTAATTCTAAAAACATTAAGTATTAGTTTATGTGGGGCTCTACTAAACTTGGCAAATATCAGGTGATGATTTTATTCCCCTTCTTGTCAACTTATTCTCCTCCTGCATATCTTCACAGCTTCCAAATGAAAGGTCAACAGTAAGCTAAGAGGGCTTATGTTTTAAGCACCTGTATGGTGACCTCATCTAACATCTTGTCTCACCTGGAAATAATTATCAGTTTATTTACTATGCAATAGACATTCATCCCTTCATATTCAGCTAGCTTTTTGTTTATTGTGCCACCGGCTTTGTCTTCCTGTTACACATACAGTTGTGTTGGTTTTACTTACAGTATATGCTGTGCCATTTTGAATTTTTTTTTTTGGTTGGTTGGTTTAATAGACTTGCGACACTCAAACATTTGAGGAGAGATTTGCTAAAATGATACCAGTATTTGATCCAGTTTCATCTCAACTATGATAAAACCTGGACATTTTAGATGTTTATCAAAGGTCTTTTATGGGGGGGGAGGGCAGTGTATGAAATAGATGTGTGACATGTGAAAGTAATGTTTGCTCTGAACAAACTTCTGAAAACTTAGTTGACAAAATTTTGGATCAACTTAAAAAAAAAAAAAAAGCATGACTTTTGAAATCTCTGAATGCCTTGGTTCTCAGTATTATCATTCTTTAATGACTTTTTCTTTATTAAAATAAGTAGTTTTAAGACTTCTTTCTGACAGTATTATGTAATTTTTTTAGAGTGGGTAGATGGGAGTGTCGCTTGTATGTAACCGTACAGATGACATGTATTTGTCTATTCTTTATTATCTTAGTAGTTTCATGCTATGTATGTACCATAACCAACCTATTGCCTATGAGAAACATGTAAGATAATGTATTTACAGCCATTGTTACAAGTTTATAATGTATTTTTCTATCTTGTTTTATATGTATGTTATATAACATTCAAAAGAATTTTTTTCCTGATTGAGAAAAAAAAAGGATACAAAAAAGCAAAACCCACAATTTTGATAACTGAAAAATTGCCAATTGTTTTGCAGTACTTTATTATATTGGGAGTGTTGTCTTTCTTGGGCTTTTAGTTAGCTACTGGATGAATACATTAGACATATTTGGGTTTTAGTTGGGTTTTTACATAGCTTGCATTTTAATTCTTTGGTTCTTTGCTGTTTCTATTAACCCATAGCATTATTTTAATAAATGTTATAATACCAACCTACTAACTCTGGACTATGTCTGTTTATTAACCATTACATGTTTAATTAAAACAAACGAATAAAGACGGAAGAATGTAGTCTTGAGTTACTGGACTAACCCTGAAGAACGTGACCACAGATAACACAACGTGACTTGTTTTTATGTTGTTTGTCGGCTGACATTCTGCACACTACTATTAGGACGGCTTTGGTCATTCTGGCCTTTTACCTTGGGGAATAGGTGCCAGTAGAAATGGGAACAAAATAGCATTTTTTTGAGGCATTCTTCTTGTAGAGTCTTGCCACTTGCCTTTCAGCATCTGCATTACTAATTCCACACTTTCTTTTTCTTTCTCTAAAATAATTACTGTCGGCTCACAGCAAAAGAGCAGAGATGCCAGTGTATTGGTAAATCATGTGGTGGTGTACGGAAAAACCAGTTTGATTCTTTGTTGAGCCATTCAGAGGTTGTACTTAACGTCACAGCAGTTTGTAAACTGTTGGTTTTGGCACCTGATTCACTGTTGCATCATGTGACATTTCTAAGCATGAAATATTTCTAGGTATAATGACACTGTATTTGAGATGCAATTTTTTTTTCCATGCTGAATGCCTTATTTCCTTCATGCACTGCTATTTTTATGTACTTTTTTTTTTTTTTTTTTTTTTTTTTGGTACTTCTGCTTAGTCTACCAGTATTGCCTGGCTCAGGGGAGTAAAGTGCCTGTAAGCCAAGGTGAAACCGGATCATTTTCCAACGACTGCAGAAAGTGCGAAAATAGACCTTTCAGTGAATTACCAAGCAATAGCCGTTTCAAATTCAAGGGCTGCCTTTTGTATGCCCTGTGGATGACTATAGGAACATGAATACAGGGAGTTGAAATGGTGAAAATGCTGGAATAAATTATGCATGTTTTGAATGATTTGGGTTTTTTTGGAAACATTTCTGTTTCTTAAAGATTTTTCCTTTTAGAGGCTTCTTTACATAGCCTGGTTTGTCCAGCTAAATTTGATCATAATTGGGCAGTAGTTACAGCTGATGTCTAGGGAGATCCATCATGTACTTCACTTTTTCAGCTATAAATGGTTTATTTTTTGTGAAATCTGATTTTTTTCCCTAAGTATTAAAAATTCAGATGAGGAGACATTATATGTGTTCAAAGGCATTCTTTCCTTTATGTTGGTTCAAAATGCCTGTCTTGAAATAACTTGTGATACAAAACTTTAATTTAAAATGTTCTCACTATATTGATATTAATTACAATAAAGCACATCCTTATTTGATGGAGGAAAAATAAGCTAGCACTGAAAATATTTGTTAGGTTTTTTTTAATAACATTTAAATATTTGTTTTACAAAAATATGTAAGTACAGTTGAAGTACCATTTAGAGTAGCTTCACTTGTAAAGAATTTTTTTTAATTTAACATACCTTATTCTAAAAGTCAGTAGTAGGTTAGTAATGAAAAAATATATCAGTTCAGAAGATCTCAATGTTATCCATTTTACTAGACTATGGCACAATCATGATTTTATAGCTAATAATTTATATGCTAAAATATTTTTTGCAGAGGCAAGTGTTTAAACTTTTTGAGGTACTTTCCAGTTTAAGTGAGACTTTCTGGATTGGAGAGAAGCTGTTAGTGTTTTTATATTCATAAATACTTCTATTCCAAGAACTACTATTTTTCTGTAATATTTTTATTTTTTACATTTTTATTAAACATAAACTACTGTCATACTTTGTCCACAGTGCATTTTCATCTCATTCTTCATCATCTAATGTAGCAAATGCTGCCCTAAACTTTGAACTACTTTAAAGCTCAAGGAGAGCAAAAAACTGCAAAATCAAAAAAAAAAAAAATTATACTGATCACTTTCAATAACTAAATGCGTTTTTTCTTATCTTTATATAAGCACCTACCTGAATGTTTGACTATATCTTAGTGTGCTGATAGGAAAGAAACAGCTTATTTTTAGAACTTAATTGGATGGTAGCTACATTGCTACAAGATTGAAGATAGGTGGTTGTTTGCTACAGTTACGGACGTTAATTTTCTTAATCTTCGAAAGATCATGCATTCAAGTCAATTAGAGAGTTGCTGTTCCAGGCAGTGAAGTGGAATTACATTAGGTAGGCCTGTTTTTTTTTTATTCTTTTTGTTTATTTTGTTTTGTTTTTGTTTTGTTTTTCAGTAGGTCATAATATAAACAAAAACACCACAGAGCGTTTTAAATAAAATCTGATCAATGCCATTTTCTTCTTGAAAGTGAATGGTTTTACCAAAATACAACGAATTTGGTTTCTCTGATAGCAGTTTCTCTTTGTATCAATCTTGGGAATATCTCACAATGAGTCTTCTCTTTATGAGGGACAGCTTCCCATTTTTTTTAATGAACATATGTTCAGTGTATACTTAATATATATTAATATTCTATTTGAACAGATATTTAAAATGTAAAAATTTGCATACTATTATAGTAGTTTATTCCCAGGTTGTACTCTTTGATACATGGGGACCACTAAAAGGTTTTCTGCATTGAAAATGCAGGGAAACGTTGAAGTGTGTTGCTATCCACTAGGTAATTATTTTAACTTGAAGAAAAGATACAAATATTTGCAGATTCTTTTGTATCTGGATAACAGAATAACATAATATATTGTACAAAGTGAAATCCAAGGAACACATTCCTAGGGTGTAAGTACATAATTAATGGAGTTTATATTTCTTTTTAATGTATTTGATATATTTTTTGAAAACACTATTAATGGAATACTCTTCCAATAACATACGTATGCCGTAACATTAACACATGGTAATCAATGTTGAATCAAACTGGTTAACAAAAGTACAGTGCTCTTCTTTCTATGTGCCTCCTCACTAATTGCAGGTGCTCTGGTTCTGTACTGGAGGTGGGTGTTAGGCACAGCATGTCAGTACTTGCTCTAGTAGCGTCTTGACGGCAGCAGCTCTCATGTCCATCTTTGACAACGGACTAACTGGGAGGAGTGCGACTCCCAAAGCAAGTTTAACAGATTTGAAACTCTTAGAAGAATTAATAGAAGAAATACACCCACACACATGCATATATATATATATATATTTCTATCTCCTTTGACTTGTATTATGGCAGTTTGTGTGAAACGTTTAAGGTTTTGTTTGTGCAAAATAATGTATTCTGAGGGGGAAAAAAACATGGACATTGCCAAAACACATGTAAATAAAACACCAATTATGACTGTACATTATGTGCAATAAAATAACTGGAAAAAGTGCATGTACTTTATCCTCAAAAGCCAATTGACAGCTCTCAATGCTGCAGCTATAGTTTTATTTTCTGAAAAGTTAAATTTTATTCTGTATCTAAACAACAGAATAAAGAATGTACATTTTTCACACCTCAACTTTCATTAATGCTTTTAGCACTGTTATGAAGGATTTTACTTGTTGAAGAGATTTCAATTTCCATAGCCATTTGCTTACCAGCATATTTTTTCATTTAGCAGTTGCTTGTTGCGTATGTCAGGTTGTCTGTAGTTAGACATGGATAACTTAAGCATTACACACCAAAAGAGGAGATACATGTTTTGTATTTTATAAACTTCTTAGAGATTGCCAAGTAATTACAACGTTGTTAGAGTTCTATAAGCATCACTGTTACTGTTGTTAGAGCAAAAATATAGTAGAGCTACCATACTGTATTTTTTCTAGTTACTATAGAAAATGAAAATAATTTTCCACCTTGGCTAATGAGACTCTAGTGAGACACACACTTCAGAGATGAAAGAGATTACTGTGTTTTAACACTTCCATTGATTTCATATTTATGATGATATCTGTTATAGTTTGAGGAAGTTTATATAGAAAAGTTATATTTTTGCTTAAAAAAAAACTTCCTTTAATTAAAATTTGTGTGCTTCAAAAGTAAGTGCAGTAGGTAAGGTTGAATGAGGTATCTGTAGGAACCTGAGAAAATATGAGGAGGGAGGTAATCTGGGGCTACATGTCTTTTCTTGCATGGTTCTAGGAATGAAAGAGCAATCTGGTGTAACTAGCATTGAAAGTTTTATCCCATGGTGAATCTCTACAGAATGGGCTGTAGCGCCATGTCTGAGCTCGCTTTAGTCTTGCTGGTTCCTGGCAGTAAAAACGTGGAGCCGTTACTGGGTGCAGGCCGCGGAGGAAGTCGAGCACCTCGGCATCCTCATTATCACTCTGGACGCAAACCCAGGTGGGGCTGCGCACTGGAGCCCAGGAGCAGTGCGGGCACATCCTCACCAGCTGCACTTTCGTGGGCTCTCTGGAAAATGTGCGTGGTGCTGACCCACTTCTTACTCCACCCGGACCCTCAGCGAGCAGAATGGTGGCCATCTTCCTCTTCTCTTGAACCAAGAGATACTCAAGAGATCATTGCATTTGTTGTTCCACAAATTAAAGGTAGATGTGGATATAAATGACTGGATATTTTCTATCAACAGACTTTGCTATTGCTTGTACCAGTGTTTTCTGATTAAGTGGTTGTGGTGTGTTTATATCTGATGGCCTAATTCACTCTATTTTTCCTGAATGCTTTTGTTACAGTCACTGTACTTTTCCTGGAGAAATACATCAAACTTAGCCATAGTCTGTCTAGGTAAGGAGAGACATTAATTATCAATGTGCAAAATGCAGTGTGTGAAATAAATGTCTTCCACTTTGCTGTTCAGGTCTGCCATCAGAAGTATGAAGAGGTATTATCTGTTTTTTCTCAGTATCCCTAACAAGATCTCAGACAGTCAAAAATAGACTATTGACAGCCAATACCTACCTGTTGAGTTGATTTCTTCTAAAAATTATGAATCACAGTAAGTCAGTATTTCCCCAAGTTCTACATCTTTCTTTAAGTCTTCAAAGCAATATAGATTAGAAAGAAATATTATAAAACAACAGAGCTTAATTTGCCTTTGTGTCATTGTATTTTCAGTGTTTTATCTTTAGCGGCAAATAACGTTGACTACTGTGAGTAGCAAGCTGGATAGCTCGGAGGTGAAGCTTAAGGCAGAAGAATAAAGATTATGGCACATTTCTCAACATTGTGTCACTTGGGCAGCTCATCAAAACCTGAAGATGCTTCCTCTAAATTTTATATATATGTAAATTCCACATGCATAAAAGAAAATAAGCAGAACAAAGGCTTTTGCTGCTGGCACCTTTTTAGAACAAATTATGTTGATTTTTTTTTTCAGTTCGCTAAGAGTGGCCTTTTTGAAACAGGTGATACTTCCTCTGCCTAAGGCTAAGAAGATCTCACTTCCTCTTACCGTAGGGCAATCATTTAACAAGAAACTGACTCCATCCTATGGATTCTGGTTTGTTTTCATAGTCTCTTAACTTACGAAAAACGAAAGCCTTTTGTCTTCTCTATGCAAGAACTTTTGTATCATGAAAGATACTTCAGCGCCCACCTTGAAGGGTAGTATTTTAAAGGGATGTATTCTAGTTTACATTATTTCAATAAAAAGGAAGGTTGAATGAACAATATTATGGGAAATGTGTTACAGGGCAATAAAGATATTAGGATCACCTGATTTCTGGGCCTCGTTGTTGCATTAGGAGTATACAGTAATAGTGTAATGTATACCTGGTTTGCTGTCACCTTTGAACTATGTTTTCCAAAATCTCTGTTGTTCAAGAATTTCTAATAATGGACAAGTGAGAATTTTCGGGTGGAAGAACACACTCTAGCTCCGAGCTAATTAGAGAACGAGATAATATAAATCACTATTATATGCATTTTTTTCAAAGAGCACAGCCTTTTTCAAAGGAAGCCAAAGTGTGTGTTTTAAGGACTTGGCTTTGGATGTTGGCTAATATATGGTAAAATCCTGATGAAGGGAACAGCCTAACCTGTTAATCTCCACAAATTAAGACATGCTTAACCAATTCTGAGGTGGCCACCAGTGTGGCAAAAATCTAACACGGGTTTAATCTGAAGACCTTTTGTTATCCCTTCTACACTTGTAACTCCCTATATCATTTCTTAGGGTGGGCCTAGTACTGTAGCGCAGAGGCGGCTACTACTCACGTGCTCTTGTATGACTTTCACCATGTAACCTTATTCTCAGTGATGAGGCAACATCGATTTTTTCCTCGAAAGCTAATGAATGAGACAAGTCTTCCACGGCAATGAGCTTTGCTTTTGAGAAAATGGGAAATGTGTTTTTATGTGGATTAAAGGAAGATAAAGAATAATAATGTCAGCTCTTGAATCTTTTTTGTCCCAAACTGGTGAATAACTTTGATTTGAACTTTATATTTGCCAAGAGGAGGAGACAAATCTAAGCATCATTGTCAAGAAACCCATACTATGTTGACAAGTTGAGAATGTAAGTGAAGAAAATTTAAATGTATCAGTCGCTAAAGAGTTGGTTTGCAATATACCCCTGTTACCTTAGTCAATTTTCTTAATGATTACTGTGCATTCTTGCCTTTTTTGGTCTAATTTGACTATCGTGTTGTCTTCTTTTAAGGTTCTGCCCTGCTCTCTTCTGTAAGATATTAGGCTTCTTCAGCAAAGTTTACCTTCATTTGGATCATCAGGCAGTGCAGTTCATTCTTGCTATAGAAAGATTTCAGGTCTAAATCAGAATACACACATGTATTTAGAAAGCCCATTTTAAGAATACATGACTGTCCAAGCGAATGGAGAGGAATGTCCTGATGATAAGGACACCTGTCTAACGCTTGGGACACCTGGGTTTGAAATGCTTCTTGCTTCACTGCTGATCTGTGCAGTTTTGGGCAAGTCCTTCAGAGACAAATCCACAAAAACACAGTGAGAATGAGGCAGTATTTAGGTATCTCAATAAGGAGAGTGATTATCCAGGTTTTCAAAAGCAAAATTCCTTCCTGTTATTGCATAAAACAAAGCACCGTCACCATATTTTCTGTTGCCTGTATTATAACCAAAAAAAGAAAAAGAAAAAAAAGAAAAAAAAAAAAAAGGAAATCCTTGATCCACAAAAAGATAACCTGTATTAACTAGTTTAGCAGCTCAGCTCTCTCCCTACTTTATCTGTAGCGTTTCTCTGTAGGTCCTAGCGTCGCCTTCTCAGTTCCGCTCCACAGTTCCCCATAAAGATCTCAGTGCTGTTTTCCTTAGGGACCTTTGTGAGTCTTGCTCCGAATCTCTGCACTCCAGTTACCCGTCTGTGAAAGGAGGTGGCCAGGAAGGCCCGGCACGGTGGATAATGGCACGCAGGACTGAAGTGCTCAGATGGCGAGGGCATGAGTGAGTGCTCTCTAGCATCAGCCAATGCCACCAAGTATATTATGATCTTGAATGTATTTTTAAAAAACACATAAGCAAAAGCAAATACCTCTGAATTCCTGAACAGTCAAACCCACAGTGCAATTTCCTAGGCCAGCTGCGTCCTTGTCTCAGATCAGCTACCTTAGTGGGTGTCAGCAATGCCAGGGATGACTCTCTTGCTTTAGCCACGTTGATGTTTATAACCCCCATAGTGCAGGTTCTTGGGCTGAGGCACACGTCAGCTTTTCATCAGCATACTTGGGGAGAGGTGGAGGGACAGGGGAAACGCAGCTGTGGTGAACAGCACTTCTTTGTGTCCCTCAGCCCATGGAATGCAAACGCAGCGAGAAGCGCTTGCACATGTGAGTGTCACGTGAGGTACCAGCAAGACTGGGCTGCAGTGCAAACCTTACTGGTGGCAGCCAGAGTCTCCTAGCACAGCAGGAGAGACCGGCATCAGAATATCAGGGTAGAAAATGCACTGCCTTTTGCCTGAGGAACTGTCAATCTCATCGAAGAGAATTCCTTAAATATTCCTTAAACTTTCTCTGGCTTTTCAGGAAAATGAATGGCTGATCCAAGAACCGTTCTTCACTCTGTACTTGAAGAATCTAGCACACAGATATTCCCACTGACTTGTGTGCTGAGACTGTACGACTTTTGATTAATTATAGCTAGCCCAATATGGTAATAATACAGGATGGCTTAATGCACTTTATAAACATTTAGGCTTGTTATAATATATAATAAACGTAAGAGGCAAATAAAAGATGGAATGAGGCAGCATCCTATGTTAATTTTAACAAAAGTGTGCAAGTATTGTGTAGGAGATGACATTCATTATGTACACCACCTCCCTCTGAGATTAGAAATTTTTAAAAAAATGACTTTTAAAAATTCCCATTTGGATGCCGAATATCGTTTTGTATTTTGTTAGTATCGCTCTACCTTGACTGTGTTTCGGAATAGGTTAGCATGAAAACACCAGTTCTCCTGTCCAATTGTGAGAGGTCCCGATCAACTCTGACTACTATATAAAACTTAAAACTGAAATGCCTTAAAATAATTAACTTTGATGCAAAAACAACAATACTCGTAGCCTCAGGCATGTAGCTGTGAACAGTTACATTTGGGATGCCAATTTTGCAGAGAGATTTCTATTTGTTTCTAAAGGAAAAATAAACTGTTTATGACAGACAGACAGAGTTCAAGAGTCTTCAAAGAAGAGTCAGCATTAGCAAGTAGGTTTAAAGCAAAATCATGTAAGCTTTAGCATGCAAAGCCCCATGCCAGCTGCTTTATCACTGCTTGCCCTCCCTACCAAGGCAGCCAACACTCTTTCTTTTGGCCAGGCCCTACATGATGAGGTGAGGATTCATTTCCTCAGCCAAGTCTTTTTATTCTATTTAAGATTTCAACTTTTAAAGCTAAGTATCTGTTTTTTTTCAGTTGTCATGTACATCAGTACCAGTACTGAATGGGATTAGGACTTTTACCTGCTCTAGATGAGTTTTGTGACTTCCCTGTGCCAAAGAACCTTGAAATAAAGGATTTCCCCATCACATATCAGTGAGGAGCTGATAAAAAACAAAAGCAAAACCAGTGAATGAAATAAAGTCAGACATCTAACACTTTTTAGGAGAGAGGAAGGGAAAGATGAAATACTGTTAGCTTAGAGCTATTTCTCCCTTGTCATCCCTTTTCCCCTTACAGTTTGCTGTCACTCCTGACCATGGGCTGGACCGCGCACTTCCAGGAATCCTTCAGATGGAGTCCGTGGGATGGCTCACGTGAGTAATTCCCAACGCACGCAGACACTCAGGCAATCCAGCCTGGCGCTGTTAAACTCTTTCAGGCTGTAACTTCTCTGGGCAAGAACTTATTTTCCTTGTCAGTAAAACGCTGTGTGCACTTATGGTGCTGTACTATTTTCTGCCTTTCTATAGCTCCTTCCCGTCTCATTTTCTTTCACCTTTTCCATCACGCACTTCCTAGTACAAGAATAAGCGCAGCAACAGCTTCCGACTAAAATTACTGAGACACTTTGGTCATGCAATGGACTCCTTTTGGCCATTTATCAGTGTCATTTTGGTTCTCAATATTTTTTTTTTTTTGAGTCAAGAGTCTCTTTGCTTGATAGCAGGCTTGGAAAGGAGAGCGCGCTTGCAAAGGCAGCCGCAAAGTTGCATCAGTGACTGGCAGCAGCAGCAGAGTCTGGTTGCTGGTGAGTCAGCTGTACCACATGATCCGTTTGCTGATTCCAGCCATACGGAATCATGTACAGGCAAAGAAAATTCATAGTTTTGTGGTTTGATTTTTTTTTAATGGGGAAAGAACTTGCTTATGCTGTAATAATAAACTCCTTTTGCTTGAAATAAAATCTTACTTAGCATAATTGCCAAAATGCTGGGACAAAAAAAAACCCTTTCGTTTAATTCCTGAGTTGTCTTGCGCTTTTCACTAAGGGAAAAGTCATTGTTTCAAACTTAAGTACCAGTTTTGTGTTTATAATGGGCTGAGAATACAAGGTTTTCTGTCTGTATGGTTACCTATACACTTGCACATAATTAGCATTTTCATTTCTTGGATTGGAATAATGACTGAGCAGACATACCAATAGAGTGGAAGTTCTTTTCCCTTGCGTCGGTTCTAATGTATCTGCAGTAAGAGAAATGTCACTTACGCTTTGCCTTTGGGCTGAAACACACCCCGGGCAGAGTCTCAGCACAAGACAGAGGCACCACTTAAATCCTGCTAAGCCCTTGCATAGGCCTTCCAGCTTCCCTTCTGATAGATATAAGAATCCCGGGTTTTTTGCATTCTATTCATGGGTAAAGACATATGAATAATACCTTTATGATGCAGGCATGTGTTTAAATATGCAACTTGATGGCAGGCAATTCTACTTCATTGTGCACTCACTTGTTCTCAACCACATGGCTGGTAAGTCATGAAATATTAATGGCCGTGCAAATCTTTTCTTCTTTATCACCAGCTTTGCTGTGTTCCTGACCCCTGACTTCCTTTAATCATCTCCAAGGTATGTGGTCTGTTACTATTCTGAGATATCTTGTGAATAGGAGCAAAGTAATTACTTGATCCCTGCCTGCTGCAAGAATCTTTTTGAAAAGAAAATGGATAACTTGAGAGAGACTTCCTCCCTGCACTGAAATCAAGCCCCTCTGCTTGCTTCACAGAATTTCTTTTTTTTTTTCTTTTTTAGTGGCCTGAATGTAGATCTACTCTGTTATTTCTCGTTGTTACTTTGATGACTTTAAAACCATCATTCTTGAATCTCTTCAACCATCACCTGCCCCTCCAAAGATACGATTTCTGTTTGGATATTTTCTCTTCTCTCTCCTCCACTAATTTCGCTTAGGACATCCTTATAAATAAGTTACAACTCCATTTGTCAGAATTTTGATGGCAGTTTGCTGCAAGAAGTTCCAGAAATCCTCCAACAAGTAATTGTAGTGTTTATTGGCTCTAGGGCTATCCTACCCTTCTTCACATTAACTAGAAACGAAATTAATGCCTGAAACATGAAGTTCTTGAAGAAGTAAGGCATATATTTTTTGACATAAACTTCCCTTTGTTTTGTCTGTCTAATCTCTAACATTACAAATACTAAATATGATGGTGTTGCCTTTGTGGGGAAGAAGCAAGTGCTTTCCATGCCTCTGCCAAAGGAGAGGTCAGAGATATGATGCCATTTGGATGTAATGACTGAAGAAGAAATAGCCATCTAGGCAACATGGCTAGAGAGAGAGGTGACTATGTAAGAGTATTTGCCATACAGGAGCTATTTTAGCGAGTCGGCATGATGATAGCGTAGTCACGAGTAGGTATTTTTAAAAGTGAGTGTTCAGTGACTGACAAAGGTAGAGTGTAACTCAAGGGCAAGAGTGACTGGACAGTTTAACACAAGGTTATTAAATACTGACCTACAAATGATTTCTGATTTTTGGAGCAGTTTTGCCCAAGCATTGAAATCAGCAGTGTGGCATTAAAATCAACACTTTTTAAAATGATAGTTCCGGATAGGTAGTGGGATGAGGGAGACTAGCAAAGGTTATAACATTTATTATTCAAGTAGGGAAAAAAGAACTTGAAAATTTCAGGCATGTGCTCTGTGATATCTAAGCTGATACATAAGCACCTATCTCGGTCTCTGCCTTCCATTTGCTCAGTATAAGAATCAGGAGTCAAGTTGGGAGAAATCTTCACCCTGAATTTTAAAGGCATAAAGGCGTCAACTTACCCTTGATTTCAGTCTGGTGTTAGATGCCCACATGTCTTTAGGGGTATATGTGTCTGCCAGCAACCATTTTTCAGACTTCTGGTATTATTTTTTCCAGATCTTGCCTGTTTCCTTTCTACCTGCCTCCTTTCTATCTCCCTTTCTTTCCTTCTTTCCTTCTCTTTCTTTCTCTCTCTCTCTCTTTCTCTCTTTCTGCCTCTTTCTTTCTTTCTCTCTCTCTCTTTCTCTCTTTCCCTCTCTCTCTTTCCCTCTTTCTGTCTCTTTCTTTCTTTCTCTCTCTCTCTCTCTTTCCCTCTTTCCCTCTCTCTCTTTCGCTCCTTCTATTTTCTCTCTTTCCCTCTTTCTCTTCCTCTCTCTCTCTTTCTTCCTGAATTCAGTGATTTCCAGGGCCTCTGCCGTCTGATCTGTGAGAAATGACTACAATAGGCTCACACAAATGACAGCTGTGAAGCAAAGCTCATCAGTGATTAAAAACTGAACAGCCTCTGACCCCCGGGGACCACCTGTGCCTTGACTGTGCCCCTAGCAGAGAACAGGAAACCCCTAGCTCCGTGCAATGGGAAGCTGACACAAGATGGCTGAATTATGCTATATGAGCTGTAGACAAAATATATATTTTTTTTTAAAAAAAGAGGAATCTTTCTAGAAAAAGCTGGGGTTTCCCCTCTTGGTGTTACCTCACAGCAGTGTCATGTTGGGTTGTCTCACTGAGTAGACTAACGTATATTTCTAAACAATGTTAATGAATCTGTCCACAGGTGCTGCCCTCCCTTAACTTACAGAGGAGAGGTGTACCGGCTCTGCTTTGAACTGGGACAAGCTGAACAGGAGCAGTGAGTAATCCTCGTCTACCTGGCTTTGTAACTCTGAGTCATGAGTCATTTCTAATGAGCAAGGCCGAAAAAAGCCGACCTGCCCAACTCCTGCTTTCTTGAGACTCCAGGTTAACCTTTATGTGCCTCTGTATGAAGTCTTAGGTGGAGGAGACACTGGGACAGTGTCAAGACAACATCCCCATGTTCTAGGGGGACAGCACAAAACACGACAGCCTTCTCTGTCCTCCCTGCTCTCAACTATGCCCATGTAGCAGGGACAGACGTAGCAGCAAATGTAGATGTAGCAGGGAACAGACCATTCTGCCCCTTTTCACCAGCTCTGAGCACTATGTCCCCCTTTGGGTTCAAGCTCTACCTGTGGTCTTTCAGGATTACAGAAGCTCTCTGCCTCTGGATGAATGCAAGGCATGGGCAAGGGTGGCTGCATGCAGAAAACTGCAGCAGTGCATCTTTTCAGCAGCTGCCCCGTGTGCATGGTACTCTGCTTACAGTGAAAACACTTTGGAAGTTTAAAGGGTGAAAATGAAGGCTAACAATGAAAGTTTATAAATGTAGCTGACATTCCAGTACTTTGTGTCTTTCATGCCATCCTTCATGGCCATCTCTTTGTACTTTTTTTCTTCTCTTTCAATTCTTTCCTGTTCTTATTCCTCTGTAAAGTATGGAGCATGCTGAGAATAATGGGGATAGCCGAGTTTGCTTAGTTTACTTGTCTATGGGTGCAATGTGGACTGCTGTCTTCACCCTGCAAGTGAAATGATCCTTGAAGCCTCCACAGTAAACTCTGCCAAGGGAGAACTCTTCATAAACTATGGATTTTATTGAAAATAATATCTGTCAATTTTATAAAACCTTGCAACCCTCGTCCATAGGATCCATATACACGGCACTCCTATGCGGATAGGTATTTTAGGCACCTAGCTACCAGCTCTAGTTCTGGTCAGGGTTTCTTATCTCGGCTACCTCTCTTGTCAACTGAGAGACATGGGCAGCTCTAAGCGAAATTCGTCATTCCTAATATGAACAGAAGGAATTGTCCTCTAGAGGTTCCTATCTCTGTTACCCACCGAGGCTCCCTTTAGTTAGATTAGCTGGAAACAAATCTTTCAGATAATGAAATCTATGTGAGATGAATGCGAATCCTCAGGACATAATGAAAAGTCCATGGCAGGCCAGTCCATTGGCCTGAATACCAGTTCTGTGCCTCAGTCTTGAAACAAGACCATCCTCCTCTGTTGTAGATGCTTCTGTCTCTCTTTGGCATGTTTTGAAGAACAGAACCCAATCTGGATGATATGCAGTGGTGCCCCCACAAAGTTAGCTGGTTTCCACTGAAACCCCTGGGACCCACTGCACCTCCCCAATGCACCTCCCTCATTGCCCTTCAGAGCCTTGGCGTTTCCTATTCTTGCAAGAGCAGAGGGAACTCCTCTGCCCTTAGATCCCCATCTAAAAGCAGTTGTACAGAGGTAGCAGGAGAAAAACAGCTTGAGGTTGAACACATCAGTGGAATTGTTTCAAGCAGTCTGTATATTCTCATAATTTGTTATTAACAGCCAGAGATGGAAAAAAAAATCATTGAACAATTAGTAAGACCTTAATAAGTCATTGCTGTGACCAAGTCTCAGGGAAACACATGAGGCTTTACAAATGTATTAAATTTTATCTACCCCAGTTAAGTTGTTTTACATGGAAAAAATGAAATTTAATCCTACTGATCTGTCTCTGTAGCAGCTCAAGAAGAAACCAATTCAGACCCACCACAATCTGCGTAATAGGTTCAACACCAGCTTCCTCTTATCAGAAGGAAAAGAGCGGTTTCATCTCATAGCTTCTGCAGTCTGCCCCATGCTTATCTACTCCCTGGTGACCAGATATCAGACTTGAACAATTAGTGGAGTTCCTCTTCCAGGGGCTGGAAAGCAAAGCATCTCACCATGATACCCCTCTCCCTTCCTACTCCCTGAGGGAGCTTAGCTGGTATTTCCTCTCCCCAGCATGGGAGCTGCCCATACAAAGACTGAGGAGGAAGTTTGAAAAGTGGAAGTTTTCCCTTGACACAAATCTCCATTCATTCTCTAGTTATTTTCAAGTCTGTAAGACACTATTCTGTCAAACTCACACCAAGATCAGACAACTGGCAGCCTTGCCTCCTAACCGCTCTATTATTTAATGGAATATTTTGGTTTTGTTTAGAAGCCAAAGCTCACTAGTAGTCCTCCTTCTTTTCCCGCTACTTTGTTTCTCTACTGTTTGCTTGTACTATGCAGCAAAAATCCTGTAGGGGCTATTATTTAAGAAACTTTATAAAGATGTTTCTGGGAGTAGTGAAGTCCTCAAAGGAAAATTCTTGGGAAGTTGGAAACCTTGTGGGAGGGAAGATGTAATCGTTTTCTCATTTCAGATGAACTTCTGCCTTCCTACATGTGAACTTCAAAGCCTTTGATAGTTGTGAAGCATCAGAGTAGCCTTTATGCTAAGTAAAACCTATGTGAAAGAGCACTGCTTCTGATCCCATCAGGAGCTGCTCTACATCCTGCTCCTTTTCAGATTTTTCATCCTCTCAGCATGGATAAAGCAGGCAGTGTGCATTTGTTTGGGTGGTTGTGGCCAAACCTTCACTATGCTGTGTAAGCAAAACCCATTATAGTGCATGTCTGCGGGGCTTACAGGCCGGCCTGGACGCTGTGCTGTGAACCGGCCTAGCTGGTGCCCTTCCCCATGACCATGCTCCGTGCTTTAGGACCCTGCCTGCATGGCAGTGTGCACAGTGCGGCTTGCTTTCAGCACAGCCTACCTTCAGTGTCAACATCAGGCAGACAAGTAGCCCCAAAAAAGGTCACCAGGACATCATGACCACCAAGAGCTGGGTTCTGGGACAGCAGCTCCCAAGGACAGGTGTTGTGTGAATACAGCCAGTACGATGATGTGGGAAATTTTTCCTTTATAGCAGAACCAGGAACAAGAAACTACAAGAACTACAGAGCTAGCAAATGGCACAGCATGTCAATACTTATCCTGGTCTCAGGGGATGATTCTGAGGGCCCAAAGAAGCAAAGGGTGATGTGTTCAAGCCTCACTCGTTCAGTATGGCACACGAGACAGCAGGGGCTGCAGGAAGCTGCTGCCTGGGGGGCGGGCAGGTGGCCTGGGCAGCCTAGTGACCCCTGGAAGAGGCGGCCTGGCCATCAGCAGTGTGTGCTGTGCCCATGTCCTGCTCTTGCCTTCCCCAGAGCTGCAGCCCAGCAGGACAGTGACAAGGCCAGGGGAAGTACTGAAGCAGTATAGGCACCTCAAGAGGAAGTACTATGAACAGCAAGCAAATAGCACTGGGGACCTCCCTAGGAGAAGGCAGTAAGTCGGCTATGTGCTTCCTGCAGGGAGACTGCAGGTGAGCGGCCGTCAGTAGCACAAATTGCTGCGGGTTGACACGGGTGGAAGAGTGCTAGGTGAAGATTTTGTTTGGGCCATCACAGGAGTGAATTAATAGCTAGGGGAAACAAGAGCACCTCATGCCAGATACGGATCTGAAATGGCTGTTGTCTTTATGGCATCATTTTCAGTTTAAGCTTGCCTCATCTCTCACAGATGTAGGCTTATTTGTATTTGGCCCTTCCAACCAATTGATTCACATTCAGGCATACCTGATTCATGGTGTTTGCTTCTCTCTCATCCTTTACTACTCCATTCCCCTTCTGTTCCCCAGACTTCCTGTTCTGATTTATTTCCCCCTGCCCCTCCTGCTGCTTTGCACCATTCTGCCTCCCAGGAGCCAGCCTGCCCTCTGCCTTGCTCCTGCTTCCTTCCTTCCTTCCTTCTCACCTGCTCTTAGAAGCTGCAGAAATATAAGACAATTTTTGGAGTGATGCAGTGTGTTTGTGTTTCACTGAGAGAGTGAAACTAGCACTTTCTACTACTTCGTGGTGTTGAAAAGTCAAGTTCTCTTGATGTGAATAGAATGTAGCTTTTGACTTTGCCCTGAAGAGAGGGACTTTCTGCAATGATGAACTAAACTACGGACTGGGGCAAGTGGAATGTTTTTTCCTTTGTCTTTTTCTTTTCTTTCTTTCTTTCTTTTTTTTTTTTTTTTAAGCTTCATTGTCTGGGTCATTACCTGTGCACAATAGCAAGTTAGGTCCTGGACAGGTGTTTTATACAGCTCTACAGGGATGTGGCAGAACAGGGACAGAAGTCAAAAGTGATCAGAAAGTGATTATAATGTCTCCTTGCTTCAATGTGCTACAGAAGGACAGTGTTATGGGTGGAGTTGCATGGACCGGGGACAGGATGTGAATTTGAACTGGGAGGCAGAAGGCTAACTGAAATAAATGAACCTAGCATAATCTAATCCTTCACATTACTAATGAAGTATGACTCGATAATGCTGATCATCATTGCCAAAGACAAATTTAAGCACAGATTCCCTTCCTACATTGCAATGTTTATGATGATGGTTCTCTCCAAAATGGGCTTACTTCTGCAGAGCCAGCATACATGGCATAGTGATTAGCCAAAGGACCTGCAGAAGAGGCAAGAATAGTATCAGCCCAAATTAATCCCTACCCCCTTGAATGGGTATCACACAGAGGTTTATATAGATTTTAAAAAGTATATCGTATTGACAAGTGTGTCAAGGAGAAAGGAAGAAAATTGTGATGAAATCTAGCAATATGATAGGGTGTTTTGGAAGACAAGTCCTCTAGAAGAAACGTATTCAGAAAAGCTTTATTCTAATTGGAGAAATGAGGATTTGTGGGCTGACCAGAGAAGCTGCAAAGGATGACATCTGATTGTAAGCCAGAGCAAATATATGTAGCTCTAAGCAGCAAGATAAGGAAATTAAAAAAATAAATAAATAAAATAAAGTAATACAATAGAAAAAAAAGAAGTATCAAAGATTTTTGAGCCAATCTTGTATCTTTTTCAGAAGATAAAAATCCTAGCTTAGTAAGGCTAAATAGAAGGAAAAATAACTACAGCAGGTAAAATATCAGTTGCCTTAACCCTTTTTTGCAAGACTTTGAAGAGCTGAAGAGGTAGCAGTAAATAACAGAAGACTGTATGAGAGAAGCTTTCCTGAGGAACAGTGGATCTGTTGGGTGGCTAGGAGAGAAAAGGAGGGTCCTTGAAGAAAAGGTCTTCTCAAGCTGAAGGATGTTGGTCTTCGCTGTGGGCTAAGACAGAGAGATATATAATCCCAAACTGCTATCCTCAGGCAGTAAAAATTGAAGAACTGTTGGGCTTGAGGTAACAAGGTAATAGATAGATCCTCCAGGGCAAAACCCAGCTGGCATCTGAATGCTGTTAGCCTACCTACAGGAAAGTTTATTACCTTTTCACAACAGTCTCTCATGAAGTTTCTCATTATTTCCTGAAACTCACGCAGAGATTTCTTGTCTGATCCTGTGTGATAGTTTTTAAATGTTATGGACAGAGGTGTAAGTAAAACTACACTTGCTTAGCAGGTCTTTATATGAAGCCTTCCAAATTTCACACCAGCTGCAGAACTCCAGGAGAGGGCAGGAAATAGGGCTCTTATCCAGCTCAGAGCTGTTGCCTTGCCATCAGCAGGTAGTATCTCCAGGACTGGAGCTGTGGAGAATCACCGAATGACATTTCAGCTGGATGAAAAAAAATGAAGCACTTTTCAGTCTAAAGTAGTCAATTTCCTTCTTGTGTAGAAAAAGCAAAAGGCTTTCAAAAGCACTTGGAACTAACGTGCCTGCCTTGGTATTTGCTGAAGCCAGTGGTAAAAAACTCTTGACTTCCATGGGACGTATCTAGATAGAGTATAGCTGTTTCTGAAAGCATGTGAGACTCTATTTGTAGTAGAAAGGGTTTGATGGCCTGGACTTGCTGCTCCAACTGGCGGATGGGGTGCTGGTGATGTACTTCATACTACCTAAGAGGTCCTGACCTGCTGAGTACATAGAAATGAACTTACGAATTTTATTCATACAGCTTAATTCTTTTTATTTATCACATTACCAATACAAAAATGTTACTAGTCTAGTAATGTATTTGCTTAAAAGTTTCTAGGGGAGAGTCAATCTTTTTCTTTTATAAAACTGTGTTGGACTAAGCAAACTTATAAAACTCTGATTTTTGCTTATATTTGCTGGGAAATCTGTTTCTTATTTTTATATTTGTGTAAATAATACAGCACTGAAGGAGTTCTTACTCTTTCTCCTATCTTGTTCAAATCTCTTTGTATTTCATAATAATATACCATCAGTTTTATATATATGTCCGCTTTCAAGAGGTGTTTGCTCAGATCAGAACTGCACAACTTGATGGTGACAGAGCAGGCCCACTAGATATGTGTCTAGTTCTGTTGGTTGCCTTCAACACCTCGTGTGCTGAATAATGGATGTGCAAATACAGAAAGACCTTCTCAGCCCTGCCCCCAAGGCCCACGTATGGTTATGCTGGAAGATCCTAAATGTGGATTGCACCTTGCTCAGGGGACCAGATTCCCTGTGAGGAACTGATAGGCAGAGGAGGACAGTCACTCTGCAGGGTCTCTTGCCTGTGACCCATGTGGGCACACAGTCAAATAGTAAGATTCACCAGTGACTGTGCTGGGACATGCAGCTGGCTCTCTTTCTTTCTCTTGCGCACAGCTACTCACTCATATATCTCCTGCAAGAGAGCCTACCTGTGATTCTGTGTAGCCATACTGCGTCCTGACACCATGTGTGCGGTATGACCTAGGGAAATGCGTGGTACTGGTGGCAGCTGTGCACAGCCCTCTCCCAGGGCTCTCCCAGCTGCCAGGCAAGCTCGTTTGCCTGGCTGACTTGACAGAAAAGTAGTCGTGACAAAGCTAAGAAGTTGTGTCAGCTCATCCTGTGGCTGCACTAGGTCTAATATAAAGGAAGGAGACAAGATGGGCATCCATAACCTGGGGGGGGGGGGAGGGGGTGCTGGGTTGGCCTTCCTGCAATGTCAAGCCACACATGGAGACCACCTGTATGAATCCACACTTAGGAGGTTGAGTCAAGGGTTTCCAGTGCAGTCATAAGTAGTGGAATGACAGTTGATTGCAAATTGCATCCATCTTGCATCAAGTTGTAAGAGGCCTTGTTACTTGCTGGAGCAAGAATAATGTTTTCAAGTGTTTTGGAGCAAACTCAGATTGCCAGGAATCTCCGGATAAAACTCCTTCCCTGCTGTCCTGTAAAATCAACAAACATCCCCACCTTCCCCATCCCCATTTTCCTTTTCTGAATGCTTAAAGATCTGGGAACTTAGCACTTCTGGTGGGATTTCAAAACCCAGCCCAAAGGCAAGTGCCAGATTCTAGCTAAACAGCTGCTGTGTACTGTCAGAGCTGTACACTACAATGATTTGTATAGCCCATTGCTGAACCAGCTAGAGTCATTTGTTTAAAAAATAAAGAGACAGATAAATTCAACTCTTCCCCTTCTCCTAGCAAGCTGATATCATGCGCCTCTCTTAAAAATGGCTTGCTCCAGAACGCATTAGAGCTAAATTACCATTTATGTTTGTCACAGGGATTGCTAATGTGTAATGAGATTTTAGAGTTAATGTTTTGTACAAAGCACTTAGCAGAGCTAGGATGAAATTGGTTCAGGATTCTGATGTGGTGTTTTAATTAAAGATATTTTCCAATCAGGGCCGAGCAAACAACTTGTCAGAAGATTTTGCGCTCATCGGCCAATATACCAGTGCAATCCTGGTCTCGCTTTCTGCTTTTGGGTTCTCTTGAGGAAATTAGAGGATAAAGCCTCTTTGAAAACCATGCAGAAAAGCCTTTCTTAGCTAGCCAGCCCTTACAGGAGAAGAAACTTGTATTTGATGTTAAAATCTTTCATCTGGACATCAGCAGTCTGATTCGTTGCAAGGTGACACTAGCTTTATGCTGCTGTGATGCTGCTGAACCTGCACTTACAGGCTGAGGCCACACAAACACACAAACTGAAAGCAAGGTCAGGTCCTGCGAGTCAGGTCCCGAGCTCTCATCTGCCATACCAGGGTCCTGAACACTGACTGCGAACTCCTCTTCTCTCCTGCTCTGCCATCAGGCACAGAAACCAGGGAACAGATGGGAAAATAGGTGACGTAGATCCAGAAAGAGGCGATGTGTTTCCAAAAACTGTACCTGGTAAAATCAGCATGATGATGACAAGTTATCTCTGGCTTAAGCAAACGGATTTCAGATGTGCGACCCAACACAAAATCGGGATGCCTGTTAAAAGGCACAATTTTCATGAACAGGTAGAAAATAAGGGTTGCTATCACCAAACCAACTGTTTTCTTAGATTTCTCTGATCCATTCATGGAACTTCAAACAAGATTTGGTCTTAAACTAGGATTTATGATTCAACAAAATCACAGAGCTATAAAAAAGAATCCAGGGCTGCTCCTAGGTGCAAACGATGTAAGTCTGTGGCAGAAAGACTGAGCTCCCCAAACGTCCTCCACTCGGGGTGCGTACCCAGGTCCTCCCACCTCTCCCAGGCAAGAAATGTCACCCTCCTGCGTCCCCAGGCAGTGCTGCTGGACACTGAGGTACCCTGCATCAGCTCCAAAGCGGCGAAATAGCATGACTAGACACCTGGCTGGTGTGTAGCTGTGACATGAAAACATCTTTAACTTGGGCAGGAAGTCTGAGGCACAGCAACCCACCCCAGCTTTGTGCAGCACAATGCTTATTTTCACATATGTTTCTGAGATTAAAGACTTTTAGGGCTGAATAGTTGTGAACCTTTCTGTTGTGTGGGCTGCAATCTGTTTGGTATGAAATAGAGACAAATCCATCTTTATATGCTCATAATTTCAGTCACATGTTTGTTTTTAAGAAGAGCAAAGAGAAAGTTTTCATTCTGTAGGCAGTCTGGATATTACAGTACCAGGAGTATGTGTGTGCATATGAGTTTTTTCTTGTATTTTTCTTTTGGAGATTGACTCACCTACGTGTCCCATGACTGTTTAGAAACAGATGAGCAGTAAGCAGGGATTTTAATAGCAAAGAATAAATTGTAACAAAATCTGTTCATTTGGTGAAATGGAAATTTACCTGAGCTTTGTAAAAGGATGCTACAGACTAGAAGAGAGGTGAAGGTGAATTGCACAGAAATAAATCTCATACGTTTATAGCTCTACTGTCTGCCGGATGCATGAATATTCTGGATATTGTAGCATTTTCTTTGCTTTTATCCATAAACTTTGTCTGATATCACAGGATCTCACGAAATTACAAGGACAGAAGAAGGCCAAGCTGCCTATTTGGGTCAGCCCCTCAGTGAAAGAGCATCTTACCCTATAAAACATAATGCACACCACAACTTCACTGTACATCTCTTGTCCAGCTGCATGGGTGCTTTACCCGTGAGAACACCGACATACCACTTAATGAATATTGCTGACCTTTTCAGAGACAGTGCGGTACAAACGTACACAGAGCAGCTTTTGCTGTCAACGCCAAACAAGCCAAAATTATGAGTCAGATCTTCCCATCTCCTGAATTATAAGACCAGCTGAAAAAAACGCTCCTGAAAAAAAAGCAAAACAAAGGTGATGTTCTTTTTCTCTGCCTTGCATTTCATTGCTTTTTTATTTTGAGTCTTCAGAGATCATTTGGGGTAGATTTTTAAGTCTTTTGTTCTCTGTAACCACAGGTGATAAAAAAAAAATAGCTGATGTTCCCATCCATTCAATAGCAGGACTTCAGAAATTGGGGAATTATTGTGAATTCTAAGACAGCATGCTCTTAGCCTTCCTTTTTCTTCAAACGCAGGACTCTGCTAGCACTAGCTAGTTTCACTTGCTAGAATTTAGACTTCTGTACCTTAGATTCTGTGTAAGGGACTGCTGAGCAGGGAGTGTTGTGAGATAGTGGAGAATTCTCTTCTTGTCCATAGAGATGGTGCTAACGCTCGTGATTTCCCTGCATGCTGCTATCAGGATCTTGAATGAGTTGATGCATTTCAGACCATGTCAGCAGAGATCCCCTGATCCTAGGCCCATGGGATAGAAAAAGATAGCAGATATGGGTTAGTAGAGAGCCAGTGAAGGGATCCCCATCCTTGGTGTGGTTAGTACCCAAGAGGAAAGAGCGTATGTGAACAACAGGAACAGGAAAAGACCTTCTGAGAGAGTATTTGTGGGATCTGTTTGGTCCAAGGAGGTTGATCCAAGGGGAACTATGATCACACCAAGCACCCACACTTCCCGCAGGCTGGAGGCCACGTTTTGCTCATGGCAGCGACACAGTCCAGCGCCTGCAGTGCCAAGCGACGGGGCCTGGGCACAGCTCTCCAAGGAGGGGGTCTGTGCTGCTAGCACCATCTTCACTGTGACTCCATGTACAAATATTTCCAAAATAGTTTCAAGCCTGCTGCAGCAGCCCCAGCACTTGAGTGAATGGAGACATACGCTTCTCCACTGGGCCTGCTCTTTGTCAGAGGAATGATTTTGTGCCAACAAAATTCTTCTTGCTGTTACACTTGTGCTTTCATGCAGCCTCTGTTCCTGAAGGGCCATTTCTCCGCCTCCTCTGCTACCTGCTCCTGGGAGACTTGTCTCTGCCAAGACACACTGCAAACCACCGCTAGTGCTAACGAAAGCCAGACAGAGGAAGCAGAAGGGAGAAAACTCTTAAAGCACCAGTCCCTGGTAAGTCACACCCTGCACTCACACGCCTGGCAGCAGCGCTGAGCCTTGTTGCAATGATTTTTGGTGGTATCAGAGGAGTAAAGATTGAGAGATGACAGGGAGAGGATGTTGTGTGCAGGGAGCCTGTTTACTTGGCAGAGGAAGGGCTGAAGGTGAGGCTGGACTTGGCACAGAGGCATGTGAACCTGGCGGGCTGAGACTTTGGGGGAGTTTTAGAGAATCTCCATTTCTGTGTGGGTCCTGAAGTGGTCAAGTAGCAATCTTGTCCTTTGCCCAGGAAAGAGCAGCGTGTGCCCCAGCTCCTAGTCTGGGACGTAAGCTACAGCAGCTCTTGCTGTCGATGAGTGATCTCTCATGAGCTGTGCATTCCTGGTGGATTTGCATTATGAAAACAAAGTAAAAGGATTGCGGCTTTAATAACACAGGACTAGTGAATCCCTCCTCCTCCCACCCAGCGTTTTGGATCTGCAGAGAGTAGAGAGGAGGGCATGGCTATTTTGCTCTTCTCCTCTGCTTTTATTTTCTCTAGGCCTGTAGAAATGCAGGAGCCATGAGTGAGTGAGTTGGAGCACTCTGAGGGGTCAGTGGCATGTGTGATCCTGCTAGGACACCAGCCAATAATGCATGACCTTAGGGGAAAAATGTGGAGGTTGTTGCCTGGAATGCTGCCTATACAGTGCAGTAATACAGTGGTCACTTACTAACTTGTGCTTAACAGCTAGAGTCACAACCTCCACACAAAGTGCTTTGCACAAGAAAAGCTTTAGGAGTGCTTGTCTGAGCCAAAATGCTCTAGAAGAGCTACTTTAAGTGAAGGTTCACTCCCACTGAATTTCCAGCAGGAACCTGCTAGGTGTTCAGCACTGCTTAAAATTTGGTTGTTCTTCAGCTGCTGGCAGCAAGTGTCCTCTTCTGCACCTCTGCACCTCACGGCGCTCTGTTCCCAAGGGCTCACATCTCCATTTTGACCTCTGTTTCAAGGTCTTGATTTGCTACTGGCTCCAGTAAGATGAGGAGGTAGTCTTCAGTTTGAGGTGAGCTGAAAGTCAGAGCTTTTGGACTCTCCAGCTGTCTGAGCTTGAATCCTCCAGAAATTTTCTGGAGCCCACAGCAATCAACTTCTCAATGCTTCGCTGCTTTACCACACTTGGCCGTACTCTTTGGCAGCCTTCGCTTTGTGCTTTGACATCACGGTTTTTGATACTAAATGT
This sequence comes from Tinamus guttatus, assembly GCF_059628265.1. NCBI lineage: Eukaryota > Metazoa > Chordata > Aves > Tinamiformes > Tinamidae > Tinamus > Tinamus guttatus. The sequence continues at coordinate 1,051,595 of NW_028289007.1, read as the reverse complement.
GTTGTTTCCAGGAAGCATCAGTTTGATTCTTCTCTCACTGCTATAAAAGTTCTTATTCAATAACCATATGCATTTTCTAAGTCTCCTTAGCAGGAGTCATGATGTTCCAGCCACAGATGCATGGGCAGAAGATGCCAGTGGGATTCCCTGGTTGCAGCAGCTGCTCAGACCAGTGTGTCTGTTCACAAAAACACAGGAGGAAAATTTGTTTGTTTTTTCCCCCCAGAGATCACTGCCCAAAATATCTGAGGCTCCAACAGGTCCAGGAGGGAGCAAAGCTGCCATTCCCACAGCTTTGGTACTTTCTACCTACTTAACCTCTTAAGAGGTCATGGTGTTGCACTTCAGACTCAGTGTTGTAGCTTTTGTGCCTGCTCTGGCACAAGGACTGGTTGCATGGGCTACTAACTGATCCGTTTGGCCCTAGTGCACAAACACACAGGTTTCTCCAAACCTTGGGGTCTATTCATCCTTTAACTGTGCTTTTTCTTTCTTTTTTTTTTTATTTTTTTTCGCTGTTGCTAGTTGCAGGTATCTTGAGCATTTTGTGCCATTCTTCTGTTTGATGCCGATGAAGAGATCTGTAACTGTCAATATCTAACAGACTGGTCCCTCTGCCATTTTTCTTTTGTTGTTCTACACAGACTTTTACAAGTGGCTCCCTCTCAAATTTCCAGTGAGATGAATAATGTCAGGAGAGCCCATAAATCTGTTTCCCTCTGAAGGGGAAGGAAGACTCGCTGGGCATGGGAACATCAATTGAGGGGCTGGGGAGAACATGACTGCAATGAGGCTGAAGCAATTATGGTACCGTCCCCTGGTTCTTCCTCTCCTCCCTGGAAAGCCGCTCTTCCCGGTGTGGCTTTTCCCAAGCTTGACTTGCTTTGGCTCTCGGATCTTCCCCAAAGCATTTGGCCTATAACAGTGGGATGCCTCAGTTGGAGGAGGCCCTGTCAGTCCCTTGGCACTTCATTAACTCTGAGTCTCATTACTTTATTTAGTCTTCTTCCTAAGGCTTTCCTGCCTCGTTTTCACTTTAATCTGTGCTAAAGCAAGGGTGCTGATGGCAGGAGCAGCCCTGTGGCAATGTAAGGTGCCAGCCTCGATGGTGGCACCTCCAGTGGTGACAGGCTGTAAGGATAGATATGGCCCCCAGCCCCATGGCCCTCCAGGGCTGGGTGCACCTCACTGCTTGGGAAACACTCTCTTTTCCTGAGCAATTTGGGTGTCCATCCCTACCCAGCGCCCTTGCTGGCGTCTGTGGGAGGGAGGAGGCCGAAGGACACAACTACCTCTTCTGCTTCAATTTGCTCCTGCCGTATGACTTAACCTTTCCTGTATGGATATCCCCCACTCTAAATTGCTCCCAACACAAGGCCCTGTGTTGAATATTGCACAGAAAGGTCACTGTGTGGGGAATGCCTGCATAAACACGCACCCCGACAGAGAACGTAGCCGCTCTTTTCCAGGCCCTCGTGTGCACCTGTGCTTAATTAAGTCTGCAGGCAGAGCAGAAGCGAGTATCTGCACAGCTAGAGGATGCTCTCTGAAAGCAGCTTAAACTGCTATTTTGATTTCTATCACTCCTCAGGAACCTTCTCTTTGTTTAATGAGAGTTGAGCTTTTGTTACGGAAGTCTAGTGGGTGCCTTGTGATTTTTTGATGCATGTTCATAACTTTCTTTTTTTGCCCTTTCTGTGACGTGCTCTGTGCCAACATGCAGAAGGCCATAAAGGCCATAACAAACCCCCCTGGTCCCACTCTGCTCCTCCTGCCCACGGTGCCTACGCTGGCACGGGCTGTTGTTGCAGCAGAGATGTTTTTTTTCTCTCTTGTGCAAAGCTCCTTCTTTTCAAAACCCATAAACTCACACGCGCTCGCACAGCCCCGGATTGGCCGCACAGCTCCGGGTGTTTTATTATGAGAAATGGTCTGTCGGCTGCCGCAGACTCGCAGCAACGAGAACGTGTTGTCTGCAGGAACAACAGAGAAGTGAGGGGAGGCAGGGAGAGATTAGCTGCGAGTGGGAGGGTGAAGATGTGGGGAGGGGAGGTCAGAGGAAGCGTGGGGTTGGAAACAAGATCAAAATGTAATACTCTTCCTCCACAATTTTTCTTTTTCTTTTTTTCTTTTAAAGTAAAAAAGCAGATAAAACTGGCAGGTTTTAACATGGGCAAGTGTCCAGAAACTACTTCCAACGCTAGTAACTTATCTGTATCAGCACTGCCACCCACTTCTCATCATCACAGCTCATCAGGGCATTAGGACAGTGCTGCAGCGGCTGCTTGTTTCTCAGTCATCAGATCAGGAATAGAAGCTGCTATTTTTTTTGAGGCTTAGAATAAATTGGAGAAAAATCAGTGGGTTCCTGTCTGGCCGCTGACCAAATCAAAGCCTTGCTTCAGTGTGGGAAGCTTCAGAGTGGGTTTTAAGCACAGAATATTTGTCACTGACTTTGCAGGCTTCGTTGCTCTTACCCCTGCTCTTCCTCACTTGCTCATGCTGTGCATGCCGAGGCAGCAGAGATGATAATGGACTTGCAGTTGTACTTGCTGTTCCCATAACAAACGGCAGGGTCCTCACATAAATTGTTTGAACATGTAACACTACTCTTACTTCTTAACGATAAGGGCTTAGGAACTGCCCTTTTCCAAAATGAAAGAAATGAACCAAGTGTTATCTCTTTGTTTTAAAAAATGAGTCCTGCAACTACTACAACAAAAAGCCATTATGATGATCCTTAAAGGTCTAGGAGGCTTTTCCGGGAGAGAATTTCCACTCACCAAGTCTGGCTTTCTTCCCATTTTCTTATCAGCCCGTGTGGCTCAAGTTTTCTAGGACAGCTTGTGCTCCTACACAAAACAGGGCTGGGACAGACCAAGGAGGCCCTGTCAGAGGTCAGACCTGGAGGGAGAAGCATCTCCTCTGGACATGATGCCTCATGCCAAGTGCTCTAGAGCTTGCTCTGGTCCCAAGGGCAACACTCATCAATTATATATCCGTACTCAGTGTTTACACAGGTTTCTTGTTTATCATGAAATATTTACTTTTAGGCTTTGCATCTGCTGTTAAGACCAAGAGTAGTGTCTATTGTTTATGTTAAGGAAATAAAATTTTAACACACCCTTTTGGTGCTATGGCACAGATCTGTGAGGTGGCTGGTGTTGGGGTCACTGCAAGCCATGGCGAGCTGACTCTCACCTGGACCAGTGAACACAGTGAGGGTACATTTAAACTTGAAAATTTTCAAGTTAAATGAAACCCACCACTCCTTTATTCAGTGTTTAATAGATTTGTGTTTCTGGGTTAGTGGGGAGAAATTTAAAACATCAGCTTGAGCAGCATATACAGACACGCCAACATACAGAGGAGTCGGCAATGATGAGTCTGAGGTAAAATGTGATCATATAAAGTTGCTTTTCATCCATCGCAGGGCAGAACTCAAATCCTTAGAGCTAGTTTCATGATCTCAGGAACAGAAGGCCAGGAAGCTTAACCCATTTGATTTCTACTTAGCTCTCTGGTCTCAAACATGCACATGTAGGTTAATGCATGCACCCATTAACTCTCCCACTGTCAACTGCTGTTAGTGTATCTGCTTAACTCCCTGCTGGGCAGAAGATGAATGGGCTCCTCCAGATGCCATCTTGATGCAGTTTTTTTTAGTTCAGCCCCCAGGGGACACATGAACTCCAGATCGTGGATGGCTCTCCCCAAGCTGTGTGCGGCTGTGCAATGCACTCTATAGGCATGCTCTCTCCCTTTAGATTGCCAGTTTATCAATACCCTATGCACTTCATATGTATATTAAGTAGAAATAATGTATTTTTCAAAGAAAACAACCACGATTGCTCCCATGTTGTAGGTGGGGAAAATGAGCTGCTGAGGACTTCAGAGGCCTGAGTCCTGCAGCAAGCTGGTTGCAGAGATGTGAGTTGCCTCCCTGCCAGCCAGCCTCATGTTCAGTCTGCCAGACCCCTGCTGAAGTCTGGAGGGAGCCTGGGAGGGTATCAGGAGCGGGGTGGGGAGGCAAGTGGAGAAGGAAGAGGGAGATTCATGGAGGAGAAGAATGTTGCGGGCAAAGGCAAAGTCTAAATCCATCTCCAGAGGCCTTATGACCTCTAAGTGAATGGCTGTTAGTAAATGCAATGTCCTTTAGTGCATTCTTTGTCAGGTTCTTGGTGTGGTTGTACTTCAGTGATGTGTATGCCAGTGATAGCACAAGACCGTAGAGAGGAATTCAGCTTCAGTGTTCTTTGTGCAATAGAAAGCAGGAGGATTTACTTAGCCATTTGGGTGGATATGAGTGGGAACATTAGGTAGTGGCCAATCGGGAATTAATATTAATCTATTATTTACTCTCTTCTTTGGATGTATCACAAAATCTGTCTGGGCAAGGAGAAGTAGAGGGAGGGAGGGAGGGAGGGAGGGAGAGAGGGAGGGAGAAAGAGATATGGCTATAGCCAGTGTGGATAGGAGGCATGGCTGAGTGATGAAGAGTGAAAGATGCTGAACATGCTCAGGCCACACACGAAGGGCTGCCCTTGCTGACTCTCTTAAACCATGGAGAAAGACAGACCTTGGAAAATGCTCAGCTGGAAGGGAGCATGATCTTCCTCTCTCTGGATATGCCTGTGCTGGTACTGTTAAACTATAGGGTTAGTAACCTCCTCCGGAAGAAATCTCTTGTTGTAAGACAAAGAAGTGGATACCTGCGTTGCATGGGGCACCATGTTCCTACTGCTGAACCAGCTGGTCATGCAGGAGGCAGGGATAGGTGTACAGAGTCTCATAGGTGCCTGAAATGAACTGCTGGAGCACTTCTGCCACCCGATTTCAAGAACACAACACTTCTCTGAGGTACACAGCACAGGTGGGAACAGGTTCTCCTCGACTGAAAGTCCTCCTAAAACGTAAGCGGGTTCTACTGTACTGTGGTGTTTCTGCTTTGTGTGATTAATTTGTGAGCTCTTACCCTAGGTTAGATTACTTATCCTAAGTGAAAAAGAGCTTACTACCCTAAGTGAAAATGAATGGGTCACTAGCTGAAGCAAGCTCAGGGTTTCTTGGTACCAGCTAAGGGTCTTTCGGTGGCGGACGGTGGGGAGGGAAAGAGATGCTACATCCTGGACGCAGGCCTGACTCATGCTCTCTTTACTGCAGTGGGCAGAAAGGAGGGATGTGCTGGCTGTGAGCGGTGCTGTGGATGTCCTCAGGGCCTCAGAAGCAGGGTCCCCTCCAGCTGGTCTTTCTGACTCTCAGTGCCCAGGTTGGGACACCTGGTGGGGAGCCGGTGGCCATTCAGGGGAGAGGCAGCCATCCTCCCACTCCTGCGCTACCCCAGCACTGCAAGCGCAGATCTGTCTCCTCTCGGGAAGATGAAGGCTGGCCAAATAGGCCTGGGCCGAACTACAACATCCACACCTCGGGGCTGTGATCCCAGGAGAGTTGCTCTGTGCTGTCCTATTTAGGCACTTTCCATCACGGTCACTGCTGTGGATTGCGTGTGTCTTCCAGCAGAGTGTTAAGCAACATGACGAACTGCTGGCACGTGCTCTTGTTCTTTCATTTTCTCCCCAGAAGGAGAAGCCTGGACATCAGAGTACCTGAGCCTCTCGTCACACAGAAACACACATGCAGGTGAGTGTACACCTACCCTTAATGACACACACTTAACAGAGACAATTTTCAAACTGTCCCGGTTGTGCCAAGCCCTCCAAGGAACCTCCATCCCATCTCATTTCTGTGAGGATTTTTCTGTTCCTCATGTGTTCTGCAGCCTGAGAGTGCAGACATGGGGTCCAAGAGGACACCCGGCATGGGCCTGTTTTTATTTTATCTGCACAGTGAGTTTTGCTGAATTCTGAGGGCAGGAATGCTCTGTGCTCGTCCACGTCCACCAGTGCAGCTGCACCTTTCTGTCCCAGCCCCAGCTGCCACCACAGCTTAGTTTTGCCTCTAAACACATTCCTGTGCTGGGTGCAGTGGCTCTGCTTGCGCTGATGGAGATTTGCTGTAGCTACCTCTGTCTGCATGGCATCTGCTTCCCTCTGCCTTTTTAATCCTCTGCATTTTCCGTAACTGAAAATAAATCAGTAACAAATCTGGGATGCACTTCTCCAGCCAAGGGGACACATCCTTACTGCAGCTGTGGCATTTTACTCTTGCTGTGAATTCTGCAATTCTGCTGCAGATCCTTTGGTTTGGGTCTTTTTCTGGGGAGTGTGGGGTGGCAGGGGTACATAGAAGATTTATGAGAGGTTATGAGAAGATTTATGAGAAGATTTAGGAGGTTAAAAGAAAAAGAAAAGAAAAAAAAAAAAGGAAACCTGCCAGAAAGAGCTTTAAAAGTCTGACATATTATCATTCAGAGGAGGATTTGTCCGTAGAATTATGCTGGAATTTTTCCAATAAATAAATTTTGCAGACTTTTAAGGGAGAGCTTTTAGATTAATGGAAATATTACTAAAATTAAAATGCATCCTATTAGGCCATCAATTCCATTGTCATTGCAACATCATATGCTTAATGTTAATGACATGCACAAATAAAAGGAAGCACAAGGAAGCTATTTATTTTATTGTGCCAAAAGCTGAGTCCGATCTGTTCTGGAGAGTCAGATACAAGCCAGAGTGGGCACAAGGCAGGATGTTGAAATGCATTTGGTGAAGGTATATGGCCAGACCTTGAAATTAAAAAAAAAACATATTTGCGCTTGTATTTCCAATGAATTGATTTGGTGTTTTTTTTTGGACTCCTGGCATCAGGAGAAAATTTATTTTTGAAAAGAAATTTCAGCTTGGCCACTTTGTTTACAGGGCCTCGTGACGAGGTGAGTGGATCCCTGTTCCCGTCTTCCTAGCTCTTACAAGTCCCATCTTGCTGTCATGCCCAGGAAACATGATGTGGAGGAGATCTGTCAAACTCAAACCACGTCTCAGGCTCTCTGTTTGCACTACCATGATGAACTCCCATGAGACCAGATCTCATGCCACTTGTGTCAGGACTGTCTGTTCCAGGCAGCTGGGAAGAAACTGATGGGAAGCCCTCTATGTTTTGGAGATGCCACTTCTCATCCTGGCAAGAGGAGCTAGGCAGAGATGTGGGTGAGTGAGTGAGGGTGAAAAACTTTCCCTTTTGTACGATACATGCTGGGGGGATGGCAGGCACAGAAGGTGACCCTCTTCCCTATGCTTCCCTTACCACCGGGCTGCAGGACACGATGATACATGGAGATGTGTTCAGCTGATGTCCTCCTGCAGCAGATCTCCTCTTGAACCATCCACTGTGGCACGTGTCGGTATCCTCCAAGAAAGAGCAGCCTCAGCTCTGGTGCTTGTTGCTCTCTCCCTGGAAGACTCAGGACACAGGAAGCCCCAGGGAGGAGGTGGGCCTCCAGCAGACAGGAATGACTGTCATTCCCAGATTGGGCAGCGAAGCAATGGGAAGTAAGAAAGGATTAACATAGTCCTTTCAAGCTGTCATGTCACAAAGTGTCACTGGTCCTGCGTTGTCCTCATCGCTAAGATCTTGCTTCAACTTCTCACAGCAACTTTTGTGTTGCCGTTGAGCTGCCCAGTGGCTCTTTCCCATTTCATGTCTATTCTAGCATACAAGAAGACTAGGGTAAATCCCACTCCAGGGATTTACCGTGAATCCTTGCTGGAAAGCAGGTGGGCTGGCAACCAGGGGGTAGAGGCAATCCAGCTCCAGCATTTAAAGCCCCCCTTATAAACAAAAGGATACCAAGATCAAGTCTGAGGGTTTTGTGTAGGCGTGAAAAGGAGTTCAAGGCAGTAGCTAAATTTGGCTAGCGGAAGAGATCTACTTGGTGACTCAGCCTAGGTTTCATTTCATAAACTGAAACAGGTTATTCAACTAACTAAACTAGCATGAAGAACAAAAGATGAGGAATCTTTGCCCATGAACATCTACCATATCTATGCCAACACCCACTGTTGGGGTAGCTCAGGTAACAGTAATCTAGGTGACAACTACCTCCCACCTTTCGTAAGACGAGTCTGCTATTGTTATTGTGGACACACAAGCTGCATTGAAGGTATTAGCGAGCCCTAGAGGAAGGAACAAGCAGGTTCTTCTTGCTCCATGTGAGCTTTCCTGGAGGTAAAGGGCCTTGGGGTGGAAGGACTTGGCATGGCACAGACTTAGCCACCACAAAACCAGGAAAGAAGATTTGACCTTGTTCACACAAGCTTATTCCGTCTTTGTCAGCCTTTTGGTCTGACCAGCAACTTGTTGGAAAATGCACAGGGTCAGATGTCATGTCCCTGTGGGGCTTGGGGAACGGTTTTTAACAAATTGAGAAATGACTCTGTTCAAAGCCTGAGCTGGCTTGAAACGAACAGAGAACTCAAGTAGGTCACTAACACACCCCTGGGTTTCTCATGCTCTCTTCTCAGGCTTTGCTATGCAAAGTGAACTGTGCTTTTCTTGCTCAGACTAAGAATACCTTCCAGGCCAAGTTCCAGGGTCAAGACATGCATCTGGCCTTCTCCATCTATATGAATTCACAGTCTTCAGCACAAATTTGAAACATTGCAAATGTAGAGTATGTTCTGAGAACAGCTTCACGAGCACTGAACATATCATTGCTGTAATTAGGCCTGGTTCCAGCCATTTCATTGCAATTACTATTTAGGCTTAGTTACCAGAGTGGCTTCTCATTATTTCTTTTGTTTCCAGGTTGCTGCTTTGCCATTGAAAAACTAATTGTTTGTTCACTAGTAGCACCAGATGTATTTTCTTTGGATTCCCTTGAGTGTTTCTTGCTTGTGGTCAATAAAAGAAAAGCTGAATCTGACAGTTATATCTTGTCACAACTACTTTTTTGTTTTTTGATTTATCAGCCTCCTGAGATAGGGATGGGCTTTCATTCAGGGACACTGGAGATGACATCCGAAGATCTTTGTTCCTCTTGTGCCTTTAGCTTAAGTCTAAAGGCCTTTCTCCACATTCCTGCTAAACTGTTCCTGCTTGCACCTATTTTTTGCCTCCTGCTCCTCTTGCATTCTTGGTCCTCGAGCCTGTGAACCTTTTCACACCTGCTACAACCCAGGAGAATTCACTCCCAAGGACAGAATGGCCAGTTTGTGCATTCCCATGATCACCAAGGGCTTCCTGTAAAGGAAAATAGTTCAAGGTTTCCGAGGCTCCCTTCTCCCACAGCAAAATTAGCCCCTGGGCAGATGTACAATCAGCACATCTCTATTTATCTTGGCCACAAGCCCTCCACAGCCACTATTGTCTTCTTTGGGAAAGCAGTGAATCACTTTGCAGGCGATTCTGCCCTTATATTATCTGCTTTTCAGGACCCTGTATGTTTAGGTTAGTCCAGGAGAAAATACCGTCCTTTCCTTTCCTTTTTAGCGCAGTCTTTTCTCCATGCTGTCTTGCCTTTTTGGCTGCCATCATAGTTTGCCACATACGTACCTGGTGCTCGTATGCCACGTATGTACCTGGTGTTGGTATGTATAGGCTGTTTCTTATTTGAGAAATGGGCATGACAATTCTTTCATGTCTCATAGGGGCTTTCTGCAGGAAAACACATTAATTATCTTCTGATCATGATGATTATCATATGTGAATACTGCAGGCAAACCTGATAGATTTATGTAGCAAAGCACTATATGAGACTGAGATAGCACTTTAGCCTGGCTAGCTGTGTGATGAGTAACCATTAACAAGTATTCAGTGATCACTTTGACCTGAATTCAGGGGGAGAACTTGCATTTTCCTGCTCCAGTAGGAGAAGCTGCGGTCACCTGGGCACAGGAAATGTCTACTGAGGGTCCGTGGTGTGAGGTCCATGTCCTGCAGGTGCTGAGTTCAGACTCCATCCAGCAGTACCTCTACATCATAGTCAATTGCAATCATTCTTAATCCAGTAAGAGAAATACGTAGGTATGGACTCCTGCATAGATTTATTGGTTTGAGGGGATATCATTGGCAGACATAAAGCAAGGGACGATATATACCTGAAGTTAATGTTGACATTTATTGAAACGTAGAGTGCATGTTCACATCTGTTTTGAATGTTTTTTGAGAGCTACCCGGGAAGTCTCCATAAAGGGGAGAGTGAATGTTTTCTAAAGGGTAATAAGTTTTTCTCTTAAACTAATATTCTAAAGGGAGAGAATTAAAGATTCATTTAAAAACTATTTCTTTGCTCCTGGAAGGTGAATTATAGTTTGCACTTAGGCTGTTGCAACCCATCATAATTTGTTTGTGTTTATTTGCATATGTAATTTGGTTAGCTGGCATTGCTTCAGACTTGGTATTACTCATTTTTGATGAGTAAAGAACAATTTAGGTCCCAATCCTTAACATTAGTCTCATAAATTAATTCCATTGGATAAAATCTCGCTCTTGATAATACTGGCAGCAAAACTGTCACTGATATCACTGGAAGCAGGATTTTGTCTGCTATAAACATACACCTAAGTATCCGCACATATGAGTGATCCACAGAGTGCTGGGGGCTCTACTTGCTCTCAGCCAGTGATTCCTATCCTCCAGCAGTGCTGTGGAGATCTTGGGAGACAGAGCCTGCTGAAAAATCAAAAAGTTGGGCAAAAATAGTGAGTTGCTTTTCACCTTCCAAAAGTTGAACAGGTTAAAGGAGTGAAATCTAGGCTGTCCATGCTGTTTGCCCGAGGTGGTTACTCAGGGTCAGTGTTTCCCCTGTGCACTCAGGCAGGGATTGGTCTTTGTTTGTATAGGTCTATCTCACAGCAACAGAGAGAAAGACACTATAAACATGGGAAAAATCTGATATGGAAGAGCTGGCAAGGGAAACTGTTCGTTCTTTTAGGACTAATATGTATGCATGTATATCTCTAATAAATGATATATTACATCTCCTAAAAAACAGTATTAAAAACATATCAGGATTGTGAAGTGAAACATTGGGCTACAGATGGATGGTGTTCCCTGACTGAATAAACATCCTTCGTGGTTGGCTTGGATTTGTTTTATCCCTTTTTCACTCTGACTATTCACTGGGGGTTTCAGGTTTCCTAGGCTCTGCACAGGATCAGTTGTTTTCTCCCTGTGGTCTTCGTGGTATTCTCAGCAGAGCATCTTCATCCTGTGCATACTCACAGCTGCCCGGGTGCACTCTGATTCCTTCTGTTTCCTGAAAAAACTTAGCTATGGAGACTAAAACCAAAAAAGAGGGTCAGCTAACAAGACAAGTCCCTCTGTGGGAACTCAAAGATGTTGTTGTTGTTGAAACTGCTTGGCGCTTCGTGATGTTAATCTTTTCCACCTGATAAGTTAGTCAGATACAGGAGGTCATGGTTAGGTTTTACCAAAAAGAGAAAATGCTTTTTTTTTGGATGTAGGACGAGCTTATTTACACAATACACAAATCCTGACCACAGCTGGAAGCAAACAGCAAGTGACAGTGTCTTTGCATCCAGCTTTCAGCTAGCACTAGCACAAAATGTCTGTCTGTGTTTGTCCTGGGAATATTTCCCAGTTTTGTTTCTCTTTACTCTTTGCTTCCCTGGACTACCACCACCACTCTGCTGCAGACACAAAGCAATAACCGAATAAGCTCTGCATCTTTCCACCTACATTTACTTAGGAATGACACATGCCTGTACTGCCTGTACGTGGGATGGAAGCTCTTCCTCTGGTGCGTTCGTCACCAAAGCTGAGTTTGAAGGATGGTACCTGTGGCCGAACAGCAAGAGGCTGTGCTCAGAAAGGAGATGTTCTCATCTTCAGCCCCAACAGCGCTTGGCTCCTCTGCAAGTTGGTCTTTGGACGCCTGTAGTTGGGATCGCAGAATATGAGGTGCAAGCAGCGGCAGTCTGTGACAAATTTAGATCAGGAGCAATCTGTAACAGCAAGAGTGGCATTCAGTTCTGAACTCGCTGGCAAGAAATGCTCATTGACATTAGTGGGAGCGCAATGGGGGACCAGCTTGCCCACAGTTACTATATTAAATGACCTGCAAATCAAAAGGTCTTGGGTGAAATTTATTATTCTGTATCCATCACATCAGTTTGCAGTGACATTTAGCTCAAGACAAACTCTGAAGAAATTATAAGCATTTCTGAGCTAGTAGGAAGCAGGCAAAGAAAAGCTGCAAAAGAATAAATTAAAATTAGGTATTTTTAAAATGATTTTTAATTCAAACACCTGTGGACAATTTTTATTTGATTCTGCAAAAATAGCCCCCTTTTGCAGAAAGCTTTGTGTGTCACACAGATTTTCCAAAATGAAACAGATACGAGGAAGATTTTATTATGGAGGTTATTTTCACACTTTAAAGGAAAAAAAACTCTCTCCTACTTCTTATCAGTGACCGAGGTCTTTAGCTGACATTACTTCTCAGAGGTCTGTTGTTCTGATGCTGGCGCTTCTCAAGAATATTCCCTCTCCCTTGTATCTCCAGGTATATGTATGTGTTGACCTGTATGTGGCTTCTTCAGTCATCGTTTTATTGTTTCTCTAGTTTGGGAATTAAAATGGAAATCACATTCACTCCTTAATACAGAAAGAAAAATGCACATGTTATTTTAAAGTAGTTGAAGTGGTTAAAATTGCAATCAGCACAAACCGACTTTGGTCCATTTTTAAAAAATAGCAGGCCCCCAATGGCAGCTGAATCACAGACCTTCATACTTGGCTACAGCCTTCCTTTGCATTTTGATGAGATTTCATGGCTCTTTCATTCATTTATGGTACTGTATCAAATTATGCTTTAAGAAAGTTAGAAGTGAAGACAAGAGAGGCTGCCTGTGTAAAAGTATTTTGCATAAACACAGTGCCTTTTAATTTGGGTAATGCCCTAGACTAATAATGCAGTCTAGAAGGAAATAAAATGTTGGTAGATCCTCTGCAAGCTTTTTATTTTTTTTTCTGTCGATAATTATCCTTGCTTCCACACATACGTGCATTTTTCTCCAGCTTTGTCGAGCTGTGTGCTGTAGTACAGTGCAATCATTTTCCATTTTAGGCAGATGAAGGTCTAGGTGTATAGGCCAGTAACTTATTATCTAGTTTCTGAATGTTACATGTATATATCAGGACAAGGCAAAGAGATTTGAATAGTTTCATCAAAATCAATGAGTATTGGTGTACTTTGTGAGCAACACTGGATTTTTTTCCACTCTGAGTCTAGGTAAAATTTCAGAAGTATAAATAAGTAATAACTAAGACTTTCCCTTATAGCTGCAGATTATAATCATGTACGGACTGTGTTGCTCTTTTGACAAATTATGTTTTCTCCAGAACAAGTTGTATAGAAAAATCATGAATTATTTAACTCATATTTCTACAAACAAAAGACATTGAAATTAGGATTTTCTTTTTAGTGGTGGTGTTTTGTTTAAAAGACTGTTTTGTTTGTGATATTCCTCCTTCTCACTCACTTTGATAAGTGTTTTACAATACCCTTCAAAGAAATGGCAACTAAAAGGAGTCTGGGAAAGTAATCAGGGCTGCAAGAGTATTTTTGGAATTTACTTGGCCTGTTTATCACGAGGAGTCAGGGAAACAAAGGACATTTCACTTCCCTGGTCCTCTTCTGCTCGTGTATATTTTGAAACTGCAGATGGAAGAAGTGCTGCTGAGACAGTGCAAAACTCCCGCTGCACACCAGGGCAGTCGCACCGAGTCTGTCCATCCCATGGGAAGACGCAGATGTTCATCTGGGAGGCAGTTCTTGGTCATTTCACCAGAACTGCCATAGGACAGCTCTTCAGGAGGACAGCGAGCTCGCTGGTGGTGACGGCCAGGTTCATGGAGCCTCTAATGCTCGAAGCAGAGCTCTGAGAAGCACGTGTCCCCCTTGAGCCCCCTCCGAAATAACTGGCCAAGTCCACCTATGGAGGGAGGATGGTCAACAGCCAAGCACTGCAGGCAGTGAAAAGAACAAGCTGAAGGTCTCCATTTGCTTTGTAGGGGGGTCAGAGTGCGCTTCAGTGATGAAAAAGGAAGTGTCGCTTGTGGTAGCTCAAAAATAGAGCACTCAGCTTCTTGCACCCTCCCAGCAGACCTAAATGCTGGGCGTATTAAACTTCTTTTTAATACTGTTATATCTATGGCTGAAATCATAATATTTATGCAGGGTAGTTTTTCAAGAAGCACACTGGCTTTTCCCCTTTCATGGAAGTAAGCTGAAGGTCAGATTTACAATGTTTCAAGCTACATTCTGTGCTCATTTACACAGCTGTAATCTTGAGTTATGCCACTGAGGACGAGGAATCGCTCCAGACTTACAGGGATATAACTGACAGAGGAATTTAGCTCTGGGTTGCCAAAGCAAAATAGATAGAGAGAGAGCTGTGAGTGTAAAACTTGGTGTTCTTGAAGTAGCTTTTGTACATTCAAGGGATGCAAGAGCTCAAAGATTTATTAGTAGTGTTTCAGAGCATTATTGAAATTAGGCTTAATTATCTGTGTAATTTGCTGGAACCAGCATTTTAAGCATTTTTGATCAAATAGATGCCATTAATTATAAAAAGAGATGTACCAGGCTGCTTTCAAAAAGTGAAGTAAAAAAAATAAATAAAAAAGAAAGTCCATAATTTCTAAGCTGCCTGTTTCAAAAGGCTTTGAAGGTTGTTGTTGCTTGCTTCCTTCTCCCCGCTTCACAAACACTCTGTTTGCAGCTTATTCATATGGAAGAAAGTTCACATCATCCCAGAGGGTCATTCCAGCAAGCAGGGAAAGGAAGCTGAACCCTGTTCCCAGGCTCGCTGAGTTTTGCCATCCCTCTCTCTTCTGTCCTTGCTGCGGCCACATAAACAGGGGCTGGAAGGCGCCTTGACCTTCCTTGGAGGTGGGAGGAGCAGAAGGCGCAGAGCTGCGAGCAGTAACCAACCCACCCGCTGCTTTGCGGCCTGCAGGCGGCGGGAGCACAAGGCTCCTCTCGTGCCTCTAACCCGTCCTTTCCATTCAGACCTGCTGTGCAGGTGCCTCTCTGCCACATCCACGAGCTACACGGCTGTTTCTACGCTGTCTGTCTGAGAGCCCTCCATCGAGGTGCCTCCCAGCACCCTTTTTTTTTTTTTTTTTTTTTTTTTGTGGTGAAGACAGCAACCACACCAAGACAAAGCAGACCTTGCTTTCTGCCGATTTCAGTGGAGACAAAACCATTAACGACTCCTTTTGTCATCTACTAAAAAGCAATAGCAATGCTTTCCCCCTTCCACATAGGTATTCTGAGGATGCAGTCATTAATACTTATGAATAGATTGAAGACCTAATGATGAGAGCCACAGAAACACCAATGCATCCAGGTTGTTAACTGTCATTTTGCCAGTCCCCTGCCCAAACAAGCTCTTGTGCACAGGACAGTTGCTGCAGGGCAGCTTTCTACTTTCACCTCTTCTTTGTCTCAGATTTTCTCTTCCTTTCTTCCCCATACACTTTCCACGCAGCACCCCTGTGTAGGTCCCCAGCAATACCAAAGTGGCCAGCATGCCCTTTTGGGGCAGGCAGCGTGAAGGGGATGCCGTTAGTGAAACGTTGCCTGCTGTGGCCGAGCGGCTGCGATCAGGCCTTGCCCATCAGTGCTTAAGCTTTGCTGGAGCGTAGGCAGGCACCTCAGTAAGACCACGACTAATTACCTCTGCATCCCAGCCAGCCCGGCAGTCAGCACTATTCTCACTTGCAGCTTCTGGCTCTGCGGGGCTGATTCAAGAGTAACTAATTAAACACAGGTGCAGGCCAGGAGACTTGTTGGATTAATGCAGTGTCTTCTTTTCAGGCGTTTGTAGCTCATGAAAAAGGAGCAAGTGCCTGATGCTACAAATAATCACAGAGTGCCAGCGATGGAAGTAATTAATCCTTTTTATTCTGGTGTGATAGGCGTCTGCTAGTGCTGTCACTCAGCTATTTCTACTGCCAAAATGTGTCTCAAAGGTGAAAGAACATGGAGTAAGTGAAAGCCTGAATAATATTTTAGAGAATTCTCTGGTGTTTGCTGTTATGGGAACAGATATATTTTCATTTTTGGGGGAAGATTGTCAAGACTTGGTAGTTAAAACTCAAGACCGGACATTCAGACTCCCTGACACATTTTGAGCTCTGTCTCTGACTCACTAAGGCAGCATTAGCAGGCAGTATCTTAAAATTAAAATTCAGGGTGCTTCAAATGACAAATGAAAACAGAAGAGAAACACGAAGATGTAATGTGTGACTCACTGTGGGCTTTGGTTTTATACTCCTTCCTTGGCATCCTCCATGGCCACCATCAGTAACAGGCATCCTGCTCGGATAGACCTTAGGTCAGCGCTAGTGGATTTCTTCCTGACGGTGCAGAAGGTGGAGAACTGGCCATGCAGGTGACTGCGTGTGGGAGGTGGGGTGATGCGGGGGTGTAAGGACCCACAGAAATAGCAGCTACCATTCTGGGGTATTTGTAGGAGGTAACTGAAATAAGGGCCCTTCAAACTAACCTCCAGGCCTCAAATCTCCTTTCCAGCTAAAAATAGGGGAAAATTATGAAAATTTCTGAAATTTCTGCGATCTCTATTGTCATTTACTCACTTGTAACATCCTTACCTCCCAGACAGGAATTTGGGGAATTGTAAGTGATAGTAAAAAGGATAAGGTAAGGATTCTCTAGTAACAGTCCCATGGATTGCAAAGCAAACAGATCAGAAGCATTGAGAGATTTCAGCTTCAGCACAGAAGGAAGAAAACAAAACAAAAGGTATGTGTTTATTTTAAAGACAGTAGCAATTTTGTGCTCTTCTTGTTACTTCATGATGAAAATAGTCCAAAGCTATCAGGAATATTTATAGTGAGAAAATAATCGTGAGTCTAATAAATGGATCAGATAGGACAGGCCATGTTTTATTCAGTGTGGGAACCAAATGCTGCCATATTGTATGGATTTGCTGATCTGAAAGAATTGCACTTGCCCTACAGAATGAAGCTCAAAAACTGAGTGCATCAATATGACCTTTTTTTTTTTTTTTTTTTTTTTTTTAGCGCAGAGAATTTTAAGACAGAAATATTGGCAAGTTTTCTACGGCATTCTGATCAACTTACATAAGTTCAGGAAATCTGCAGTAGTTTATTATTCTGCCACACTTTCCAGTAGCTTTTGTGTTCTTTGTATGACATCTGACTCAGTAGAGTCAAATTGTACCGAATCATTTAAATGCAGGTTAGACTCTGCTATAGAGTTTAATGATTACTTCATATTATGTGAAAAGCAGAGAGCTAGGGTGGTTTTTGACTATTCATTCTCTTTGTGTTGGTTACCTGAGGTTTGATCGGACCATCAAACACCCCACTGTGTAGTGGACTGTTTGCCCTTGTTAGGTGCATAAAAGTTTTTAGAAAAGTTGTTCTGTCCCTATTTTTTTTTTTTACAAGAGGAAAAAGCCTCATTGAACATCTCCTGGCTGTAGGTCCTAGCAGGAGAAAGTTTGAGAAAGAAAAGATGAAGCCCTACGTTAGAGCTCAGCTCATATGGAGGTTGATTGCAGGATGTGTGCATAGCACCATGTGTTGTGCAGGTAGCAAGTATGATTTTATTTTCTGAATGCCACACCACTTAAATTTCCAGGAAACTGCTCTCTGCTGCTGACAGTTGCTGCAGAGGTGATCATAGCACCGAGACAATTTCTGTTCTTGTCTTGTTGTCTTTATTAATTTCCAGTGTGTCATTTCAGCTGAAAATATGCAGTAGCTGTTAACATATTCAGAGGCGTGATGCTGGCTAGATGGCTATTTATGTCACAGTAAATATTTGATTAAGAGGCATCTTATTTTTAGCCAGAGTCACAAAATTATGGAGATTTATAGGCTTGAAATATGGCATCTAACACACAATCATTTGTTACCTTTACTATTTCCTGATTTTTTTTTTTAATTTTCCTTCATAATTCTAACCAGCAAAGTGGTGATTAAGAGAGTGTTCATATTAACTGTTGCACATAAAATGCCAACAGGGAAAAATTGTCAAGGCTGAAATCCCGATCCCATTCTGGTGGGGGGACACTACAGCTGCTGAAGTAATAAACTCAGAAAGGCTGTATGAATATGTGAATGTACAAATGAATCTCAAAGACGTGATTTTTCGTATTCTTGCAATCACTGCTGTAGGAGTACATGACTGACAGCACAAAGGATTTAGATTTACTGTAGAGAAATGTAAATTGATAGCCAGTAGACAGCTATCATTCTTCTTTTATTCTCTGTCTGTATCCCATGTCTTTCTCTGCTGGCATAATCAAAGCTGATATAGTGCATGGTATATCAAGTTATATTTTTTGTAATTTTAAGACAGTTCACAAGATCTGAGGGTATTATTTGGGAAAAGACACAAAGCTCACTGAAATACAGGTTTTCAGTGTGATCTTCTGATCCAATTGTTTTTCTCATAGATTCTTAATACTCAGACTCTATGTCTAGTCTTTAAGCTACTGATGGGTTTAAGATGGGATAAGGACAGTGGAGAAAAGGAGGGAGATTTTCCTTTTAAGCAGAAGAAAATGTGCAAAGCAAGAGATGTTAGTTTCCTCTCCCTCTGCCCTCAACAGAGTCTAAAGCATTTTGCCTCCCCATACGTGTTTCTGAAGAAGTGTGCAGGGCGGGGGTGGACCTACGTGGATGGAAGAGGGAGAAGTATCTGGAACTAGGTAAATAAAAATGTAATGATCATCTGGAAAGACCCAAAGCAACGACCAAGCCTCTTTTTAGCACCACATGGTGTGGTGCACAACTTGTGTCATATGAAAAAGGCTGAAGGAAGGGATCTTTTCCACTGATCCATCTCACTAGGCTCAGCTGTCTCTAATTTAAGGTTTATTGGATCTAAAGAAAATAGACTACATGCTACACTGCAGCTGTTACAATGCAGATGTTCTTGGAAGTCTCTCCTTCCTAAAAATTCTGAAAATGTAAGGGAAAATCTGAACGTTAATGTTACAGATCTTTGACCTCAATACACACATTGAATATTCAGATCCAACTGGATTTAAATGAATGTGAAACTTGGAAGAAGGAAAATAAGTGAAGCACTCCAAGCTCCAGAACTCTGGCAGGGATATACTGAGGATGTTCTGGACAAATCTCAGGGCTATGTGTATCTTTCCATACACTTCAGTGTAGAAACTCCCTAGTATTTCTTACTGAATTAACCAGAATAGTGAAAAGACAAAAATACCACACACGGATTTTGACATCAACCATATTAGATTGAAAAATAGTAGGAGAAACAGGAGTACAAATGAGAAAATAGCAGGAAATGGCATTTCCGGGCAGTGCAGATGCACAGGCTATAAGCCAATAAAGAGGTAGTAAATGGGATGAGCCATAGATTTAGTCTGTGAAATTTGGCAGTACGGTGTCATACTTGGCCCAGAATGCAGTTCAAGGTCCTTCTCCCTCGCCTCTGAAACCCGTCTGGGTGCCTTGCCCTAACTCCCTCTGCAAAGATGGGCAAGGCCCCCCACACACTTCACAAGGCAGTGGGAGAATTTATTCCTTTCCACAGGGAACACTGTGGGGTTGTCAGCAGACAGCAGGGGACTACAAGCCCTTGCCGTGCTCGCAGGCTCTGATATTTGACTTGACCTACAGCTCCCTGCCCCCTTGCCTAACTGCGTTCCCAGGGATGACACCATTGGCTCTGCTTGTTGGATCCAGACCCAGGATTGTGGCCTAAAACCACAATTCCCAACTAAAACATAAGTGTCGGAAGTGTAGTTCCCCACAATAGCCCCTGCCACCCTGCATTGCCTCACCTCAGTCACACAGTGACCATGAGGGTGATGGCAAGATGATTCTCTCCCCTTCATTTTCAAAGTAGAGATCTGCCCACATGCAGGAGCTCCTCTGCTTATATATAGCTAGAGAGACAATTTCAGAGAGGCAGAACTGATTGATTTTTATTTATCTTTAAGCAATTAACTGCGGTACCAAAATTAGGAGCCTGGTTGTGCTAGATTGCCTCTGTAGTTGATAGAGAAAGAGAAGAGCTTCTGAACAGAGATTTAGATCTTCGGTGCCCTTTGGAGTGCCTGTTTCCTGATGTGGGCAGTACCTGATTTCAAAATCTCATCATTTTAAATGTTTCCAGTTAAGAAGTAAGTGTGAACCCAGCACCCCTCAGTGACGAGGAGATGCGAGGGAAGGTAGCGCTGGTTACACAGCCCTGTCAAAATGGGAGCTCCCTGTTTTGTGGCAACTCGTGTAGCTACAACAGACGGAAAAGAGTACGAGTATTTTTGGCTAGAAACTGGGAATAAGGAAGCACGTTGAACCACTACTATTTTTAGTTAGAGTGGTTGTCTGGAATATTCTTTGAGATCAGCCCCAGGTAGAGCCCCAACACTTCTCATGTTGTTTGAATCTTTCAGCTGCGGGCATTTGATGTATTGCTCCTGTCACGGCAGGATTTTTCACCAGAGACTGGCTTTCAGGGGGATTATGGAGAGTATTTTGGGAAAGAATAGAAATTTCTATGTAATTCTTGCAGTGCAGACATAGGAGCTGCCCAAACTGATATTGCCAAATTGTTTTGCATAGGTCACTGAAAAAACTCTGAAATAACTATGCTGACTTGCTCAGATTAGTTTCAAATGCAGAAAGAAAAGACTCAAAATCTTATTACAAAATTCCTAGGCCATCCAGAGGACATACATGCCAAAAGTGCATTTACTGGACTGTTTTCTTATCAGGGTCATTGTGTTTCCTTCAGGTAATCCTTAAAGAAGGGGTTTATTTCTTTCCACTTCTTATTTGTTTCTCTGGCAGGAACGGACCTTTGGGAGCTTCTTAGGACTGAGAGTGTAGCAAAGTCATTCTCTGGAATCTGTGTGATGGGTGTTGGTTAAATATTCCTTGAGAATTTGCTTTTAAAATGCATTTTGGTTACAAAATAAACCTGAATGAGCCATTATACTCTGCTGTGTAATTATGTATTTAGGACACATGCTACATGCAGTTTTAAAAGAAATCTGTATGGAAACAAATTGCATTACATTTGCAATAGCTGAATGCAACTGAACAGCAACACCTCAAGCCTTTCAAAATACTGAAGTCATTTAGACCATTTGCTGGAGCAATTATCTCCCATGCCTCAGATTCCTATTTCATTGCTTTTGCTGAATAGGAGTGGTATAGGTCTCAATACAGCATAAAAGATGTACAGCTCAACTGTACAGGAACACTGCTGTTGATTTACGTTCCTGTATGATGTTCCAGGGTTAATGTGGAGCGGGGATATTAGGTACGAATTGCTGTGGGACTGATCTGAGACAAGGGTGTGCCTATGTGTCTGGCCAAGAGCATGGAATGGTCTCTGCCTTCCTTGTTTTAGGGATTCAAACTACCACCAAAGCAGTGTTGTTCACCACTCATCAAGCCACCCCCATCGCCAGCTCTCACTGCTGTGTTACAATGCAGTGCCGCATATTTTTCCTCTTTAACTGGTACTTGGCAAAACACCAGCGTCTGAGGGGGCTGATCCTTGGAAGTAGCTGTGTGCTGCAGAAATGGCAGCAGAGGCCTGCAAGGAAGCGCGTGCCTGCCTGCCCCGGTGGCGCGGAGCCGTATCAATGTGCTGGCCTGCCCTGAGATAGCAGCTCCTGCACTAAATCAACAAACCCCCTTTCCTGGTGCAGTACGGCTGGAAATGCTAGGAGCCACACATTAGCTTTGGCAGGTATAAACAGAGCTGCAGAAAATGAGCTAAGTGCTTTGAGCGTTTGGGGGCGTGTGGGGGGATGTTGTCTTTCCTTTTCTGGAGTGGAGCACTCCAGAGACTTGTGTTAAACTTGGGACTCCTCAGATCCTCACGCTGGTTCTGCCACTTATTTATTGTTTGGCCTCAGGCTAGTCACTTAACCTCTTGCCGCCCTAATTTCCCCGTCTAGAAAATTATATTTACTTACTTCTCCTGGGGATTGTGCAGGGCTTAATGAATGCCTGTAAGGGATTTGGAGCTCCTCAGATCTGAGATGATAGAGGACTGCAAAGTATTCCTCATGCCCACAAGAAAGCGGGAGCGAGCGCGTGCCCACGTACGTGAGTCTGGAGGCATTCCCGGCCTGTCTGGAAGCGCAACCAGCAGGGGAGGGCGGCACTGCGTGCCTGCAGATGAGCTCCTCTTCCCTGTGGCCTTCTCAGACGTGCAGGAAGGAAGAGGAGGTGAGTGAATGAATGGAGAGGGGGCAGCTAAGCCGAACTGTTTTCTCCCATTGGTCCCCTGGATCTCCGTGTCAGTGTGATAACAGCTGGATCTCCCAGGAAGGTAATGATCTTCCTGGAAACTTCATCTTGCTGCCGGCTATTAGTGAAGCCACACGGCCCCTTGGCTGCCCATTTCTTTAGCAGGAAAAAATGAATCCCTGACCAGAAGAAAAATAAAAAAATAAAAAAAGCACCTCCATATAATTAAGCAGCATTAGAATGAGGCCTGTGCTTTTGCTGATGAACTTCAGTGAAAGCAGATGGTCACAATGGTATTAAAAACTAAAGACTTCAGTCAAGCTTTTAATTGAAAACAATTGGACCCTGCTGGATGGTAATTACCTTGACTGCTTGCAAATAATATCACAGCACTGCTACCTATGAAGGAAGAGCTGAAACTGAGTTAATAAGAACTGCTTGATCTGCATATAATAAACAAGGAGCATCCAAAACTGTTTTCCCTGGTAGCTTTTCCCCTGCAAGGTGCTTTCAAGTGGTTAGCAGCGTGAAAAGGCACAAACAGGGGCAGAAATTGAAAACTGTAAAGCAGTAGCTGGGTTCATAAAATACCTTGAAGAGCCTGTCTTCCCCCCAGCTCCCTTTTAACAGTCGAAATCCCAGGCAGGTCAAAGAAGAACGGCAAAACAAAATAAAGTGACAAAGCTCTAGATTATCTAGTGCTCTTGCTCCTTGAATGGTAATAATAGTGGCGGTCTGTCTTTATCTTGTTTTATCCACTTTGTCCTTATCTTGGCTGATTGACTGAAAGGTCGGGACCTTCTAAATGTTTAGAGGTTTATTTTTTCAGTTAGTAATTGGATTTTAATGATCTTTAACTTAACATGCCTCAATCTCTAACAAAGCAAATGCACCTTGTGGCACATTTTTTTTTTCAGTGGTTCTGTAAGTCATTTGATAATTTTCCCACTCCTCATTCTTTATGCAATGGCCAGATAAGATTTCTAAGACTAGCCCACCTAAACTGTTCCATAAAATCCTTGTAACTGCTGTTTGCTATATATTTGTTGACACACAACATGACATAAATACCACTTTTCACAGTCTTTCTTGATGAGGAAAATGACTTACATGGTTGTGTATTTGTGTCTGGAGAAAAAAAAATCTTGATGTATCTTTCAAACTCACGTCATGACTGTGGATAAAGTGAACTTAATTTAGTTACTCTCCATGCACACAATATTTTTCATGTGGCATACTCTTGGGTATATCTGTTTGTGCCCTTAAAAAGAGGCAAGAAACTCTGCTGCTCTTGAAGACCTTGGAGAGTAGCAGCTGCTGCAATTTTGCAAAATTAATGAGTAACTGTGAGCTGCTAGCAAAAGTGATGCAATGATTTTCCATAACATATCATTTTAGAAGCAATGACTTTACCTGCTCTTTCTTTTCTTATCCAAATATTTGTCTTTTCAAGGCACCAGCCAAGAATTTGTCTTGTCTTGTCTGGCAGGATGATGAAATGGACTTTTGCAATATGTTTCGTCCAAATCTGATGATTTTATGTGTGCGGTTCAACTTTCATTCACTGATCTTGCATGGTTAACACAGATTGAAATCCTGGACTCATGAGCAAGTGGAAAGTTTCACACCGACTTCAGTGTGATTTTGCTTATTTTTACCTAAAAAAACCCCATGTTCTTAGTTTTATTGATGTAACGCTTCTGAAACTTCTGGTAGAGCTCAGCAACAAAATGTATTAATTCACTGAGATATACTTATGTACATCTTCTTAATTAGTTTACACTACTATCTCAGTTGACATATCCTAATTTGTATTCAGGAATTCCTGGATATCTTATCCCAAGTGAGAACCTCACTTTTCCAAAACTTCTGGAGGGAAGGCCAGTGGTTGACGGAGCAGATGTTCATCTCTGACTGCTGGACTTTATGCTCAAGCTGATGCCAGATTTTGAGCAGAATTTTGCTCACAGCTTTTCTAGTAAATACCTTATCCTACTGAAGTTTACAGTGTTTCAAGGAGTCCAGAATTTGATCTTCTTTTGTACATATAGAATAACAACAGCCCAGTCCCTTATTTATCAAAGAATTTTTGATAAATTTGCAACTAGGAAGGCCACTTTTCACAAGTATCTTAAGCTGCTGACTGCAGTGATTTATCAATTTTATAATAGCCACTTACTTTTAGCTCTATGGAGTATGGTCATATATTCTAATTGCTGCTTACAGCTTCGAGTGAGGTGGTATGGAGCATATTATTTTAAAGGTATATGTAAGGCATAAGCTCTATTGATCTATAGTATTCTGAGCGATAAACAGCTGCTGGGTTTGATTAAAGCTGAAGGGAAGCTGAAGCATTTAATCAATCTCAAAAGCTGCTCTGAGTATATTACAAAGCAATTGTGATTATTGCTATTATACGACAAGCTATAGCATAATAAAGGAAGCGACATCATTTTTCTTGGAGGCACTTAGAAGTCTTGTGATGCTTTTTTTCAGCCTTCCCGATGCTGTCACCTTGGGAGCATGGCAAAATGACAGAGTGTGCCAGCTAAGGCAGAGTAATCCTGAAGGGAAAAAGCTAGGAAGAGCTCGGCAAGAGCAGGTCCTCTCAGCTCACAGTGTCTTCCCTTCCCAGCATAGAGCTGTGGCCAGTAGTGAGTGCTTAGGGAAGGTGTACAAGAAACACAGCAAATACATGTTATATATTATGATGCTGTCCAAATTGCAATCCTCCCTGCTTCTGATAATCTCTGCTTTCAGGACATCTGCACTGTAGGATATAACCATGCCTCTTTGTGTCTAATAGCCCTAGATGGTCCTTATTCTTTATTTCCATTACTTTGTTTAATCACTTCTTGAACCTTTTTATAGCCTTGGCCTTCAAAACATCCCATGGCAGTACATTGTACCTTCTGTCACGTAGCTTTGTAAAATAGAACTTTTATTGTTCTTGTTTTTAAACATTTTACTTGATTATATTTCAGCATTTCCTTATTCTTGTGTTACAAAAAGCAGAGAATAGTTGTTCAATGCTGCTCTTTACAGTACAATTCATAACACTGAGATTTCTGCCTCATTGTGTTCATCTGTCCCTGTATTTTCCACAGCTTTGTTCGATTAGTATCTCCCTCTTCCAAAGTTGACCAAAAACCAGGCTCTCATCATCCTTGTCCTCTCTGTCTCCGTCCCTTTCCTCATTCCATTGTGTGCTTTTTGAGAGGGAATAACCAGAATTTTTTATATGGTATTTTAAGATGGGATCTTCTGCATGTCTGTTATGCCTTCCTTTTTTAGGTATTGGATGATCTGTAGTCATTAGACAGGTTAGAGGCAATGTGTTTCATGTAATTCTGAAGACAAGGATACAAGTAAAGGGGATTTTTTTTAAAGTTGAGAAGCTGTGTGAAATGTTGTTGAGTCTAAAACTTGTCTGATGTTGAACTTAAAATATAAAAGTAGAAACTCCATAAACAAGGTAAGACTTTTTCCCTAAAAAATTAATAGGATCTAAAAGCAACAACAAAAAGCTTCCCACTGTCATATCTGCAAGAAAAGATTTACAGCAGTCAAGCCTGAAACCGGGTGGTGTTTACAGAGGCTAACTTTGGCTGCAGGTGCCTAGTGTCAGTTCTCTAAATCATTTCTTCAGTGTTTCTCTGTAGAACACAGAGAAAAACTAATTTCTGTTGGCCATAGTTGAATTACCTCTCAAAATTGGAAAGTGAAAAATAAAACTTAAACGACTCTTCTGAACCTAATTACTCACCTTGGGGAGAAACACCAAAAGTAAATGGAGCCTACATAGTGACAAATGAATTGGGCCATTAGCTATTGGTGTAGATAAAGTAGAATGGTATTAAAAAGCTATCAGATGCACTTTTTAATTTATGTTAATTTAAAAATGACATTGCTTCTGTATTTTGATTCCTTTTGGGAGAATCCCGAATCCCAAATCCCTGTGGTCAAGGGTGGTTGCTAGTCATTGCAAAAT
Source organism: Tinamus guttatus (assembly GCF_059628265.1). NCBI lineage: Eukaryota > Metazoa > Chordata > Aves > Tinamiformes > Tinamidae > Tinamus > Tinamus guttatus. The sequence continues at coordinate 1,025,437 of NW_028289007.1, read as the reverse complement.
GCTGAATGTGGGCAGAGATTACCTCTTTTGAGATAATTTTTTGAACTAACTTTGAGAAAGTGAGAGTGGATGGCATGCCTCCTGCCTTCTGTTTCACAGCCCATCTCGCTTTCACTTCTGCCTTCAGTGTAGGAAGCCCTCAAAGAGATGATACTGTATGCTTAGCTTTTGCTGAATGAGTCCATACCTGGGTGCCAGCCCTCTCTGGGTTAGCAGGCAAATGCAAAATGTCCCTGGTTTGGTTTCTCTCTTATGACACCTCTTCTGAAACTTTAGAAGATTTGATGCTTCCCATGACTTTCATGTGAAACTCTATGTATCCATGGCTCTAGTGTGCTGGAGGCTGAGACTAGTGCAGTTTTCTTTGTTATGAAAGATTCCTGTTGCAACAGCCTTTAAACCTTCTTTATAGTGGTTTCATATGAGAGTCACAAGTCTTCTGGGAAATTTGTCTAGAGTTTCTCATTATAATGGTATGAGAGTCTTGTGAGTCTTGTGAATGCAGGTTTTTCAGTTAGAATTTGGTAAATAAAATTTCAATTGGGAAATCTTTGGGTCCTTCACAGATGGCTGGGGCTGGAGCACTTGTTCTGTGAGAAGATGCTGAGAGACGTGGACTTGTTCATCCTAGAGAAGAGAAAGCTTTGAGGAGACCTGGCATGCAACCCCTCAATGTCAATGAGGAGACCACTGAGAAGATGGAGCCATGCTCTTCAGAGAGGTGCTTGGTGGGAGAATGAGAGACAATGGCCATGATTCTATAAGTTGAAATAGAAGAAGTTTAGAGTGGATATATGAAGTAACATTTTCACGCTGAGGTTGATCAAGCACTGGAGTAGGTAGCCCATAGAGGCTGTGCAGTCTATACTCTTGGAGGTTGTCAAGACCCAAATGGAGAAACCCTGAGTAATCTGGTCTCGTCTCATATCTGACTTTGAGCAGGAGGTCGAACTAGGGCTCCTGAGGGCCCTTGCAGTCTGAATATTCCTTTGATCCTATGGTGCATTTCCTCAGGAAAAAAAAAAAAAGCAAAAAAAAAACCCAAAAGCAAGTCTTGTAACTGTAGATGAGAGATTTAAATAAGTATTTGCACCAAAGCCAAAATGGCTTGTATTAATATAAAGTTTCTAGATTCCTGGGGATACCTTGATACCCTTCACCTAACTTGAATATCACCAGGTTCCCTGTTTGGAATGGCATTGATGGTTTAAACCACAGAATTAGCTGACAGGCACTTCCTAAGGGAAAAGGAACAATTGCAGTCTGTTCACAATATCCTTGCTTTCTTTAGGATGTAATTTGAAGAGAATTTTGGTTGTGGCAGTGATAGCCTTGTTTTCTTGTGTCTTCCCCTTGGTTATGCCAGTGAAGATTCCAGCCATTTTCAAGAAAGGCTGTTTGTGGCAACAAGGACAAGATTTAGAGAAATTGCAACTGTTAGCAAACCTCACCTAAAACAAGGTGCATGATGCCTTGCATGAGATGAGCCTGACCCTGCACGCTAGACCTCAGCCTTGCTATTGATTCTTGTGGGATCAAAGAAAGTTCTGGTCAATCCAATACTGACTTCTGTTTGTGTTCCTTTCTAAAACTATTTTTTTCCTTTGCTATATATATCTCCACTTTTGTGTTAGTGAAAACATTGGATTGTTCCAGGGAATAGTATGGAAAATATCCTACAGAGTTCTGTGAGCTTTGGCCATCTCTCTGAAATACTACATCAGCCTGGTGTTTGCTTTGGCACATAGCTGTGAAAGATTGGACAGTGTGTGTGTTTATATGCAGAGAGAGAGGGTTCCTGCTCATTGTACCTTTGTGAGACTGCCAGACTGTCTGGCCTGATCTATTCTCCTGTAAGTGAAAAGGTCTCGCAAGTGCTCATTGTGCGCTTGGGCTGGAGCTTGCTACGCGCTCAGCTTGAAAGGAGTTCTGTCAGCTTGAAGAATCAGGTTTCTGCCTGAATATTGTTTACTCTCTATTGTTGCAAGTAACACATAAGATTACTTGTCACTGGAGAAATTTTTCCGTCTTCCCTTTGTTTGCTCTGTGTACCGGGCAAAATTTCATATAGCACATTTTCGTGGTTCTCTCTTACCAGGCAGTCAGTTCCCCTTTGGGGATAGGAGGAAGAGAGAATTGTCCAGAGGATGAGAAGTAGTATATAAAAATCAGTAGTAAGATTCAGTTTTGGGCAAAAGACCTGAACATTGCTTTTGACAAAGGACATATTTGCTTCCTTCAGACTGTTGCGTTCTAAAGAAAGACGCAATCTTTTTTTTTGTCAGAGGGCATTTCTATTCAAAGTAAGATTTCTCTGCTCTGTGTGCCAATTGTCCAGCTTAAAGTTCCTATACCATCCTTTGAGAAGATAAAGGGTGACTCCAGCAGTCTAGCAGAGCTCATTCTTTGTCTGAGCTTTTACTGCAAACTCTCTAGTTGCAAGACCTGGACAGACACTACTCGATTAGTAATTGTGAAGTATTTTGATACTGAACTTGAATCTGAAAAGCAGAACTCTATAGAACTCAAATCTTTTTTTTTTTTTTTTTTTTTTTTTTTCTGAACAAGCAGTGAGTATTTGGCTGGAATTGCCAAGTAACTAGATCTAACCTGTAGCCCATCTGGCCTTGAAGCCTCTCTGTGGTGTATGAATATTTGGAGAAAGATACACATATTGCTGAGATAGATGGTTACAAGTGACCTGCGCTGCTTTTTTGAAGGTGCTGTCTCAGCTTTTGTTTCAGGTGGTGGCTCTGTTATTTCAACCAGGCTCATGCTTAATGATTTTTTTTTTTCCTTTGCTTCACCTGTCAAGTTTTTCTGTCCACTTTAACTGTACAAAATGTATAACCAAGGAGCAGTTTTTTTTTCATTTTGTACTGGGGACATGAAGGAATTAAAGGATTCAAGACTGTAAAGCCTCCATGAATAATTTAGGCTCTTTTTCCAAAGAATATTTGCTCTACTACATATGCGCTGATACTGGCCTCAGATGTTTGTGGTATAATCGACAATGCCAGATCCTCATGAGCCAAAAGGAAACGGGCTCTTACTTGGTGTTAGTGATGAATCTGTTTCCACCTTTAAGGACACCCTCTTGTCAATTAGCCATCCAAGTTTGCAACAAAGACATTATAGGGACAGGTACATTCAGGGAATTACCTCTGCAACCTCCTCTATGAAACAGCCCATTCCCTGCCTTGCTGTTCTTGTTGCTCTTACTTCTCTGCCTTTTTTTTTTTTTTTTTTTTTTTTTTTTCCCCCTTTGGAATACATATTTAGGCCAAAGCACAGTTGCTCTCAGTTTTTCCTGAGAGAATGATCAAACTCTCTGAGACAAAAATAGCAAGAGACTTCAAGAAAGCCAGTTAGGGAATTATTCTAGGTCTTAGCCTGATGGTTTTAGGGATCTGCTTGTCATTTTTGAGATCGAGGAAAGCTTGAGAAATTTATAGTTGAGAGTCTGCTTAGTCTCGATCCTTTTAGATCAACCACTGATGCAATGAGACCTTTAAATAAGGACTTTTCCTGTTACTGGCTTTTATTTTATTTTTTTTCCCAGAGACTGAAAATACTGAAAGCTAATACACCAGTATTGCAGCAGGGTAGAGAGGCTTGCTTTATCAAGAAATCACCTTATGAAAGCTCTCCTTGTGCAAACTGATCCTATAACTCAAGTGATATTTCATACTCATAGGCTTCAAAGCGTGGACCACCCAGCTAGCGTCAGCAGCCAACAAGGTGAAGAATGACCCGCCGAGCACCTTTTGCTAGCACCAAGATTAAATGTTTGTTTCCACATCTTGAACTGCTGTGCCTGAGAGTTCAAAGTGGCGCTGTGCCTGTGTGTGTCCTCTCTGCCAGGGCATGGGCACACGCTTCTATAAAACTTGTCAGATTTAAGCTGCTGTTGAGAGCTGCAAGGCGTCAAGTGCAGCGCTATGCATTTGTGAAAATAAATGAATCAGGAGGAAAAGCGCTTTTGCTGTGCTGCTGCTATTTTAATGTGCAAGTGAAACCCTGAAATGCTCTGTTCTACTTCAGATATTCTAAGAGGAGCCTTTCTTCAGAGGTCTCTGGTACCCAGTTTAATTGAAATAACTCCAAAGGGCTCTTTTAAATCTAATTCCCTCCCCCATGTTTGCAGTCTCTTTTTCTCTCTTTTTTTTCCCCTCTTCTGTCTACACCCCCTCTTGTACAAAAAAACTTTCAAGGCATTTCCAGAAAAGCATTTTAATGTAATTCAGATGAAGTTAAGTGAAGTCAAGGTTGATCGCTCTTCTCCCTGGAACTGCCGGCAGTGGCTGAACACCGGCGAGTGTGTTCAAATGGAAGTGGGAAGCTCACGAGTGAACTGAACAAAGACCGGGCTGGAAGCTGGAAAACGCTGCTCCCTCGCTCCCGGAATGACCTTCCCAGTTCATGCCGAACCCTTTGATCATTGTCCAGCGTGTGCTGATGTGGCGGGCTCTGCTTGGTCCGGGGATGTATACATGGGTGGAGGCTGTTGTACACTGCTGATCCACCCTGTGACCATTTCCATAAACACTGCTGCGTGTCACATCTCTGCATGTACTCCTTCTGCCGAAACATTGGATGGTCACCTGCAGATACAGCTCCCTTTTCCAGAAATCTGTCTGATAACAGCATTTAGAACACATGGGCCTGCCTTTTACATTTATTATTCTATTTTTGCCAGGTGTATTTCTATTTGATGCTGAAATCTAAGACCGTAGGTATAATAGAGCAATAATACAGAGTTCATGTCTTTCTTAAGTGGCTGCTCGGAGTGTGCTCCATTGCCAACTGCAGTGAGCTTGGGAGGGTGCTGCTCCCAGCAAGAGCTCTGCTCTGAGCCCACTTGTCGAAGCACATCCTGCAGAACACCTGCTTTAGGGTGGTATTTGAGCTCCATATGCTTCTAATAGAGATTTTAGTTCTGAGCTTAGTGGCTTATTTAGAACCCTTGAGTCAAGTACTAGTTCCTTTAGTTTTTCTTCAATCATTTATATTTGAATGTTGACATGGTAACTTACAAAATGAGCTGAAACCTGAGGACAGAGGCTAGATGGTTAAAAGGTAACATGAATCAGTGATGGAGATGCAATCTGGATTACCTTGTGCTTCTCTGGTTTGTTTATGCCTACTCTTTCTATGGGAGGTTGGTGAAGACACTTGTTTCTGCCCAGCTGTCTCCACACTTGTATCTTCTCAGAAGTTGCCTCCAACACTGTGGCACAAGTAGACTTTTTTGTGTCTGAAGACTGTCCACAGTAGACTGCATGTTATCAGTAATGAAAAACTTGGTTTTCTATTAAGCCTTTCAGTGAATTCGATCCTGGATTTTTCCAGGTTCCTGTATTATTTTTATCGGATAGTTAGAAAACGCTATAAGAAGAATTATACCATTTCCTATCAAAATCTCTTTGGCTATCTCCTACAGCACTTTTATCCTCTTATTAAATGACATGAAGAAGGCAGATTCAGTACCTCTGCAGGCTGTGCAAGGAATGGTGCAACCCTACAATTACTAGTCTTGTGCAAATCCTGAAATTGCTCGAAGAGGTTTTAGCAACCTACCCTGTCTCTCCTCAGCTCTCCCCTCCCTGCAAACCGCATCAAAGGTCAGTGAAATAAATTTTACCCAGGAAATTGAAAAGCAATGTCACAGCATCTCCTGATTCCTGCAGGCTTCCACATGGACAAGGCTAAAACAATATATATGCAAGTGTCTAGCACAGGTGACTACTCATAGAATTGCAAAATCGCCATGAGCCTGGGAGAGCTGAAGCTAAGTGTCCTGCTGGTGCCATCAGAAGAAAGGTCACACCGTGCCAATGGTAAGTGTACATGGTTTGGGCCCTGGCCTCCTGCAGTCCCAGGAACAGTGGGTTTTTCATTGCCCTTGTCTCGCCTCTTCCCTCTGCTTGGCATGGGGCTGGAGCGGTTTGGGCTTAGCCCCCTGCCTGAGGACAGCAGCATGCAGGACTGCCTGCTCTGCATGGGCTGTGGCTATACACCCGCCTTGTGGTACTCTAAGTATAGCTGGGCAGCTGCAGCAATAAAAAGTCTCTGCTGTTTCAAATAATCTATTTAATACTCAAGCAGGAAATACTCTGTCTCTGGTGCTGGGTAGAAGATGAGACTTAGGACCATGTGCCTGGGGCCAGTGGTAGCCCCTTCTGTGCCGCTCCCCATGGAGCCTCGTGTCACCTCCAGCTCCAGGAGAGCTCCGTCCATGGTGATTTAGCCTCTCAAAAATGCTCAGCAGGTTGATCGGCCCCAAAGCTGCGTGCAAGGATGAGGCCCCTATCGTGGCCCTGAACTGCAAGGCTCCCCTTAGGCAAAACACGGCTGTTGGTACAGCTTGAGGGAAAGATGGATCTGCTTTAAGAGAGCAACCTGTCTTTGAGATCATTTTAAATGTTCCCATTTTTTATGCAGTGTTTCGGAACGTTTCATTTACTTCCATTTGGAATTCAATTCCTCTCTCTGTTAATCAATAACAGGTCTTAACAAAACAATATCTCACAAGAGACACAAGCACGCAATGCTGAACAAAGCAAAACAGCCAGTGGCTTACAGCAACAATTGCTGCTACACAATGGGTTTTCAAAGCTCAGTATATATTTTGTCCCTAGTGGGAAAACCATAACAAGACTGAATTAGTGGCTGGGCTTGCCAAAGCGAGAAATGAAAGTGCAACTGCTTGTCTGACACCTTGAAGTACCTTTATTTATTCTGGGGGAGAGGATAGCATGAGGAAATAAGCCACCGATTACGGAAAAATATTTGCTGTTGCTTTCAGATGTGCGTAGCGGTACCGCACACACGTATGCCGAACTTGGTCCAGGTCAAAGGGGCCAGCAGCACTTTCTTGTGAGAGGACTTCCAAGAGGAGCTTTCAGAGAAGGGGACACTATCTGCACAGCTGGAGAGTGGCTGGGAGCTGGGGAAGAAGTGTGGCTTTCAAGGGTAGGATAGGCTGGGGACCCTGATGGGGGGCGGCTGGAGGATGATTTGCAGGTGGTTGTCTGGTAAGGGAGGGTGAAAAGGGAAAAAACTGTGTGAGAGCAAAGCAAATCCCTTCCTGCATGCAATTCTAGCCTGCAGACTTCACTGCTCGTCTGTGGATCTTGATAGCTCCTTACTCTGGCACTAATGGGCTTCAGGAGCTACCAGCGTGCTGCAATCGCCGTGGTTCAGGGTTCAGCTTGCACCTTTACAAGCACCTTCACCCCTTGCTGTTAACCTCTGGTCTCCTCTATTTGGCAGCTAAGCTTGTAAATTCATGTAACCAAATAGCTGCACACTTAACTGCCTGCACGAAAGTGAACAACACATCCATCTTCCAGCGCCCAGCTAGCAGCCTAATGACATCCTTCGCTTTGCTCGGTGGTACCCTTCTAAACGTAACTACCTTTGGCACTGCAAAAACAATTGTTTCAGCATTAGCACAGGCCACGAAGCTCACCTGGGCAGAGAGGAGAGATTTGTCTGGTAAGCTGCTGCCTCAGGACTTGATCCAGCCCTGACAAGGGTCCCGTGTGGAGCAGAGAGCTTCCTACAGCCGGCTGGACGGCACCACGTGCAGTGTGTGCCGGTGCCCCGTGCTGGGCGCTCTCCCTGCTGCTGTGGCGTGACGGACGCGCAGGTAAGTTTTGATCTGCTCACAAGCTGCGCTTTCCACACTGGAGCAGGAGTGTGTTTGCAGCAGTTTCACTTTGGGCTTTCACCCAGGTCTCCTGCATGGTCTTTGACAAGTCTCTTGCAAAAGCCCTGCCTCAGTTTTGCTGTTTGTAAGACGAGTGCGATTTCCTGAAGCAAAGCAACAAGGGTAGAGGCTAACACAGTGCTCGGGAGGTACTGAGGTTTTCTCATCTTTGTAGTTCTTGCCAAAGTCTGTGGTTTGAATCCTCCAGACTCAAAATGAATTGTGGCAAGAAGAAAGTAGTCTGGCGTGGTTTCCTTTAAAAATGAGTCTCATGCAAGTGCTCTGGGTGTGCGTCCACCCCCTTCCAGTTTGTCCCGATGGGCTAATTTCAACCCAACATGGCAGAAAGGTACAGGTCTCGAGGACAGTGAAATCCACTGGATTTGCGAAAATAGCCAGCACGAGACCGTTCTCGTGCTTTTGCTATGAAGGAGCCTGGACTGCAAGTTCACCCTTTATCAGGGACTTCGCATGGGAGCTCCACTGTGGGAAACAGTTCATAGGAAACAAGGCTTTATGACTACTGCTGCTGCAGCTAGCTGCTATCAAAGGAGAAAAAGTACTGCTTTTTGTCTGCAAATAACTTAGAATTGCCATTGGCAGAGATCTGATATGTTCCCTTCTAGCCCCCAAAGCAATCACAAGCAATCAAAGCCAGGAGCACGTGAAATGGCCAGGGTTGAATGGGCATTGCTTTCCTTTACTTGCAGGCTGCTTACCCAGTGTAACAGACAGTTTGAGCGTTTTTCTTAATTAACCGGGTGCTGTCCTGTGTGGCAGACGCACACAGCCAATGGGCATTATAAAAGTGTGGTTATTACACTTCGGCTTGGGAAAGTCCCCAGCATAGTTATATGGTTAAAGCAATAATCGTGGAGAAAGGGAGAGGAACCTGGGCCCCAGTCCCTGATACAAAGACTGTTTGTTATTTTTATGTTAAATATCAGTGGATCTAACCTCCATGGAGAGTGGGTGGAGGGTTAGTTTGAGCTGTCTTTGAAAACAATTTGAGCAGTGCACAGCAAGATCTGAGAGAAGCTGTGTTTACAAGCTATATCCTGGCTCCAATTCCGCAGACACCGCTCTCCTGCCCTGTTGCCAAAATTAGCCGTAGCCACGAGCAGGCAGCTGGTGGCCCAAGCATGAGCCATTGTATTCGGTCATCACTTAGTAGCTTTTGCATAGTTATACAGAAGGAGTATTTTTCCTGGTTACTGAGCATCACCTACTCTTATCAGCGTGCATTCATCTCTGCAATGACAGAAGAAAATTTCTAACACATTGAGCGAACCCAGTGTCCTTAATCATGCACAGTTCCTGCTGGTTTTAGCAGTAGACTTGCTTCATGGAGCAGAGAAGTAACGTGTCCCTCCAGAAGCAGATTGTCTTCCCTCTGTGAAAGAGGGTGGGGAATACGCTGCTCTGCTACTTGTCTGCCTGTCTGATGTCAAAAGTGCACAGGCAGTTATACACAGGGCTGAGATTTAAATAGCAATACCAGAAATGTTGCCAAGCTAGGTAATATTAATGAGTCCAATGTGTTTGTCGATTAGCCTTCCCATCCATTAAATAGAGGTTGGTTTCAGCTTTTAATTTACTCTACATAAGCTGGAGACCCCTTTCCTTAGTGCTTTAGTGCCTGAGCGAGCTCTTCCCTGCTCTAGTCTTGGCTTGGAAGGAGAGCATTGGAAAATTTGCAGTGCATTAATTTCTGCCCCAGGGGAACTTTGGAGGAGAAACAGCTCTTTAAGTTGTTCATTTGCCACAATACATTTGAAAGGGTTGGTGTCAGGGCTTTTTGTAATTGTTTAAAATATTAAATAATGCAAACTAACAAGGCAAAATGCATAATTTATAGGCAGGGGGTGTCTCTCTGCTGTCCCTCTGTTCACGCAGGTTTTTACTCCAACAGACCAGCTTTGCATTCCCCAAGATAGGGGCTTGCATCCTGTCTGTGTGACTATGTTACTCCTTCTTTCTCCTGAGAGGGAATGAATAATTTCTACTTTCCTTCTGTTTCTCCATCTCTGCTGGCTTCTTCACCGGAAAGGAGGAAATGACAATGCCAGGGCTCTGCTAGCTCTTCACTTTTCTCCTTTTTTTTCTCCCCATCACCAAAAGATGGAAGAGGGAAAAGACTGCAGGCACTCAATACCCACTCATCTTCTCAATCCCGCTCTTTAATTGCTTTTGTTGGCCAGTGGCAAGATGGTCTTTTGCTTGTTATTTACTGGCTGTTTAATTTAAACATATCACCACCAGGATCCAAAAGATCCAGTCTTAAAGCTCTTTCACATGATTTGTCTAATCACTCTCTGAATTATTTATCATGGCTCTGAACTATTCTGGAGATTTTTTTTTTCTTTTAAGCACTATGATTTGATCCAAAACATCTGTAAAAAATCATGACTGACCTCCCATCTGGGCAACAGCTCAGCTCTATCCTGGGGCTGGGTCGTGTCAAGTGTACGAGCTGTGTTTCAAAAGCATAAAATTCCTGACATGGTGAAATTCTTTTCTTACATATTTGTTGACACAAGGCGGGCAGGGAAGAGAAGGCAGCTATTAGGAATGCAAGAGCAAGATGCAGCATAGCTAGGCCAGAAGCGAGTGGAACATTTTGTTACGGAAATGGCTGCGAGAAATGCCCCTCCCTGCATTAGAAAATAATTATTTAAAGCAGGATCAATTGCCGGTCCTCTTTGCCACTGTTGTCATTTAAATGTGACATGTGTAAATAATATTTCCGCATGAAAGAAAACTTCCAGTGATGACAACACTGCTCTGGCCGCTTCCTGTCTCAAAGGGGAGGGCTCAGCTTTTCCTTGGAAACAGTGTCTCCTTCTGAAGACAAAGCCCAGGAACTGTGCTATATTTTTCCTCTGAAGTTTCAGATGAGTGAATTTTGATCCCCAAATGCCATCAGAGTGGCAGATATGGGTCAGAATTACAAAAAAGATTTTTAAGACATACATGCCACTGGACTTGCATAGGTCAACATTTGCATGAAAGTGAAAATACAGAGAGCAAATGAACAAAAGCATGTGACAAAGCAAAGCCTCCTTTCCCCTGAGATCTCTATAAACAAAGTGGCACTACATGCTTTAAAATGTCTCTTCAAAACAGATTGTTTTACCTCTACGGATGTTAGTGAACAAACATCCTTTTCTTTTCCGCTAATTGCTGCTCCTGCCTTTTTTTTTTTTTTTTCTTTTTAACTATGTTCTGCTTAAGTTTTTTGTTTTCTCCCCCCTCATTTTTTCATGGAGATTAATTCATACACGCACATCTGGACCGCAGCTCCATAGCTCCAGCCTCTTGCTGTTTGTTTTTGTTTGCTTTGCTTCAGGGCTTGTACAGAATGCTCTTTATAAATACATGTATATATATAGGCTTCCATAGGGCATCTGCGAGCAGCCCGCTAGGCCTCCCTCTGCAAGGTGCTACAGCCTTTGTGTTACAGGAGTGCAGAGAAGAAACCTTGGGGGTGCGTAGGGCCCTGAAGTCTCAAAAGAAAGATTTCTGCAGTATTACAGGCCTGGCTTTCACCTCATTTCTGTGTGAGTCCCTGTATCAAATCCAGAGAGTGAGCCAGGCCTTTGAGGAGCATTCCCCAAAGTTAAGACCCCAGCAGTAACCAGGATTTGAGTGAGGTTGAGGGGATTTGAGTTGGTTGTTAGGGGCAGGGAGCTCCTCTGCTGCTGCATAGTGAGGAAGGAGGGGGCCTGCAGAGCACGGGCAGGAAACGCCGCTTCCCTCGGATAATCACCGGGCTGTGAGGCCGAGGGGCAGTGAGAGCCCCGAGACGTGCGGCCCAAGCTGCTGGAACAATAAACAAACAGGCCCACGACCAGCACTTCCCTCGCGCGTATTGTTCCTGTGGCTTCCTCTGCTCAGTCCCCCACCATCCCACCCCTCAAAATGCGGCCTCTTGGCCCTGCCGGTGCTTCACCTCTCGGCATCCGGGCCCCACCAGAGGCTGAGCCCACCTCGCTGACATGGCGGCCCGTGCAGGGCCCGGGCTGCTCCCAAGGGCTGGATGGAGGCGCGTGTGTCTGCGAGCTCTAAAAGCAGCTCTGCAAAATAGCTGGGGCATGAGCACCCAATCTGGTGGCTGCCTCAACTCTGCGTCTTAAACACTGATTTTCAGAGGAACCACATCAGAGCCAAGACCTGGGGAGCAAGCGGATCATGGCTCTGTGACCCAGAGCCAGCACCCATGCAGCTGTGCTCCGGTGGACACTGTTTTGCTGCCACCATTACAGTGGGGCCAGCTGCATTGCAGGTGCTTCCCTCCCTGGGCACTGTGAGCATCCGATGGCCTGTCTCCACTGAAACCCTGTTTCCGGGCTCCAGGACGGACTTGTGCCAGTGCTCTTCCCTCCTCCCCTTTCCAAGCTGCTGCTGGGAATGGTTCTCGTTTGTGCGTTTCTCACTCATCAATGTGAGAAGTATGAAAGCAGGTGAGTGGCAGTAAAGCTCCCCTCATTTGGGTGATTTTTGCAGGTGGAGTTGGGGACTTCTTTTTTGCCCCTGAAAGGGCTGGTGTCCATTGCCCACAAGAGCTGCTGGGCCAGAGATGTCCCAGTCTGCAGCCAGAGACAGTTTGGGGAATGGGGCCAATCCTGCCGGAGTGGAGAAACAGCTTTTCGAGGCGGTGGTTCTCCCGTGTCCGCTCATGGATCCGGAGCCACGCGGGGGTGTCTGCAGCCCTTCCCGGGGCAGAGGTCCGGCATGCCGCCCCGCGCTCCCAGCTGACCACGTAGTTGTTATTGCTTTAAACACGTGCTGTTTGCACTGAGCACAGCGAGAAGCATAGTAAACTGAAACGGTGACATTTGAAAAACGAAGCCTCTCAAGGAGAATGTTTAATCTTTCTAATAAGGAAGTTATCTGCTAAATACCAAGTTTAACAGTTATGTAATAAGTCCATATCAAAACACAGATAATGGCCGGTAGCCTATGGTTTAGCAATTGGCATTTAATTAACCTATAAAGGCTTTCCTGTTTAATCTAAATTACACTTCTAGCCCAAAGACTGTTCCAGGTACAGCACTGGGAGAACTATCAGAGAGCACTGATGGACATAAGAAAAAGTTAGCTGAGGCTGATGGATGCAGGGGTGCCTGCATGTGCAAAGGGGTGGCCACGTGCAGGTCCTCCCTGTCAGGGCATCTTGTCTTAGCTCTGCCCCATCATCCTTCCTCAAAATACCTTTTTCTCCTCACGCGGCTGCTCCCGTTTAGCTGTATCTGCTGTCTCCCTTCTTGATAACTCCTCTGAAGGCCTCTGTGGTGGTTTTGTCCTTACCTTTTTGTTTGATTACAAACTAAACAAAAATAGATGCTGAAGGACTATTTGAACTACAGAGATAGGCAAGGAGAAATTCTGCATTAAACAACACTCTAGGTATTTGTCAGCTTTAAAGAGTTAAATGCGTATCCACAAGCCCCAAAGCGGGGCCCAGCTTTGTCACACTGTGGGACATCAATCACTGGTGAGATTTTTTAAGGGATGAACTCGCATTTAAAAGACTGGAAGGAGGCCGTGATCCTGGGCTGGGATTTTAGGGAAGCAAGGACACATGGTTTCAAAATACTGCAAAAGAAAACTGTTAGTCTGGGAAAATGAAATCCATAGCCAGCAGACAGGGAATGGGCAAAGGAGAAGGAGATAAACAGAGACAAGCATGGGAGGTGTCTGAGCAATCCCATAGGCCAAGTAAGTGATACAGTGAAAAGTTTCAACATTTCCTATGCCTCCAGGTGAATAAAAGAGGACAGGCACAGGCTACCACATGGAGGAATAATGAAAACCTGTTAGAGAGGTTATACAGTGTGATAGAAAACCTGCCACAATTGTACATTATCATAGAAATGGAAAAGATCTGCTTATCTTTCTACTGCAAACACTGCTGGAGAACTGGGAGGCTGGGGGAAAAGGTGCCTGGTGTGGAGAGGGTGGCACATCCCCCTGGGCCTCCGCGCCTGGCTCTTGTTGTGTGCTCTGCTGAGAGCACTGGGAGAGCCAGGCTGAGCTTCCCCGGCTGCCTCTGTGGGGAGCACAGCCTTCCTGGGAGGGAGAACTTTCTCTCAGGCAGCCTTTTGCACTTTGCTCCTGGTGTAATTTGGCACATTTCAGGGCTCAGTGAAGTGTTTTTGAAGGCTTTTCTTTTCCACAGCCAAAATCCCTCTGTGTCACAGTGTGCATTTCCACAGTGTGGAGTCAAGTGGAGACAAGATGGATTTGCAGATCCAACCTTCAGCTAAAAGGAAGTAATGGGGGATAAATCCTTCTCACGCACAAGTCCTTTGCTTTCAAGGAATTTCCAATCAACCCCCAAGTTCACTCGTGTGTGGTGCAACCCCCCTGAAATCAGCAAAATGATGCTGCATTCAACCAGTTCCTAGAATCTGAGGTGGTAGAGCAATGCTGCTAGAAGGGCTTCAAAATGAGCCCATAAAGGGCAGGTATATTGGCATGTCAGGAGGCACTGTAAAAGACCCAATTCCCATTTTCAAGTCATGAGTCAACAGTGCCATCAAAATCTCCTCACTCACTAATTCATTACTGTGTGACATGCTAACAGCAGCCTGCTGCTATATGCCTCTTTTCACAGTGTTAAACAAGAAACTGGTTTTACAGTTTAAATAAAAGCTCTTTATCTGTAGCTTTGCACTGGTAGGATGTGTGGTTTTTAGGACTTTACAAGTGGCAGGGCTGAATTGTGCAGGAAATGATTGTAACTGTTTTTTTTTTAGGCAGCAGCCGTCCTCCTTTTCTCTCTTTGTAAATGCTCAGTGATTCCTTGCAGTGAAGTTATACTGAGAGTCTTGCAGAAGAGCGCAGGTAGACATGGTAACCAGCTTTCTGATTCTCAGAAGACCAAAACACATTCCCTGCCTGGCTGTGGCACTGAAAATAGCAGAACAGCACTTTTATCAGGAGCCCCAGCTTCTCAAAACTCTGTGTATGCTGTGCTTGAGAGACTCCTAAAAGCAGAGAAACTTTATTTACAATCACTGGATTGGAAAGGCAGATGTTTTCCTTCCTTCCTCTCTCTGATGTCTAGTCCTTGTCAGTTTAGTTAACATCCTGTGTCCATGTGAGACAGTAAATGCAGTCGCTTGGGGAATCGCCAAGCGTAATGGGAGCATGCAGCTTCTGCTGCCAGTTTTTCCAGCCCTTGCATCTCTCACTGAAGAGTGGAAAATGCATCAAACTTTGTACATTGAAGGGTATAATGGCAGAGGCTGGGCCAGTGGGAAGCTCACTTTGCAGTCCAGCTCTCACTGTGAACCTGAGGGAATGGCTGAACAGGAGATAAGAATCAAAACTGGAAAATGCAGCCGGGAGACGAACATGAGACTCACCTCCTTTCCACCTTTTGGCAATGAGGCTGTCCTTGCAGGCTCCACGTTTGCCTTGTGCCAAATGAAAAGCACAAGCTCTGAGATCTCACTGCCTAAGGCACAAAGCTTCTACACAGGCATGTTGCAGTTACTGAAGATATTTGGGGGTAATATCCAAATCTACCTACTTTAAATCTGAAGGTGAATGTCAGCTGGTGTGTGTGGCATGTCAGAGTATTTTGGGACTTTTGAAAAGAAGTGATTGCAGTCTGTCCTTATTTTCTCCTTAAAAAGTGAATGGGCTGTCTTTGGCAAACTTCTGAAGCAGCTGTGACACTGGTCTACGTAGCGTTTGTGTTAAGAGGAATACATAGATATTAATAAAATCTGTCAGTGCTGGTACATCCCATCTGCAGATGGGGATGCAGGAGAAATATCATAGCTACATGCACTGAAAGATGCCTTGAGTTACTTTCCGTTTGACCCTAGTATGGTGGTGGGAATAAGAAAGAGAAAGGGGGAAGGAGAGTAGATGTCATGTCTTTCTAGGGTTCTACTCCATCAAGACACAGCTTAGTTCCTCTACTGGCAGTAATTAGGCTAGATAATTAAGTTTGAATTTCAGATCTCCATTACACATTACCACTGAGAGATGATATTTTCGCACCAACAGTAACCCATCCTATACATTCCTAGCATTGTCTTCTGGTTTTCAGTCTTTTTTTTTTCCCATTTGCAAATCCAAGACAAAAATCTGACATTATCCATTCACAGGAAATGGGACATCACAGGTGGAAATAGCTCCCTTTCTGTCTCTATCTCTGAGGACAGAGAGGTGAATATTTTGGGAGCCTGTTCAAGAGTGGTCATTTCATGGCTTATAGAGTTACTGCTAATACTTTCTGTTCTTAAGGTAGACACCAAAGGTAGTGTAAAAGTGACTAATGGTTTGTTATTACTACCACTAAAGTTAGAAGTAATTCGAGGGGCTAATTTGGTTAATTCTCAAAACTCATCTAAAAAGAAAGTTTTGTAGGCGCTGATTTCTTGGTGGGGAAGTTTAGTCAAGGTTGCTAAAATAAACTTTATGTTTTGATGTGAGAATTTATGCCAGCTGATCATTTGCTTAGGTGGCTAGTTCCTTACCTGAATGAGCTCTAATGCATCTGGTGCTGAACTGCAACACAGAGAGACCTTGTCTGTCTTTTGCCATCTGGCCCTCTCCCTGATCAATCCATACGAGCCACATCCAGTGAGAACATAAATATATTGCTAGCAAATATGGGTGGATGTCTTCTTGGTGACTGTATCTGTTCTCCCCAGGATACTGCCAGCTTCCGGTAACATAGAGCTTATTAATTTTCTGAACTTAAGTTAGATCCATTCCTTCGTATTTATCCTTGATTTGTGTCTTTTTCTTATTAATTTTTATACTTAGCTTCTGAATTTACTTAGGCTTTTTGTGTCTGCAATATCCAATGGCCTTTGAGTTCCACAGTTTCTCTTCGTACTGTGTGAAAATGGACTTCCTTTTGCTGCTTTTTACCTTGCAGTCTGATTTCTGTGATAACCCCACTTTTCACTTTGCAAAAAACAGTGAGTAATATTCCCTGCTGTCTTTCTAAAAAGCACTTCTGATAATCATTCTTGACACCCTCATGATTTTCGTCAATCAAGCATCTCCCTTTTCAAACTGAGGAACCCCACATTGTTTAATATTTTCTTATCTTTCATGATCGTTTCATACTTTGTAAAAAATCCAGGTGCCAGCAAGAATTGATAAATTGCCCAAACAGACTGATGGAAGAGTTTTGTTTTCTGACCTTGTCCCACAGGTGCCACTTTCAAGGCAGAAGGAGATGCTGTGTGACACAGAACTGAAGTTTCTTTGGAAAATGGCTACCTTAGCTTAGTACAATGCATGGCACTTTTTAGAAAGCATTTTTCACTATTAATTCTATAACATAGATCTCTGAGCAAGTGTCCTAAAATTACTAGGTGAATTAAATGCTTCTGAGAACTGTCCTTTCAGTACTCAGAAACAGTGAGATGAGAATCAGTGTTTTTAAAGTATTTTATAATTTGTTCGCGTAAGCAGGAATCATATGAAACACTTGAAATATATACCCACAAATGCCCATGGCCATGTATTTTTAATTTAATTCAGATACTGACGTCTGTATCCAACACCACAAGCCCGGGCAGGTGCTTTGGGTCTTAGCCCCAGATGTGGCAGCAGCTGCACAGGCTCCTTTGGCAGCGCTGGCAGTCCCAGCTCAACTGCTGTCGTTGCGCAGCCCTCGCTGGGGTGAACGCGCCTGATCCTGCTGCTCTGGGTCAACAGCAGCAGCCCGAGCAAGATGCAGAGCCTGGGCTCTGCTGCAAAGTTATCGCAAAAGCTGAAGGGAAAGCACGTGTGAAATTGTTAATATTTTACTCCCTTTGTTCTCCGAAAAGCAGGGGGAAAGGACACAGGTCATTGTTATTTACAAGAGTGCAAGCATGGTTTTTGTCGTTGTTCTTTTGGAATTTTTCTTTACATTAGAATATGCAACATGGGGAGAGTCATCCCAGCAGAGTACCTGAGTCAAAGGGCGCAGAAAACAGCAATGGCTTGGAAGTTTCAGCAGACTCTGATATGGGGAATTTATTTAAATTGTTACTCAGTGAACAGGTTTCTCTGCATAACTGATTGTTTCATGGAGTCAATGAGTGGTTTCATTTCACTTTGTTTCACTTTGTTAGTAAGGATCTGTCTTCCAATGACCTTGCAAAAATACCTTGAGAACGACATAATTAAGGTGGATAGGGACTTGAAGTATGCGACAGTTATAGTGCTTCTTCTTTTTTTTTTTTTTTGTATGTTAGCAAATATTTTATTTCCCTCTTAAAGTGTTCAGCTTTATATCTTCTTAAACACTCATATGGTGCTGTTTGTACATAACACTTTCCAGAGAGGGACAACACTTGGTCATTTTGCAAGGCGTCAGTGGTTCATTAAAATTCTCAGTATTAAATTAGGGACTTTGCCATTATCAAATGAGTAGATAGAGGATACAGGGTTTTGTTTTCAGGATTTTTTTTCCACAGGCAGGTTGTTATTACTGCTGATAAGAAGTGAGATGCCATGCAAATCACAAAATCTGGATGATCACTGTGATAAAAAGAAGCAGGGAATACAATCAAGTAGAAGAAAGAGCTAGTAAGACAAGTGACGAGGTCAAATTGCTTATCAAATTACTTGTGTGTCTGGTATGACACACTGAATCCACCTCAATTAAAAAGGGTTTCTACATTTGAAAAATTCTTGATTCGGTTAGAAAATGCATGCAAGCATTTGAAGAAAGGTGGCCATTAAAGATTAGCAACAGAGAGCAGGAAGGAATATATGTATATATTTTCCTTGTCAGTAAAGAATTTTCCAGTCATAAGAGTGCTTTGTGCTGCATGCTGATCTTACAGATGGTGCTGTAAATCAGGGCTAACTCTGAAAGTGTCAGCTGAATTATCTTTGTGTAAATGGGATCTGAATTGGTCCCTAGCTGTGAAAGGCAGGGATTGCCTTGAGGCGTAAGCACAGATAGGAAAACCAAAGTTTTCTCTTTCCCCCTCGCTTTGGATTCTGACTCACTTTGTGGCTTCCAGCATTTTGCATAATTCTTTTGCCTTGGTTTCCTTCCTGCAAAGTCAGCTGATAGTTCCAGAGGAACTCTTGAGTGGCGAACTGTGATTATGGAAATTGCTATAGAAAAGCTTGTTTGTTACCATTAAGGGCGGCAATTTAATACATTAGAAAATTTTAGTTCAGCGAAGCAACTCAGAGGGAGCAAGCTACCACAGGCACATGAGAAACTGTTTCTGAGAATACAAGATATTAATTCATATGATGGAAAGATGTGTAGAAAGAGAACAGTCAGCTTTAAGGCAAAGATCAGCCATGAGAGATGCAAAGAATAGGATCCTGTGACTACATGGGTCAGACGTCAAAACCTACTACAAGTCCCTTGTGACTTGCATGTGAATTTAATTCCAGGCAGTAGTGAGCACAAGCCCTTCTTCTTTGATGTCCCTTTGGCATATGGTGAAATTTGTGGGTGTCCTGCAATATTTCTCTAGATTTGTAGAATTTAGAGGTCTTCTTTCCTATGGAGAAACCATGATGTATATGGCGCATCCCACTCTTTCCCTCTCTCTCATTCCCCTTCCAAAAGGCGCACACAGTTTTGGCTAAAGATGTTGGGAAGTGGGATCCAACCATCAGTTTCCTGGACTGGATGTCAGTACAGCAACAGGAGGCAGGATTTGTTAAATGGCATGGGTACATACCTGCAATAATGTTATCTGGATTTGCAGAAGTGCTCACATAAAAAATCCTACCTCCCAGTCGAAGCACCTACCTGTGTACTTGACAGGGCCCGACCTCCTGCCACAGGAATAAGCTGGCAATTTAGCAGCAAAGGTAAATCAAAGCCAGAGAGTGATGTTTTCCTAATGTCTTAGAAAAATACTCAATGACTACAGAAAAAGAACTATGGCCTCTGAATTTTCAGTTTCTGGAAAGAAAATGTAGAAGTCTGCTCACCATCCTTCAGCTTTCTAGTATAGGATCCTGGGATATAACCACAGCACAAGATTCCTTGCCTTTATTACCACACTGGACATCTAATATGGGATTACTTTTGCCTAAATGTTGTCATTTAAAAAGCCAGATGTCTAGACCTCTTCTATAATCAGGAGAGGAAAAGGAGGTTATCTATCCAATCTCTTTCTATTTTCCTGGGCTGTAGAGGGAGCCTTGTTAGACCAGAGAATTGCGGACAATTATTAAAATGAATTGCTTCTTCATATATTTAAGAAATTGTACACTTTTCCTGCAACTGTATATAATATCTCTGTTTTACAGGGAAGAGAAAAGTGTGGCCGAGAGGGAGCCACTTTTCTGGTGACAATTAGCAATGGAGCTGAGACCACAATGCACCTATGTCTGACTCCAGCCCCTCTTCTTATTCTTTCAGATGACACTATTTCCCAAAGACAACAAAAAAATTAATCTGCCTGCAGAAAGCCGTTTTCACTTCTCCTCTTGCGCATAAAGGAGGGTAAAAAACATGGCTTAGTGGACAAATACAGCCAGCTCCATCAGGCAGGCTCTGCGATTTAAAGTTGCTTGTGGAACAACAAGAGCTGATTACCAAACTTGGCTAATTTAAAGTTCCTAAAGTTGGGCCACAAGTTTCAGAAAACTGGGCTTGTGAAGAAATGTGCAGTGATTTACCTGCCCCGCCTGACAGCAGCATTGCATCGTTGCTGTTGGTCTCTTTGCAGAGCATATGGAAGCTGAGTGCTCCCTGGCTAGTATCCAGACATCCAAAAGCTAAATTGATGGGAATTGCCATGAGGGTTCTAGCTAATGGGAGACATAAAGAATGACGCCTGTTTTATTTTTGCTTGTTTCTTTTCTTACGAGAGTTTTGTTCATGGAACAAACCTAGGTACAACTGCATGAACATATTTCTTCTGCATTTCCCCCCTGGGGATTACTTACGCCAAGTTGTGATATGCTTTGCTGTTCCAACCCATTGGGCTCATCAGTTTATTCAACTGACTTTTTAAATGGACTCATTTTTTCTGACGTTGGATAAAGTGGCAAGAATCTAATTGCACTTGTGGGTATGGGGTGTAATGTCAAGGCTGTGGGAGGGAGAGGGAAAGCCAGCAGTTTTGCAGGGGTGGGCACTGCTTCTGAAAACGGGAAGAACTCAGTCTAATCTGTTGGGGTGGCTTAGTGGATTTGCACATCAATCACCTGTATATAGGATACATTTTAGATGACATAGCTGGTGTCTGCACAGTTCGGTGCAGGATGCTTAGTGGTTTCTTATCCACAGGGACAGATGTTACAGAGAAGCTTAGATATGCACCTGTAGTTAGATTAAATATTTGAAGACCTATCTTCTTCAAGCCATTAGAGCTTGGGGTCCCTTTTCACAGAGTGCTGTATATGCACTTTCTGGACCAAAGTGTAGATTAATACCTTTGCAGATGGAGAAATATTTTTTTTTCCTAAATCGCAGTTCTGTTTCATTTTTATGTTGCCTACTAGATTAAGTTTTACAGCTCTCTGAGGCTTTTTTTTTTTTTTTTTTGTTATGCAAAGTGAGATCAAGAATTTTTACTGTTGTATAGTTTGGAAAGTTTTTTTTCCCCCGTTAGCAAAACTCAGGAAATCAAAGGTGACTCATCTTTAACAGCAAGTGATTTAAACCAAACAATGCCTTTTGATTTATGATAATGGAGGAGATTGCAGAGCAGTGATGGGGTCAGATCTGCACAGATTTTTATGCTAAGTATCATTAAATTCATACGCTAAATTCTGCACTATCTATCTGCTTTATTTGTGGGCTTTGTTTATTTTAAAAGTTTTTATTTAGCGAATTTGTTGCAGGGTGTGATTGAGAGCCTTGGAGAGAAGCCCGCCATTCAGAGAACAGGTATAAAATTTCCCCGCTCTGCCCTGCTAGAATGTCTCAGCTCTTCAGGACTACGACAAAAGAGTGAAAGAAGGCGACAGGGGTGTTCTGAGGTCATACAAAAAGTCTAGTCCAGTAGCCTGTGTCTGACAGTGACCTGTAAAAGTTGCCTGGGGCAAACCATGCAATGAGAGGTAACAAATAGTGACATTCTCCCACAAATGTAGGTGACATTGACCTAGTCACCAACATTTTGCAGTTGAGAGACTGAACTGGAGGCCATTTTGTCTTTACATGTAGCCAGCTTTTCCTTCCATACCTCTGCTCAGCTGCTTATGGCCCTCTGTGTTTCAACTTCATATTTGCTGCCTCCAAAAAGGGCAGGAAAGAAGACAAATAATTGCACTCATGTCCTTATCATGATGCAACTCACTGGGAGGGATTTTGGTCTTTGAACCTTTCATTCAGCAATCCAATTTACTCTTTTACTGACTTCAGGCCTAGACTTAATAGTTAGCATAAGCAATGACCAATCCCAAGCATTAGTCAGTCATAGCTGTAAGATTTTTTTTGAATTGCCTACTTTTTTACTTTTAAGTCAAACAGTGTATTCTACTTCTCTTATGGATTTATAACTGCTGGAAGTATTTTCTCTGTCAGGCTTCTAATCTGTTTCATTTAAATTTTTTTCCTGGAATGATAAATTTAGGCAGATTTTTACTTGTTTAAGTTTAGTTTTATGAGTCTGCTTGATTCCAGGAGCCAGGGTTTTAAGAAATGGGCTAAGTGTACAGCTACAGGGTGACAGAGAAGAGGAAATCATAAGAGCTGGCAGCATTGGGATGGCTTCTTTTGTTTTATTTTGTTGTGTTTTGAGAAAACTCTTTTAAGAAGGAGGTAAAACACGCTGTACTTCATAGAAACTGAGTTGGCTTTTATGCTTATTGTAGAGAATAAGCAAAAAGTAGGTCTGCAGAGGACCTGTTAAGATGAGCTGGCTCATCTCCTTGTCTGAAATAGGATTCCTAGGTCATTTGTTTGTCTAACCTGCCCTTAAATGTCCTCCAGTGACAGAGTTTCTGCAGCTTCGCTAGATAATCTATTTCAATGCTTAACTATCCTTATCACTAGAAAGTTTTTCTAATGTCTAAACTAAGCCTCTCTTGCTGCAGTCTAAGCTCATTATTTCTTATCCTACCCTCAGTAGAGATGAAGAATGTTTATTTGCTTGTTCTTTGCAGCAGCCTTTTAGAAGAGTGTTATCATGTCCTCCCTCAGCCTGCTCTTCTCCAGACTAAACAACCACCATCCTTCACTCTCATCTCAAGAGCCATGACTTCTAGACCTCTGAGCATTCATGCTGCTCTCTTTTTACTTGCCACATGTCCTTCCTGAGGCATGGGACCCAGAAACGGAGCCACCATTCCTCCAGAGAGGCCACCATGTTCGGCTTCAGCGTAACCCCTCTGGAGATAATGTCTGCAGTATGCAGATCTAACAGAGATCTGTCCTAACAAAATCTCTTAATTCTTACTGAAGATCCTGACTCCTCCCTTGCAACCAGGAAGTGGATGAATTTTCTCTCCTCCCTTCCCCGAGCTATGCTTTCAATCATGGCCAGTGGCTTTTCTTATTACAACTACTTCTGGTACCGTGTCCCTTCTGCCGTGTGCTCATCTGGAAGGTTATGGCTCCCTCATCAGCCAAGCCCCTTCCCTCTCTTTGTGGGAACTCAGTAAATATCCCAGAGCACCATGTTGGGCATCTCTGGACTGCTGTCCTAGTACCTTTTTGTGATAACCTTCCAGTCTGTTGTCTGGGCCAGCCTGCCTGGAATGCATCAAAATCATAATCCTTGCACTTTCTGGATGTGCATCCAATGCCTCATAGGAAAAGGAGTTCATTGACGGTTACTGCGCTATTTTACTCACAATAACTTTAGTATGCTTGTCAATTTTTTACTTCATGCACTGTGGCTTTAAAAATGCACAGAAACAGCATTAAAATGATCTTAATGATGGTATTGGGAAAATCATCAACCTATATTTCCTTCTTTTCAGTACTTCAGAGTTGCTTAGCTCATTGATCTCTGACACGCTTCGCAGTTTATGAAAGAAGGGCATTAAAAAGAGTTCTCCACAACTCCTTAAAATGAACAAACAACAACTCAGACTCTGTAAGAAGCAAGCAACTTAGTCATCATTTTTTCAATCTTCTAAAAATACCAGGAAAAAGAGTTTTAACCTTTGTCTGGCTAGTATTTCATGGTTAACTGGCCCATACTGGTTTAGTATGTGGAGAGTATGTTGAACTCAGTCCTCCTTGCTGCTCTCCAATCTAGATCTCTGAAAAAATGATAAATCATCACATTGGTAGTACTTCTCTACTCTGCTGCAGCTCACAGTTGTCAGCAAAGCCTCATAATAGAACGATAGTTGGCACTTCTGACAAATCTGAAAGAGTAAGTGTGGGCCCATTGTGACTGTCCATTGACAGGACATACCAAGCTGACATGATCTCTTTCCTACACAAGAAGAACGACTGCAGCCTGATGTCAAGGATTAAAGGAAATTCTTGAAAATTCTATACTAGAGTTGTGTTGCCATTCCCTTTTTTTCTTATTAATTCCTGTCTTGTTTCTTCAACCCCTTATCATTCCCTTTCCAAAAAGGGTAGGATATAGGTGAAGAACATCTGAAAAGGAGATTGAAGTCACTTTTTGCAAGACACATGATAATTTGTCTTCATTTAAGCAGATAAACCTGCCCTCCTTGAAGGGGGCATTGCTAAGCTTCACCAATAAAAGCTATGCTGCTTTTCACTTTTTGGTTTAGACACAGGAAAAGCATAGGTCCAGCACATGGGTAACAGGCCAAAACGGAGGGAGAATGGAGGGCGAAGGAAATACCCGGTTTGGCAGAAGCATGTCTGGTGAATAAAAGAAACAAATACTTCATGATTTTTGCACAGAGTGAGACTGAACTGACTGACACAGTGGCTGTAGTACCTTGAACTAAAGACATCTTAGTGACGGCTCTAATAGGTAAGTCTGTCAGTTGCTCAGGCCTGGCAAGTTACACCGTATCATTTGTATTAGTTTGATATCTGGAGAGTCACCTCAACCATTAGACAAGACGCTTTATATTGTGCCAGATGACTTGCATTGAATACAACATAACTGTTATGTTGGAAGTGCTAGAAAGCTTTCTGGTGCTGCTGTTCCAGTACCTTCCTCCCCAGTAAGTAATGAGCTTTTACTTTAAAATAAAATGCATTAGAAGGGCTTTGTGCTAAAGAGCTCAGAAGCTGCCCTTACTCATATTTTGTTTGGTTGCCAATAGCTTTAATCAAATTTACCTTTTCTGAGTCACTGCTGTGACTAATCCACTAGTGAGGACACTTAGAACAGACTTCTTCTGAAATCATTTGTCCTCTTCAGACTGAACTGCCTCTGACACAGCAAGATGACTCCAGCAAAATCCTTCAGTCTCCCCTTGTATTGTGGTCTATACCAAATAAAGAAGACAGGTAAGTAAAAAAATCAATATGTTTCTTTGGAATGTCATAAAGTGTTCCACTGAAATGAAAAATATTTATCATTTTTAATGCAAGAAAAAAATAAGTGACTTGCCTAAGTTCCCATTCTGAGTCAGTGACAGAACTCGGATTAGGATCAATCACCTGGATCCCAATACCAAGACTTATTCACTAAAAATAAATAATTCTGACTTCTCTAAATCCATCACACTGGATTTTCAGATTCAGTCTAATTCGGAATATTGACATACCTCTGAAGACAGTAATTATACTGTCTTCATAGTATACCTCAGTTACAATATTTCCATGTGCATAGGCCATGTTTTTATTTGTCAAAAAGTTTTAATTCAGCAAAAATGTGTCTTCTTCTTAGGTGAGGTGAACAGAAGTAGAAATGTGCCAGGCATGGACCTTTCACCCAAGACTGGAAAATCTTTCTGTTCTTGGTGCCAGATTGCAATAGAAGCCTTTCCCTATGGGTAGATTTTTTGGGAATAAGGATATTTCAGGGAACATTATTTTTGGAGGGACTGGGATTCCGGGAGAGATGGGTTAAAAAAATATGTCACTTTAGTAGCTTGTGCACTATGAATAGATTAAATTTGTGTGATAGCAGCCTGGTGATTTTATTTTTAATTGGTACATGTGAAAAGTCTAACTGTCGCCTCACATGCTTAGCTGCTGCAATTCAAAAGTTGCTCACACTTTTGTATGTGGCAGGTATTACTAGCATCTCAGCAGATGTGCTCTTGGACATACAAATCATGGTTTCACAAGCCTTTCTGCTGATGGCAGTATTAACCCAGCACACAAAGAAACTGATCTTTCTTTCAATGACCAGTGGCTGCACAAAACCAGCTCCAGAAACAGCACTGAGCAGCAGGTAGCAGGAGAGGAATGAGGAGGAAGAAGCCTGAGGAGCAGCTGAGCGGGATGGTCACTGCGTGAGGTCTTCCACACTAGTGAGAGTGACTAAGGGTCCCCATTTTGGTACTCCGTGAATGCATATACTAAAACAGTTACATTCTATGGTTTTTTTTCCTTTTTTTTTTTTTTTCAATATTTAACTGATACGGTCGCTAAAAACCATGGGTGGCATTAATCACAGTGTAGTCTGAGAGACTACCTCCACACCTGAATCATCTAAGTTAACACTGTATGTGTCAGCATGTTTTATTTTAAATCCTATTAAAAATACCTTGGTATTGTCACACATATATGTATGTATATGTATCGTACACATATAAAAGTGAGCAGTATGTTTTTGGCCTTCAACAGTCTTTCACAATTCAACAGAAAACTGCAGATGTGTTGATTAAATACATTCTCATCAGGGTTACCTATGCCCTCTATTTAATGAGATTCCTCTAGCAAGATCTATTAAATAGTGTTTTTTTTTTCTGATTTCTTTGTGTTTTAAATAAACTTTATGCTTCCATATGGTTTGCCTGACTCAGACTTTATCATTTATAGATTAAAAAGTCACAATTAAAGTTCTAGATAAGACTAACGAGTGACAGAAAGAATGACCTTTTAAAAATGAAATTCTAACTAAATTTTAAATCTCCAGGGAACACATAAATTCCCAGTGCAATATTGATTGTGAAGAGTTAATTTGTCTAATGAGTCAATCCTGAAAAATTTTTCTATGCCTAATAAGTAAAGGTTGCATGGCTTGCTGTGAGGACATTCCTTCCCCACCCTCAACTACATCGTGGAATGAAAATTGTATTATTCTTGATAATGAAGCTAAATTAATTTCTAAGGACTCATTCTGTGAAGCAGAGGATTTTTTGACCATATATTACCCTGAATATTTATATGCTGGTTTTGCAGCTGTCATTCCACAACTTAGAATTTCTGTTTTTGGTGGAAAATGCTCACCTAGCTCTGATTATTATTTTTAATAAAATTGTGCTGTTGTCCTGCAGAAGAATCTTTTTTGACTCTACTAAGCTGACGAGCTTTTCACTTTTATGTTAAACTCTCATTAGCTGAGCTCAAGGAGTCCTAAAGGTGGTTACATTTACTCTTTGGTGCAAGTGGAAAGGAAGGAAGAAGGCTGCGATGTGTCTGGAGAGTGAGACATGCTTCTGATAACCTGCTCTATCTGTGTGTGTTTACCTGAACCAAAACTTTTGGAGATCGTTGAATGATTGTTCTTGAACCTTTGGTTTTTGCTTAATTTTAATCCTACTTATCGCAGCAGAGTCTCTTGGAGTCTATACTACAGCTTACTGAGCGGATGGATAGGCGCTTTATTTTTTTTTTTTTTTTTTTGTTCCGGTGGATAGGAAAGGGAGAAGGAAAACTCTCACAAGAGCTAGTAGAATTCTTCTCGCTGGAAGGGCCCCACAGTGAGCTGAAATCTCCCCCTTCCCACGTGCGCTGGCCTGCAGCCTCCTGGCAGCATGACAAGCATGAGTTTAATTAAAAAATAAAGGGAAGAGTATGCTGGGGAAAAAGCCTTCAGGAAAAAGCATGTGTCCCACATGCTGTAGTACAGGGTGGAGGAAGAACCTTGCTCATTGCACATGTGCAGATCCTCCCCAGAGGCCTCCTCGTGACAGAGCAAATGCTCCGGACCGTCCTCGCAAGATCAAAAGCTGCAGAAAGTTGAGCATGAGTTCCAGTTCTCTCATCCTTCAGACAAGCATGTATTTGTTCAGGCTTCTTTAAATTAATTTTCATTGATCCAGGTGTTTCATACTCAGAATGTTTGAGACAGGTTAAAATATAAAAAGGTCAGACATTGTAATTAAAAATGTATTCTCCTCATGAAATGAAGGGGAAATTTAAGCTTTAGTTAAATTAGAAGAAAGAAACTTGAAGATCATTATTTTCTTATTCAATTGTTCTTCCTCGTATGTACTTTTGTTTTGACACATACAATGTATTTTTTTTTTACTCTTTCAAAAGTATTCTTATGTATGTTACAATTTGTTTATAATCATCAGATTTCAGCTTGTTCATCTTTGCAAACTCATCATTTCAGTATGATATATGATGATCCAGGCAGATCCAGATCCAGTAATTGTGTATATTTAAATGGCTGTGATCTTATGGGAGTGACATACAGCTCAAAAAAAGTATTTAAGCAGGTTGGTATAGGTCAGTGTAAAATTTTAGCAAAGACATGACTAAAATATAAGTCCACAGGTTTCTAATGCACTATGGATTTTTGTATATTATTATATACTACTTGTCTCTCAGATAGGAATGGTCTTAGATGATGAAGGACTCAGGCCAGCATTCTAGACAAGCATTTAAACAAAATAAATAATATTTGCCTATCTCCACTCCTACATCCCTGTGTAGAACCATGTCTCCTGCCTCTGACAGCCTTTGAACACACACCTCATTTCTGCAGACCCAAGTCTCAGGCCTCATCCAGCCCCCTACCTCATTCAGCCTGTTTCACCAGTGGGATCCTAATGTTTGAGCCCCCGCTTTATTTTTTCTTTTTTCTTTCTTTTTTTTTTTTTTTCAGAAGACCCCTTTATTTGCTTTGTCATGTCCTCAGTTTCCACTAGAAATGAAAAATCTCTCCCCAGCCATAAGGAAGATATCTGCCAAAATTCATCTTGGGGAAATTCATGAAAGCGTCACTTCTTCCTTGTCTGTGACCCAGGGATACTGTTGACTCCTTTTTCTTATCCTGGAATAGATGGAAGAGCATCTGTTGCTTTTACAGCTGTCAAGTGTATCTGCCAATATTTGTCCTTATATTCTCATGCATGCTGCAGAAGGCAAATGCTTTATCCTTTCATCTTCCTGATCTCAGTTCCCCAGAAGGCTAAAAAAAAATTAAATAAAATGTAGAAAAAGTTTAGCAGCAGCGGTTTCAATACTGTTAAGAGGTTTAATATATCATAATTGTTGAACACATTGCTGGTTCCTTGTGGGTCTTTCTCCTTCTCTGTGGTTAAGTTCACAATGAAATCTAGATAAATATGACATCTAATGCAATCCTGTTATTGCTTCTGTGGAGACCTGCCTTGTGGAGTGTGTCCATCCAGCACAGTGTACAAAGTTCAGTGAGCTTCTGCCAGACCTTCTAGCTCCCTATCTTTGTGGTTAATACCCTAACACATATTTAAAAATAATGCTTTGCAACTTTATACACTATTTATCATCATTAAAGTGCTTCACAGGTGTCTATTAACTATATACTCTCATTGTGATTTTGCTGGAAAAAATGGTGAAATTGAGGTATAGATGCAAAGTTCGAGATCTTCCAAAACTTTCAGTATTTAAGAGCATGGTTTTATGATTTCTCAAGTGGCAAAGCCACTTGGATAAGTTTCTTTCCCTTCCCAGAGCTCCTCCTGCAGTCTGCTTTCCCTCCAGTTATGCCAGTCCCGTTGTTTGAAGTTTCAAGTCTGAAAGTAGATCAATAGCGATGTGTTGCTAGGAGTATGTCCTGGCCCTATGTCCTTATCCGGTCCTTAATTAGGACTGATTCCTGTGAGAGCTTTTCCTTGTTAAGGACTGAAGAAAGAAAAAGAAAAAGAAAAAGAAAAAGAAAAAGGAAAAGGAAAAGGAAAAGGAAAAGAAAAAGGAAAAGGAAAAGGAAAAGGAAAAGGAAAAGAAAAAGAAAAAGGAAAAGAAAAAGAAAAAGAAAAAGAAAAATCTCAGAACTTCGGATTTAGCTCATGGTGATGGTCTCTTTCAAAAGAAACATATCCTTGCTGTGCACGTGCAGGAGGACATATCCTTTCACCCTGACTAAGGTGAAGAAATGTTTTGTAATGGTAAAACAAAATGGCCAGATCTTTCCAAACTGCTGTTTTTTGTTTTGCATTGTTTTTAATATAGATTTTTTTTAGTGGTGCCCTTAAACCGTGACTTCCCAAGCAGGGGACATGATAGAGCAGGAATTAGCAGCTGAGACTGGAGTATGGGCAAAAACTTTATTAAGCTTTGCCAATTATTTTGGAATAATTTCCACTGAATTTAATAGGAGTTTAGTATTAAAAAAAAAAGAAAAAAAAAACAAACAAACAAACTCAAAACCTAGGCAATGTGATTGCAGATGTTAGGCCAATGTGAATACTAAACTCACTTTAACTGGTTGCCAGTCTTTTCTTCACAACTCTGCATGCTGTGACATGGGGTACTGTGCCTGATTTGCTGCGTTAGGATGGAGTTTTTGGTTCCCGCAGCAAAGCAAGTGAAAACTCCTATGGAGCTGGCGTGTCATACACGGCCTCCGTCATGATGTCAATGTGTGTGTCAGCTTTATGCACTATTTCTTCTAATTTTTGTTTCTGTACCCCCATTATAAAATGCCCATAATAAAGGACATTTTAATGAGGGCTGGATAGCATTTATTATCCAGAATATAATTTCTAGTTAGGCTGGTGGATTGGTAAGAATATGTCTCAGCTCCACTCAGCTACCAAGTCTTTAATTGGAGTTTTTCCTTTAGTAAGGGCTGAACTGTGATACCGTGCAAGGAATCCATATTTTCCTTGTGTTGATGTTCCTTTCACAAAGAGCATATGCTACTTTTGAACACACCAGTGAGGACAGTCATGTACCAGAATCCCAAAGGAATCGCTGGAATTTCACATGCAGCTGGCTTCAATGCACAGGGGCTATTTCTGTAGTTGTATTAGTCCTTTAAATGCTTTGAAATGTTTAATTCTCAAAATAAAGAAATCAGGGCACATCTGCATTGCTACTAAGCCTTTTACACACCCAGGACTTACTTACCTCTGTAAGTCTGCTACCGCTGTATTGATTTACCCACATTTTAGATTCCTAATTCTGACAATTTTGGCCCTTTTGTTTCTCTTTTCCTGGACCAGGAAACTGCATAGCTGCAGAGCCCTAGGCTTGCAAGGCTTCTGTGAAAGATGAGTTTTCTCTTTTAGTGTGGTCTGAACAAGATGCTTGTCCTTCCACAAAAGGATAGGCTCTTCCACAGAGATAGCCTTCCACAGTGGCCAAAATAAAGCCCTGGTGGCATGGACAGTTACTACATCAGGAAAAACTTCAAAGAATGTCTATTTCTGCGAGCTGATGATGTGAAAGGACCGTAAGAGCAAATTGATAGCAACAAGTCAGTGCCTTCTGTCAAGTGAAAGAAAAATGTATTTTGCTCCTTCGGGAGATGCATTTGGACATAACTAGTCATGGAATATTTAAAGGAGCCTTGGGGGAACTTCTGGTGAGAGAGCTGAGTTTGCAACCACTACCTGTGGTAGCTGCAAACCGTCCTATTTATTTTTTCTCTCCTGGGGGGAAAAAGCAATGTCTGTTTTCAGTGATGATGGGCTTGCCCTGTAAAACTACTTTCTCTAAGACTATTGTGTAATATCTGTGGGGAGGCAAAACCGAGCAGATCAGATTTGTTTACAACAAATAGGACTTGCTCCTTGGAAGCTCTGAGGGTGCAGGTTTCTCGGTTCAAAATGATGCTAATTGGCTCCCACCTTGTTACCAAAGGGAGACTCTGTAAATCCAGATATGTCACCTGCTGGAAATGACTGGAAGCCCAAAAATGTATTCAATTCCTTGGGGAGTGTTTTTGATCCTTTAAAATGGGTTTTTGTGTGAAGAGGTATTTGATAGAATATCCCCGGTGTAAGATAAATAGTTTCCCTGAGTTCAGGACTAATTATCCTCAGGGACCCAACAGAATGAACAGCTAGATGAGCCAGAAATAAAATGGTATCTTGTGGCTACAGTGGGAAGCAGGCAGTTACACTCCTACCATACGTGATTAGATGGCTATCAGGCTTGTTATTGTAGGAGAGGAAATGACCAGCTTTCTCATGCAGAGCCTCTACAAACAGCCAAATGCATGTGTGCTGCTGCAGCAGCACTCTTTTTTTCTGGAGTGAATGGCTAAATGTAGAGTACCAGGTGCCTTTGTTGGTTAGATATATTTCAGACCAAATGCATATAAATGGAACTATGCATACCAAAAGAGAGATTTGTTTTGTGCATGTGGTGTTGCATATGCTTTTGATGTTTACACGGCACATATATACTTAACATAAGTATATCTCACTATAGAATAAGGGAGCATGCTTTAGGTCTTTCCTTACATATAGGAATGAAATGAGTTTTGTCATGTTTCTCCAGCACTCGAGATTTTGTTTTGCTTTCTTTATTTTTCAGATTTTTTTTTCTCTGTTGTTTTTCACTGACACTTGGCTTCAGCGTTTGAGGCTTCAGGTTGTGACAGGAAGCCGAAGGGTGAATGCGTGTTGAAATTGTTCTCGTAGTCCGCACGAAAAATGACCAGGAATCTCATGGGGATTCCAGGCAAAGATGAATTTTGCAGATTTCAGTTAGTGTGTGTGTTTCCCCCTGTTTTCTCAGCCAAAATTCCCATTAAAACCAGCTGCAGTTTTGCCTCAATAAGAACCCCAAGACCTAGCCAAATTTCACAGGCTACAGAGCTGAGCTGCTTCTTCACCTCTGGATAAATACCCGAGTTTCATGCCACGTCCCTAAATCCAATCGTGCTGAGTGAGAGCCTTGCTCCAGCATCAACAGCATGTGCTGGGCGTAATGGCACACGCAGCCTCCATGTAACTACCCCTTGCTGTCTGAAGGGCACATAGTTGCAGCAAAGAGGACACTGCCTTCCTCAGGTGCAGCCCCACAGCTCATTTCCAGCGAGAGCTGGGTACAGCACCGCATCACCAAAGCGCCAGCCCCCAGGGAGGCTTCCCCTGGGCCCCGCAGCTTGGGTGAACACGTCAGCAACAAGTATCTCCAGAAGACTTCTTGGAAATGTGGATGAGGGAAGTTGCCAAACAGCAGAACTTGAGGAGGAGAGAAGCCCTAGTTCCAGCCAACGGATTCATACTCTGGACAGTGTTTTAACTGACTGTTGAGTCTGAGAGCTCGGAGGCCTTTGAGGATAAGGTACGCTTGGGGAAGTGTAAAAACAGGCCTTGTTTGGCCAAAACGGAAGTTCTTCCTGCACATGCCCTTAATTCCTTGAGGCAGCGTGGCTGACGGGATTTGAGCAGCAGTCACTCAACATCCTGAGAATGCCTGACTTTTAAGGGTGAGGGCAGCGCTCACAACTTAGAAGTCTCTAAACAGAATGTTTGCAACTTGTGCATTCACATATCACAGTCACAGAGCTATGAATTTTCTGATTTTTGTCACACTCTGATAAGATTAAAAAAACACAGTTAAAGTCGGGCCTGCTGACTGAGTCGCAGAAGTAATTTTTCATTCATTTGAAATCTAAAACTTAGGAGATTTCGTGTCTGCTGGGATGGAAAGTAATTTATCAATTCTCATTAACTTCAGCTACCAATCAGGGAAGCTTTTATTTTCATTGTAGAAAAAGGATAGTGTATAGCACATACATTTCATAACACTGTCAGGAATTTCAGGAAGACAGCAACTAAGCTGCATTCTCTACCTGTTTAGGAAAATCTCCTTTTCCTAAGAAAAATAATTATTTTATTTGTTCTGCCACTCCTACGCAGTGGATTCAAAAGGTAAAACATGTATGTTTTGAGACTTGCTCATTGAAAGTTACTTTGAACAGCTTTATGGGAGGTTGTGGCCTTAGTTTTGTACATGCACATCTGCATTTTTTTCAGGAGTTGCTCTTCTGATACACAGATGTTTACTAATAGTCTTACAATAACTACAGATAACATTTCTTTCCAAGGCCTGCAGGGCAGATATTGCCAGTCTCTTTTAAAAACAAGAACAGTGACATGACCTGTGTTCATTTCTTGCAGAGATGAATAAAATGCAATGCAATGCAAACAAGAGGCTCTTTGACAGTTCTTTTCGTTCCCTGAAATACCTGTGTTAGAACGTTTGGAAAAAGGGAGACTCACTATTAGTCAGCTGTATTGATTTCTGCCACTAAGGAAAGTGGGAGAAAAAATATTTACTGTGCTAGACCACTGGAGCTTTCAACCAGTTCATATTGGAAATT
Organism: Tinamus guttatus; assembly: GCF_059628265.1. NCBI lineage: Eukaryota > Metazoa > Chordata > Aves > Tinamiformes > Tinamidae > Tinamus > Tinamus guttatus. The sequence continues at coordinate 991,435 of NW_028289007.1, read as the reverse complement.
CACTCCTGTGTTCCTCCTTCTCTGGCTTTTCTTTTGTGGAAGGGAAAACTGGAGGAGACATCGATACAGAACAAAGAGAGAGCATTTCCTGTATGTCCAGTCAGCCACTACAAAGGAAAATAAGGTGTCCAGAAAAGAAAATGCATTCTTCTTGCTATAAGGAATTGGTCAGGAAGCAATCTTAAAAACTAGCACAAACCAAATATCTTTGTGATTTAAGAAATGATCATCACTGCTTTTAAATCCTGTAAATGATTTTGTTCCTGTAAATTGTTTCTTGTTATTATGAGAAGTTGCAAGCATAATAAGTAAAATAGATTAAAAAAAAATAAGTTGTTTTGTTTCCAGCTGTGCAATACTTAGGCTGAGTTTCATGAGAAATTCTGCATTTTTGTGTTTGGGAGAACTTTGAATCATGAAGGTTGATAGATGGATAGATTTTTTTTTAGTGTAGTTCTACTCAAAGAAGTGTCTGTTTAATAGTGGTCTCTTCTCCCTCAGCATGACTGCTGCTTGTGTGCATTCGGTCAGATCTTCAACTTTATGACAGAAATAAGTCTTGACTTTTTCCTCCTAGTGTCTCCTGCAGAGACTTCATAGCTAAGCATCAGGTATAACTAAGAGCTAGTAAGTTAGACTTTTCAGTGTTGAGCATTAAAGTCTCAATTGCCGAGACTTCAGTAGGCTATTGATTATGCTTTGCAACGATGGATCAGTAATTTCTAATCAGTGGCATCTAAATGAGTCAAATAGAAACAGGAGACATGCATAAGTAGAGGCAAAGGCCTAAATTATCTGAAAGGATCTATTTTTTTTTTTTTTGCAGTATTTGAAATGGAAAGGACATGGTTTCATTGTGAGGGTTCAGGTAGAAATTGAAGGACCAGGAATTAGACATTTTTTCTTTGCAAACTTAATGCACTTGAGACTGAAAGACTGTAAACATGGGAGCAGGGCAGGTTGGACTGGATGATCTCTAGAGGTCCCTTCCAACCTCAGCCATTCTGTGATTCTGTGATTCTGTAACATGATAATACTACTTTATAGATGCCTTTCAGGACAGAAGGCACAATTTCAGCACATTGCGAAATATGGAGAAAAGCTTAATGAGATAAAAGGAATATTTAAAAATCATATCTAGTAGAAAGCTGATTTAGACTTGGAGAAAAAAATAAAACAATATTGATAGTTAATAGACACCTGGGTCAGCTAAATTCTGAAGAATAAAAAGGGATCCAATAAGATCCAAGTGGTACACTAGTAAAGGATATAGGCAATAGATATAGAGAGAATAGATAGAATAACAGGCAATAGATAGAATAGATTGAATAAAGAGGCAAACTTTTTTTCTTTCAAGAAGAATGTTGCCAGTATATTTGAAAATATATTTTTTTCTCAGTAAGATTGCATTCTTGTGAGCAGACACAAACTCCTACAATTCCACATTTTTTCTGTGCTGAGGAAAAGTTCACTTCACTCTGTAAGCGTCTCAAATCTCAGTTTGAATAGAAATCAGTATCCTTCTCAAAAGAAATGAACATAAAATAATATCCAACAGACTCCTTGTGTGTCTGACTCAATGCAATTCTAGGACTGAGAAATCAACAAGCATCAGTAATAAAATGCAAGGCTGAACTGGAAAGATTAAGCTTAATTTTGGCCATTTGGAACTATACTTTAGGATAGGTTTTCTTTCATCATTATTAACATTTTTGTAACTAATACTTCATTTAATAGCACTTGAGTTTCTCATTGAATCTAAATATATGTTGTTCCATTTTACATAAAACTTCTCAGATTGTTTTTAAAGCTTTTGGCTAGAGGAGTTCAACGCTGCATGATTAGAGTTTGAAACTGCAGTAAGTTGACCAAACAGCTTTTCCATGATCTTTCTGGAATTAAGCAAAGAATTTGTCAACTCCTTTTGAATAGCTCAAAATAACTATTGTGATTCTAGAAATCTGAGGTAGAGACTGAAGAATAGATGTGATATTTTGTAATTTCTGAAAATAAAGCATAAATAAAAGAGACTAGGGAGGTCTAATGGAAACCGCACCTGTTAAATCCATTTTCCATTAATAATCTAATGCAGCAAAGGTTAAGGGAAAATAAGTTAAGTTGTCAGTTGTCTGACAACTGATGAGCAATAGCACCTTTAATATACTAAAAAAAACTCTCTGACATTACCTGATTGATTGATTTTTTAAAAAATTAACAAATTTGTAGTCAATGGGAATGATGGTATGACTGGGAAATACAACATATATCCGAATATTATTAAAGAATTTGATACAATGCCTCCAGTCTTGAACAATTATGTCTTAGCAACTTGGGTATAAGCATTGATTCATGGATGGAAAAACTGTAAATAAATCGTGGCGATTTGCAGCAAAGTATTGAATCCTTGGAGGTCCCCAAGTGAGGTGGTGCTGGACATGGTTATATTAGATTTTGTTTACTGTTTATTAATGTTTTTGCAAGAGAAGCGTAAACTGCACATCAATTATTCTGCAGGGACTAAATAGGGGGTGTAGCAGAGGATGGGCTAATCACTTTATCACTTCTTGGGCATTCTGAGCTGGTATAATTTAGCATGCACTGATTAAAAGTGGAAATAAATTCTCCCTGGTAGGAAATTTGTTTCCTACGCTTGTGCGTGGATTTCTGTATGATTCATTTCAGATCCTGTATATCTATTATTGTGTACTAAATCCATTGATTCTTCTCTTATTCTGAGTACTGGGAAAACTGAATGTAGATGATGCTTGTAGATGATGGAAAGCATAAATAAAATTATTTTGGTAATGGTGAAAAAAGAACTGGGTAACTATTGAGGACCAGAAATGGTTGGCAGAGTGGTGGACAAACTGCTGATGACAAACTGTGTGCCTTCAGTCTTTGTACTTAGAGTTACACGGTGTGCTCACCGCAGTCGTTCTGAGACTGAGGACATAACTGCATGCATTTTCATTCTCTTCCTGCCACATACATACAGAAATCTCATGCAAAGGATACACTATGTTTTTTGTAGTAAAATATCTTGACTTCTTTTAATCCTGTTTTCCAGTCTGGGCAAGGACCCTCTTATCATGGCCTGTTCTTTCACGGAGCAGAGGAGATAGGGGAAGACAGTTTCAGTTATGGTTGCTTGTGCTCTGAATGTGCAGCTGACTTGTGGGGCAGTTGCAGAACATGCACAAAGTTCCTCACCCTTGATTAAGGTTTCTGAGAGGCAAGGATTTAAAAGGGCAAGGCCAAGGATAGTCCAGACAAGCAAGGTCAACATGCTTGAGGCTGCTGAGAATGGTGCTTGTTATTGTATTTGGTCCATGGGAATGGAAATGAAAATTCTCTCTGTACTGTTTTATGTAGACCCTTACAGTGTGTGTAGACAAGCCAGAGCTTGGCTTTAAATAATTAAAGCTCAGTTTATTTTAAGCAAGAAGTAGGCCCTTGCCTTGAAGCAGTTTGAAGCAGGGCATGCATTTTGTCCTCTTGCCTCTGGTGTCATCACAAAAACATTTTGGAGGCAAGATATGGGGTAGCCGGGTTGGTGATATGTTAAGTGTCTGGAGAAACAGCTTCCCTGGCAATACCCAAAAGGTTCTGTGCTACCAGTGGCTGGAGGTAGTGAGATATCTGATTTATTTCTTAGGAGTTTTCCATATTGATTAGGCTTAAACGTCTTCTTTCTACAAAAGATGTCCATCAGGGTGATTAAATCTTGCATAGACAGTGCAGTAAAAATCTCCTTTGCAGCCATTCTATGTTGAAGCAACTTGTAGCATCCTGTAAATCAGGAACTACCTGCTGATATTGAGTTAGTTCCTCCACCATGCCTATTCATTCTTTGAGCAAGTACTGGAGGCAGCTGCATATGGCTGTGTGGATCATCTGGTGTCTCCCTTGTAATTACAAGGGTAGAAAACCTGAAAAATAGAATGCGATGGAATGGGGGTTCCTGCTTCCTCCAGCCACAGACCAAGACAGCTGCTAGATGAACAGTAAGAAAAAGGGGTTAATGCACCCTGGATGGATGACTTCATGGCAGGCACAGGGCAGCCCTTGCCCAGCAGAGCTTGAGGGACAGCAATGGAGCAGTGCAAGAGGATGTCCCTGTGGCTTCTGTATGCATGGGATAGGCTTGCCCAGCCCATGCACATTCTGTAGTATCCTCTGTGCTGCTAACTAGAATCTGAGGGAGGGTAGGTGTGGGTCATTTGCCACAGATTCCCTTGTAGGACCTCACTTACCCCCAGGGAAGCCCTCAATCATTAAAGCGGCATTTAATGTGACACCCCATCTCTTCCACTTGAGGAAAAGTGGACATTTGGAGGAGAAATAGTCTGAAATATTTCTGAGGGAGATGGTTTGAAAAGAAGAATGCCATTCTTCCATTTCTGTCTGCAAAACATTAAATTCCTGTTTAATGCATACAGTAATTTTTATATTCTTAAAATATTCCTGTTGAAGGCAAGACTTGGGGATTTGAGGCTTTAAAAATAGTTCTCTTTGCAGAAGGCACAAATCCATCAGTTGTGACTTTTGGATCACTACTCCTTGGCTGTGCTAATCGAACTCAGGAAGGTGGTGAAGGGTTTATACTGGCAGAGATATGCCTGAGGCAAGCATCAGGCACGTTGGCACCACAGCTGCCTTGTTGCTTTGCCAGCAGAAAATTTGTACCATATAGACTGATTAGAGGAACACGGATAAAGGAAGAGTAGATGATTCAAGGTAAAATAAACACATGAAAGTATCAAGAAGAAGCTCTTTTTTTTTTCCAGAGTTTTAACGGATTTTTCCTTGAAAAGAGTTTTTAATGCTCTATTTTTAGGGTTTGTCATCAATTGGTGTGCCAGTTTGATCTGAAATCACGCGACTTGGCAAGTTTACATGTGGCTACTCCTCATTTAATTCGTTGTGAGTGAGATACATTGCATATGAAACATTTGCATTTGACATAGCTTTAGATTGTGTTTCTAATTATAAACCACAAGCCAGGTAGGACTTCATTTTGTACCTGCTTCTTAATGACACACTTCAATTTCACAAGGTATTTTGCAGTACTTACGGAGAGTTTTCAAGGAGACAGAGCTAGGTTCTTCACAAGATTCCATGTTGTGACAATAAGCAGTGTTTTAAATGAAAGGTTCAGACTGGATATAGTCAAGCACTGGAGAAGGTTGCCCAGATCTCTGCACAGTCTCTATTCTTGGAGTTTTCTAAGACCTGACTGGAAAAAAGCCACAAGCATTCTCCTCTAATCTCATAACTGATACTGCTATAAGCAGGAGGTTGTACTAGAGATCTCCTGAGGTTCTTTCCTACCTGAATTATCCAGAGCATCTTATGATTATTCATTGCCACTTTGTCCAGTGTAAATCCAGCAATTAATTTGGGGAGTGATAGATTAAAATTCCTGCACATGGAGGCCCTTTCCCAAACTGGAAATCATTTATTACATGGAAGGGCAACTGGGACACTGTCTTTTCTGACAGTAGATTGATGTTCAGGAAAATATGTTTATAAATCATCAGGATGGGAGCCAAACGCCCTCTGGTACCAGTTGAAATGTGATTTATACATAATTTTTAAAGCAGTTCTTCGGTCAGGTTGGCTAGGGCTAAGGAAGGAGATTGTCTAGTGATTCAGCTCCTATTCCTTCTTGTTTCTTAGTCCCTTCAGGGAGGCAGTGGAGAGATTCAGCAGTTGAACAATTTCACTGGGTTTACACATCAGTAAAAGTGAGGACAAACCAGGTCAGATGGGGTTTATGCTGACAGTCTCTTTGCTGTGCTACAGTTATTGTCTTGGGACTTTATTCTTTGAAGTCTTACAACTTTCTGAGAAACTTCTTGACTGGTTTTGGCTCTCTTCTACCAGTTAAAAGGACATTCAGATCCCATTCTCGAGATTTTCCCCCTTCTATTTCACTTTTGCCAGCTGGGTTACAACTGCCAATTCTCTTAGCAACTGCTCACAGATCTCATCTTCCTTCCTCTGCTCCACAGGCAACGCTAATGAACCGTTTGCTGAGAACAGCTTTTGCAGCATCCCAAATGATATCCTCAGAGAGTCCATCAGGAATATCACTCTGCTCCAGAATGGCCCCAGTTTTCCTCCAGGTTTTCCTGATTAATTAGAAACCTGTGTCCTGAACTACCATCCAGGACCCTCATGCTTATTTTTTTTCTTCAAAAGGCAAGTTAATTCCTGCTCTTACCCCACCGACTTTAGTGGTCTTACTGCTGGGACATATCTTTCACTTCTGAGTGCCACTACTAGTAAGATAACTACAGTTTTATGAACTCTGTGTTTAGTGGCTGCCATTAAAAAGCAGCACTTTAGTGCCCTCTGATATTTGAGCTTTACTGTGGTATTTGTAGTATCTTCTTTAGTGAGAACAAGAATCACTGCAGTAAAGTCAAAATTTGAGGTGCTGTAAATGTTAAATTTATTTTAAACGACCCACTGCAGGCTGACAAGAAAGATATACTTAATACTTTAGTCTATAAGTATAAAAATTGACCCAAGACTGTGTCCCAGGAAGGTGGGAAAGAAGCAATGTTTTACTCTCAGAGAAGTTGTCTCTTGCCTGAGTTACCTCTAAACCTTCCAATTTTTAGGTTATTCTGTGATTACTGTGATTTAGAGAAAGACCATCTTTTTAAAGACCCACCCTTTTTAAAGGGAGTTCCCCTTTTTAAAGGGAGTTTTCATTGCTAAACTGTGTTTGCTCCAAGTCTAAAGAAAAAGAATATTGTTTGCGGCCTTCAGCCTGAAGCTCTAAGCAACTGTAACCTGGTGATTATGTGTAAATACAGCAGCTTCAGATGTCTAAAGGTGGCTACCAACCGAGAACACCTAATTTTTAAAGCTGCTGGAATGAGCAGAAACTCTAAATTGCTTTTCAAGTGCTAGGACTTAAAAAAAAAAAAAACAGGTAATTTGCATATGTTCTTCATGAGAGGACTTTTGCATGTATTTCTTATTTTGAGTGAAGCATGAAAAACAATCCTGTTCAGCAAGAAAGTACTGCCATACAGCTAAATCTCCATCAAATCAAGAATAGAACTATCCTAGTCACAAAGTTTTGAAGAGTTATGTTATTTTTCTACATAGAGGATGCATTTCAGAGGAGAGAGAAACAAGGGGGCTGATAGTCACAGACATCACCGTATCCTGTAACGCAGCTTTGAACATTGCCATGTGTGTTACCATGTGAACATAGCCATGCTTCAACATGGTTTTAAATTGACCCCATCTGGACATACTGGCCATAGAGGATGAATGTGCTGCTCCTGGCCCACATCAGCTGTGCTCCATGCCTAAACTAGTACTCAGGCAGCCATAAAAGCATGTGGTAGCAGTCAGGCGGGTTTAACAGCACATCGTGAACCTCGCTGAGTGTGTTTGAGTTCTTCCTGAGGTCTTGGAGTCTGTTTTTACCTAACGTTAGAAAGCTGGGAGACCATGTCTGCATGGAGAGGCAAAAGGCTGTTGTAGAGCCTTTACTGCTTCTTGTTTTGAGGTGTGACATTAGCAGTCTCCCTGGTGCTGTAATACTGCTCATTAAAATAAAATTTGGATATGGAAGAACTCTGTATATATGGAATACTGATTTTCTTTTAAGTATATTTGTTGTGTTGGAGTGGGACTAAATAGATGTCTTCTGATTTGAGCTGGCAAGGCTTTTTCTCTTGTGGTGGCTTAAATCTAAGATTGTCAAAGGTATTGAGAGGTTCTAATGCACAAGTGAAGACGTTTTTGGGAAGGTCTGTTTTTTCAGAAGACAGTTGCAGAGCACTCTGGAAATCAGACAATTTAAGGTGACTCAGAGGATGCTTTGGTGAATCTGCAACCCTTTCTTGTAAAACTAGGCCTCAGGTTTTGCCCTCAAGGCCCTCAGGGGAGAAATCCATTTCCCTTCTTTACACATCCAGTTCAACTTAGGTTCAAATCAACCATGTACTTTCTCTAGGATCTTTCTGCAATGACTGAAGACACTGGTTATTCCAAAAAACAGAGTAGAGTGACAAAGTGCATATCTGGAGCCCGGAGAGTCTAACCAGGTAGTATAGATGGCTGAGCAAGGCAAGTTGAAAGTCCAAAACATCTCTCAGAACTTTTTTAGGTAACTGGGTTTGGATAGCAGCGATGTTGTTGTTTATAATTAATTGCAGAGTTATATGTTGGTTATATGTAAAGTTATCTGAATACAATTATAAACCCTGAAGTTAAGATGTAGTGTATGGATTGGGAGGTATGTGAATGCTGTACCAGCTTCTGCAATTGAGTGTGCTTAAATATCTTCAGTCATCAAGGAAATTGTCTGTATGAATCTATCTGTGTACATGCATGCACATTTAGCTCTTTCCAAAACCCATTTGACTGACTCTGTTATTTCTTCAGAGTACAGGGTGTCTTTTAAAATCACTGTTATGTCATATCTATTTTATTTGCTTTTTAAAAAGAAAACATTCTTCTTTTAAAATTAAAGAAAAACAACAACAAAAAAGGTTTTCAAAAGTACCCTTCCATAAAGCTTAAGGCTCTTTTGACATGGTTTAAAAGTTCAAAACAACTGCAACAGCTAGCAGAGAGTCTTTCTCAGACCTGCAATATGGAGAAAAAAAATCCCTCCATTGCAGTGCAGATCTCAGTTACATAATATTCCCAGACCTTTTCTTTATTCCCTCCCATTGTAAGTTTAAGAAAAGAAAGGTTATAACACAATGAGGTGAAAAACTAGTTCATTTTAAGCAAAGATAATTTTAAGCAAAGATGAGAGGAAAAGTAGGAAGTGAATTCTGAAGTATGAGTTGCTTTGTGGAAAGGTCTAAGGCAACTTCTCTGACTCCAGGAAATAGAAGACATTTTAGCCTGATGCTTGTTTTGACCAGATATGACAGTAGCAAGGCAATGGCTTGAGCATTCTCCCTTGACCTAATGGAGGAACTTTATAGTCTGAGTATTAGTTCCTGTCCTTCCCAAGTTCATATATTTAGGAGCCAGAAAGGCATATGGTAGCTTCTTAAATAAGGCATGTGATGGAATTCAGTCCACTGATGTCTGCATAAAGTCACCAACTTCTCTTTGAGACATATATAGTATGGCATGGTAGTCATCCATTTCATTCTAAAGACAGAAAATAATGAGAAATTTACTGAATCCCACAGGAAGTTGTTCAAATAGTTATCTCTTCTCTCTCAAAAGCATGCATTTCATGTTGTATTTGAATATTTCTAATTTAAGCTCCCTGGTGTTTCGTATCTCATTATCCAAAGATGTTAACATGCATTCAGTGTAAGGTTTAGATGAGATTGCTGGAGCAACTGTTGCTCCAGCTGTTTACCCACACCCTTCCCGGAGGTTGCTGCCCACCAGAGCAGAGAGGGCTGAGTGACTCCTGAATGGACAGAGTTTACAAGGATAAACTAATTCTGAGATATGACAATTGAGCTGATACTTGCTATAGCTATCCTGTTTGATCTGCTGCTGTATGTATATGAATATTCTAATGTAATAGACTGAAGAGCCCTTTTCTCTCCATTGATTCAGTTATGATCAAGTCTCTTTCCTCTTCTTCTTTGAATAGACTGGCCTCCAAGTCTTTCACTGTAAAATGTGCATTTGAGACCCCAAATGAATTTTGTAACTCTTTTCTGAGCTATATTTCAACATGTGTCCATGAGATTTGGATAACTATTCTTGCGTAATCATTCTGCAGGCTATGTTAATTTACCTGGACCTCTCTTTAATAGCAAAGGCGAACCCTTCTCAGAGATGCTTCTTTCCAAACAAGGTCCTGCAAGTGCGATCTGACACTAGCCTCCTTGAACGAGCTGTGGGCAATGAAGCCTTGATGTTTAATTCTTTCTCCACATTTAAATGTCCTCTGGAAAACAAAAAGTAAATGTCAAAATCTGGGTTATTTGGATTACTTTTTTTTTGCTTTGCTTTACTTTTCATGTCTGTGATGGAAAAAGTTAACAAAATACAAATCTTTAGCATGGAAAACACATTTAAATTTGACTTTTAAGGAGAAGTACTTTATTTCTACAATAAGCTGGTTGTTCAAAACAGCCTATCAAGACTGTTCATTGCCATGCAGAAGTTCACTGGAGTAGCTGTAATACATTGTGTGACCAAATTAATATGTATGAGAACGCCCAATATGTGCATGCAAAACCTCATTGTTTTTATGGCAGCTCATTATGCAGAAATTCAATGAAGTCAGCAGTGTAATCTGAATTCAAGTTACTTTGCAGTGAATTGGAAATCAGGAGAAGTATGAGCTACCTTGTATTGCTGGAGTAGGTGAAGTTCATTAATGTTCATTTTGGGAATGATTTAATGATGAGCAGTTGATACATTGCCAGCTCATAAAGTCAGCTCAATATCAGCTCATTAGCAAGAAGCTGAACTCCATCTGAGTTGTTCTGAGACTTGTACCACAAACAACACTTACGGGAGAATCATAATGTTATTAACAACAAAAAAAAACCCACATTGAAGATAACAAACTTTTTTTTAAAAAAAAATAGGATGAGAATTTAGAGCAGTAATGTTGAAGATGCCTAAAAAATAGTTTCCAGGAAAACTCACCCTTAAAAAATGCAACATGAATAACAAGGTATGTCAATGTCTTTCTCATGCTAACACAAAAAAACACTACTCTTTGTAACTGCTAGAAGCTGCTTATGTAGAACGCCTACTTTTTATGCTTTAAAATCTAAGAAATCAACGCTGATTTTAATTTTAACTCCGTGTACAAAACAAATCAGTAACAGCATATCGCAAGCACAGACTACATCTGGTCTCAGTCAGTTTATGTACCACATTGAACACACTTGAAAGCACACCTCCCACAGCAACACCTCCCAGACTGATGACAGCTTCCGGTTCTACCTTCCTTATTTTCTTTTCCTCATTTTGAAACCATTCTTTAAAAACTGACAAATAAAAAGACTTCATTTTAATGATTCAGCTTTTCTATAGTCTTTGGTTAGAGGCAACGGCGGCATATTTTTTAGGTTATTCATCCATTCTTGCATTTATTGTCCCAAGTTCCAAATGATTTGATCCATAAATCCTATTGAATTAACATGTAATTTTTCAGTTCCTAAGATGCTCAGGTCCCTTAAACCCACTTCACTTTCTTATGTTATTTGGGAATCCAACATATCTGAGGTTATCTTTTAATTGTTTGTTTAACAAAGTACTGATATATTGACTTAATCGTATCTATTCTCATTTTTTTTTCTGCTTAAACAAGCAAGAAATGCTAAAAGATAACTGGATTGTTGATTGATTTGACTGAATGATGGTTTATGCAATCTATATCAGCCACAAAGTCAGCATTAGGTTTGCAATGAAAAGAAGTCATCTCTAAAAGCTCAAAGCTGATAATATGAGGAATAAATTCAGCTCCTGTAGTGAAGAATCCTTTGTTTTGGTTTATTCACCTCAGAAATGTGTAGAAGGGCAATGTCAGTAAATCAACTGACAGCCAAAAACCTGTCTTAAAAAAAAAATTGCAGACTAGGAGCTGTCAGTTTCCTGCCTGGTAATTTAAAATACTAATAAAAACAGAAAAACTATGACAGGATACTGATTTAAACAATAAAGTAGAAAACCTATGGTTTTTTTTGATGTACAATTTTCCCCCTTTTTGAAATGATCCCCAAGAAAAATTCATACTCCAAAGAGCTCAGTTGCCTTTAAACGTTTTAAGATGTCCATGCTTAGATCTGAAATTTGAAGATGGATCTTACTTTTCTAGGATGAATCAAAACAGTGGATTGTTTGGTTGCTTCCCACTCTCTTACATACCTAGCCAGCTTCTGTAGTTTAATAAAAGAGAGAAGTTGATTGTATTTTTGATTCAAAGATCTTGCTGTGCTTTCGTAGACAAGTCAGAAGCTGTAGAAGAAACGTGAACATAAGAAAGAAGCAGAGCCAAAAGAGAATACAGAAGTTCTTGCTAAATTTTTAGATGATGGTATCAATTTTTAGAACCTTGGAAGAAGCAATTTCATTTCGCTACTGATGTGTTTGTTTGAGTAGAGCCATTAAAAGCATGGGAATAATAGTCTGTGAGCATGACTCATGCTGTTTTTCCTTGTCTTCCTCACACTAGTAAAAATTTAAAAGCTTCCCACATTATTGTCAAAAGTTTCTTGTGGCTAAGAAGGTAAATGCAGCAAATCATCTCCTGTTAGCAGGTGAATTACAGGTTTTCTATTCGGGAAGAACCAACAAATATTTCTGTGCAAGGCCCAACAGTTGGTGTGCTTTGAGCTTGGAACAGAAAATGCAGAGATGTTTTGCAAACTGAAGCAGTTTTGAAAACAGAAATAGGAAAACTAAGAACTTAATGTTCCTCTCTGCACCAAGAATGGCTTTCACATTATGCAGGGCACATTAATGAAGAAATTAACAAAAAGCATTTAGGACTATAATTTCAAGAGAATTGTAACCAACTTCTATGTACAAAATATTTGCACTGATGGCAAAAGGTATGCTAATGAAGAGAAGGTACAGTGTTACATCCAAACTAAATAGGCTGTGCAGGGAAGGATAAGGCATACATTTTCAGAAACTTTTAAATTTTCCCTGTTTTTCTCATCTGAGTAGACTCATGTGTGTCTTTTTCAGGTGATAGTGACTACATAAAGTTCAGGGACATATTTTAGAATAAGATTTATGCTTACAGCTGTAGCTTCCCCCTGTCTAAAGCATACTGTTTTTCTAGGACTAACATAGAATTGTGACTACAGAAGTATTACGGTTTCTTGTTGGATCCAGAGGTTTGATCTAGGTGTCAGATGCTGTGAATGCAGAGAGTTATGAGCCTCTGCTCTCTGCTGGCTCAGCTATAAATGATTCGTGGCCATGTGAGTTAGTGATCCAGGCAGCAAGGCCTTGTTATCACCATGTCTACCATATGCTATGTCACGCAACCAAGATCTTTGACCTTGGATCCATTGAATAGTAATTTTTCCCTGTCTGCTGCAGGCAACTCTCACAATAAGGTAAATCCCATTTAGGTTTTTTTTTAATATATATATAATTTATTTCTTGAACTATTCTCTTTTTTTACAAAGGGAAATTGGAATCTTCTGCAATTGCTATTGCTATTTGTTCTTCCTCCTTCATAAATATTAACCTTTTCACTATCCCTGGTTGGCCTGAGTTAGTTGGGGAATCAGAATTTCCTGCTTTCACATGTCAGACTGCAACGAATGCTGCTTTACAGTGTGCTGTAGCCTTTCTGATGGCTTTGGTTTTAACATAAGCTGGTGGGACAAGCTGTCATTTGTCACTCTCATGATGCTTTCCTTGTAAATGGGTTCTTCGACATCCTTTGCCCAGAGGACAATGAGACATTCTTTTCTAGTCCACTCAGTTTATTTTCTTCCACTGCTTATTGCTCTGCTTGTGCCTGATGTGGAGAGGCAGTTACTAGCCTTTATGAATCTGCAGCAGACATTAACCTGAGGCACTGACACAGGTATTTTTGTGATCCAAGGAAGATGCTAAACAGCTGAGGTAGGAGGGGGGTGGCTGTACCAATGAATGGAGCTGGTGCACTGTAGAAACCTTAGCTAATTACCTCTGGATGAAGAAATCGTCAAGGTCCGCTGGCCAAGATGTTGGAGGCTGTTACCTGAGCAGTTCCTGAGCCCTGGGCAATGAGCCAGTGCAGCTCACAGGCTGTGCCAGCCCATTAGCAGTAAGCTACTAATATGACATATCCCTCACGACTTGCATAGTGTGAAGCCAGCTCTGGATTTAGTCCCAGATCCAAGTTCCTACATCATGTGTTTTTTTCCAGAATTCCAGTTTGTATTAGAAACAAATAAACGCATACAGAAACCTACCATTTGTAGTTGAAAACAAAAACAACCCCCCCACACATACACAGCTGATAAAGTGGTGTCTACTTCAATGTAGGAAAACACAAGAAGTGTGAGCATACCAGATATCTTATGTTGGTGCTAACATTAAGCTCTGAAGCACCATGAGACCCTTTCGAAATCATCTCATGACCAAGTTGCACAAGAAAAGTATAGCAGGCCCAAGGCCACACTTCAAGCAAAGAATTTCTACTGTTGAAATGTCAAAATAATTAAAGAGGTTAAAGAGTTTCCTTAGACTTCTCTATACTGGAATTGCTATCTACTGACATAGATATATACATTGGAGCTGCAGAAGAGACAAAGGGGTATCTGAGTGATCATGTGATTCAAACTTTTCATTTCCTAATCATGATATTGTCTGCACCATTGCCTTCTTCAAGAACTGAATATCATGCCAAGGATGCACACTCGTGGTCATACAACCTAACCTATCTGAAGCAGGCATTTGTTTCTCTTCTGCTGCTAGGGGATAACACATTGAACCAGGCTGTGGGACAGATCTGAAAGAAATGTGGCATAGGCTACAGAAGCTTTGTCAGCTATGTATATTCCTCTAGTCTCCTTATGGCTACCCATACCTCTGGTTTGGCACAAGGCAGTGGGTGGTGCAGAAGGAATGAGAGGCTGGCAGCTAACTGTGAAAAATGGTGTGGCTGCAAGAAATTTGGTCATTGAACAATACCCAGTATCTGAGGTTTTAAGGTCTGGTTGTAGGAGGAGTCTCTTAAAGAGTAAGTTTAAAGATGAGGCTTCTCATTGGTAGAGCTATCACTTGTGGATTTAGTCTCTAAAATGACACCTAAGATATCTTAAAGCTCTTTGTCTCATGAGGGTTGTCCAGGGAAGCTCAAGCAACACTCCAGAGGTGGAAGGCAAGGCAGTTAAGTGAATACAACAGAGGAGGGTCAATAGCCCTGCCAGCCAAAAAGCATAGCATCCATCCTGACTTGCCTATAAATCTTACCGAGTAAGTAGTGTCTCGGGAAGCACCTTGCTTTCTTCTGTGGAAGGATACAGCTAAGCAGAGTGCTGTCAGAAACAAAACACTTTATTGGGCAATTGGTAACAGATTGTTCCTGGAAAAGTGGAGTTCCCTTTGAGAAAAGCAGGCTTGTGATAGGACTGTGCTGTAGGACCACTGTGCAGTCTGGCAGCTCTGACAGGGGCAAGTCAGAGAAGGAGCTTTGCTTTGAAGAAGAAAGGATGTGTTAAAGGGTCTTCAAGACAAGCTGGGAAAGGATAGAAAGTGACCATATAACGATTCATACTACTGCTGCCAAAATAACATAGTTGTCTTTAGTATATATCTTTTGAAGACAACAGGAATGTACACAAGAACCAGCTTCAGTTGGTGGATTAGATGATAAACTGGGACAACAAGGCAACTACTGCCTTCTGGGTCCTGTATCTTACAGGTGGAATATGACCTAATGAAGGAATGGGTGAAGGCAAGTGACATCTCCTGGAGCTGATTTCATAGAATGCTTAAGGTTGGAAGGGACCTCTAGAGATCATCTAGTCCAACCCCCCTGCACATGCAGGGTCACCTAGAGCACGTGGCACAGGACTGCGTCCAAGCAGGTTTGGAAGATCTCCAGAGAAGGAGACTCCACAACCTCTCTGGGCAGCCTGTTCCAGTGCTCTGTCACTCTCAATGTTAAAAAATTTTTCCTTAAGGTCATGTGGAACTTTTGGTGCTTCAGTTTGTGGCCATTACCTCTAGTTCTAGTAGTGGCCACCAGTGAAAAGAGGTCAGCACCATCCTCCTCACTCCCTCCCTTGAGATACTTATAGACACTGAATACACTGTATATATATTATATACGCTGTTTGCACCCCAAACTTATTGTTCTGGTTTAGCCAAAATGGCAATAAGGTGAGTTCTTGGTACCAGAACTCTGAGATAGGTAAGAAGGATGGTAAGTCTTCACAAGGTTTGGCTGAACTTTTGTGTGTGTGTGTATGCGTGCACACGTGCGCATACATTTGAGTCTGGCATTCTATTACTGTTTTTGGCTCTGGTTAGAATTGGACATTTCTCATAATACCACGCAATTTCTGACAGGAAAAGTTTTTCTCTTCTCTTTTTTTTGTCGTAGCTTTCACAGTTTTTACAGTCCCTACTTTGTTTGGATCAGGCGGTAATCTTTCTTTAGAAACCCAAAGTCTCTGAAAAGTTATAGGTCTATCAAAAAGCAGCAGTTTAATTTTATAGGCACACCTGTGAATTTAATTCTCTCTCTAAAACTTCTCTTAAGTCCTTAAAGGGTCATTCCAAACTTGAGGGGGAAGTTATGGTTGCATCGCCTCAGTAAACTATACAATATATAGATATATTGAACCTGCCTGTTGAGTGTTCATTCAATCTGAAACCTAGCCAAGTTGCTTGCAATTCCAAAAGGCACTGCATTTAAAATGAAAAATTTCCTTTATGATAAAGGTCTACTTATTATTTTTTTCAGTTTATTTCTTACTGCTGTCATCCATTTGTAACTGCCAACAGCTGCTAGTAAGATCAATGGTAATTAAAAGTTTTATGCAACTGAGGAAACAGTTGTGAACTGTAATTTCTAAGACATGGATTTTCTTTTTCTTCCCTTTCTTTTTAAACTGAAGTATTATAGACTCTCTATAATATAGAAGTATATCAGATTCTATATAGAAGTATATCAGATTATAGAGAGTGTATAGAAAGTGTAATTCTCACTGTCCTGAGGGGACAGCTGAAGGGCAGAGGGAAGTCTGGGCTGTAGCATTCCTGCCTTTTAACGGTGGTACATTTGCTGTTAAAACTATCAGTGATACAGAACTGTAACAGTAACAACAGCAATTCTTCCAAGAGCTTGACAAAAAAAAACTTATGGCATGAGCTAGAAAGTTATCTAAACTTTTGTCTTTCTAGCTCATACAGTAAGTTACCTAACATTTTGCCATGTAAAAATATAGATAACATCATTTTAAGCAATTATTAAAACATGTTGTTTGGCAGATATGTGGTAGTGAATTTTCAATTCCATTTTCTCTGAACAGATAGCCTAAGCCAAGCCAAATTTCAAAATTATCCAAAAGTTTGCTTGAAATGAGAAAAAGAAGAAGCAAAATGTACTTATCAGCACAGGCAACAAGGGACTTTCACTGCTAAAATTCAGACTAAAGTACATTTGGTTTACAGTAGAGCGAGACTTTGAGCCTTTTCTGAATCTCTTTGAGCCTAATTTCACTAAACAAAAGATTCTGAGAACTCTGGACTGTCTGTTTTCATGGATATTCACTGATTTTTATTTTTATTTATTTTTGGTAGTTTGGTGTAGGTAAAATTGCCACTCTGATGCAGACAGTGAGAGCTGTGACACTTACTTCAGTAGGGCCAGGCTTTCTGGAAACCTATTACCTGAGGAGCAGCCTTCTCATGGCTGACAGGTATTCCGAGTGCCTCTCTGAACCCTTTGAGGCTTTCCTGTCAGTATGTGTGTGGAATATTTGTTCTGCTTTTCAGTGGATTTTTTTTTAATAATAAAAAAGACTGAAAAGCCAATGATAGCAAATTGCACTGATTACAAGACACTTTGGGGAAGCTTAAGGTCCGATCCTCTCCCCAAACACAAGTACTTAACCTTGCTTAAGCTGAGGGGCTTCCATTGACCCTCAACAGTGCAATTTGCATGCTGTAAAGTAGCTCTGTGCTTGCAGAGCTTGGCTAGGCAGGAGCCCTTTGCAGCTATTACTAGACAGAACAATTTATTTTGTCCTCAGTGATGAGGATAACTCCTATTGTAGCTGTTACATAGTGGATGGGCAGCAGATGCAAGATGCTTTGGCTTTACTGGGAGCTAAATTAGCCAAGGTCAAACCACTAGGGATAGGAGAGTGCTGACCTTACCCAGCTGTCAGCAAAACCAGCAAGTACCTGGGGCCACTCATATTTTACAGCAAGAAAACCATCCTAAGTTTATCTCCTTTAAAATAAGTAAACAAAAGAAACCTTCTCTGCTCAGTGCCTGTGGGGTAGAGAAGGCAGTGACCTCGGTCCAAAGAGCAAGGGAGATGTGCTGGTCCAGCAGCCACCATAAAGAATGCTGTGTATATCCTCTGTAGTTGAACCCTGCTTCTGAGACAGTGGAAGTGAGGAACCAAAGAAAGAAAGAGTCTGGAAAAAGTGGAATTATAAAGTGATGAAGTAGAGGAGAGATATAGAAGGCATGATTAATATAAAATCTTCTTGTGAAGACCTGAAGTATTCCGATTTCTATTTTGTTTTATTATACATCTTAACACCATTTTCTGTTTGTTCTTTAGCTCTAGAAAAACACTAATTGCTCCATATTTTGCAAATAATAATGAGTTTAATAGATTAAATCTGTGGTAACATCTACGCAACCCTAACAAAGCTGGGTAGTTTGTAATCTACTGCATTAGGATTTCTATTCTTATTACAGTGGCAAGAGGGAATATGACAACAAGGGAAACAATTCTAAGAGCATGCAAACAAAATCCAGGAAGCTAGGAGTCTTCTGACTCAGAATAAAATGAATTTATAATGAAACAGCCTTCACAAAAGGGAGCCTTTGATTCTTCACTGAATGTTATTTTCTAGAGGTATTTGACAGTGTTGTTCATATCTTGGAATCTAGAGAACAAAGAGAAATGATTTTCATTTCTTTTCTACTAAAACATTCCCTTGATGTTTGAGTTCAGTTTTGGTAATACTCTAATAGGTTGCACTTATACAGCTCTCCATTTTAAAACCTGTAGTTTCATATGCATACTGAACCTCACATAACCTCAGAGAGTTGACGTTAGTTATGTCCTTGAATCACAGAAGAGGAAACTGAGGCACTGAATGCAGTCTCCTTAGTATTGCGTAATGCGTCAGAGGCAGAGTTGAAAGGACAGCCCAAAAGGTTTCTCCTGGCTTTACCCCCTGCATCTGCACGCTGAAGTTAGATACCCACTTCACTTACCATGATGCCCTCTGCCTGATAGATTTTATTAATTTTTCCTGGGGGGTAGCACCTAGGATTGCAGAAGCATGAGAAGTAGCATTTTAAAAATATTGATTAATGATTGGAAAATATTGGTTAGAATGGAATATGTCAGTAAAATTAGGATTTTGATAGAGGTATATGAGTGAATCTTGTTGTAGTGATCTAGGGAAGCACCAGAGTGGAGAAAGGTTGTTTGCTTGGAAACTGTTAAGGGTATTTTATGTGTTTGTTCTTTCTTTACCAATAGCTTTGCCTTTGAACTCTCAGGGGCAACATGCTACGCTAGCTGGATCTTTGGTCTGAATGGGCATGATGGCCTTTATGGTCTACAGGTCTGTTACTGTCCTTCCTGTGCCTGTGAAGGGGAGGGATAACTTACCCTTACCTCAGTCACTCCTTAACTTCATCACAGTTTGCACTGGAAAATGACAATTCGGGGACTTGTGTGGCTAAGGCAAGGGCACGTAGTCCTGTTAATAGATGTTTACAAAGGGGGCAACTTTGGCAAAAATAGAGAATTTTTAGAGAATTTAGAGAATATCTTAAAAGTGCTTCAGCTGGGCTTGGCGGTGTTTCTCTCTCTTATGGCATTAGCCTTTTTTTTTTGTCATTATACCCAGTTTAAGATAGATGCATGAGTAAGAAAGTAAATCAAAAAACAAACCAAGCACTACATTATCAGTACAGTCCATCATGTTTTTTTACTTTATTTTATATGTATGGAACTCAAAGAGCTGAAAAAATATTCTTTTTCTATTAAGAGTCTTATACATAAGTCTGGATGAATTATTTCATTGTATGTCTGTCTCTTGGACATGCTTTTATGTATGTATTTATGCATATACACAGATATATATATATATGTATATAGACAAATGCTTATCTGAATTTTTATTTTTTTTTATTTTTTACATGCGCTGATGCATTGCTTCTATTTGTTTCCTGCAGCACAAATAGATACCAGCGCTTGATCTTGCCAAGGAGTTGAAGGGCCAGTTAGTGTTAGTGAGAAGCTTATGCTCTGTTAGATCTCATCAGAAGGTTTTACTTTACCACCATGATAAGCACAGACTCTTATAGGAACATATCAGATTTGACAAGGAATAATTGCACACAGCAAGCCATAACAGGGATTTGTCTGTTGGCATGTGTCATTGGCAAAGATCAGTCTACTAACCACTGTCTCCATTTACTCTTCTGAAATAATGTTGGTGAATTGGGGGAAAATTTTGAAAGAATTGCCAATAAAAAAGCTAAAAGTGCTAATTTTAATGGTGGCTCTTTGGCTACCCAGCAGGTGGTCTCTGTTCATCTCTGACTCATAGTTCCTACTGAATAGCAGTGTGATGGCTGCTTCATAGAATCATAGAATGCTTAAGGTTGGGAGGGACCTCTAGAGATCATGTAGTCCAACCCCCCTGCACACACTGGGTCTCGTAGAACACATGGCACAGGACTGCGTCCAAGCGGGTTTGGAAGATCTCCAGAGAAGAAGACTCCACAACCTCTCTGGACAGCCTGTTCCAGCGCTCTGTCACCCTCACAGTTAAGAAATTTTCCTTAAGTTCCTGTGGAACTTTTGGTGCTTCAGTTTGTGGCCGTTGTTACCTCTAGTTCTGTTAGTGGCCACCACTGAAAAGAGGCCAGCACCATCCTCCTCACTGCCTCCCTTGAGGTACTTATAGACACTGATTAGATCCCCTCTCAGCCTACTCTTCTCCAGGCTGAACAGGCCCAGTTCCCTCAGCCTCTCCTCATAGGGCAGATGTTCCAGGCCCCTGATCATCCTTGTAGCCCTGCGCTCGACTCTCTCCAGCAGCTCCACATCCCTCTTGTACTGTGGGGCCCAGAACTGGACACAATACTTCCTAAATGAACCAGGTCATCGTTTCATGGGCTGACAAGGGATCTTATTGCATGTGTACAATAACAATGTTCATTCAAAGTAAAACAGCCCACCTGTGTTTCAGCTCATCTGTGGAAATAATGCTTTTCCCATTTACTTTGTTTAGATTCTTCAATTTTTGATACAAAAAAAAAATCCCTTTAGCAGATTCCACTTTTCCCCCTACATTTTGTACAGTTTGATTCTCCTATTAATGAAAAAGAAGTCACTGAACATTGTTAAAATTTCTTCATCTTGTGACTCTTCAATCAACAGAACAATAAGAACCCATTGTGTTCTTTGCAGTTACTGAATAATAGTCCCAGTCCCAATAGTTCACTTTGTAAGATATTATTTTTATAAATTCTCATCTCCACCCACTCTTTTTTTATGCAATGATGGCATGGGAAGAAGTGACTCACTTTTCACTATTGCCTAGTGCAGTTTCCAATAATGATAACATGAGTTTGAGCTTCTAAAACAAACATACATACATTATGTGGGTACATAGATGGCAAAAGTACTTCCTCTCTTGCCCACTCTCTCCCCCTGCCGTTTTTTTTTTTACCCTTGACAAAAATCCCACAGACAGCTCAGCTGTATTTGTGGATCTAAATCTGGAAAGGGTGCACAGCATAGAATATTTCTGTCATGGATGGCCAGGCAAAGATTTTACTGTGGTTACATCTTTTCAGGTAGAGAATATACGCAGGTGAGAAGGTGAGAGGGAAGTACAGCCTGCTTCCTCTTCCCATTCAACTCTCACTTCAATGTTGGCTCAGAAGTATTTTTCACTTTTTAAGGAAAATCTAGCCAATGTCCCAAACTTCTTCTGACTGTGATAAACTATGACCAAGTACCAAATCAGAACTATACTGCTTTCATCTAAAAAATCACATTTTAGCCTTCAGATTCATCAGGAACTAATTATTTCTCTCCTAATTTGGGATTTTGATTTAGAAGTTTCATGATGCCGTCATGACTTTTTTTTTTCTTTTTCTTCCTCATTTGTTCCTGCTGGACTAGTCTAAAGTGCAAAGTGGATGAATAACTTTTGGGGCCCTCCATGTAACTTTGATCTCCCTCTTGCAGTCAGCAAGCCATAAAAGTTCTGGAATGGTTTCCTGTTTCTTCCTTCTGGCAACAGGACAGAAGGACATCATGTTTGATTTCTCTTTCCAGTCATGCTCTGGGGCTTAAAGCTAAATGTTGATGAAAATTGTTCTACTTCTGCCTTTTTCCTTCCATCTTTCCCTAGGAGAAATGACCAAACTTCTGTATTCAGCATGCTGAACCCACCAGCCAGCAGGCTTGCCCACCTACTGACATCCTACTCCCCTCAGATGTCACTTGTACAAGAAGAGATCTATTATATTCTATTTATATCCCATTGCTTTTAGACTTGTATTATCTAGCAATACCATGAACATCCCCAGAGTACTCCCAATTTGGCAGAGGATTCTCCTGAAGCAGCAATCTGGCAAAAGACCTTGATTCAAGATACTTAGGGAAGACTTAGGAAATGGTTCAGAATTAGTAAAGCATGAGATTGCACTGTCTTTAGAGTTGAAATAAAACTTGTACTTTCCCCATCCTTAGGAACATTTGGGAGAGGGGAAAAATGTATTTTGGATTGAAGCAGATCTATTGAAATATGTGTAGACAGAAAAATCTGACAAACTAGATCTGAAAATCTGGAAACAGAATGTCAGCATTGTGTCCCCATTCTAAAGATGGGATTTGGTTTAGCAAAGGTCCCTGAACTGTGTTTTATGGTGGGTATTCTGGGAGTCCAAACTCCTGGAACTCCCATCTCCTTGCCAGCTGGGATTAACTACATCTTAACTACATCTGAGATTCTATGACTGCATCGGGGAGACTAGAAAGCATCTTGTCCTAGCTCATTGGTTTAATGCCTCTGAGAGATCAGGTGTGTGGGTTCTTCATGTGTGTGTGTGGGGGCAGGAGTTGGGGTTTGTGTGGGGGGATTGTTTGTTTGGTAGTAGCTGAAATTGCCACAGTCCCCCAGATGTTTTGATTTATGAATTTCTGTTGTTTTTTTGTTGTTGTTGTTTTAGAAACAGCAAAATATTCCAGTGAAATATGTCTTCCCCTCATTATTATGATGTCCTAAGCCACAGAATCTAAACTGCTGTTATATTTCAGATGAAGAAGTGAACATCTACTAATTGGTTCCTTAGTTTCTATTCTGTTTGCTTTTTACCATTATAGAAAGTACAGGTTTCTCGGAGAGTCTTTTGTAGTTCCTTCTGGAAGAAAAAGTAATTACTGAAAGCCAGTTCCCTCCTATTTGCAAAACTTTAATACCATACAGATCTATAAGACCTCAACATCTCTCTTGTCTCAGGTGAAAAATGAATCCTATTTGATGACTGACCTTCCTATGAACAAGGAGCTTTTCCAGAAAGACATCAGATCTATTGGTTCCCAGCTGCTGCTAGATAAAAATCATTATTAGTGCACACAAGGGAAAACTAGTTGCACTGCTGAAGCTTAGCTCAATTAACATATTTCTTAGAAAACTCCTAAAATAATATGAGCAAACCTGTATATAATATGTGAATGCAAAATTGTTAGGATTTGTCGAGATGAACAGTAAAAGTCAAACAGCTAGAAAGGCACCTTGGAGAGTTTAGTTTGGATTTGCTCTCCCTCTGTTCTGAAAGGACAAATAGATGACATAGGGTTAGAAAGTCTTTCGCTTGGTTGCTTAATTTCTTTCTTCTTTCCTCATGTACAAATGGAGGCAGCGTGTGCTCAGTTCATATAGCGATTAATTGCATGAATCCATTAATTGCTCATTAATGGAATAGCTGACCATTGTGTAATAGCATACTGCTTTTGGGGTTGGGGCACAAGTGGAATGTGATAGTAAGAATCTACTTGGAAGTGCCTGGCTGAAATAGCGGAACCTTAGTCTACTGTTTTAAACATCTAAATTAAATGCCATGCACTGCTTAATGTCAGTGAACTGGGCTGTGTATTTACAGCTTCTCTCAGCAATCAGCTGGAGTGAAACTTCTGAGCTCCAGCATAACATCCCTTGCCCTGATGGCCCCATACTGCAGAGGAGTAAAATGAGATAATCTGCTTGTTTCACTTTTCTGCCTGGCACAGCTGAGCTAGCAATGAACCAAGGCTTTTTCATACCTGGTAAAGGAGAGCAATATTTTTTATTTTGTTCAGACATGGATTTTTTTATATGATTTGGAATAAGGAAATTTCTTGTCCCACCTTACTCCCCAAAATAGGTCCTAATGGATATGCCAGAATCTGGCTCAGGATCTTCAAAGCGCTTTGAAATCCTCTGAAGACAGTAGATAATTATACTTTGTTATTATCACAATCTCCTGCTCCCTGCAATGCAGCTGAAAAAAAAAATCTCTCTACATTTTTAAAAGAAAGCTATTCCAGTTAAAGATATTTTTGAGAAGAAAACAAGGAATAGTCATTTGAGAAATATTTGTAGTTAATTTTCATGTGTTTTTTTTCTTCATTAGCCTCCTACTTGCTCCCAACCAGTGCTCCTTCCCCAAACCAAAGTAAATTCTGTTATCTGGTGAAATGCAATACAAAGCTGGATGTACAAGAGGAATCTAGGAAGAGACTGTACTCAGTAATCCAATTCTGAGATGCTTGCTTCTTATCCTGTATTGTTCCTTCTTTGTCCTATTGAAGCTCCAATGTGTTCCTTGTATTATTTTATATTTCTCAAGCTTGGTCTCTAATGGCTAGGTATAGCTGGCAATTACTGCCACTTAATTTTGTTCTTTTCCTTCAGAACGGAAAGTTAAGGGTTTTGGTAGATTATGGAAGTCATATATCTGATAGTTCTCCAAGTTGATGCTGTAATTGCCTACTGGATAACTCTACAATATCAGGAAAGTATTCCATGAGGGGTGCAGGCAGAGCCAATTTCTTTAGTTTCTTTAGAATTCAGTTGGATAAAATGATCTTGTTATGCTTCATGTAGGAGGATTAAGGTGTAGGGCTGACTTTTATAGGATAAGTGAGTCCCCAAAATGAATTCCCTATCATTTTATATAACTTCACTTTTTTTCTTTTTCTTTTTTTTTTTCCCCTCTGAAAGTGATTCAGTTGGTGTTCTAAGACTTGCAGCATTATTCAACTGTAAAAACAGAGCACGTAATGTTGGGAATTCAGAGATGAGTTTGCTGGTACAGTGACAATAAGCCATTGTGAATAAGGTTGTGGAGAAAAGATATTTTTAATTAAAATCAATTAACACAAAATTGGAGTCTCTGATCTTTAATTGTTCAGAGTGACTTGAAATTCTGAAACTCTTTGGACTTTGTCCACTGGCATGAGATAGGCATACCCCCATGAATTATGCTGAGTCAAGATTATGTTCCTGAAGGTAATATATCCTTCCCTCAAGTCAATATGGCTCAAGAGAATGCACTGAAATTACCCTCAGGTGGCTGCCCCCATGTTAGCGCTGTGCTCACGTTGCACCTACGAGGCTGCAGTTTCGGGCCCACATCCTATAGCTCTTGTTGTCACAGTGTTAATGCACTGAGCTCTTCTGTGGTGCTAATTGAGAGAAGGCCTGTTCAGGGAGAGAGTCAGAGAGTCCATGTGCTGGAGCGATGCTCATTTGCTTCTCTGTTGAGGGGTGACCATGCAAATCAATTGTGGCCCCTTGTAGTGCTTGAGATGGCCTGTGTAAGTTGGAAGGTACTACAGAGCACGAGCTAAGGCTTTAGGGGCAGCAGGCATGTGCAGGCACAAGAAGATGGTGATGTGGGTGCAGTGTGGGCTGAGCTCTGTGTGATCCCTGCCCTGGCTGCCTCCATGCCCGCTGGGAGCACAAGGAGAGCCACCAGCAAGCCTTATTCAAAAAATGGATTTGGTGTGACTCAGGCCTGTGTTTGGCTTAGCAAACACATTTTCATCCATCACTGCTTTCTTCTTTTTCACTTTATTCAGACCTGTGAGAGTTTTAATGATGCTGCTCTGCCGAGGGAATTTTTGTTGCCGTTGCCTGTGACCGACTGCAGTTCCCTTACAGTTGTGGGGACGCATGAATCAATTTTAATGTTTCAGCATGTATCTCACATCACAGTAACCAAAGCCTGTGTTGCCAACCTCAAGCATGCCCTTAAAATAAGCATTTAGCTAAGTCATGACTTTTTTTGATTAGTTTTTTTTTCTTTGCTTCCTAGTTTGATCTATATTTATTTCGTGTTTTCAGCTTTTCTCTCTGAGAACTAGAAAAGAAATAATCACATGAAAGATGCTTGTGCAAGTCCCCAGCTGCAGCTGTGATTAG
Organism: Tinamus guttatus; assembly: GCF_059628265.1. NCBI lineage: Eukaryota > Metazoa > Chordata > Aves > Tinamiformes > Tinamidae > Tinamus > Tinamus guttatus. The sequence continues at coordinate 965,323 of NW_028289007.1, read as the reverse complement.
AGCACTAGATTAGTAATAAAACTATAAGGGTTGGCTCTATCACAGGAGTACAGCTACATCCATTTAGCAGACCTAGTCGGGAGTTAGAAAAAGGCCTTCAGCCAGCACTGTGGGCAGTGTCCCATATAGAGACTTAATCCACTTGAAGCTCTTCCTGCTGGTCAGCAGCTTGTACTTTGGTTTGGAGTTTGGACATCTCTGGCTAAGGGTTTAAAGACCATTGTGGGGTGCAGCCCATGGGAGCATGCTGGAAATAATTTTCTCTTGAACAGTTGGTTTCCTGAGGGATAAAGAGATGGAAATGGATAATGGGATTTCTGGAGGATGCATCAAAATATTAGGGCACAAAGACAGCCTCTGGAGTTTCAAGGGTTTCAAGCAGCTGCAGGTTTTTTCCTGCAGCCCACCTTTCTCCCAAGGCTGCCTCACTATTCTCAGCAGAGTTCCTAGAAGTGCCTTGCTAGCGGAGTTGCCCTGGGGCATACACCAGCCCCTTGCCTGCCCTGCAGTCAGGAGATGGCCATCCAAGACAGGATGACTGTTTCGTGCCTCCTTGGTTACCAAATAGGCTCATAAAAAGAGGGCTGACTTAAGCGGCTGACTGCTTCACCTATGGATTGCACCAGTTTTATTTTAAAGTTGTTGTTGCCAATATATTAATATCACTGCTATTTAGTAAGGAAAAAAAAATACTGGCAAAAATTACTTGGGTAACAAAGCCTAGTTTCTCCCAACAGCAGGAAGCCAGAAGAGATCTTGGTCTGTAGAACATTTGCTTCTCCTGTTTCATGAACACCCTGGCACAAACAGAGCACCTTTCAGTGAAGAGAGTCAAGATTAATTTCTGTGCAGTAGTTCATGAGGATTATACAATCTGATAGTCTATTTACTCATTCAAATATTGAAAAGATTTCCATTTTTGTTTTGAAATGTAGGGGAAATTGTGCTTCTTTGTCCATTAGTTTCCTTTCTCCTGTTATTTACAATATTACTTTGAAACATAGGAAATTTAATCTCTTTATGAGGAAGAACTTCTTTCCTGTGAGGGCGACAGAGCCCTGGAATAGGCTGCCCAGAGAGGCTGTGGAGTCTTCTTCTCTGGAGATCTTCAAAACTCGCCTTGATGCCGCCCTCTGCCCCGTGCTCTAGGTGTCACAGGCTAGGGAGGTTGGACTAGACCTCTAGAGGTCCCTTCCAACTTTAACCATTCTGTGTGTGATTCTGTACGTTCAATCCAATTTTGTCAGTAAGAGCAGCTCGAAGGGTGGTCAGAGTGGGAAACCCTTCTAGGTGTACTTTTCAGAAAAGCATATGTTGAGCGTGAGGGTCAACTAGGGGTAGCAAAAGCCCCTCCACCTGCTTGGACCAGCTCCATCCAGGACACCAGTCTTTGCTTTCAGAATTTAAGTCTTAAGAACAAAGGCCTATTTGAATGAGAAAAACTGAAAAGGCACCTTCAAGACCTCCACAAGTGGCCACTGGGGACTCACCGCTTGGAGAGTTTGAATCTGAGATAACTTCATAGTTTTTGTGGGAGCTTCTCTGCATCTGGGAGAGGATGGTGCTTCACCCACAGTGTAGAGCGCATACCCAAAGCAGAGCAAGACTGTAGCCTGCCTTTCTGTACCACAGGCTTTTAATAACTTCATAGCAATGACATGAGTAATCCTGTGACTATTCTGTAGTGGTGACAAGAAGCTGGAGATAGTAGTGTGTACAGTTTTCCCATTATGTACTCTAGATACGGTAGGGCAACAACATGTGAATCCAGAAGTATATTATTTAAATAAAACCCAACCTCTACTATAACACTATGGCATCTCTCCTGGAAATATCTGTTGAAATGAATAGCGATGATAATTGAAGGGTCCTGCTAGTATTACTAGACAATGTTTTATTCATTGCAATGATCCAGAGGTCCCAATTTATCTTGGCCCAGTATATAAGCACACACATGCACACACTAAAAAAAGTTCCTGTCATCTTACCCTCCTAGTATAACATGAGACAAGTGACAACTCTGTTTTGAGCTAGGGGCACCTATGTTGAAACACTGGAGAATATTAAGCTCCTCCAGGACATCGTGGTGCTCTTCAGGCAGTGGTCCAGGTGTGTTATTCCCAGAGCAGAGGAGCATCCTGGGCCCCACAAATTTCTCAGGCACAGAAGCATCACTGAGCCTCAGAAATGACAGGTGAAAAATACACAGAAAAAACTTTGGCAGACATATCTTATATAATCCTGAAAAGGCCAGGAGAGAAGGTTTTTTGTACATTTTATTTATTTATTTATTTATACTGTGTGCTGGTAGGAAAATGTGATCTCCTGTTGCGTGACACCTGGGAAGCAGGGCTTGGTGTTCCCTGTCAGAAAGCAGCATTTGTATAACAAATGCCACACTCTGCTGCCAATTTTTTTTCCTGATAGAACAATTTGCAAGATCCCAAATTTGGGGGAACTATTGAGTTCAGAGAGAGTAACAACACAGCTGAAAGTGCTACATAAACAACATATGTTAGGTGTCTGATGTGCAAAACTGCTTAGTTCCATACAGAGCAGTAAAAACTGTATGGAACATAATAGCCCAATCTTGGATTTTAGCAGTGCGAAGGAGTACTAAAAAGCAGCAACGTGAATCTCTATTTAATTTTATAGTAAGATTATAGGGTTTTTTCTTACATTCTACTGGATGTTTGCATAAGGGAAACTGGTATACGAGTTGGATGTCAATGAAAAGGCCCAGTCAGAACACAGGCAGAGTGATTAGTGTTGGATTCCCCTCAAATAACTTTTGCCATAATCATCAGGCCTAAGCCGCCTATCTAGGCAACCTCTCCAGCCAAAAGAGAGGCACCTCCTGAGGATGACTCATTCCTCTTTAGAAGGACATCTAAAATAGGCAGGATGATTTGTCATCTGAAGGTGATTTGCACTCTCCCCTCATTACAGAGAAAGCTTTAAATGGCTCACTTAGACTTATGTGCTTATCCTTTAGATAGTCAGAGCTGGCAGGGAAGAATATTTTAAGTGTTGAAAAAGTCTGTGCTTAGGAGGGTATCTGAGCAGGACTGCTCAAAGGCAAGAGCTTGAGTTACTCTCTGAAAGTCCAACCTTGCTGGGCCTGCTGCAGCCAGTGCCGAGTCCTTTGTTTTCATGACATCCAATAAAAATTTCTGCAACAGCTCTAAACAGCCCGCTGCAAACTGTTATTTTCTCAGTCTTGGCTTGTGTGTTCCAAATCGATTGCAGTTTCTGCTTTGTCTCCAGATTCATATTCATGTGCTGTCATATTTACTGCTTTTCTTATGAACTGTGCTGCTGGTGTTCTGACAAGTGAGTGCTGCCTTGGTGGTGGCATTACTGCAGGGCATTTGTGCTGTGCCTACAATGACAGGGCCTGACATTCAAAGCTTGGCTTCATCCAGTTGCTTGAGGGGGGCCGTGAGTGAATTCTTGCCTGCAAGCTGCAGCCTTGATGCCAAATCTTTTAAGGAAGCCTGTATCTCAGAGGTGAGAGCTCCCCTTCTCCCTGCTCATTAGGTGGTAGGATCTGCTACAGTGCTTTGACTTCTACTGTGCCACAGGCAAGAGTTGCTGCTGTTTTTTGCATTTTACCTGGATCATCGGCATTCTACCTCTCTGCATGTGGGACTTGGATTAGGTATCAGATTCAGGAAGAGGCTGTAAGATGCAGAAGCATGCTGACTGCTGTCTAAATTGCCCCTGATTAGAGATGAAAAATTTATTTCTTGTATATATATATTTAAATATATATATATTTATGAAAGCATTGTCTGTCTGCAACCATCTGCATTTTTATCTGCTTATTATATGTCAGGCATCATTCTTCGTGTGTGTGTGTGTGTGTGTGTGTGGCAAAGGGGAGATGTTATTGTTAAAGCTGCCTGTGTTTTTAGATTTCTGAATATATTTCTTCCTTTCTTCCTTTCTTCCTTTCTTCCTTTCTTTCTTCCTTTTTTTTTTTTTTTTTTTAAAAAAAAAGACTTGGTACAATTGATCTCAGTGCCTTGTTGCTGAATCTCAGTGCCTTGTTGCTGATACCTAGCATTTGTGTAGCTGAGGAGAGACAGAAATAGAATGGCAGATCCCTACTCAGCTGGGAAGGAATGTGTTCCCTTGCAGTGACAAAGAGGATGACAGCTACTCAAATGGTGGTGTGTGGGAGAGAGAGAGAGAGAGAGAGACCATGTGAAGAAAAACCCAAGCCAGCTGTCACTGCAGGATGCAAGAGGGGTAGAATTCTTATGCCCTAGAGCAGCATAAAGCACTAGAAAATTAGTTTCAAAAATATATGTATATATGTGTGTGTGTGTATATGTGTGTGTGTGTGTACATACATATATATGTATATAAATCCTTGTATATCCCTCACCCAGGTAAAATCCTGTGTAAGCATACGGATACAAACAAAAACATAATCTGATTTCAGCCTCTTTGTGACTCCAGGTCTCTTTAGTGATCTGACTAGCTGCCTTATTCCTCCTCTTGCTTCTTTCCTCTCCTTTCTTGCTCCCCTACCAGAGGTAAAAGGACTTGCTGTTTATTAAGTTCCTTGTACTCTGCTTCCACTGATCCGTTAAGTCTTCCTGGGTGGTTGCTCACCACATGAGGAGACTGCATCACCCGAGGAGCCAGGCAGCCCAGATGAGGAGAGGGACTGCTGCTATGGCCATCTTGCCATGTCACCTTGCCACCCTGTGGTGGCGAGGAAAAAAAGGAAGGGCGAAGTCCTATATTTAACACTTTGTTTGGGTTATTCATAACATCTATATTGTTTTGATGAAGGTTCATAAGTGGATCCCTTTTTAAGAGAGGAAAATTTCATGGTAAGAATATGTATAGTAATCTCTTGTACCTAAAGACACATAGAATCAGACACAGGTTTTTGAGCAGTGAGCATAATTTAAGGTCTCAGAACTGTGTAGACATCCTTAATTTTAGGATTATGAGGACTGACTAAGACTCCGGTGAAGTTATTCCTGTGAATGCGGGACACAGTTGCTTCTGTATGTAATGTCTGCAAGATCAAAGCTTTGGACCTTGATCTACCATGGAGGAGCTGACAGAAGTTCTGTCAAGCCCCCTGTTAACAAAGCTGCTTTTTCTCTTCTTCTTTGTCTCAGAAGAAAGGAAGGATTCAAGTCTTTTTTTTTCCATGGGAGGATTTTCTTAAGAAAGTAAACTCACTGTGAAGGGAAGGAGCAGGTCTTACTGCAGGAAAAAAAATTAAGAAAGACCATTCTTGCTTTCTTATGCATGTTATATTAGGGTGTCTGATGAAATATAGGATGCTGTCTTCTTCACCAATGTTTTTAGCCTCACTCTGTGTGTTGCAGTATAAGAACTGGTTATTTTTTGTGCAAAGTGTGCCTATTTTCTACCCCACAGCACACATACTGCTTGAATATTCTATAAACCTTTAATTTTCTTAGCCTTAAAACACAATGTTAGAGAAGAAAATGTATTATGACTCCTGTATGCTGAAAGCTAAGGCTCTCAGGTGCTCTGGTGGCTGACTCTTAGCCAGACACTTAACTTGTGCCAGTTCCCATAGTGAAAACTTGCATGCTTGAACATAGAATTTATTCTCCAGGAATAACTGAGTGCACAACTTTGAAAGAAAACTCTTTTCAAAATAAAACTCAAGAACTTGAATGTTTATAGAAAGTAAACACAAAAGGAAGTGAATTAGTTTTAAAATTCTGAGAATTATAATGGCATTAATTATTATACTGCATTATTTGGTATCCCTCACACAAGCAGAGCAGCAAAAGGATGATTAAGCGCAAAGCTGTCTTTTCATTTGGTCAGAATTTCAGTTGACCATTTGTCTTTGTTTAACCTTAGTAATTCACCATCTCTACTTGCCAAAATGCATAAACTGCTTACTCTAATAATCCAGAGGTGTGGATCCTCCCATCTTTTTCCTTCCTAAACACTACATAATTTTACACCCTAATCAATACTTTTATACAACTTTTCAGAAAATGTATATTAAGTGACTGTCCCCTCCACTGTTTTGCTACCTCCTTTCACATGACCTCTTTCTGCAGCCTGATGAAGCTATGTGCCCAAAGACAAAATGAGATGTTTCTGCATGCCTGTCTTTTCGTATTAGCATTTTGACACGTGTGTACGCCTGATTCTGCAAGTGGCCTCATAGTGCATCTGCAGTATTAGAAGTATCGACAGATAGGAGGAACTTTTGCCTTTGTCTTTGTGTTATAGATATTGTTGCTGGGTAAGTTCAGGATTTGTTTCATGAAGGGTGATCTGTGATGGGAAAGATTTTTTTGTTGTTGTTGTCTTAAGATTGCTTTTGTTGGATTTTTGACTCAGCCAAGAAAAGCTTCACTCCACACTTATGCTATCCCTTTTTTTTTTTTTTTCTCTACCTGTTGCTGCCTATTATCAACCAAGCATTTGGGGCTTCCACAAACTCCCACCCTCCTGCCAATAGCTCAGTGGTCTAGAGAGCACTTTCCATGTTGTATTGTCAGGACCATATTCTATAACAGGCTTTCCACTATGTTATGTGACAATGTTTGGAAACAGTTAAAAGGACACAGGTTAAAATGTTGCTAATCAGTGAATACAGACAGAATTTTGAGATACTACAAAAGTCATTAGAGAGATATTACTCCTTGTCCCTGAATTCCAGCACCTTTGGGTACATGCCCACTGTGTGCTGAGCTAAGCATCCCATTTAGCCTGGGGTCCACAGGAGAGACATGGAGTGCTTGTGTGAATGCCCAGAGCCTCCAGTCAGGAACCAGTGCCCCACTGTGCAAGCCAGCAGAGGTACTTGCAGCACCCCACATATTTGAAGAAATAGGTCCTGTTTAATCCTCTCTCAAAAAGAAAAAAAAGATTTTTTTCTAAGACATTCTACCACTGTAATTACATAGGGTTAACTAAACTGAAAGAATTCATACAGCTTTGTCTGAAATAGTTTAAGCGCCTTGCAGATCACATCCCTGTCCACGTTCCATTGTGCCTATTGAAAGTCAGCAGACAGCATTCCAGGAGCAACAAAACCACTGCTCTCAAAGGTTTGCCCTACCTAAATTTGCTCAGGCTTGTGTCATGAAAGAAACTTGGGCACAATGGCCTATTTGAGCTTTTGTCAGTAGGGAAAGCTGAATCATGGGTAAGGCATACAAAGAAGAAGTCACACAAAATCAAGATAATCCAATATTTGCCGAGTGATGCTTTCATGGCTTTTGTTGGGCAGTATGCTATTAAAAGGCTTGCAAACCCCCTAGTGAGTTTTCCTACTAGTCCAATGCTATCAGAGAGGCCACCAGTATCTTGCCAGAGAAGCAGAACTGCATTTAGGTTCATTTTCTGTTTGTTGATAAGTAAACATAGATACTTGAGACTGCTGTAGCCTTGTGGTTTCTCATGGCTGTATTCTTATGTACAGAGCAGAAGGCACAACAGACTATCTGTCCCTCTGTCAGAGAACCAGTGAGGGCTGAGCATACACAAGGAGATGAGGTTGGGGGTCAGCAGGGACTAAAATTTCTTCTTGTTAAGTTCCTAACTTAGAACAAGCCAAAACCTCACCCTCAGTTTTCTCAGGATCTGTCCTTATAAAGCTTAGTACTAACTAATATTAGAAAGTATCTTATCAGTATTTCTTACACTCTTGGAACTAAGTGATTCTTTTCTTATTTCTTACTTCTGGTTCTTAAAGTGATTTCATGCCTTGATTAAAATATAGTCTTTTTTTTTATGTTGCATAGACCAAAGTAGCTACTTTTGAACAGACTAAATATATTTTGTTCCCTCTCTGCCCTCACTGCAATACAAAATAGTAAAAGTAATTAGTCCACAGTATGGATGAATTGATTAGATTTTCAACTTTAGCAATAAATGTATTTTAAAATGGGAGCCTCTGGAACGATTTCTTCCTCCCTAGTACAGAAGTTGACTGGAACTCTCAACAGCATGATATTCTTGATTTATATATATATGTATTATATATATATATTCTTTTAATTTATTGTGCAATTTAGGAAGGTTAAAGGCTTCAGGTAGCTTTGATTTATCATTGGCCTTTGGGCGCTGTTTCACCTGGGCAAATAGGGCTGTGCAGAGCAGAATCACAAGTTTACTGTGATTATCTAGCAGCACTTCTTGACAGAGAAGTTGGCCAGGGCTAGTAATGAGGCCTCTCCCAGTGGTGAGTCTCTGCTCCTGCTGTCTGTCTGCAGTAGTTCCTGAAACAGCTGGATACTGTGGAGCATCATGAAGAGCCAGGAGCAGCCTGTTCAAGGGAGATACAGTTCAGCACTTTTCTACCTCTGCTCCAGGGCAAGGGCAAGGAACAACAAACCTCACAACTTAATGAAGAACGAACCTTACAACTGTGTTCTTCAGCATAAATGATGCTGCAAGACTTAAGGATCTTTGGATAAAAGGTGCAATCAAATCCTGGCATTATACTGTCAACTTAAAATGGGTAGAAACTCTGATTAAACCCAATTTTAATTAACTTTGTTTAAAACAAAGATTATTATAAAACCTTTATCCAGCTAAAGCTTTATTTGCCAAGAGTCAGTGCAAGCCAGATATCAGCATGGCAGTTACACATGCACCTGAAAGCTGTAGTTTGCAGGGGAAAGATTGGCAGACTTGGTTCTATCAGCACTAACAGACATCCAGGATAATTGAAAATACTGTGTCTCTTGCCAGGAAATGAATTTAAGTTTAAATCTTGATCAAGAAGAGTGTAATACATTTGTTTGTTTGATTGTTTTTGCTTCAGATACTTTCATTTTAATGACAGAGATGCCCAGCATTTAAATCTGGGGCACACGTGCCTATTACTTCCCGTTCTGTCATCTTATCTCCACAAGGCTGGGGTGAGAATGCAGTCCCTCATATCAAGAAGTGCTGTATTTCTGCCCAATATCCCTGCCTGGCCGTGTGTATGGGTTCAATGGAGAGGACCATTTTAGAACATCCCATTTATCAGGTCAAGCAGTATGATGCCCTTTGAAAATCCCTAAATCAGGAAAGAAAGGCAGAGAGGAGATGGGAGCCTTACTCATGTTTCACAAAGTCCACAAACTGCAGCCAGACACAGAAGTGCTTAAAAGCAGCCTGACTGCAAAAGGAATTCAATATTCCATTCTCCAGAGTGAACGACTCTAATCAAAGAGGCTGCTTGTGAGAAGACACACTCTCTCTCCTGTCCCCTTCACTTGCAAACTTGAAGAAAAAAACTATGAAAGATCACTGTGCTATGGGAACTGCAAGCCCCATTTCCTCCAGAGAACATCCTTTTTTGCCTGCCACCCAGACTTTCTTGAATTAAAGTATTAGTATTTATTTTTTAAAAGGAAGCCTTTTATTATGTTTTTCCTATAAGGTTGGCTTTAAATAGTGTAAGACAAATTCATGGAGGAAAAAAATCTATCAAGGATTACTAAAGTGCTAAACAGAGTTGCAAGTACAATCTCTAGGTAGAAACTAGGAGAATACAGCACTTCTCAGCCTATAATTCTTACACTCTTCCCTAGGCAGCTGCTACTGCCATTGTCAGAGACAGAATATCAGGCTAGACAGACCTTTGTTTTGACAGAGTACAGACATTATGTTGACTTATCCCGGTAACTATGGAACAAGATGTCATTCCCTGGTGCGAGGAAGGGACAGGTCCAACATGTCAGGGTCCTGCCAATGTGATCAGTTCCATGGAGGACGCAGACTACACACATAGCTTTGGGGAGATGATAAAGCTATTGACATTGAGCTGAATCCCTGGATCTCCTGTTCTCCCTGCAGAGAGACTGCCCAGGGGGTGACATTCCATAGCCACCTCTGTGGGCATTCAAGATGAATCATTTCCAGCTCCACAATTTTACATGAGAGTACAGAGTCTGCACTCTCTGGAATGCATCTATGTGTGGAGTGGCATATGGTCCTGCATGCTTCAGAAGGACCCTTGGAGAGGTTTGCCTTCACCACATCAGTGCTGAAAATAAATAAATAAATAAATAAATAAATAAATAAAAACTGCAGCAGTTAAAATAGTCATAATTATAGCAAGCATATGAGACAAAACCTATTGTCATTTATCTCTCTGGGGACGCCGTACTTTTTGTTTAAGCCCTATTATTGGTGAAGTACGAGTTCTAAAATTATAATAATTAAACTGATTATAAAGTGTCAAGGATTGTATTCTTTTATATATATATATATATATAACTGGGAACAGTCTGTTCATTATTGAAACAAAGATTTGGCTTTAAATTCACATCAGCTTAGAATATCTCTGATCTGAATGCAGAGAACGTGTCTGAGTGCTGAGGCTGCTTCCTGTGCTCCAAACTTGATCCCTATCCTCCTACAGTTGTCTTGGAGAAGACCACCCTGCCTTGAGGGACAGCCAAGGACAGTGGGCTGGAAATATGTTGCCTCTTGATCTTCCAGAACACTCCCAGTGATTTCTGCCACATTATAAATACTGGCTGAACAGGCTGCTGGTATGTGGAAAGGGGCAATAAGTAATTCCCGTTTTCTGGAAAGAGAAGCTGAGGATGACAAATCAAGGATCACTAGGGGCAACCACAATTGGAGCACAGGAGGCCTTTCATCCCAAATACACCCTCAGTTCATCACTTTATGTGTATCTCATGATGGGGCTGTTTCCTACCATGAAGCCCAGGCTCCAGCTCAGGACAGACCTTGAGGTGGCCAAGGTATCCTGCCCAGGACAGCAGTCTCTGACAAATGCAGAGTTGACTTTCAGCTTTGTAGGTTGCCAGGGCTAGAATTTAGTAATGCAAGTGAGAGAACGTCTCGAACCCATGAGGTTCAAAATACTTTAGATTTGCAGATGAACTTTCAGGATGAAATGGCCCCAAAATGTCAGCTATGTCTATTCCACATCAGAAATAAATGAAAGCTTAGATGAGTGTTAGCATCAGGCATCCATCCAAAATGTGGGGGAGAGAGGAAGAAGTACATACTATAGACTTAAAAGAACCCATATGTCTGATCTAGGACTTGCTATCTGTCCTTTCCTGGATCGTGCCTGTATCTGCAAAGAAGAGGCTGGGTAGCAGCTGGGGAATGGAGGGAAAGAGGAGGAGAAAGGAAAGGGAATTGGAGAAACATTGATAAATTCTATTTAGTGGATAACACAATGCATGTAGCAGCACAATGGCCTTTTCTGCAGGCAGATTATCCCAGCCAGAGTCTTTGCTATATTAAAAAGAGGGGGAAAAATAGAGCACCAAAGAAAAGGAAAGGCGGGCTGTACAGCAACAATCAATGCTGCCCTTTGTGCTGCCTGACATTTGAGGGACTTGTTATCAACGATTGCTGCCTGCTTTATCTAAATGTATCTCCCCGGCTGCCAAGCACAGCACTGATAGGCAGCAGAACGTGCCGATGGCCCCAGCAGATACTGTGTCCGCCCAATTCACCCACGTGCCTTGCTGTCAGGGCCCTGATGGCTTCTGTCACTCCAGCGCTGGCACGCGTGTACCTACCCTCAGAGAGTGGAGAGGGAGAGGACGTTTTCACCGCTATTCCTCCCCATTCCTCTCAGCCACTGCTTCATCTTTTTAAGGAAAAATCAAGGTGGGGGAAGGTAAAAAGGGCCAAATTAAAAAAAAAAAAAAAAGTCAACAAATTTGGGGTGGGAGAGGGATGAGCTAAGGAGATGACAGGAATTTTTTTCTTTGTTTGTTTGTCCTGCCACAGCTCTATCATCTGCTGCTCTAGCAGAAATTGCCTTGTGCACTCTTGCCTTCTCTCTCCTGCTTTACTGCAAAAGAGTGATAAGAATAATCTACTGCTTGGCTGCTAGTTTGTCTCTTAGTGTGGAAAATGCCTCTCTCTAATATTTTCTGTGTATTTACGTAACATATAGTTTGTATGTACATAGAATGCAGGGAGCTGTACACAAGCAAACACACACGCAATTGCTATTAATTTTCATGAACAGAGAAAGATAAATGGGCATAAAAGAAAAGTCAGCTTGTAACATATCTTAAATTCCAGAAAATGTGGTTTTGTATGTGCACGTTCGTGTGCATGTGTGCATGTGTAAAAGTCTTGCATCTCTCTTGCAGTTCCCGCTGGAAAGTGGCTGCTCTTAAAAGTGCAAACTGGCTCTAGGAAGCTTAGCACTTGCTAAAAGTAGCCAATTATTGACAGTTTTTAAAGCACAAAAGCTCTCGATTGGTGTGCCCTCTTATTTCAAGAGACAGCTTAAAATATTACCTTTGCTGCTAGAAAGGTTTTGAGGTCTGTATGGAAATGTCAGCTCATAGGCTTGCTTGTGTCGTTATTCTAGCTGGTGCTAATGAATCCATTAAAAATGCAATATGGGCACAGTTCAAAGATTTCCCTAACATGATCATTTTTGGCTTTCTGTGGGGAAAATGCCATCTCAGACTTCAGAAGAAGCATTTAGGAAAAAAACGCAATACATAAAATAACCAAATAAAATAATACAAGAACGACTGTGTATTAACTGATCTTTTTTTAATCATTCTTCACCAAAATCTGAAAGCAATTAGACAATGCTCTCTCTCTGTCTCTCAAGAAAAGGTATTTCCAGGAAATTAGGATAAATTCTTACCTGTCTCAAGTTCACCTGTCTGACGTTAATTTGCTTATTTAACATTTAGAAGTTATGGGCCCAGTTTTAAAATGTGTGTAAACTGCTGCCTTGAACAATGCGGAAAACCTCACATCTAGAGAATGTTAATATTGATAGTATATTTTGAGAAAAGTTGGGTCCCTTTTTTAGCATCATATATTGATCATTGCTGTTTCAAATAAAGACTTCTTTTCCCATTCTTTTTGCTTTTTTTTTTCTGTAGTCTGTTTCATCTAGTTAGACTGCAAGATTTTCAGAACAGTATATTTAAGTTTAATATTTCTAACTTACTCTATTTACAGTGCAGGGTGAATGTGCATTGCACTGGGTCAGATCCTGATATCTTCCCTCTTTACTTAGGTGGGGGAATAAATGAAAACACTTTGGGTTTTGGTGCTATAAAAACTAAATGCTGGTGAAAATAAAAATGAGGCCCAACAAGGAGAAAAGCAAACATTCAGGAGAGGTATTCCAGACAGTAAAATCCTTGGGGAGAGCTACAGCCAAAGATCAGATATTAAAATATATCTGTTTAGCAGAAATATAACAAGTTATTAATAAAAGGAAAGATTTGCCTTTGGGAAATGAGATGCTGTATTACATCTTCAAGTGTTAGAGGTGAGGAGAGATGCCAGTCAGTAAGAGGTCTTTGCTAAAGACATCTGGGGACCCCAAGGGTTAAATTCTGGCCCTGACCTGCCCACTGAACGCCATCAGTCCCCTCCCTCAGATCCCAGTTTTAGCTGAGTCAAGGATGTCTTGGTGGGCTAGAGAAACCCACGCTGCTCTTCGATATGAGAAACAAGAGCAATTTTATCGCTCTGTGCAGTGACGGAAAAGAGGGACCACTCTGTCCAGCTTCACAAGTCACCCCAAAGATGGCAAGAAGAGAGTTTTTCGTTAATCCATGCTGGTCAGCACGAGCCCATTGGCCACGCACCCATGATGTGACCATGTGGAATAGGCAGAGCATATCACATCGCCCCAGGTTCCTCCTTGGCCTTGACCCACAGACAGTTCTGTTCCCGCACATAGTATAACCTTCCAGAGCGCTGCTCTTTCCGTGGCTTTAGAAAGCCAATTCCTCCCAAGAGCATGTTTATATCAATCTAAAATTCATTTCAGATGAAATATTTATGATTTTTGAAGGGGGAGGCAGGAGGTCTGGCTGTCAAGTGTGGTCAGATCAGGTTAGCTTCAGCTGGCAAGGTTGACAAAAGTAGTAATCTCTCTGTTCCTCCTCCCATACTTACATGAGCATTTATTCCAGGCCCTTTCTTAATGCTGTAACATAATTCATTAGGACAGCTTTAATGAGCTGGTAATTAGTCTGGTGGGAGGGGGTGAGGAGGGGAAATAGAAATGCTAGACAGAGAGAAAGTCGAGCAGGCTGGGGCACCTTAAAGAGCCCTGAGAGAGCCTTTTGTCAACAAAATGGATCGGGCTCGCAGGCAGTAAAACTTTCAAATGACCTTCGTGTCAAAATATTAGGCTGCTATTTTTCGCTAGATGGTGGTTTCATAAGCATAAAAAGCACACACATCATTCAGAGTGCTGTAAAATTTGTGTCAAAGATGTGGTGTGTTCTTCCCTCCTCCTCTCACCTATTTTAGCTTCTTTTGCAAAGCTAATATTATCTCTATAGGGTATGAATGGAGGGTGGGGAAGGGGAAAGGCATCTAATATCACAAACTTCTGCTTAGTCTGAGGACAGTGTTTATAGCCGCTCATCTTTGTTCTACTGATTTTGTGTTTTTTTCTCTTCTCAAAAAAAAAGCAGTAAAATACATACGGTGATATATGTACTAGATAAAGATATAAAAAAGTGGTGAAATTCTCACTGGTAAAATTCAGGAAAATTCCTTGTAGATGTTTATAATTTATAGGAAAAGCTAGGTGTTAATACTGCTCTGTAATTTAGAAGGTGCATGTGAGTATAATAAGTATATCAAAACCTCTATTTCTGGAGGCATGAAGCTTGGAAAACTTGGCTATTTGAGCGTTCCTTTTGTGAAATCTTTTTTCCAAGGTTAAAATTTGATATGGAAGTAAAGGGTAGAACTATTTTCTATGAAGGATTTGATTGCTCAAAACTTGAACTCATTTTGCACGGAGTCTCCTTCACTTTCTTTCCTTATCTAAGGAGCCCCAGAATGTTGGAACTTGTAGAAGTTGAATAACTAGCAGAAGACTGATAAGACATTGCTTGAGTTGAACCAGAAGAACATGCAAGCAGCAATAACAGGGATAAGTAGCCAATTTAATGGAAGCAGAGGCTAAGTAGATAACAGAAAGACAGAAAACTTGTCTTATTGATCTGCTTTGCAGTTAACTTTTCTCTTTTTCCACCACCACATCATAGAGAACTATTAACCTATTCCCTCTCTGCCTCCAGTTTCTCACCTACATTTCTCCTTTGAACACCTGAGCCATTTATCATTTGTGAGCAGCCATTAGAGTTGTACTCCAGGTGATGTATTGACAGCCAGGCCACTGCAGGTAGGTCAAATCTTCCCTCAGAAGTAGCCATGATTGGTTACCACAAAACTCAGATAAGAGAAAGCCAGGGCTAAGGTTAATAAAAATCTAGCCCTGCTTTCCAGACACTGGTTTCTGGCTGGGTGTAATTGCTCAGTATATGAAAGGGAGGAAACATATAAAATATTTGTAAATGTGGCAGAACGTATGAGGAACCAGTTCAGTTTGAGAAATTTCTTACCTATTCTGATATGTCAAAGAGTGGCATTTATGACCAATTTCTCATTGAGGCTGGAGAAAGGTTGGGTCTGAGCCTCTCCCTGCATGTGTGTAAAAGCCGCACAGGGCTAGCCACTGTGGAGCTCAGTAATTTGATGGGATTTTCCTTTAGGACTAAAAGGTCATTTTTCACACTTAGCACATGAAATTAAAAGAGAAATTTAGACAGGAATAAGGTGTTGTCTGACATCGGTTGGATCCAAATAGGGCTGGAAATTTTACTTGCACTTGAAAAATTATAAACCTGGAGTTTCACATTACTATAATTGCCAGTCATGTGGAAAATAATAAAAAAAAAAGGGATATTTTTTCCCCACTAGAATTCCTCTCCAGTTCTTTGCTGGTGTTGCAGTTGTGCTCTGTCAGAAGAGCTTAATGCAGATCACAATGACTTCTGGAGAACATACTTGTTCTTCGCCCTTCCCTTCCCTTCCCTTCCCTTCCCTTCCCTTCCCTTTCTCCCTTTTCCTTCTTTTCATGCTGACAGGAAAGCTGCAGTGATTCTATAGCATACAAATCCATTCAGAAAAGCTCCAAGGACAAAGCATTGGCATTGCCCACCAGTTACCAACCATCCTGGCAGGCCGCATCAAAGCTACTGATGAAACTCTGCTTTCATTTTTGAGACCACTTACTGGCAGAAGCAACAACTTCTTTCCACCATCTAACATGTTATATTCAGGATGGCTCCAGGCACATGGTGCAATAGTGAAGAATCAAAGCTCAGTCAAGGAACCAGATCTTTTCACAAGGTGCAAGGCAATACTTCTGATCCTTAATGCACCTATGTTTTATCAAAAATAATTTAAAAAGTATCTTCCAAGACAACCTTGCTTTCTACAGCATGAGTTAGATTTGGGAGGTTCTTTCATATTATAGAGTATTTGTACTCTACTAATGCACAGATGAAATCTCACAAATGCAGAAATTGCAAGCATAGGTTGAGGACTGGCAAGGCTGCAAGCACTGTATAGCTCTCCTTACTATAAGACTTCCCTCCCTTTCCCCTTTTTCCTTTTGCCAGACTTGATTTGCACTGAAATTTTCTCTGTTGAGTCTCTGCTGCAGAATGAAGTTCATTTTTCTCAGGAAGGGCATATTTTAGCAAGATTAAGGAAAAAATACGTGCTTAATTCTGGTGACCTTTTCTTTACCTTCCTAGCATTGACAGGAAGGACCAGAAGACAATATTTTTGACAGGCAACATTTGTTTCAGAGGGGTATCCTTTTTTGCATATCTGTGGTGAATTGCAAAAAATTAGTCAAATTCTTCAGTTTCTGAAAATCGGCAGCATACATAAGCTCTGTAGGCATCTCTAAGATTAGATGGAAAGATGTCCTAGTGCTCCATCTTCAGAGCCGTGCTCTGAGCGGGATTTTGCTTGTTAGTAGGGCTCTGCAATGCAGGAGCTGGCCAGACCCTAGAAACCATAGTAAGAAGCTTCCCCTGTGCAATTCCCCTGTTGATCCTGGATATACGGAAAAAGGAAATGTCTTCAAGTGGAGGGAGAGGAGAAAAGCAGGAGCACAGATGAGGAGTAAGTTAAAGAGTTCAAGAACCTGAAGTTGAAAACAGGATTTAAAGTTTACAGGTGGATGACACCAAATTCAAGAATCACAGAATCACACAGAATGGTTAAGGTTGGAAGGGACCTCTAGAGATCATCTAGTCCAACCCCCCTGCACAAGCCGGGACACCTAGAGCACGTGACACAGGGTGGGATTCAGGTGGGCTTTGAAGATCTCCAGAAAAGGAGACTCCACAACCTCTCTGGGCAGCCTGTTCCAGGGCTCTGTCACCCTCACAGTAAAGAAGTTCTTCCTCGCATAGAGGTGGCACTTCCTGTGTTTCAACTTTCACCCATTACCCCTCATCCTGTCACTGGCCACCACAGAGAAGAGCTTGGCCCCATCCTCCCTGCATTCACCCCTCAGGTACTGGAAAATTTTGATCAAATCTCCTCTCAGCCTTTTCTTCTCCAGACTAAACAGGCCCAGCTCGCTTAGTTTTTCCTCATATGACAGATGCTCCAGTCCCTTGATCATCTTTGTGGCTCTATGCTGGACCCTTTCTAGAAGCTCAATTTCCTTCTTGTACTGGGGAGCCCAGAACTGCACCCAGTACTCCAGGTGCAGCCTGACTAGAGCTGAGTAGAGGGGCAGGATCCCCTCCCTCATCCTACTGGCAACGCTCCTCCTGATGCAGGCCAGGATGCCATTGGCCTTCTTGACCACGAGGGCACATTGCTGCCTCATGGTTAACTTGTTGTCAACCAGGACTCCCAAATCCCTCTCTGCGGAGCTGCTTTCCAGCAGGTCAACCCCTAATCTGTACTGGTGCCTGGGGTTATTCCTCCCCAGGTGCGGGACCCTGCACTTGTCCTTGTTGAACCTCATGAGGTTCCTCTCTGCCCAGCTCTCCAAACTGTCTAGGTCTCTCTGAATGGCAGCACAGCCCTCTGGAGTGTCGGCCACTCCACCCCGTTTGGTATCATCTGCAAACTTGCTGAGGGTGCACTCTGTGCCCTCATCCAAGTCATTGATGAACAAGTCGAACAGCACCGGGCCCAGTACCGACCCTTGCAGGGCACCACTGGCCAATTAGGACTATGATGGCAGCAACCCTTGGGTCTGTGTGGGCAAGGAGGTGAGAAATAAATCTGACAGAGCAAGAAAGGCTGAATGAGATGCTCAGAAAAGCATCTGAAATGTACTAAGGAAGCTGGGCCAATGCATGTGGAATTAGCTTCAAGCTTGACTTGCTAGATAGAAAGGCTGTTCCTGAGTATAAATGGCTGAGGGATGAAGGAAGCATCTTGGTGAAGAGAGGGGACTTCTGAGGGGGAGACAGTGCAGATTAGAGCAGAAGTGAGTAAGAAGGTCATGTCTTGTGTTAGTAAACACTGAACTATCTATGTCCATTTCACCAAAAGTCTTCTCCACCACTCCAAGGTACCTGCAATAGCCTCCAATGTCCTTGAACCTCAGGATATGTCTGCTATCAGCAAATAGCTGCAAAATCGATTGGCAAAGCCTTCTACCCCCTCTGAAAATCAAATTGAGTCCCAGATTAGTAGTTCCTTTTGACTTAATATCCCAGTGACTTGCCTCTATGTACCGTGGAAGTAAATTAACTGTGAATTAGTGCCAGAACCATAAGGAACTCACACAGAAGTTAATAGTTCTGTCTTCATAGCAGGGACTGAATAATGTGCCGTAAAGTAAGAGCTAGGCGAGTACATAGAACAATAGAAACAAAATATTGAAGAAGTGTGGCCTGTGCTGAGGCAAGGGTTCCTGGGGCAAAATATATGATTACATAATTAAGAACAGTATCCTAATTCAGGGGGAGCGAGCAAAAGCTCTGCAGGCATCCTTCATTCCAGTGTGTCCTAACTCTGTTTTGCCATCTGAATAATGTTCTTCAGCTTGCACATTGTGTGAGATATAATTATCCTTGCACTTTCTACATATCTCTTGCACAGTGTTGAGTGTCAGCAATTCACTGTACACAATCCCTCAATAGCAATGTTATTTTTCTTGATCTGAAAATACCAAAGCTAAAGTTGCCCACATAACCACAACTCCGGTCCCTTGTGTAGACATATTATAAGAGAGTCTTTAATTATATGAGTTTTTTTTTTTTTTTTTTTTTTCCTGATGCACAATGCTCAGAGACATCTGGCCATATGATTCCAAGTTTGGTGCAGCCCTTATTTACCTCACTCCACCCAAACTGTGTACTGAATGCAAAATTATTGATCTGTCATTGGGTGTTTCAGCTGTGCTTTCGCCAGAGTGTTTGAGTACTTTATGCACATCCACGAATTCGGATTCACAGCACCCCTGTGAAACAAGAGGGTGATAGTATTCTCATTTTACAGATGGGGAGCTGAATCACAGAGAGATTAAGGTCAAAGGATCCACTGATTTTGGGGTCCCAATTCGATATTTCTGAGTACTTAGTCTTTTTATAGCTCAATGTACGTTCAAAGCACAACTCCCAGACTTCAATTACAGCTCCTAGCACTCAGCGCTTTGCAAATCAGCCCCCAGGGTTTCAAGTCAGGCATCCAGAAAATGAGGAACACACAGTTAGTGACCACCTGTGGTTTATAACTTGGCCAAATGTGTGTGGATTTTCACGGTAATAGCAAAAGGCACCTCTCTTATTCCGGGGTGATTCTTTCCTCTCTCTGTCGAGCCATCCAGTCCCTGCAGTAAAACACAGAGTGCTGCTGAGCTCTCTCCTTGGAGTAGGAGTGCATCTTCCGGGGCAGAGAGGCAAGAGAAGGGGATCAGCAAAACAATACTGTTTGCTTTTACTCAGTTTTAGAAAACAGCTGAAACCACCTTTGCAAAAACTTTTCATACCATTTCAGCCTCTAAGACACAGAGACTCATGAAGAGGAAAAACAAAGTCTTAGAATGGAAGGCAGTGGGTAACCCAGCTTCAGGTGTTGCTACCTCCTCTACTGCTGCTGCTCTCTAACAAATACATTGAAGTTAAAGGGGTGATAGACTGAGGCTAATACTCTGTTCTTACATGGTGTTGGTGTAGTAAAAAGAATAACTCTTTGTTCAGCCTGGGGTAAATCTTTATGGCAGAGAGTCCCCTGGAAGTGGTATTTTTAATGGAGACCTCCTCGGCAGACCAAAATTATGGCTTTCATTAAGAAAAAGAAAAAAATATACAATTTGAGCACAGTGGAGCCGGAATGCCCAGACATAAGTCGCTAGCTTTGATAGTATTAACAATAGTGAGATAGCAGTGAGCATGGTAGGGAGGATGAGTTATATAAATGAAATAATAAATATGATTTGTTTTCTTGAAGTACAGAGAGGTAAAACTGCATTAATCTCATGGTTTTATCTATATTCTGCACCTTATTCTCTACACTGGCAGAGGCTTGTTGCTGAATAAGGCAAAACATAGCTAGTGAAATGAACTGGAGGTCACTTTGATTTCACAGGGAGAGAAATAATAGATAGAAATATCTGTTCTTACCATTGTATAAACTGAGTTGAGCTCAAGTGTGGAGAGAGGAGGAGGATTATTGTTTTGAAAAGATGCAGGTGACTTGGATTGAGAGAGGAAAGCAAGTCTGAGAACAGATCCCTGGGATCTGGTGATGTCCTAGAAAAAAATGAAAAATGGTTTAAAAAGAAAGTAAAACCAAAAGAAAGACATAAGGCACTTGGGATGTGACTTTTAATAACTCTAAAGAATGTAGGCTCCTTAGAGGAGCAATACATATGAAGAAATTATGTTTTCTTGTTTACTGTGATTTCATGGTGCTACTGATGAGAATTTTCCTAAGCAGAAGAATAATTTTGTCCTTTGTCAACAAGGAAACAGAGAGGGATCACTAGATGACAGTCAGATTTTGGCAACTCCTCTTGAATTGTTAATAATTAAAGTTCTGCTCAAATGTTTATTCTTTCTTGTTACCATTGCAAGCCTTTTAAGGTGCAATGGACTTTCCAGCATCATGTCTTATTATATCAAAACAGATGGTTATAATAGGGAAACCTTAGATGGTGGTGGAAGTAGTGGATTAGCTTTCTCCTTAATAATTCCAGTTAATTGTCTATGTTGTCTCTAGGATGAAAGATGTGTTTGGAAGAGCAGTGTTGGAGATCATGCCTTAAAAACTACTAAGGAAAGAGAGACAGGCTAGCTATAAGGAATTGAACAAGGAATGAAGTGTCTTCCTTGCCTGAGTCCATCCAAATCCTGCTCACATTTTGTGACTAGCTACATTGAATCAATGATTTTTTTTTTTTTTTTGCACCAGATAGGTAATCAGGATTTGTTCCCTGGCAATATTCAGATAGCTTGGAGTAGAAGAAGAAGAAGTCTCTACCATCAGGAAAGGAAAATAAATACAAAAGAAACTTCCTAGCCTCTTTTATAAGCAGTCCTTTACAGGTCATTTTTGAAAAAGTTTGCATTTGTGGCATCAGTACTTGAACCTACGTTCTGTGCTATGTGTGTATGTGTGTAGGCTAAAGCAAGGCTACTGAGTGCCTGACTAATTTAGAGTCTAATTATGGCAGTGTGAAAGTAAAATAATGAGAGCTTGAGAATGTGACTGATAAGCAGTAGATAATGGACTAACAAGCAGGATGTCTGTAGTCCATCAAAGGGCTAATGAAGGTCTACACGTCCTCTGGTACTGCCTGAGGAGGATATGCAGATGGAAAATATCCCAGAAACAGCTTTTAAGGATATACACCATGTCCTAAATGCATGACAATAGTAATGATTGAATTCAGTGAGTGCTTAACCTATGGATAAAGTAATTATTCAATTAAAAAGTGCATGCTAGAAGCTGATAAATAAGTGGGACATGCCTGAAACAAATGTTTATCAAGAAAGGTCGGTGCTTGCGTCCCTTGAATGGGGGCTGCTGCAGCCTGGGGCCTTGCATGTGGAACTGTGTTTGCAGCCTGCGGTGCTCCCTCGCTTCCATGTCCTAGAGAGGTGCTGGGGAAAGCAGGTTCGGGAGCAGAAGCCACTTTGGCAGCACACAAGCAGCTTCACAGAGATGAGGCCTGCAGCCCCATCAGATCCCCCAAGCAATAGGCTGCATAGAAAGCCTTAATTGCCTGGCAAGGCTCTCCTCCAAATTTAGGATGGTGCCTTGCTTATGTTGAACTCAGGGCCACAGCCTCCCAAGAGCTAAAGGGGGAACCCTATGACCTCCCCACATTTGCCAGAGCAACACAGCAGTACTTTTACTGATAACAGCTCTGGGCATATTGATGCCTCTGTGATACTTTTAGCCTCTGTCAGTCATGTGACTTTTTTTGGTATAGATGCACAGTCTGATCTTTTGGGGTGAGCCATTCCAGACAAAGAAATTGTGCGTTCAGCATTCTGGCAGACTTAGAAAATGGCAGAAAAACAAGGGAACAAACAAGCAAATACATGACCAAAAAAAGATTAATAAAAAAAAGATATTTTGGCCACTTGGTCATAAATAGTACTGCTCAATAGCACAAGAAATCTCTCAGACTGTGCAGGGAGACATAAAACCACTGAATTATGTATTAATATGTCATATAAAAGGAAAAAGTACTAAAGAAATACTGTAGGAAAAATAAATAAAACCACCATTAAAAGTGAACATGTCCCATTTGGTCTGTTATGCCAAACATAAAACAACAGAAAGTGCCATTTGGAAGTTAACAACACTTTTAATTTTACTACCCGCTTTTCCATTATAAACCATACAAAGGTGTGGTTAGCCCATAGGCTGAAGGATTGATTTC
The DNA here is from genome assembly GCF_059628265.1 of Tinamus guttatus. Classification (NCBI taxonomy): domain Eukaryota; kingdom Metazoa; phylum Chordata; class Aves; order Tinamiformes; family Tinamidae; genus Tinamus; species Tinamus guttatus. The sequence goes on along the minus strand of NW_028289007.1, from coordinate 942,642 downwards.
GTGTCTGCATTCATCTAAATCAGTAGGCTTTTAAAATATACATGTCTGTCTATCTTTCTCTCTATATATATGAGGGAGAAATGAAGAAAGGGCTTAGAAAGCAGGAGATGTATGATCCATCTGACATTATATTGGAGACGATACCTTCTCAAAGGGGCTATTGGGTACGAGGAGCAGGAGCGGCAAAGCACCGGCATCAGTGCTGAGGCCAGGGCTTCCCAGCCGTCCGTTTTGCAGTGCTGGCATGTGTGCACACACAGGAAAAATACGTCCTGCATGAAGGAGGCCGGCCCGTGCCGTACAGAGGCGGCACTGTTAACTGCGCGAGTGGGGAACGGTGCAGCCCAGCTCAGATTGCAGGTTCGATTTCAACCCAGGCCTCAAATGTTCCCTGCTTTAATGTGAAATGGCAGGTGCCGCTGGCGGCCGGCGCTGCCGGACGAGCTTGGTGCGGCTCATGGGGTGGGGAAAAAGGGTCACCCGCATTTGCACAGCTGGGCCTGCTTGGGCAGGATGCCAGGACCTGTAATTTACCCTCTGACCTGCCTCCCTCCAGAGGTTCTAGCCGCCTTGCCTTCCATGCAGCTGACAGAGGCCCTGCCATGTCAAGTATCCCTCAACATGGGCTGTTCAAATCCTGAGGCTGCTCCTCTCCTGCGCACAAACCTCGAGAGAGGGATTTCCTTACCAAAAAAAAAAAAAGAAAAAGGAGAGAGAGTGAGAGAGATTTTGCTAGCAGAAAGTGCAATGACATGGAAACCAGCGTGCTGCTGCTTCATTAAATGCACGAGCCTGCTAGAGCTGCATTGCAGATATCCTTTCGGCGTATTTTCAAAAAGCAGAATTCCCTTTGGTTGACTCCACCACGGTTTTCTGTCTTTTCATAGCCCAGCCACAGCAAAGGCACTAACATTGTTGTTGCAAGGTGAAAAGCAGCTCATTGTAGTGACAGCTGTGGCTAAATCAGGTGTTTGGGCACCTGTACTGGAGATGCTCCCATCTGCTGCTGCTTGTTCTTATTCCCCAGCTATGGTGTAAAGGAGCCATCCTCTTTCTGCTGTTTAGAGGCTATAGATCAACACCAAATGGAGGCAGAGAGACCTACCAAAGCTTATCTTCCTTCATGGGGATATATAGAGAAACCTAGCATGCCTGTAAAATATAGTGCAGTCAATATGTTATCTCCCGATGTGGGAGAAAAAAGTACCTATCTTTACTTTGGCTTTTGCCATCAGCATGTGAATTTGCAAGGCCTGATCTTCCAGTCTCTTTTCAGTGGAGCCTATCTCCAGCATTCAGACAGTGGTGTGTTTTTATGTACTTTTGCTTTAATTTTAGAAGACTGGAGCAGGGTTATAAAAAAATGAAAATAGAAGGAAAGAAATAGTAGAAAGCAAGTATGTAAATAATCACAGTTAATCTGAAGGTCTAGCAGTCTGTCTTGCTTACAACTGTAATTTACCATATGTTCTAGTGCTTGTGTGAGACTCCCCAGCTCACGTGCTGTTAGTTTATGTAAGTGTGCAGACCTTTGGCAAATTTGTGTTTTTATTATGTAGACGCTAACATTTAGCTTTCTTGTTGTGGTTATGTTGTAGCATATGTTAGTGTTTATGTTACACTGGAAATGAATCTCTTGACTAGAAAATATTCTAGCAATTTGTTATTTTGACCTTTTTTATAATGATGGTTTTTCAATAGCGAAGGCAAAGCTGAGTGGGACAGGCCAGGCAAAGGCAAGTCATTTGCGTGTGGCACCCATGGCAGATTATTCCTTCTGTGTCCTCGAGGGGAAAATTATACCCAGGTATGGTTCAGAAGGTCAAACTGTACTGTAAGGAAATGATTTCTCAAAAGTGGATATGAAATGGGAAGGATTTTTTCTTTTTCCTGGTTCAGTTTGAAAAACCTAGGTAGAGAAAGGATACTACATCTTTTTTTTTTTCTTTTTTTTTTCTTTTATTTTCTTTTTTTAGCTTTCTGTTTTTGTTACTTTTTTGTTACTTTTAAATTTCTTTCAAAATGATTTTATTTTTAACTTTGTCATGGCAGAGTATCTGTCAATTTGAGTGGGAAATATATTTACGCCATTGGTATCTGTTTTCTCCAGGGCCTGAAGAGAGAAGCACACAATATCCTATTACCGGACCAAGGCCAATAAGTAACAGGCTATGATTTTCCACTGTTAATGAGAAGCATTTTAGTTGTGGCAGGATTTCAAAAGATTTTCACAAAGTTTTGGGTCCAGTTTTGTTCCGCGCTATGTAGCAAATATCAAAACTTCTTTGCGTTCCAACATAAATGAATTTGGAATAAGCTCTGAGCTATCCCTAGTAACTGGCGTGATAGTGAAATGAAGAAGGAAAGCCCCATGCTGTGTTCCTCTTGCACCCAAAGGTTGTTGCATGTGGTTCCCAGACTGGGGAGAGCAGTAGTGCAAGCATGAGCAGGTAGTGGCCAACCACCAGTTACACCATTGTGTGACCACCCTGAGAAGGACAGAGGTGGTTTGGGCTGCCACATGTGCGGCACAGCGCAGTTTGAAGCCCCCAAAGTGCCCAAACAGAGTGGACCTGTTAAGAGGTTGAGCTGCCACCATGAGCCATCCAAGAAAGACAAGGCCTTTAAGCAGGGCTCACAACTTTCGGGTCACAGCTTTAAGGTCACAGCACACTTTCCTAACTGCTGTTCCCATTATCTGCTCGGCTAAGCTCTGCCCTCATTTGCTCCCACCAACCTTTTTTTTTTTTTTTTTTTTTTTGGATAGCTCTCTGAAGCTACTCCTTGTCTAGAAAAGCCATCTGCATGTAAGAGGGAGAGTGGTACGTCTTTCCCTTTTGTTCCCATTAATTTTATTTTACAATCATTCCCATGTGCTCTGGGCCTGACCCTTGGCTTGTTTTTGGAAATATTTGTGTTCTGTATTCACAGAAACTCTAATTCAATTATCTGCATTCCTAGGACTTTGTATGATGTGTACAGGTCAGATTCAGTAATTATTTGTCTGTAAATTAATAGCTGCAGGGTTTTATGGCATCATGTGATAGCTCAAGCAATGGCTCTGAATTCACAACAAATAAAGGACATTTTTGCCTGTGTGGATATTAGACTGTGCACTTGTAGAGCCATGAACATCACAGGTTTTGAGCTCCATGAAAACAGACTGGGAAAAGACGTGAAAATCCTTTCAGTTCAGAAATAAAGGCTCTTGGTACTCTATACGACAGCTTGTATGGAAGATTTTATATTTTTTTCCATACAGATTTGCTTTCACTATGACACATACACATTTAAAATAGCGCTCTCCATTGAAAATAAAGAGAGGTATCGGGAAGTGAAGTCAAAAGTAATTCCTGTTATGAGGATTATAAAATAAAAAAGTGTTGAAATATGCTTTTAATCTTGATATGATAGTATTTACAAGAACTGATGTTTCCTGAGGCTTTGCATGCAATGTGTTCCAGGACCCCTGGGCATAATAAGAAGAGATTCTGACACTTAATGATTTATAGCACTATGGTGTTTCCATATGATCTTGATCCCAATATCTACTCCATACAAAACATGACCTGAACAACAGGGAACCAAAACCTCATTTAGTTATACAGAAACTTAAATAGAGAAGTGCTTTAGAAATCAACAGGATATTCAAATGAGTCTTGTAGCTAACTCAGCAACAAGTGAAGATCTTTGGACATGAGGAGGGTGTCTTCAAGCAGCTGTAGGCTGTAATGAAGCTGCAAAAGCTGGGCTATATATCTCCGACTCCTGAGAGGCCTCTGAGAAAAGACATATTGATAAACTGCTAACTATCAGTTTCTATTTCTAGCAGCTTTGTGATTTTGTTTCTTTCTAGGCATTCACATTGTAGTATCATCTCATGTGATACTAGCAAGCAGAAATCTTTCTTCCAAGTGATTTGCCAAAAGTGGGAATTACTGAAACTAGAAAGCTTGAGGATTGTTGGCATAAAGTGCATTCAACATGAGTTAAACTCTAACTCATGTTAGAGTTTAATGCTGGATTTTGTTTCTGTTCCTCTTTATTGAAAAGTTTGGTCTCACAAATCTGACACATACTGCAAATGTTAAGGTGAACTCTTCATGCTGGAAGGACAAAACGCGTATGGGGAAAAATTCTCTGCATAGCTATGGCCATATTGTATGTGGTGCATGCATGGATAGGGTCCATTCAAACTATGAAGGTGTGAGGAAGTAACAAGAGTCTGAGTATTTGTTAAGAGAGGGGTTTCCAGGCAGTGTTACCTTTTCTTACTTGTGTGCTTTCTGACACGTGCCACAAAGATAGAGGATTTTGCACATAGTAGAGGTTAGATTATTTTGTGAGTAAAATACCAAGAAAAAGGACTACATCTTACTGTGGTAACACAGTGTACTGTCCAGTATTCAGAGTCTTCAAAACAGCTTTTGTACCAGACGTTACGAGATGACAGCTATTAAAAATGTCACTGTCATAGCCTGCTCAGCGTCTCCCTCTTGGACAAACAGCAGCCCACTGTGATGTATCCCCCAAATTGGAGACGCACGTCTTCCATCTTTCTTAATCTGGGCAGAGACCAGGGACTCCCTCTGAGCCTGGATTTCTAGGAACATTTTGGGAGACACAGAGTCTTTCTAGACTTGTTTTCTGAGCTGAGATACAAGGAGTTGCTCCTCTCTAACTTCTGCAGTCCAATGCAGAAGAAGCTCTTTTGTCTTGGCTACCAGAAAAAGGATGTTCTATGATAGAAGAGGATGACTTCTTATCTCCCTCTCCTGAGCAAGGTTTTTTTTCCCTCACTCTGTTCCAATCTTTTCTGCCCTTGGAGAAAACTTTCTTTATAATTTTATAAAAATTGTAAATAAAATATATAAATTTATATGAAGATACATATATATAAATGAAGCCCTGTTCCTTGATCCATGGCACAGAGACACTTACTCCACATCTATATCAGCATAGCTATGTTTTTTCAGAGGGCCATGTTTATAAACACATTTTGGAATGGTTTTACTTTGTTCTTAATATCCACATTAACAAACCAAACTGATAAGCCTGTCTCTACTTCTGTAGAGATAAAGCACACTCTGGCAAGACAGATTTACTTACTGGTTATTACTTAACACTGTTAAAGCTTTTCCATGTTTCTATTTTTTTGGGGGGGGGCAAAATCCAGCTTTCTATGGAGCACAATCCCTATGAATTGGAACAGGCTTTCTCTCCTTAATCTATCAGCAAAACCACCACACTGGCCTGACATAGCTGGAACAGCTCTCTTTAACATCTTTAAGCCAGAGCAATCTGAAGTTGACAAAGTGTTCGTGGCATCTCTTGTTTCTAGCTATTTTTCTCAATAACCAGGCTCTGGGGAAAAGTCTTCAGATCCTTAAACAAGCAGAAGAAAATCTCTCCCTTTGATCTGTGCTATGAAAACTCCTCGCTGCTTGCTCCTCACTTGTGCTTGGAAGAGCCACGCATTGGCCGTTACTGGCTGTTTTACCTGCAGCAACAGCACTCACTATGGGCAAGGACCCATCTGCTGTACAAGCTGGGAGGAGGAATTTTTGTCTCCCTGATGGCACTTCAGTGGCTTGAGCAAAAGAAAATGTGTATTTCCAGAGAAGCCTGGAAAGATGCCTGGCCTGGGAAAAAAAAAAAAAAGAGAGAGAGAGAGAAATCAAAAAAAAAAAAAATCTTCCAGATTCTTGCTTCTTCCCTTACAGATGGAACAATTGAGGGATACATATAGCTGATGCTTGACATTTTGCCCAGCAATGTCAGACATTACCTGTTGTTTACTCTCAAAAAATGAGTGTAACTGCTATGATCTGACACAATTTAGATAAAACCTCTTATTTTTGAATTTTTTCTGATCCATCTAGACTTTTCCCCCAAACTTGTTACCATGAAGTCTTGATATTTATTTGGTTATGTGCCAGTTAAATGCAGAATGTATAGCCATTTGGAATTTTTTATCATGAAACACTTGCTTAACTTCTTAGTGAATATGTGCCATAAGAACAAATGAATCACTGTAGTATTTTACATCGTGGTTACATCTGGCAACTGAATATCTTGAAACATTTGCAAATTGACTATATTTGTCCCAGCCATATTTTGATAGGTACCTGTTTTTTTCCAATTTTAATATGATCTACATGAATAATTCTTTTTACAGATTTTGGCTTTTTGTCTTTGTGAAGTGCCTAGTGGCACTTCCTCTACTTTTCTGATGCTTATCATAAATAATTATTATTAATTCTTACTCTTTAGGCTGTTAGGAGTTGGTATGACATGTTGGGTAGGTGAACAGAGAAATTTAATTCATTTTGATTCATGCTGATCAGATACACAGGTAACTTTATATGACTAGATGTCTGATTTCAAAAATCACTATTATTATTTGCCTTACATTTTTTATTTGATTAATGTTAATTTAAAACTACTAATAAGGAATACTTCCCTAAAGTTCACTCTCTAGGTATCTCTAAAAGTGAACATAGCTGGTCAGAAGTGTCATGAAAAGTAAGCGTATACATTTTTTAAATTTTGGAGTTACTTGCATAGCAGTGTTTTTTACAGAGAAGAAATCCAAGGCTCAGGTACAGTTTCCTTTTTTTTTTTTTTTCTTTCTTTTTGTTGTTTGAGGCCACATGACTGTTTTATGACAGGGTAAAGCAAAACTGCCCTTCACTCTCCGTTCTTTTCCACTGGGCAGTCATTCCTTATCTGCAGCAGCCAGTAGCGGGATGGATGCTTGCAGAAAGTGCACAAGGGAAGGTTTCCAGATCCGAACACGCTCATAGCAGCATGCCCGCTCCATGTGTCCGAAGAACTCACGAGGTGCCAGGCAGCTCCCTGCACCACTGCTGAACTGCACCTTTACTCCTTGCTGCTGAGGGAGCTCCTTTCATGTCACTTCTCTCCTTATTCTTCTAAGGAGAGGCACGGCCAAAGCACATCATTAAAACCCATGGTGCGCTTGCAATGCTTTCATAAAGGAAAAGATGCCAGTGCGAACAATATCTTACCACAAATAATCACCTACACCTCTGTGACCTTGACACGTATTGCAAGCCCCAGCACACCGCTCACACTAGTGCTTCTAATAGTTCCTGGTGGCAGAGAACATAGTGAAAGTGCAGCCTTTACGAATGGCTTTGAGGAGAGAAGAGTCCATGGACCAAATGGAGCTGTGATATAGGTGAAGTTCCTTTGAAAGAAGAACTTGCTCTCTTCAGTGATTTTGTTCCAGCAGTGAGCAGTAAGTTTGTTCCCCCCATCCCTGGTTCATGAGATCACCTTCTTCCTATTCTCTCTTTCTTTCTCTTTTATGTCTTAATTCCATGCTGTCATGATTTATGCTAGCAATATAATGTTCAAGGCATGAAAATCTATATATCCATCATTATTCCCATCTGAACACTGGGGCATGACATTTCAAGATACCTTTTTTTGCCTACATTCATCATGCATTTTTCCAAAAGGAAGTGTGCTCTTCCACTGATTGAAGCTGTTCTTCAAAGCATGGCCCACCACCCCATTTTCCTATTTCATGTGGTCCATGAAGGCACCTGTGTGGGAACAGGGGCAGGAATCCGAGTCATTTGCGGTTCTCTTTCTCCTCCTTTGGACAATATTATGGAGCTAAATATTTTATGATCCTTGTAGAAACTAAGATACGTACGTTTAACACGTTAGCCACCAGTGGGAACTTGAGGTTCAGTGTAAACATGAAGTGTTCTAAAAGAAAAAGTAAGAATTTATGATAGCTTGTTATTGTATCTGACTAGTCCTTGTCAGTCAGTCCCATAGGGACATCTGATTGCAGTTAGCTCATATATTATTGATTCAGTCTTTGGGTCATTAATCAGAATTCAGTGGTGCTTAACAGGTGTGAAAATACATTCATAAAAACTAGGGATGCCTTAGATTGCCGGAGGAAAGATGAGCTGAATATGGTCCTAAGAACCAAGCCCAGTTTTGCCCCTTTCTGGGCTTTGAGACAGGAAGTAAAAGTTTTTGAAGATATCTCTTTTGGCTCGTCTCTCTCATCTTTGCTTCTCTGCACAGGGTAGTTCTAAGCACAAATAATAATAATAAAAAAAAAAAAAAAAGAAGAAGAAGAAAAAAGAAAGAGAGAGACGGAGAGAGAGAGAGATTATTCTTAAAATAATTCCAGTCCAATCTTAAATCTTTCTTTCCTGGTCACTCCCTCTTCTGGCAAAGTCCTGCCTCCCAGAACTTGTAGGGCACTGGAGCCTGAAATTAGCTGTGGTCTTATTACTTCAAGCCCTTGTGCTTTTTTTCAGTACATTCATATATTGGTAGTTACTCTTGTTCTTTATAATTTAACTTTGGACATAACATAATCTTGTTGAAGTAAATGCTTGTGTCTGTTTATTTTTTTTTTTCTTTTACAAACATGATCTGCAATGTCTGGAGGCTGGAATAAAAGTTGCTACAGTGTAGGGATCAGATACAAACGTGTTGTACAAGCCTTTAATATCTTCTAATGTCTGTTAAAAATGGTAAAAAAAATTGACAGGAAAATGTAAGTGTGATAAAACTGGGATCTCATTAGAAAAAAATTTTCACAAAAATATTTTTTCTATGTGGAACCCCTAACAAAAATGAACATTTATATCTTGTTTTCTTCCTTATCTTTGTGTTTTAGGAATTTTTTTTTTCCCTCGGTAGAAAATACTTTTGAATTATGGAAAATAAATCATAGCCTGTCTGTATTTTAGAGAGTTTTTTGGAAAAGTTTCCAATGAAAAAAAATAATTCAAGAAAGTTTTTCTTCCCACTTCCAACTCCTTTTGACTAATTTATGTTTGGTTTGAAAATATCCTGGTAAAATAAATTATGATTACATAGACAGTATGATAGAGAATTTGAGAAGTAAAATATCAGAGAAATGATTAATGATATAAAAGATATTGCTGAGCACTAAATAGTCCCCAGATGTGCTATAATTCTGTTTATATTAGACCCTAAGATATGTACTAATTTTGCTAGAGGCAGCAAGACCCAAAATTAAGTACACAGTAACGTGTTATGAGATGAAATTTGTTACTAGAAAAAGAATAATTAGATGAGTAAATAATCAGACTGTGCATGAGCTTTTTACAAGTCAAGGTGTTTAAACTGAATACATTGTTCTTTATCCCATCATAACAAACTGTCCACAGAATGTGTATGCTAGAGTCTGCCACTGAAATATGGATTCAATATCACATCATTATTACCATGCTCAACATCCATAATTACTTAAATAATTTTGGCGCACTTTCCAGTTTATGCCTGTGAGGAGAACAGGATGTAATTTGAGAATTTAATATACTCTCCTATGTGTTTAAAGGAAGATTTGAGGAAGGTGGAGAACTTAGCTGAAGAGTTTGGGGTTTTGTTGAACTCTTCCCATTGTTTGAATTAACATTCCCCCGAGTATAATTGAAACTGAAATTTTGGTACGTGATTATATGGCAATGGCAATAATTTTATATTTGAGCTTAATTTAACTGTAGGCCTCATTGTCTGAAAGATTTAAGAGTAACATTTTAAATTGGAGTCCCAGCTATGCATTTAATTTAGATTTAATAAGACAGTTATTTGTTCAGGTAATAAAAAGCCCCATTGCATATTAAAAACATATTAATTGAGGATTAACACAGATGTAGTAGATTTAAAAATCTTTAATGAAAGCATTTAAAAGCATCAGTTGGCATTTATTATTACTGTAAATATATTAAGAGCATTAATATAAGCACCTATTTCTAATTCTAACAGGTTTGGTCCAATTGGGAACAGAATGCTCCTGATGCTACAATTTTTCTTTAGGAGGGCTCGTCTCAAATGAGATTCATTATGCATTGTTTTAATTGTGGCATTTCTTGCTCCTGTTTGTCCCTACAGGTGCTTTCACTGGAGATAGACAGTCCCTTTCCTGGTCTGTTAAAGGAATTTGGTTATTGTGCATTGATTGTGAAGATCACACACATTATATGATGCTTCCTTGCAGAATGAGATATTTTAGAACTGATATTTTAATCATTTCTGCTGGTTGAAAGCTAGATTCACTACCACTCTGGTTATATTTGCATGTGCATAGCAGTTGAATCACTTGACTGGTTTGGTAGTATACAGAAAGGTACCATGCTTTTCTAGCATTGTACAGATCAGCCTGGGCTGCTCCACTGCCCTGCCTCATCAGGATCCTCTACTCTTTTTGTAAGTAACATAATTAATCCTAGGGATAACTGTTAGTGACATAGCCCATAGTTTTCCCTGTAGTATCACCATGAGAAGGTTTCCGGCTGTGCTAACTCACAAACGAAGCTGAGCTTTGGGTGACGCTTTCACAGAAAGCAAAACTGATGTCCCATAACTCCATTCTCTGCTTTTTGGCAAGGCAAGTTCATGATCAGCCTGGCACAAGATTGTCTGACAAAGCTGACTTCCAAAGTCTCCTCACTGAGGGGTATCTTATTTTGACATCTGCTGGAAAGAGCGAAGAAAAGAACCAAATCTTCTCCAGAGCTGTGTCTTCCTCTGAATGAGACTAGTGGGTTTGTGCTTACAAGCAGCAAAGCTTGGTTTTCCAGGGCTTTGAGACAGTGAGGAAGTTAATAAATCAGGATTTCCAAATATTGAAAGCAAGTGCAATTTTGTAGTTAAAAAAATATCTGCGGCATATTTTCTTATTAAAAGAACCATGATTTGTCTGTGCACTAGGAAAACTTATAGATGAGCCTAGTCTTTTCCCATCTCCGTGGCCCCACAAAAATTGACTACAGAGATCTTTTAAAAAAAGTTCTGTAATTGTATTTCTTTCCAGTTGTCATCCCTTTTTCCTATTCTAGAACTCATGCCTTAAAAGAGGAAAGATTTAAAGGAAGCCTGGTGATGAGAAGTGAGGTGAAGTAGGATGCATTTATATGTAGGGTGGAGAAAAACAGTGTTTACACAGCAGGATATTCATCAGATATTCAGTTTCAGCATTGGAAGAAAATGTGAATGATTTTATTCCCCTGAAGGATCAGGGTTTGCTAGTGAGATTGGAAGGGATGAAGGCAATGTGTTTTTTTGTACATGTATTTGTGAATAAGTGCAATTTTGTTCATTGTTCTTTTTGGGGGTGGAGTTGGCAATGGGCATGAAGGGTGATGTGTTTTGCCAGCATAGTAATCTTTTACTTCTCTGATTACAACTTTTAGGAAGGTAAGAAGGGAGTAGACTAAGTGGGTATGTTGCTCTGTGGCTGCAGTCAAGTTTGTCCTTTGCCTTCTGTCTTGCAGAGATGAGTACCCTCCTGCCTCTGCTGGTCAGTTAATACCTCAGCAATAGTCTCACCTGTTCTCCTTTTCATCCTGCCAATAAGTTGTGAGCCAATTTCAGGAAGTCACTAAGTTTGATCTGATGACAGCATCATTCCCCAGTGCATTACAAGACACAGGGCAAGCAGTAGGCATGATCTTGCCTTGAGGGTTGCAATTCAGCCTTGTAGAAGAACCTAGTAGGGATGTATTATTATAAATCCTTATCATGTTTATTTCACTTTTCATTCACATTCCTTCCAATCTTTTGATTTTTAGCCTCAGGGCAGAGTCAGCTATATATCCAAAGATGCAACTTTACATTGAATTAATGTGTATCTCTTTGCTGGTTAAGAAGTTAACAAAAAAGGAGTAGGTGTCACTATTTTGCTTATGGTGGGAATTTGACGACGCACTGAACCAAGCACAACACACTTCTAGAATCTTAACTAGTTTGATTGCACCATCGACACTGTTATTTCGACAGCCCTGCTCTCTGGCATCTGGCATAATTGGAAGCAACAGCCAGCAGGTATCAGATGTCAGTATGAATTGTCTCCTGCTGCGTGAGCACTGACTATGAAATTGATTTGCTGTCTTTTCTTTACGCAGTTTTATAATGAAAGTAACGTAAAGTCCCAAACATACAAATTCCATACTTGTGTACAAGCAGTTAAAATATATATATATATATATATATATATATATATATAGCATTAGTAAGGAGAAAATGTATCAACTGGAAAGCAGTATGGCACCAGCAGGCCCTATTTCCTCACAGGCAGTTTTGGTGGCAGTTCTTCCTGCATTTCTGAAGAAACCGAGCTAAACCAATACCTGGAAAACATTTTTGGGGGGTACTTGTAAGGACCAAAAGAATAAAACATGAGAAAGAAGAACCCTTCAGCAAGAGACTTTATATCTCTCTTATTTTAACAAGTGGGGATAATAAGGAGAGAGAGACTCTGTAAAAACAAGCCTCCAAATCAGAGTAAATTTTTGCCCCATTTGTCATTGGGATGATCAACTCCTAACACTAAAAAATTGGCCTGAGTGAAGTTAACAGCAAATTTGTATTGACTTAATGTAGCTGGGAAGCTGCCTGAGAAAATGTCTGAAAAAACATGACTTACAATGCCTTTAAGATGCTGTCATATAGAATACTTTCACATAGACTGATAAAGATAACATCTGCGGAACTGGGATATGGACTGTTGATGCGAGGAACTATAAGGAAAGAATGGATTGGTGTAAACATGACGCTATCATGCCAAATCTTAAGAAAAGCCTTTGAGAATTCTTTGAGGACTGTTGACTTCTAGGTAATGACAGTAAACACCACAGAGGCAAGCCTTCGTTGGCCCAGAACTGACGTCTATTCTCAAGCAAGTTTAAAACTGGGTATTAAAAAAAAAAAAAAAGTGTTTATGGCCCTCTTCCTCCAGCTCAAGGCTATATTTGGCTTTGATACAAGAAGTCTTAATCAGTTTATTCTGAAATGGAATTATTTAAGGATTTTTCTAAGAACTAGTTGAAACAAGTTGCCTTCCTAAGAAGTCAGTGTCAAAAAAGCACTTTAGAAAAGTCAGCCTGAGTTTTAATTACTGAACTTAAACTTCTTTTGACAAGTGCAATGGGGAAAAACACTCAAAACATCTGGTTGAGAGGGGCTGAAATCCAGTGTTTGTGTTTTCACTCTGACACCCAGTTGCATAGCAATGAGGGGGAGCATATGATACAATAATCTATATATAGAATAGGTGGGGGCGATTATATTGAACCTTTGACTGGAGGCCAACTTGTCTGGTATTCTAATCTTGCTGTTGACACAAATCCAAACTTTGGTACGTCACTTAAAACTTTTACCTTACTTTCAGAACTTCTGTTGATTAAGAACTGATTTGCGACTGTTTTGGGATTCATGGTTGCCAAAACATGATCCAACTGTCCATGTCGTATAAAGCCAGAGCATGGGTGCCCAGCACAACTGGGGATCTGCTCCCTCAGGATGAGCACAAGATCACTTATGGGGTGCTGGCCCCTCTGCCTAGAGGGCAGTTTCCCCACAGCAGTACTTTCTCTGCTGTGGTAGCGATGAACCTGATTTCTGCCTGATCACAGTGAGAGATGAAGGTCAGTCGTTCAAGCAGCTTGTCCTCATCTTTCTACCCGCAAAAGGGAACAGCAGCCAATAGTGGTTTGGCTTGGTGTGATGGATGGACTATTTCCCTTCCTGGGTCACCTGCTGTCCTACGTAACAGCCTGCTCATCTGCAGCTCGATATGGTTTTCAACCTGAGTTCTGCAGCAAGAATACAACCAAATGCTTACCCAGTCAAAAAGACTTTGGACCTTTTCCATGGAAGCTATTTGCAGTGGCTTTTAGCCTTATTCGTTGACCCCAAGGGTGAGTTGTAATTCCACCTGGAAGAGGATGCTGTTATATTGGTGGTCTCTGCAGCTCACTGAGAGACACGTGATAGAAGGAAATCCTCCCACCTCCACACTGAAGCACAGTAATAGAGTAGGCTTGCTCAAATGCAGGACCCTGATGGTTTAGCCAGTGCCATTTGCCATTATGTTCTTCCCCTCATTTTCCTGGGAAGCTTTCCTACTCCGTGCAGGCATGTGGTGGAGGAGACCTCATAGCACTTTTTTCCTGCAACTGCAAAATTATTTGTTGTGCTAGGGAAGTTGCAGCCTACCCCTCTGGCAGTCATTTAAATCAAAAGGATAGGAATAGGGACATGACCTAATACCATTTCCTGTCCCATGTTAAGGAAGAAAAGTCCTCATTGTTTATTTAAAGGAATCTTTTATTGGAGTGAATGAAATATTTCATATTGATACATCTAGTAGTGGAAGAAAGAGGATTCCTATGCGAATGAAACACAAACTTGAATAAATTAAACAAGTCTTCTGATAGCAGCTTATTTTATAATACATTTAACAGAGTCTTCCTAACTACGTCCTTCCAGCCTGTTTCCTTCCCTTGATTGTTGTGCTGGGAAGGCAAGTGAATATTAATATCAGGATTGCAGTAATAATAGTTTTGCAGCTTCTGTAAGGCTGTCCCAAATTTTCCCCATAACACATTGCTACCATTTTACAGTTCTTGCTTTCTTATTCTATTCGATTCCTCGAGGGGATTCAATAACCCCCTCGATAGTGTTTTTCAATGAAAGCTGAATCCATTTAAATATCAAAATTCAGTATGGTAGGTAGGTGTAAATCACTTCCAGAGGTAGCCCAGGAGGATCCCAATGCATCTTTCCTTCCTTCTATCAGATGACTATGCAGTAGTTTTTCTCTTTTCTCCTGATTTATTTCTCTTAAAGAGAATAGACAACTTCTGCTTGTTCAGCCTTCTACTCTTAGATCTTTTTAAAGAGAAATTTCAGTGGGATTAAGTGAGCAGCACGGTTAAATTCCTGTCTGCTTCTTCCTGAAAACTTACCCTTCAGCTATTGTTGTAGTAGCAGTAAAACTTTTGCAACTGCATCAATTTTTTGAATGTTTTATTTTTCCCTTTAAAGCAAAATTTGCAGCATGCACATTTGATGTCAAGTTCCTCTTGTGATCATTTGATTTTTAGTGACATGAATATGACACAGAAGGACATGAGAACCAGGCTGTCGACTCAGTCTCTCAGTGCCCTTTTGTTTATGCCTGTGACCTGGTCACATAGTACAAAGAGTTTCCTGCTGAACTACATGCAGCTGCCTGGCTGAAAAGCATGTGAGAGAGCTTTATTTGTCCCTCTTGCAGCCTGAGATCTTCTTAGAAGCGGCTCACAGATCCCTGCCGGCGCTGTGGTCTATGATATCACCATGCAGCCTTCCCAAGGATCCTGGCCTGTCTGGAATCCACGGCCAGGGATCGGCAGCACACTACAGCGTGTATTTCAGCATACTGCTCCAAATAAGCTGTCCCAATAAGGCCTAGGCCTCTCTGGAACTTCGCAGCAGCACCACCATTTTTTCGTAAAGAAAAACAAATGCAAAGGAAGTATTTGTGAATATAAACTGAAGCTTGACTAGTTTATGTCTTTCTTTTTTTAATGCATTTTTTTTTCTCCTTTGAAATCTTTCTGTGAATGATTCATGCTGTTAATCAACTGATTCAGAGATTTTCTCTTTTTCTCTTTTTTTTTTTTTTTTGCTAGTATTAAGTATCCGAAGATATACTCTGATCCACACGTTTCCCAAGGTGACTGTGCCACATTTCATACCACCCACAGCATAGTAGACATATAAAAAGTGTGGTCAGAAGGGAAAAGAAATGTTTGGGTCATGCAAAGATCAGTAGTTCTGGGGCCTTGTCAGGATTTTGCAAACAAGTGAAATGCAGCATTGCTGTGCAGCTTCCCGGTATGACTCTCAGGTGCCAAAATGGAAAAATAAATTGGTGCGATTGTTTCCTAATTGGTCTGTGAAGAGTTGCATTTCCTTCAGTTAGATCTTTACTATAGGGGGTCTGAAAGGCCCTCACCACGTTAGGTGAACAGAGTCACGATCCCTGGTATAAACAGCCTGTGATCTCCCAGGACATGATACAAAACTAGGGAGACATCAGCCTAGCAATTGGGATGCTCTGGGCACTGATTTCCTGATACTTTTCAGTCTTACAAGATTTTTGCTTATATGGCTCATTTTGCACTCTGATTTCCAATGGATCAACTGAGCAGGAAAAAAATAGAGCTCCTGGAGTTATAATAACAGTTGGAATGGGATTTCTCTCACTCAACTTCAGGTAGCTAGTCATCCTGCCCACTCACAGATGGGAAGCAGGACATCTTAAGCTGGATGCTTGTAAAATACTTGAGTTAAAAGGTGGATTTCCCTGCTGAACTTCCCCTTTCTGAACCTTTCAGAAGTCTTTTTGGCATAAGAACTTGTAGTCTTAAACACTATAAACCTCTCCTCTGTCTTGCTTGCAAATAAAGTAAGGTTGTACTAACCACCTCAAATTTTGTGTGCATTATTATTTGTTCCTGTGTATGTATTATGCGTATTGGTTCCTTGTGTGTATTTTTGTTTGTATCCCAACAGGATGTATCACTTTCTTTACTGTCTCCTGAGGTGAGGAGCATCGCTCTCTTGTCTTCAATTTTCTGACATCCTTATTTCTATACTAGGTAGAGGTCACATGAGAAAGCAATATTAGGAAACCATTTGGTGTATTTTTAGCTGTGTTCAGGCTGAAGTAGCAATGAGGAGGGAGGAGTGCCAGACACATGTGACCTACCAGCTGTCAGCGGCCCACATTTTGGAAATCATTGATTCAAGTGACTGGCAATAGGTTATGGAAAGTTTTTCTTTTAGCTCACTATATTGAATTGACCCAAAATAAACATGATAGGAAGGCCATCTTCATTATAAACAACTTACAGCATGTGAGCAGTCTTCATTTATTTTCTTTGCCTCTGCTTGTTAATGACAGAGAAATATTTTAATTGGAAGTGAGTTTCTTTCATGTTACTTTAGCTACAGGAGCAGCTGACACACTGCTGCTAGGGTAGAAATGCTGGGTGCCTGATCTCTGCTTCTTCCCCACTCTCGGGTGCTTGGTCATACTGTGGTAAGTGCTGTGGTTATGTCTTGCATAGTGTGGAGTGAGGAAAACAGCAAGAACTTCTAGCTCCCTAAATCTTAATGTGACAGCCACGTCACAAAAAGTCATATTAAATGTGAACAAGGGCGAGTGAATTTTCCTTTTTCTCCAGGCTGCTGTCATGTATGACTATTGGCAATGACTTCCAGCTCACCTCCTTCCCCATCTTCTTAATCCGTGAGTATTTTAGGAGTCAATAACTCCTTGTCATCTGGCCCCTCTTGCTATATATGCATCAAAGGCAGCAGCTTGCTAGAGGTTTGCATGCTTCTGGGGTTATTTAACTGTACATGTGAGTAGATCTCACATTCCTTGCATGTCACCCATCTGTGAAATCCCCTGCCCCAGTTTCAGCCATGCTCTCCAAGTCACGACTTCAGCTTGCTTTATCACAAGCCCAGCTACCCACTCCACTCCCTTCTCTGAGTGGGAAGGCAATCTCTCATATATTTTTTACATTTTTACATTTTAATGTTTTTAAATGGTTTTTAACTTGTGTTCGCTTGCTGGCCCTCAGTTCAGATCCCTGCAGGTAGACTCTCTCTGATCACAGCAGGGAGCTGGGGCAGGGTCTTTCCAGGCCTCAGCATGCGCACAAGGTGGGATGAAGAATAGCTTGTACCTGCTGTGTCCCCAAATCTAGAGAAAGGTTATCCATCAGCTCTGCTTGGAGGAACCAAGGAAGCAGCCAGAGCAGGCTTGGTGGGCACCCTGCAGGGACCACCCAGTCCTTTGTTTAGATTTGCGTCTTCTCGATTCTCTATTTACCCTGTTCTGTATTGCCTTCCCCAGGAGATAACAGGCACCGAGTGGTAGCTGTGATAAATGCTGAGGAACTGAATTCTTTTGTGGTTTGACTGGAGCTCTAGGTTACAAATAGATGCATCAGCAACAATGTTTTAATCTCAGAGGAGACTATTTAGTGCATTTTTTTTTCTTTTAGTATACATTTTGTAAATTTCTCAGATGATGGCAGATATTTAGTATTTAAATGGCAAATCTGTGTTGCACCATTGGTTTCAAGGAAATCTGAGTGTATGAATTTTTGCCTGTTCACCTTTAAGCAGAAGGAATTTTTTGAAGAAATGTGAAGTAGCCAACTCATCCCCATGAGATGTGTTCTGCTGAATGAAAACACCTCTGCACAGACAGAGCTCAAAAGAGGAAGAGCAAGGGGTGTGAACTCCTTCATTCATCTCAAGCAATGGCATCTCCTTTCCTGACCCTGCACCAGCTCCTGCAGCACTGTCAGGATGAGGTACTTTTCGGTCTTTGGCACCCCAAATTTTGCTCGAGCTCTCAGAAAACTGCCTAGCTCCTGTGGGAGGGACAGCCACAGCCTTCACTAAGTGGGGTTCTGATCATGGTCCTCTCTGGGATGGGGAAGGATCAGCAAAGATGAAGTGTTGCCATGCCTTCCCCGACCTGAGTCCCCAGTCTGACAAAGCACATGGCAGTGCCACTCTGCTGCCTGTCCCTGACCTTCCTCCCCTGCCTCCAGTGCAACTCCCCTCTCCCCCTGCATGTGCACCATTCCTTTGGGTTCAGTGCCATCTGAATTTTCTGCTTTGCTGGTTTGATTTCTCTCAGACTTCAAACTCCTTTGACAGAGGCAGACTGTTACAACTTGCATCTCTCCTTTCTTTCTTTCTTTTTTTTTCTTCTTTTTCTCTCCTTTTTTCCTGTTTTTTTTTTTTTTTTTTTTTTTTTTTTTTTTTTTTTTTTGCCTATGCTCAGGTTTGAACTGACATTGGCTGGTTGTAGGTCAGGTTCAAAGGCATCAAGTATTGTTTGAACATCCCCTGGAGCAACCAGCTCAAGTGAAAATGAATAGCCTAGAAAACCTCCGTGATGGAACAGAATAATCTACTCCAGGTGACCTCCTGACATTGGCAGACTTCTCACCATAATACAAGACTTTCCACATTTTAGCTTGAAACCCTACATCCTGTGATAAAACACAGGCATATAAACTTTTTTTGGTATGTCTTTAATATATCATGCAAATTTTCAGGCTGAAACATGGAAAATTACCCCACCTAACCCTTTTCTTCACAACTGCCTGGATTGGCTTAGAACTGCTGCCTTGCAAACAGAGAGGGGTTATAAAGAGTCAGGAGGGAAGTGGGGTAGGTGAATGGGGAGCTGAGCAAAGGAAAAGTGATAAAGTAGGGTGATGGCAACATCCATATTTCAAAAATAGTGATTTTAAGGATATGGCTTCCACTTTGATTTCTCCCCACCTTTCTCTCTCTCTCTCAAGAAAAAAAAAAAAAAAAAAAAAAAAAGGATTGTCACACAGTAGCTTCTCTGTGTGTTAGGTGATCAAGACTGAAATATGAAGGGATAATGGATAACTGTAGGAACAATTTGATCATGACACACACGAATAGATTGTTAAGATCCCTAATTCTCAAAGAAAACTCCACACATTTGTTGGCATGCTTATCTCTAGGATCCACTTAGTAATGTGTACCCCATGTCTGGTACACATATCCCACACTGACCCACGTGAAATCTCTAAGAAATCTTTGTGAGCATGAAGATTTTAAAGTCTTTGGATATTTAAACAGTGATAGGCTTCTCAGCTGTAATTATGGAGGAGAGCGTATGTTGCTCGAGCCAGGGTTCAGATCTTTAGCTTGCTTAATTCAGCATCAGCTTAAATGAAAATCTGCTAATTGACAGCAGTTGAGGATCCAGCCTCTTTGAAAGGAACATGGAGTAAAGGGAAATGGCTTAGAATTCACAATATCCAGCTCCTCTGTGTTTTCAGTATGCATACTCATAAGCCTTCACCTGATGAATATAGCCTGAAGTGATGCAGGCAACTTATTGTAATTTTTTGCTGTGTTCTGTTCAGATTTATTTCCTAGTCAGTCAGGTGGGACACCCTGTAGATTAAGACTTAGAATACATATTTTGAATCTGTAAACTAGTACTTGAGGTGAAATAGGAATTGCTGTATGCTTTAGAGCAGTAATGGCCTGAATTGCCAGAAATAACCATAATAACAAAGTGCTTGTTTCCTGAGTCAGGCACATAGTGCAAACAGCCATAGTCTCAGTGTACCAATGCCCTCCCTGCTTTATAATGAAAATAACAGCAATGGGAAATTGTCCAAGAAGAGTTTGTTCTCTTGGCTTGTTGGATAGTCATTTTAAAACTGTCTGCTGCTATGAAGAAATATAATTACATAGCTATTTAGAAGAGTCTTTAAAAGAGGGAAGTGGGTAGGTAATGTGTGAGCATGGAGCTAGCAACAGCACCTAAGCAAAGCAAAAAATATACACACAGTGAAATTCTTGTTTTCTGAGAAGTCTTTTATGACTCTCCTAATGTTATTAAAACCATTGTATGGAATTGAACTTACAAGCTGAGAGTTCTTCTCTTGCTTGAATGTCTCATACATTCTTCCAGCCTGGGTGTATTTTCTTGTAAGATGGTTATCCTATCACTTGCTTCACTAGGACTTTTCTGAAATCTTTTCAGATTAGCAGTGTGGTTGGGTTTGCAGAAGCATGCCAACCTTTTGAAGAAGACTTTGCATCAGAGCTTTTTGTTGAATTCTTTTTAGGTTTCTCACCTTATAAAAAAATTCTGATTCTGTCACTTCCCTTTCTTCCCAGGACCTTTTTAATTCCTGTCTTGTATCTTGTGCTTGCTGTGAAACCTCCCTCTGATCTGATTAAAATGTCTAGAGTAGTCTAAAAAGCAAGAGGATCATAAAGGAATTAATAACATACATGTGCATGCAGGTTTGCATCTCTGATGGCAAATAAATGACTTACTTAAAACTGTGGCAGCAGTGGTAGCGATTATAATGCAGACATGTGAGGTCAGGTGTACTCATCAATGCTTGGTAACTGCATTATTTCAAAGCACTACCTGATGCTGGCAAAAGGGGGGCAGACCTATCCGTGTCCCCTAAACATGTATGGACTCACTCAGAGTGCATTTGGAGTTTGATTTTGCTGTTTTTTATTAGCTTGATAGAAAAATGTCTTGCTGCCTTGTGGTGGATTATGTTAACAAAGATGTTGGCATAAATCTGATCCCCTGGCGAATGTGAGTTCATATTACGCAAACGCAGAGCACAGGCACTCATGACAAAAGTCGCTGTTTGCATTGACTGCGACCATTGCGGCTGTCTCTGAGGGACTGAGGGACGGAGGAATGAAGCCTCTTGTCAGCCGTCCCGTCAGCTGCTGCTTATGATGAAACCAGTCTTTGGGGGATTTCATTCTGCATGGCTGCCGATCCGGTATGTGTGACTGTCTGGGCGCTGTGGCCCTGTCCTGCGTTGGAGGAGGAGGCCTTTTGTTCCGTATCAGGCTTCACATAGTTTGGCATCTGTTGAGCTGTGCTGTCCGCTCAACCATTTGTCGAGCTTTCCTCTGATCACCATCCCTAAGCAATCCGTCCCCACCTGACAGCTCTTGTTTTAAAAGGTAGAGCTAGGTGTGCACTGTGTGCGAGCTCCTGAACCTCCTCTTGTAGGAGAGGTGAGGATATCTGCACCCATGACAGAGAGACAAGCTACCAGGATTTGTTTCTGATTAACTGTTTGGTCACACTGGAGTTTCAAAGCGCCAGGGCATGCCAGTGCAGAAAAGCAGAAGCTGTGTGAAATCCATCCTCGCACTGCTTCACAAGCAGCGCAGCTGACGGGCAGAGGAAAGCAGTACCGATTAGATCCGCAGCAGTGATTCACAGCCTGGATTATAGTTCCTGCAGTTTGCTCAAGTTTGTACAAACCAAATATCAGATAACGTTGCGATTTACATTTTCCATAGAATGCTGTCTTGAGAAAATATTGATTTGTATTGCATCAGATTACTTAACAAAGTAAGCCAAAAGGAGAATTCTACATTTTTTCTGCTGACATATGGAAAATAGGATTATACAACTTTATATCTACCATTGTATAACCTTTAGTGTCCAGCCTTATGAGTTACAATCTTTTAAACTATCTTTAAGCAACTTAAAACTCTCTACAAATAGCTTGAAGGAAACCATTAGTCTGTTTTTGCTCATTGGCTACACCAAAGCGCAGAGCGAGAAAGAGAGAAGAGGAAGTAGGAGATTACTGCAATTCACCTTTTCCATTCTGTGTTGCCTTACTTATGACCAATCCAAGACCTAGGGAAGTTTATTCATTAACTTTCTTGGGGCAAAGGAATGAACTATAATTTCATACGCCTAATAGACATTCGTATACTATCTATACTTTAATAAACTTCATGTATATATATTTTCCTATACTGAATGAACTATACTTTCAAGTAATGTATTTATAGAAAAACTAATAGATTTTCCAGAGAAATTTAAAGAAGCTTCAGTCAAAATGTTCACATCATGAGATTAAGCCATTAAAAATTGTAATATTAAGGCACCTGTTCAAGTATATCTGACTTTCAGAGAAGCTGAACCTTTTTATTTCCCAAGAAACAGTTCTGAAATAGCAAAATCCCTGGGCAATGCGAGTTCTCAGTATCTCCTAAAAATCAGATCACTATTCATTATATGCCTACTTTAGTCATTTGAAGTTTGGCTTTAGATTAGGCGTGTGTGTGGAAATGAGTGGGGAGGGGGAAGTTGAGGGTTTTTTCATTGTTGTTTTGTTTTATTTTTTTTAGCTTCTCAGCTGCTTTACTTGGAAGACACAGACTGCTCTTTGTAAAAGTGCAGCTGTGGTTAGTCCATCACATAGTATTTTATTTTAGGATAAGACAAGCACTCAGGCAACGTAGCATCTATTGTTCCTTGTCTGTCATCCTATATTAGCAGAATTCAATGCATGCAGTGTTCACTGAGGAGATACAGCATTAAAGCTGCATATGTAGATGAAGGTGCCCCAGATGTGTTCTACTGAAAAGTTCAGAGCCAAGAGCATGCGGCAGCTATTTTTTTTCCCCTTGGATTCTGTAAAATTCAACGAGACACTACCGACCCAATAGTCTCAAGGGAAGTAATAGCCTTTGCCACAGTGGGTCATTCTGTGATGCAATGGGAGGAGACATCTTCAAAATGCTGTGCCATGAGTTATGCAATCTGAATGTCAGCTTGAAACATGTCCAAGTATTACTCAAGGAACAACTGCAGAGCTGAATGATCAGCTTGGAGGTGCTTGGGTGTTTGTAGAGTATGGCAGCTCAGCAAAATAAATTCAAACATGTCTGAGAAAACAGCAGAAATTGTGGAAAAGAAGCTATTGAGAGATTTGATTCAATTTACAGGGAAAGAGAAGGAAATTACCTAATTGCTTCAATGTACTAGAAGAAAAATGCTCTTGGTAGGAAGAACTCTTTTCTTGACACGATGCTCTTAAAACCTGAGTCTTTCTGTACAAACAAGAGGGATGCCATGGATCTAGGGATGAATGCTTTTCTCACTCGAATTCCAGTGCTGTAGTGGGCACAGTTGCCTTCCTTCAGAAAGGACAGTGATGTGCAAGCTCTTGTGTTTGTTAATCTCTTCTCTCTTCTTTTGCTTCCCTCTTTATTACCTTCACATAGTACATTGCAAGGACAGGGCACAGAGACCCTGCATGAAGAGTGAAGCTGGAATAGGGTGAAGAGGGGGAAGAGCATTTATAACCATCTCCTCATTTGTCCTCATAATATAGATCTCCTTTATTTTTGGTGTCTAGGCATTTTCCTGGCTTTAGAGGACTTGCCAGGTAATGATACTACTTTATGGGGAATAAAAGTTTTTGTGAAATCTCCTTGCTTTTCTATACCACTGGAGTAACATTTTACTTCAGGAATCTGAGTCACCCATCACCATTTTTCTTCACAGTTCCTGAATGTGTAGACAATACTGAATTGTTAAGGAGAAGGGTATGGAGACAAGTTAGGGTAAGATCAGAAAAAGACAAGGGTTAAAGAAAAGGCCTGAGAGGTAAGCTGGGTAGGGGTGGGTCAGGCAACCAAAAGAAAAGCCTCAGAAACTGGACTACAGCTCCAAATGCCTCTGAAGGGGTGAGATGTGATCCCTAATACTGGGATTGCTGTGGCTCACATCCACACACCACCACCTTTTTCTTGGTAGTAACAGACACAGAAAACCTGCTTTTCGACATCTCACAAACAGAAAAAGAAACAGGGCAAAGCTATGTCTTCTCACTCGCTCCCAGCAGTCTGCTGTCCTTGGACGGTTGGCCATTGCAAGGAGACAGTCTGGTGTTGCCTGGTCTCATATGTCCAGTAATAATGTGGCCCTCTTCTCTGGCAAATTTCCGAGTTAAAAGACAGATTAAGCAATTGCATAACCGTTCAAAAGGGAATTGTTGAAAATGGTAGATGATGAAGGAGTGAGACCAATGAGGCCAATTCATGCTGTTCACAAATGTGTGAACCAGCTTGTGGTGCTAGGCATTGTGGGTGGCACATGGGGTGCTCTCCCTACGATCTTCTGAAGCTCTGAAAACTTGAGTAAATAAATAAGCCAGACTAGAAACACCCTTGGCAAGTAGATGCTCCCACACACAGACAGCCTAGAAAGAATGCAAGGGGAAAAGAGGGGTAAAACAAACTATTCCATAAATTTGGCCTACGTCTTTTCTCACTATGAGTTCAGAAGGGATACAACTATATAGGAATCTAGACCGTAGGTAATCTGCTAAATAACAAGATGGTTATGTCCACATGAGGAAACAAGAAGACATTAAATTCCTTAAATTCTGTGATCTCTTTTTGTCTTCATTTAAGGTGATCCCAAGAGATTCAAAACCTAGTAGATAAAATTTTCAGTCACTTGACATAGGCTTTGCAAGTAGGAGAGTAATTTACAAAGTAGAAATAATACATGCAGGTTTTAATGTAAAGCAATTGACAAGTCACAGTTGCTAAGTGTTCTGAATAAACAATTTGTAAACTGATACATCTAAATTTTTTTTGAATAAACAATTCCTAAGGCTATTAGGAGCACAGGAACAAATTCCTAGTGATAGTGACCTGTCTGAGAATGATTTTTTTAAAATAAAGCAAAGTGATTTAAAGAGAAAACAATCAACCTTTATAGTGAGTATTTTGCTTATAAGTATTTCTGAGATGTATGCCTTTCCTCTTCCCATGGCTTTCTATGATTTCATGGATGAGTCACAGGCAATATGATGAAACAGGGATTTGCATGAAAAAAATTCCTCCATCTTTTTTGAGCAGCCTTTTCATCACTTCTTCTTGCATCCAGCTTTTTCCCAACACCAAAACAGAACAGGAAAAAAAAATATGTACAGACTATAAACCTAATAGTATTCTGTGCAGTTGTTTGCTGGCACCAAACATTCACGTTATTCATGCTGTTATTTCTGCAATACTTATGGAGCCCAAGCTCTTATTTAAACTATTTCTCATCAGCAAAATGTACAACTTTTCCAGGCCATGTTTTTGATGGCTTGCTTTTTACACCCAGATATCAATCAGCAGATATTTAAAAATTATGTGTGGTTTTTATGCTTTGTCAAAGTATCTTTTTTTCCACAGAAGCCTGACAGAAACTTGGTTTGCAGTTGTCTTTTTATACGTTGTCTAACTGCATTTCTTTTGTAATAATGATGTGCTGTGTATGCCATGCATGGATCTGAAAATACAATGCAATAAATTAGAGAAAGATGATGGTTGATTTAAGAGCCCCATTAGTTTTACCACAACTCTGCTAGGGGAATACCAGGACTGCAGTTTTTAACCAGACGTTCCACTGCTATCAGTGTCTTTTAGATAAGCTTTAAATAACAACTGGAAAAACACTCTGGACAGCTTTATGAAGATAATAACAGCAATTAAATTGTGATTCTTTGGGGAGAACCCCTTAGCAAATCGCTGATGCAAATTTCCAAATGAGATCTCCTCAGTCTGATACACAGAGGCAAAGCAGCATGTCGTGTGTGCAGGATTAATACTGCCCTTGTTGGGTTGCAGCTGGAGTCACATCCCAGCAGGTGTCCAGGATTTGTGCTGCATGCCCAGGCTTCTCGTGTCTGTCAGAGCCCCATGCTCCTGCCCTCCTCTCACTCCATCTTTCTGACAGCTGGACAGAGCAGACCCCTTGTTTCTCTGTTCACCGTACAGCTCCTGTCATTGACACTGGGCTTGGAAGGGGAAGGTCACCAAAGAAAATAAAGCCACAGAATACAGCAACTGTTGAAAGGCTCATTCCCACTTGTGTACAAAGATTGCTATTTATGGTAAATGCATTGAGTAGTGGCCTTGAGATGGGCAATAGTAACCCATGTGTGAGGGGCATTTTTGGGTGGGAGGAGGGGAATGCCTCTGTCTTTCAAATAGCTGGAGCCTTCCCTAGTTGCAGCATATCCTATCTTGGATAGGATAGTTTTCTTTCTTTCTTTCAAGGATTGATTGCACGTCAAATAGATAATTACATCATGCTGTAATGGTCCATTATCAATTTTGTGGAGGTTATGCTAAACATAATGCATTAGAGATTCCCGGCTGTATGTGCTGGGAGTCTGCAATGGGATGTGTAACCTTGAAGAAGGCTTCCTCCATATAGCACTTTAGGATGGCACTCGCTGTTTTAGCTACTGTGGTCAAAGATTTTGTCCCGTCTTTTTTTCTCTATGCTCTTTGGAAGATTACCTCTGCTAAGAGCAATCAATATTATGTATATGGGAATCCTTCACTGGTCACAGGGCATCATGAAGAAAGGCGCGTTGGCACTAACTGATACGTTGATCCATAAGATGAGAAGGAGACAGATGCCTTGTTTTCCTGCCCCTGCTGTTGCAGTGGTTTTCTCTGGAGGAAAAAAAGAAAAAAAGAAAAAAGAAAAAAGAAAAAGTTTGCTATGGACATCAGGGCTTACTTACTTCCTAAAGCTCCCTTTGGACTGACAGAGGCTTGTTTCTGCCCTGGGTTGACAATCTAATGATTTTACCTACAGTTAAGTGCTTAAAGCTATCCCTCAGGGGCAGATAAGGCCTATCACTTGCTTTTTTAGGACTGTAGTGGAAGGGAGCTCACATTTTATGTGATGTCTTGAGTCTCTCTGTTCAAGATGCAACAGGAGACCCGAGCTCGATCCCCATTTTTTGTAAGGACATTCAAGGGCATGTCTTGCACTGATGGCCTATTGGTGAGCCCAGAGGATGAGCATGTTCTATCCCAATGGATACTAAAATGTTAATTGAGATATTAATTGAGACAAATGCTTTAACTCAGCCATCAGACTAGGTGGCTGGGGAAAAGCCATGGGTCCAAGCAGCTTTCTGACAGCTGTCAGTTGGTAGTTAATTGACTGCTAAAGTTTCCACATAAAGTAACAGAGATGTGAAAGTATCCCAGACTTTTCCTGCACAAGAAACTACTAGCCCTGTAAAAACATGAAAAGAAATGATCTAGTTACAATCTAGCTAGTTTCTGAGTCTCAGATGGCCTGTGAGTGTTGAGATACAGAGATGTGAAACATGGGTCTGTGAACCAGAAAAACTTTGGTGGGAAAGGAGGGGAGAACA
This sequence comes from Tinamus guttatus, assembly GCF_059628265.1. NCBI lineage: Eukaryota > Metazoa > Chordata > Aves > Tinamiformes > Tinamidae > Tinamus > Tinamus guttatus. The sequence continues at coordinate 915,238 of NW_028289007.1, read as the reverse complement.
TCAGGGCTGGAGTGAGAATATCCAACAAGCATGAATAGCTGTTCCTGGTAGATACAATCGCTTATGTCCTTGCTTCATTTATATTCCCTCCGTACCTAGCAGAGTGCTCATTGACCTCATGGTGGCCTCCCAAATGTTCTGAGAGTTGTCCCGTTACAAGCTTTCTCTGGGAATAAATAAAAGTGAGCAGTTAACTCAGAGCTTTGGTATCTGAGGACTGCTACTTTTGTGGGAAATAAACTCAGCATTATGTATGTGGACAGTGAGCCAGCAGTTAAGCCAAATTGAGGAATAATGGTGCCTTTAAAGCTTTTCTCCAAATGCCTGCCATTAGAGTTTTAAGTTCTGAAAGAAGCTTATTGCTTTCAGGGAGAACTGTTTTACCACAAGAAAATTGGAAAGGGAAGGAGAAAAAAGAAGAGAGGAGGGGACGGAGGGAAAAAAGGAGTGCTGTATTGTATAAAAACAATCAGGACTTAGTGGAAAGTGGAATTGGTTACTAATGATCTGTGGCTAAGAAAGTATTAAACAAATTCAGACTCCAGCCTCTGTGATGATAATACTCAGTGGGTGACAGGAATGCAACATGAATGTCAGTGAAGCAGGAGAGAGCTATAGTCCTGCTGGTGTGCTTAGTGCCTGGGCTTCATCGCTCAGTCAGAGCTTGGCGTTCGAATGCCCATGGAGCTTCAGTAATGCCGATCTACTGTGGCAATTATAACAATTCTTTCTTAGCTATTACTCTCAAAGCCTTCATCCTCTGCTCCCTAGCCTCCCCCCTCCAAAAAAAAAAAAAAAAAGAGAAAAGAAAAAAGAAAAAAAAAGACCACAGCATATTTCCGTCTAATATCTATTAGTTCCCCTCAGAGAATTCATGTTGAGAATTCATTTGAAACAGAGTTGTAAGGAGCCTTTTCTGCAGTAGGGAAGAGTAATTGTTATCACTGCAGGAGTTGTTGGATAAAATCCTATGGCCTGTGTTATATGGGAGGTCGAGCTACATGAATATTGTAGCTGTTCTTGCTGGCCTTAGAATCTGTGTCACTCTACTTCAGCAAGGCTGATGCAGTCGAAAGGCTGTAACGTAAGGTTGTTCTTTTGGTGAAATGCTGACGTTTGACTCTTTCTACTTTCTAATACTTGTGATTTTTTATTTATAACACCTGGAAGAGTTCATTTTAGGCACCATGTTTGTTCAAAGTACTTTAGTCTTCTATTTAGTTTTGTTTTAAGTATTTGTACGACCAAGTACTTTTAGTGTGGCCGCAGCCTGTTGAGGCAGAGAGAAATGACATGGTTCTTTGCTTCCCACTTCTGTGTGCTAGTTTCTTCCCTACCCTCTAAGTCTGCTTGCCCTGTACAGTCCATCAAAGAAGTGGATCCTGAGAGTGTCCTTGACCTATTCAGGTGTTCCTGCATCACTGACTTCTGTGGCAAGTAATAATCCAGTGGGAAGAGCCACAGTTCTGGGTTCCTGGTATTCCCTACGTGCAAATGTGCCAGACAGTGGCAAGGAAGATGAAGGCAAATCCATTTCCTTTCCCAGTTCTGTAAGGGATATGGCTGCCCCAGTGCAGGAAGGACTGGGGCTAGTTGCAAGATCTGGCCCATGTCATTGCGTCAGCTTCAGGACCCCTAGGAAAGAGAAAAGCTTATTAGTGAGTCCCTATCAAAATTTGCACAGTGATGTTTTGCCAGACAGATTTCTGTGTGTATGTCAAAACCTAAATCCAGTCCCAAAAGCTAAAGAAATTTGGATCAATCTCTGTCTTTCTGTCCAAGCATATGTCCAGAGCTCAGTTCAGTGAGGCTCTGATGTTTTTTGCATATAAAGAGTACAGAGAAAAAGAATACAGGGATTAGGTATCTCGGCTACATTTGAGGCCTCTCACTTCATTACTTACTAGAATATTTTCTAGTTTGATGACTTCAATCACAGGCTTCTTTGTTTATTTGCTCTGCTGCTAAACTGTGATTTCTCGAATCGCTCCCTGTTGGCCCTTTTATAATTCTCAGTTTCCCTAATAACCTTAATTTTCTTTCACAAATTTTCTTCTTCCATGTTAACACCTGCTATTTTCTATTTCTTTGCAAGCTAAAAACTGTTATGGTGGGGCTGTGGTGAGCTGAAATATCCTAATCAAATCCTGTGCACATATGGAGCTTAGACACCAAGGAAATTTGAAAGAGGTGTAAAATAGTTTTCTATTCAAACAATGAAAAATCATTTTTCTTCACTAGTGCTGTGTAAGAAGTTCAAAAGAAGCAAATAGTGTGGTCATTTCAGTCAGACTGCAGCTCTTGATCTGTGTTATTAGGGAGGAAAAGGAAGAATCCATACACATGCAATTTTGCAATTTTTTATGCGGAAAAAATGCAAGTACGTGAAGCAGGAGATAGTGACTGATTTCTCACTAATCAGGAAAGAGCTGTTGTTGAGAAATCTCTTCTTCATGCTGTCTTAGATATAGGACACCTAGCTATGGTTGTCCTCCTGATCAGACGAGCAGGACTGAAAACATTTTAATGTAGGACTTTTTCTTAGTAGACCTCAATGTGTTTTGCATTTTAAATAAAACCAACCTCTACTTGTGTTATACCTCATTTGGTTTCCACCTGGAATCATCACCTAATCTTGATCTCATTTGCCTCTGTGCAAACCCAGTGAAAATTGTTGCACAGTTACAGGTATACCCTAAGTTACATTGAGAGTGCATACAGCAAAAACTGTATTCATTCCCAAGACTGAATTCTGACATAAGTTGAGGTAGATCATCTAACAAGGGATTGGATCTGAAGTGGACACCATGTTCCTTCCTGCTGTGTTGGATGGGACCTGTCAGACACTTCCCTTATCAGATTCTGTAATAAAAGGTTGATATGGGAAATTGGATTGCAGAGCATGATATGAGAAAAGACATGTCCTGGATAGAATGAAAGCAGAAGGCATCTCTATGCAGGCAGCTTGGAAATTACTCTCTTAAGAAGCAATGGCAGAAGGTTAGGTACAAACATTTGTAGTACAAATGCCAGTTCCTCATTTTTGCAGTTCAGTCAGTGACGTTTGTGCATTTCTTGCAATGAAAAATTTTACACTTCATTCATTGTCTTAGCAGTTGTCTTGACCATTGGCCATTCTCAATTTAAACTGAAATGACTTCTTGGAAACTTTCATCCAGGGATCTTCTTTCCTGTGACAGCCATGAGCAGGTGTCCAAGCAAGAATAAGAATAGAGCAAGCATAAGAATAGAGCAAGCATACATAACACTTCTCCCTAATGTTCTCCTAGCCTTCACTTACTTTCAGCTTAGAGAATTTCTGATCCTTTTGAGCTCTGTTAATTAATGGATGTCTCTTTCAAATTCACCTGTCCTCCTCTTGAAGCCACATCATTTTCTTGCATGCGTAACTTCCTTTAACAAAGAGTTCTGCTTGTGTGAAGGGCCACCTCCTTCTGTATGCTTTGAATCTAATACCCATTAGTTTCATTTGACAGTCTTGTTGTGAAATAGGCAATGAAAAGTCAACTGTTGTTCACCTATTCCATATCATTCATGACTCTGTGAAGCTCTACAAAGCATTCCATGCTTTAACTATCATAGTTGATCTTTCAGTGAGATTTTTCCATCTTCAGTATGTCCTTTTTGAGATGAAGGGAACCACAGTGAGTAAATGTTCAAGCTGAAGATGAAGAGTATTAATTGTGTTTTTGTTTTGCTCCTTAGTCCTAGCATTTGAATGCTGTTGAGCACTAAGTTGAGACTTTTCATGAAGCTGTGTATCATAACTTCATGCTCGCACTCCTGAATGAAAATTGGCAGCTCAGAATCCATAATTTTATATGTGAACTAGGATTTTTTGTTTCCATCCATCACTCTACTTTCTGAAATTAAATTGTATTTGTCCCTTAGTTTCCTAGTCACTTTGATTTGTAAGGTCTTCTGCAGGTTTTCACAGATGGTCTTCATTCTTCTTCCTTTGAATAATTTCATATTATCAGCCAACTTTGATATTGCACTGCTCAACCATCTTTCCAGGTCATTCTTGAATATGTTAAACTGCACAGCTCTCAGAATAGACCCAGCAGAATTGCACTGTGAAGTATACTTTTTGCTATTGCACAGGTAGGTCATTTACTATGCCTTCTGTTTCCTGTCTTTTGCCCAATTATCTGTCCTTGTCAGGCCTTATCCCATGGCTGCTAATTTTCTTTAGAAAACACTAGTGAGACACTTTTTCAAAAACATTTTGAAAATCCAGCTGTATTTTGCTTGACTGGCTCACCCTACCGAAATAAACCCCTTCAAAGAACTCTAGTGGATTTTCCAAGGATTTCCCTTTACAGAGTGACATTGGTTCTTACGAGTAGATCACATTTAGCCAGGCATCTTGGATAAATATTGTCCTTTATTTTAGCTTGTACTAATTTATGCATTAGAGATCATAGCTTGCAGGCCTATAGCTCTCTGGATCCTTCCTGGTGTCACATTTGCTAGCCTTCAATATTCATGGTGCTCAAGAAATTAAAGTGGCAAGTCACATACTCCTATCAGCTATTTCCTCCTTCAGTTTTCTCTGAACTCTTGGCTAAGTGCCATTTAGTCTGATGTGTGATATGGTAGTCTCTTCCACAGTCACTCCTGTTTCAGCTAGATCCTCTATGCAGTGCCTTCAAAAAAGGCTTTCAGTGTGGAATTCTGCTCAGGTGCTTCCACACTGAGCACTGATGCAAGGTTTACTTCTGCTTTTCTGCAACAGTCTTTCTCTATTGGGTACTTAGCCTGGTTGTCAGTGGACCTCTACGGACTGTCTGGAAGACTTTTTGCTCTGATGCACTGGAAGAAGAATTAAGTACTACATTTGATTGCTTCAGACAACTGTTTCTCAAACTCCTTTTTTGGCCTACCTAATTATATTTTTACATCTAATCTGCCAGAGTTTATGATCCTTTTTATTTTCTTCATTTGGATACAGCTTCTGCTTTTTGAATGATGCCTTCTTAGTTCTAAGAACTATTTTTACTTCCCAAATCTTTAGCTCACTGCTCCACCAAACCCACTTTTAATTGTTTCTCGAGCTTTTTCTAACACAGAGCATACACTGAAGCTGTGCTTTCAGAAGGGCATTCTTCTGCAGCCTCTATACTGCCTGTAAAGATTTCACTCTGTTAGCTACCCCTTCTAGTTTCTTTTTAACAAACTTCCTCATTTTCGCGTGCTTCCACTCCATAAAGTTTAGCACGTCTGTGGTGGGGTTTTGGCCATTGCTGAAACCAGAGGGGATAGTGATTCTAAGTACATTATGGTCACCGCTACTGAATGGTGCATTTCCTGTGAGATTCTGAACCAGATCTTGTATATTATTCAGTATCACAGTGGCAAGTACTTCTGGACCCTAAGATGAATAGAATTTAATGTAAAAAGGAGACAGCTCAAGTACTCAGAGCAGTATCAATACAATTGATTTAAAAGCAATATGGAAGAGGTAGGTTTAGGAAGTTATTTTAGAGAAGTAAGTAGTTAGGGAATTTACCACAGACCATTGAGAGGTTAATGACTGACTGAGGACTGACTGAGGTTAGTATGACTGGAAGAGCAGAGCTGGGGTCAGCTGAGAGATTATATAGACAGTGCGATGGAGTGACTGCAGGCAGTAACAAGAACAGAGGAGAGAAAATGCTGGATCAAGAAAAGAGCTTTGGTAACAGTATTTGGAATGGATATGAAGGAGGATCAGGAACATTTCTAGTTGCAGAGTGAGGCACGAGGAGATAATATGGCTTTTCTCCACACTAACTCTGTTATGCAAACGTTTTCTGCCTGCAAACTGGGCCAATGTCCTCAATGCGTTTGGACAACTGGACCCCTGCCTGAAACCAGTTCATATGTCTTAATCAGATCCAGGCCTTATAAAACTTCAACCTGAATGCATTCAGTTGTGATAGGAAGTAAAGATTAAAAGTTGCAAGAGGAACTGATGGTCTTGAAAAAATGCCAAAGTACTGCAGTACTGTGGGAATACAAGTACCATACTGCATGGAGGATCCTCCAGTAAAAGAAAAATCAGTAGAATAACCTCAGGACAAAAGTGCTAACAGAAGACTGATCCTTTAACTAATTAGAGTGCTGCAGAGGAACCTTTCTTATGCAAAGGAAGTGGGTGATTTTGTGTTACTATTTTACATGTGAGTATTATTTACTGAGGAAATGTAATAATCTATCTGCTTAGGTAGTGCTTTTCTCCCTGGCCCCCAGCCTCTGGCTTAGGAATGAATGTGTGTAGGATGAATGTTTGCGGTAGTAACTATTCTCTTTTTCCCTGATTTATTTGGCCCCATACATGCTGAGTGCATCAGGAATCTGTTTGTGGGGGCCTTTCTGGGAAACTGTGGACTAGCGGAGTATTGAACTTGGTATAATGTGAATCTCTCAATAAATAAAAAATCTCCTACTAAATCTCCCTTCATAAAGGCTGAGAAGAGATATCTGTAGCATTTCACCTGTGTATGAATCGATTTCAATCAGCTTTCTGGAGGTTTCAGGCTGTGTTAGCTGTAGGATAGCATAGTGCAGCAGCAAAACTTCCTTCACCTCGCTTATTGACAGTTTTGTTATGAAACATAGAATACCTAGATTGAGGAGATTCGTCCCAGTATTGCAGACATACAGTCTTGTTGTCCTCACTTTAACGCTATTGTAATACTCTCATTAAGACCACTACTTTCCCAATCACATGCAACAGTGCACCAGCTTCTCTGGATAAGCCTTATCTGGAAACAAATTGGATTCCTTAAAAAAAAAAAATGTTTTCTGCCTTTTTTTTCATAGCTTTTTCTGTGTTTAGGAAAATGGGCCAACCTTCTCCTTTCAGGATACTCTGACTCAGATATGGGCAAGGTGAGAGGTTAGAGGCCTCATTGTTAATGAGAGAGACAGCCTCTGATTTTTACACTAATTGAAGCATTTACATTTTTCAGCAGAAATAAAATGCAAAACTAACACATTCCTTGGAGATTTATAACCCCGCAATGGATTCTCCTATCCTCTCTCCCTTAATTATCCCAAATTATCTGAACTCTCATGAAGAAGAAAGAAATTAATATTAATATTCCATTTAGAACATACTCTAAAATGCAGTAGAAAATGGAAGCAATAATAATGATAAAAAGGGTAGCTGAGATGATTTGGAATATATAATATTTCTTCTCTTCATTGTAGCTTCCTTATGCTAGAATAACTTAGGAAAAGTCTGTCTTGCATTCGTTTAGCAGAACAATTTTTGTGCTGCATTGACTTTCAGTATTTAAATAAAAGCTAAGCAAAATATTGCTCTGTTAAATGCAATATTTTGTCTTCCTGCCTTGATCAGAAAAAAATAAAAAGGGTAAAAGAAATTGGATAGCTTGTTTGCAAGTGCAAACACAAGGTGGGGAAAACAGGCAGGTAGGGCTCATTACTGGAGAGTAGACAGGAAAAATAGCAAAAAGAAAAGAGCAGGCATAAACTGGAGATGAAATGAACCAGAAATTATAGTTTATACTGAAAGAAAGGATGGAATTACAGTTATCTGAAGAGCAAACAATAAGGTCGATTAAGGTGCTGCTTGTACAAAAGAGACTGTGACAGAAAGGTATAACCGGAAAGGGTGTGAGGAAGAAGGAAGAATGCACCTTCATTTGGATGGTGGGACCTATGGACATCATAAATCCTCATTAGCTGCAGCTTAATTGCTGATAGTGTGTTGAAGGTTTGTAACTGATCTTTGCTACTCAGGGTGGTTCCCAGCTCCTGTCCCAGATTCCATGTCCCCAACTGGAAGTTGGTAGCTGTATGATATGAGTAGAAGTGAGGCTTAGTTTTGCTTTAGAAGTGGCCTAAAAGTGGAGAAAAAAATTGTGAGAACAATCCTTGGTGTTGGGAAGCCATCTGCTCTGGACTCGTGTGTAAGCCTTAATTAAGCTTCAAACTGGAAGGCTAATTGTATATCTGGATCCCATAAGCCCTTGTTCACCTTGTTCTGTGTAAATTTGTTCAGTATTTGCACTACCAATAACTCTCGCTCCAAAAAACATCATTGCTGTTGAGAACCTTGGCCCACATCTACTTCACCATACACTTTCTGCTGTATTTACTATGTTATCATATAAAAATGTATTTCTCTTTTTTTTTTGTGTGTGTGCTAGAATGAAATATTTTAAAGACAAAAAAGGAAGTAGAAAAGCTTTCTACTTTCTTATTTTTCTAAACTCTTTCTTTTTCACCATCTTGTAGCAACTGTGACATTTTGCTGTAAGGGTAAAAGACATCGACCAACATGAAGCCCATCTGCAAAACTGTTGCATACAACATCACATATTGGGCTAGAGAAGGGACTGTGGAAGAAAAGGCTGCCTTATTAAAGAAAATCAACAAAGTCTGATATTAAAAAGGGTGACAACAGACTTGAGATCAGCTGCGAGTTAAAGAAGGCATTTTGCTGTTACTCTTTAGCTTGAAATTAGCCTTTACTGTTTTTGTAACACTTTCCCTGCTCTACTCTGCTTGCTCAGCTTTTGGAAATTGAAGGCATGTTTGTGAGGAGCACTGGGAAATGCAGCTACACTTGAGTGTGGCAATATGAAGGACGTAGAACTGCTCAGTGTCTCATATAACTGGGGGCTTATGGTGCATGTGACAAAATCTACTGTCACAGGTGACCCTGCTGCAGTGCCATCTCCAGGTCACTGGACACCATGGTGGATGTGTTGGGTGCAGGTGCCTCAGTACCATGTACTACTATGCTGCACACGCAGCGGAGCTCGCACTTGTGCATGCAGGGTGCATCTGGGCAGGTGTGGACAGAGACGTCCCCAACTGAGCGTTGCACAGGACCGTATGCTGGCACAACTGCCTCACTGTACTTGGCTACTCCGGGTTATTATATGCTGCTAAAGTTGCAGTGGAGCTGGGGGGTGTTGTGTGTTGGATGCTTTGGGTTAATTTTTAGCCTGAAGAGTCTGAGAAAGCGTTTCTGTGTATCAGCCTTCTTGTAGAGGCCAAAATATTTTGGAAGAAATGCTAGGTCCTAGTGCAATGTTTTATTCCTCTTTTCAATCTAGGGACTTTAAATTTAAAAATAAATAAATAAATAAATACATAAACAAAAAAACTGTAATCCTGCATCGTGGCTTTATGTAAAAGTAAAAAAGCCAGAACAAAGACCAGTGCTAAGGATAATAGTAGCAGCTACATGGTCTTGGTATGAGTGTTTGTTTTGAATAGTTATTAGTGAATATGTGACCTTTAAACATAACAGAATTGAGAAACGAGATTTTGTTTTGTTTAGCCTTATGCAACATTTTCAATGTCATGCATTGCAAGAACACTTGCAATCCACCATTGAGAAACAGTGATACCATGGATAAAGCAGTGGACTGGTATTTTAGTCTAAGTATCGTCATATACTTTCTACATTAATTTGGCCAAAAAAATAGTCAGTCTCTTTTACTAGAATTTTCTTATCTCTTAAATGAGAATGATAATCCCACAGTACCAGTCTGTGGCAAATACGTGAGCAGTAACGATATTTACTGAACTGTTTCTGATTAAATTTTTCTCTTGTCCACTTATTTCAGAAAACAACTGTCAAAAGAACCTGACTACAACAAATGAAAGCTGCTACATTACAGGTCTAACATGAATTAGCTGCCTCATGCTGGAGTGTTGGATGTCCCAGGATGAGAAATTAAAATAATTTGTTTAAATTCTTGAACAAGTAATGCTGAAAATATCGTATGACCAAGAATAACTGTTACTGACTTCATAACCACCGTTTCTGTAGCAGTCATAAAAATGATGCATCTTAGATATATTCCTCGTTAATTTTGTCCATTAAATGAGAAGAGAGGTGAGGATAAAAGGAGAACATTTTATTACTAGGTTTTGATTTTTGAATACCCTTTTGATTTGTTCTGCAGCAAACATATATAGATTGCTTTCTTGTTCATCATTTCATGAGTAGCACAGCATTCTGCAGATTACCACAGAAGGAAATAACATATAAGGGAGGATGAGGCAAAAAGGAAAACAGTGTGATAAACTGGACAAAATAAATACAAGGCAGCTTTGTATGCTTTTAATTTCTTCTGTAATGCCATAGGTTAAAAAAGCAATTTGCACTTCTACATAGAAATTAGGATAAGACAGTGAATTCTAGAATCTTACTTGATGCCTCTTCTTTGCTCAGAAAAATAAAAGGATGTCTTATTTTTTTCCTTCTTTTTGTTCTTGTTTTCATATCCTTACTGCTCTCTCCTGTGCATCACATACAGAATTTGCAGTAGTGCTTGTTTGCAAGAAAAGTGCTGCATGTGTGTACGCAGTGCTCTGATTGTGAAAGACTTGCCTTCCTTTCCCTTTCTAGAGATCCCAAAGGCCACATTTGTCATATAGTCACTTTGCTATGAGAGTGTAATTAAATGTAAAGCACTTTGGGATGTTCAGCTGCATAAAGTATTACTATTGAAATGCAAGTTGTTTTTTTGCAGACAAACACAAAAGGGAAAAACAACTAAACAGCTACAAAAATAATAATAATAAAAAAAAAACAAATGAAAAGGTTTCTAGGGATAAAAATGTGGACACTGGCAGATAAATAAAACATTAGAAAGAAAGGAAAATACTTCCAGAAAACAAATCAATATGATAAAAAAAAAGAGAATGTTGTCAGGCTTGCAGAAATTTCTAACTTACAAGCTATTTACAGGGAAAAAAATATGATGAATCAAGACACATTCATCAAAGTAAAAAAATCTAGGTATTAAAATTTTAACTCTAACTTGCAGAGAAAGTTCAAATATTTTCCTCTGTGACATAAATTTGCACAGGTAGTAGAAGCTTCCAATTATAGAGTTTCTTCTCTGTTTTACATTTTTGAAGATAATGGTTGTCCTCTTGTGGAATGAGTGTGGGATTTTGTCCTCCAGAACTTATGACTGCTGCACAATATAACAGGAACCCTGATTATTTATAAAATCAAAAACAAACAAACAAAAAAAATAAGGCTGAACAAACTGAGTGGTTAATCGTTCTTTTTATTCACTGCAAAATTACACTTTTGCTACAGTGAAGCAATGACGGGGTTTACCCTGAATATTCGTTCAATCATGGGCAGGACCACATGTATCCAATATTTCAGGTGAATGACCTGACTACAATATTGTAGTAGCATAGACATAATCAGATTTTTTTTTTCTCTCTCTGCTGGTTCACATCTGGTAAGGCAGAGAGGGGAGCAACATGGAGGTCCTCCCTTTGGTAGGAGTGCCCCAGCCATATGCTAGTAAAAAGGCAGCTGAGGAACAAATGCTGCCACATCCTCCCCCTCTTTGCCTTTTTTTTTGGTTTTTTGGAAAGGGTGTTAGTGTCCGACAGAGATTTACCTGCTTCTTGTTCCCTCCAAATTGTTTTAGGAGGTCTGTATTCCTGCCTGCAACCATCTTGTGTGGAGGTCACCATCCCCCTCAAGACCTGCTGAGTTCACAAGATCATCTCCTCATCCATCTCTGTCAAAATGAGCTGGGTTAGCACGGACCTTTTATTTAAACTGTGAAGCATAGCCAGGCTTGTTTTGGTGGTGATGGGTGAAGGAATGACCACAGAGTAGCTTGGGTGGCAATTCGGAGGGAGTTGTAACCTTCAATGAGTAGCAGTGACTAGTGAGTCATGGAGTAGCCTTTGAAGCAGCCTGGAAACTCACTGTCTTCTGACTGCAGTTGTGCCGAGTTCTGCATTTCTTTTATTGTTTTAATTCAACATATCTGGAAAACAAGTGGATTCTACCTTAAGAAACTTTTGATTTGCAATTTTGGCAATCAATGCACTGCAACATGATGTATATTATGCATGCTTCCTAGTTTACCTCGTAATCAAAACAACTATTTATCAAGAAAAGCGTTCTATTTACAGTCTTCAATGTGTCAGCTTTCAATGACGACTCGTCAGCATATTTCATGCTCTGAAGGTCCCAGCTTGTTTTTACTTTAGTAGCTTGCTCATAATGAATGAGTTCACTCATCTTTGTTATCTCTCAGTGGGTCCGTGCTTAGTTGAACCTAATGGGTTGATGATTGTTCTCTTCACAAAATGTTAATTCTTCTTGGTTTTGAATTATATTGTGTCGAAGGCATATTATAATTTATTGGATCCAAAAACAGATTTAGAGATTGCCTTTCAATGTTCCAGTTATCTTCTTCATTTTTAGTTATTTCTGATAAAATATCTCAAATATATCAACAATAATGACAATGCAGCTAGTCTTGGAATCATGGTTTCCTAAAAACTGCACCTTTCCACTGATTTGTAGACTATACAGCAACACGTGCTTCTCTTGACACTTTGGAGCAGGGAGTTGGGCATCCCTTAATGCATTGCTTAAACTTGCTAAAGTTATGCTTAAGTGAATCTCCCAGAATTTTTTAGTTAGTTCTGTATGTACAACCATCAGACACCTATGACAGCTTGAGTAGTACTATGCACTGTCATTTTCTTAGAGGGTATGTGAAATTGTCTCAATTAAGCTTGGCAAGTTCCAAATGTTGGCTTTGTGTTTCTGTTTGGAAAAATGATTCAGTGTATCTGATTTCCTGAGACACCTAGCTATAACCTAGTAAGGAAACGTATTTACTGGTTGTTTTGCTTATGCGCTGAACTGAAAAGTAGTAGGAAGATAGCAAAAAGCATCAGCTGAGTTGAAATTAAGGAGAAGGAAAGAAGCACACTAGCACCATTGAAATCTGGAAGGTAGCTGTTATGGTAGCTATATTGTTCATATTTTTCTAATAACTTTCTTATTCTACCTTATTGTGAATAAAAGGAGAAGATTTACTGCCATAAATACTGATGCATGGTCTAAGCTGCAGATTCCATTATTACCTCCATTACTACAATCATCAATCGTCATTGGCCTGAATTGCTAACATTGTGTTAAGACTATCAGAAAGATAAGACTAAAATGACTCTACCTGTCATTCACTGAGGTGTGAATTGACAATCAAATGATTGATCATTTTTTTCTGTGCTTCAATAGCTTCTTTCAAGCCACACATCCTAGGTTCCTGTATAAAAAACTACAGTTACAGTTAAGTTTTCTAAGGGATAGGTAAAGCAAATTAGGCAATTAGACCTAATCATAGATTTAAAAATTGAAAATCCATCAGTGTCACTGTCTTGCAAAGAAAACACATTTCCAAATCTGAAAGGAAAAATATCCTTACAAAAGAAAACTCCTGTAGTCCCAACAGTCTGTCTGTGAATGGCTTTCATGAATGTCTAATACATTTTCCTTTTGTTCATTTTTTCAAAAAAACTTAGCATCCTAGAAGCTTTTAAGAGGAGAAGTTTTGAAAGTTGAGCAATAGAAAGAGCTAAATATTTTATTACTGATTTATGAAAATATGCTTTTACTTTATTTCTTTAACAGAAAAAATATCCTAACAGTTATGAAAATTATGAGGATTGATGTATGAAAATGCGTTATATGGTAGCTTCTTGATAAAATATTTACTTAACTCAGAAGTTAAGTTTCTTTTACTAAGGGAATTTCAAATAGTTCCCTATTTTATTATTATTTATGTCAAAATGAATGCAAGAAGACTAGCAAAGTTATTGTAGTCAAATAGGCCATGAGTTTTCATGTAACCCCCACTGAACCCTGGCTGAGGTCACCCAGTCTGCCCTCACCATAGTTGCCTCTCTAACAGGAACATTCTGATGCCTGTGCCCAAGACTCACTTTCTTGGTTTGGAGCCCAGTGTAAATCATGTGAACCTCTGAGCAGTTTAGTTTGGGAAAAATGTTGCTTGATTTAAGCTTAGATCCATCCAAAATTGCAAATTTCAGTCTCTGCTCAGTTCCACACCCCCCTACCCTTTTTCTTCAGCTCTTAGTGGATGTGTGCCTTTCCTGGTGCACAGGTAGTGAGTGATTCGCCTGCAAATATGAATGCAATCAGATTTGAAAGTTCTTCTCTAGTCAGAGCTAAGAAACCATGAAGGATTTCAGGGGAAAAAAAATAAAATTAAAATTAAAATAATAATAATAATAAAATAAAGGTAGAGGACAAATTGAGACAGAAACAATAAAAACTGCAAAAATGAAACAAAGTCAGAGTTGCCATTTTGACAAACTAACTGGAAGCCGCTGTGCTTTATGCTGTGAAGGCTTCATCCAAGTTTCAGTGGGGGCAGTACAAAGGCTTCAATAGGCTTTGATGCAAACCTAATTCAGCCAATTCTTGAATGATTGCTTTATTTCTGTGATATCTAGTCTTGCTGCGGGGCAGGCATGAGGAGGAAGGGGATGACTGGAGGCCAAAGGAAACTTGACCACACAAATGTAATGTTGGAGGCATTGGACTAGTATGCATGGGTTGTTCAGCCTCCACAAAGAACCAAACTTATTCCCATGGAAACCAATGTTTGAAGATGAATAAGCAGCCTGGCTCTCAGCAGCTTTCTTTCCTTTCCTCTTTTCTTCTCTTTTGGGATGTTTTGTTGTTGTTTTTGGTAAAGGAAAAGAAAGAGTCCCTTCACCTCCAAGCAGCTTGAGAAAAGACTGGCAACATTCATTCCACTAATAAGCTGGCAATTAATATAAAAAGAAATGTCCTGAGTTTCTTAAAGAGCAGTAGTTTTCAACAGGAGTTAGTCAAGATGTTGATGAGGTTTCGTTTCTCTCTCTTTTTTTTTTTTTTTTTTTGTTATTGTTGTTTAAATGGGATATACACTTTCTGGAAAAGGGGGACGCTAAACTGGTGTTGTAAGTCTGCCCTCACGTGTTGGATTTTAACTCTTCAAGAGAAGAAATATCAGGGAATTCAGTGAAATCCCCTCCATGCCATATACAACCATCATCCGTATACAGCCCTTCTGGTCTACTCTTATTTATTCTTTTTTTTTTTTTTAATATTCTTTTTGAATTTTAGGTGCTGATGTGCATATAACGATGGGTTACATATGCAGCGAATACACAGAGGCAGACACCATCCTTTTGATACAGCGGATACAAATTATTACCATTCCTGTCCTAAGTAGAAAATGAATTCAAAGGTTACCTTACAAAGGTGTTGCTGATAGTATCAGAGTTCTAATATGTTGCAGTTATTCACTGACATAGAAAGAGACAGCCAAAGGTAAGCAAAGAATCTTGAAAATTAACAACACACTTTCAATAAGAGGATAATACTCTAGGTCTCAGTGATTTGGAAGGTATCCTTTATATTTTGCTTCTGCAAGGAGTGTTTCAGGCCCCAGTTCAGTATTTGAGAAGAGTTGGAAGAGCGTCATATGGGGAATTTCCAGTGTGAGTCAGCATGGGACTGTGTTTAGATGGAACATAAATGGTTCTGCAAGCACTGAAACTAATGAAGCCGGGTTTCCTGCAGGCTCACATCTTATGGCTTATTGACTTTGGTGCCTATGGAAGTGGAAGTTCTCATTTCACTTTTTGTGCAGTCAAGGCCTGTGGGATACCATTTCCATGTTGATTCTTTTATATCTATATGGTGATATCATGCTGCAGCCTTCCCTTTAGCAGGAGAATCTTGCCTTTTTTCTCTTTTCCCTTCTCCAGACATCTGCTTTCACAAAACTTGCAGGAACATAATTGTCTCTGAGAGCTCTGCCCCTCTATTCCAGTTGGCTGAAATCAGTGAGTAGGCTCAAAATTATTATGGAAACCAGCCAGACAAAATGATTGCCTAAGCCTCAATTCCTTAGAAACTAGGTTAAAAAGTTAATATTAGTAATAATTCCTGAAATGGAGCTACCACTGGGGGAATGCAGTGTGCGCTTCTGTTGTGCTTTTCTCTGTAAACTTTCTCCTACCTCCTGTTAGCAAGCAGCTGCTGGCTGAGTGGTCAGAGCAGGGCAGTGAGCAGGAGGCAATCAGACCCTCTTTGGCTCTTGGCTTTCCGAGCTTGCTGGAGGTTTTGGATGTGGATCCCAGTTCACCAGAAAGTGACAGAGAACATAGATCCATTTGGAGCTGGCCAGTGTTTGGCCTTCTGAGCATTTCCACTCTCCACTCAGATCCACTCCATTACGATGGGGTTTGTATTCTGTTACCGAGTAATTCGCTTTCATGGCAATATTAATATAAATAAATAAATAAAAAATAAAAGAATATACTCATTCTTATCAACTGGAATATTTGAGTGTTCATGTGGTTTAACTTCTCTGCAGGACTTAAATTGTTCATATTAATTTATTTTTTTCAAATTTTCTTTCTAGACAATGATTTATGGCCTTTTGCTGTGCAGTGTGAGAAACATATTTTTCCTGTAAATTTTTCCTCTGCTACTGCTCACGGTTTGTCTTTTTATTTGCACTGTGTGGCTCAGGATATATTTCTTCCCTCTTCTCTTTCTCCTTTCCCCTTTTTCCCCTTTCTAAGAACCGTGGTTAAGAAGCTACTGCATTGATCTTTGCAGAAAACTGAGAATCTCATCTCTGTTTCAAAAAAAAAAAAAAAAAAAAAAAAAAAAGAGCATTTCACAGCAGACTTTTCCTTCTTTGTCACATATGGTCAGTGATAGTCACCTTGCTGAGATCTGTTCAACTCCCAGTGTGTTTTAAGGAGTTAGGTACTAAAAAAGGCATATGGCCAAAGCCTCTTGGGTTACAATTTTTACTGTGTGAATATCAAGCAGATCAGTGGCATCGTAACTACTTACCAGTATGAGCCTGTCTTCAGTATTTTGTTTCCTTCTGAGACACTGACCTTTCCATTATTAGCCCCTCCGAAGGGAAGAAGTACAACGATGTCTTGTCTGTATCATCTGGTTTATGGTTTATTTGTGGCTCAACAAAATTCTCTCAGAAACTTTGTTGTCATTTTACTGCCTGGTTTTACATTCTGCCTCTGATGTACTAATTATTGGGGTGTGACAGAGCACTTATATCCTATCATAAGCCAGGGACTGTTATGCAAGAATGAAATTTTGTTTGAGTTGTGAAAGGATATATCAATCTGAGATGTTCTCCAAGGGCCATATTCTGATTTTGTTAATATTGATGTAAATGTTACTTTTGTTTTCACTGTGAGAGCCACATAAGGAAAGACAACAGAATTGCAATGCCTGCTTCTATGATATTTTTAAAGAAACATTTCCCCACAGTACTGTGAATGCTGGAAAATACGGCTGTTGTATACTTGAGCTGAGTATGTGGTGCAGCAGCACTATAGCAGGATATTTAGTACACTGGAGAGCCACAGTCTTTGTGGATGTAAATCACATAGTTCCTTTCACATCAGAAGCAATGTACTGTTTTGGGGAAGTCTCTCTCTCGGTTTCAAGCTGCCATTTCCTTCCCCTTTTAGAGCTGAAAAACAAAAGGGCTGCAGTTTTAATCCATCCCTAGTAAGGGGAGTGTGGGAGAAAAGAAAGAACAAAAATGTTTTGGGGATTTGGAGTAGTTTCCTCCTACCCTACTAGCAGCACACAGATAATGCATACGACTTAATAGAGATACACTTGCCCTCAGTCGCCACTTGCCTGCGGCAGAGGAGATAATGAAGTACTTCAGCTTACACCATCACAAGCCCTCACTTGAACAGCAGAGGCACAAGCAGAAACCAGATTCCCGCCTAGAGCAAAGGCAAAGTGACAGCAGCCTCCAGCCCAGCTAAGGCTCCTAAATGTGCTGGCGTGAGCGGACACTGTCATGTGTTTGTGCATAGTGTTAGAGCCTGAAGTCGCTGTCAGTATCAGTGTTTGGTACATTCACGGGCTCCTTCCTCTGCCTCCATGGAAGAGAGGACAGAACTCAAGGGCAAGTAAAAGGGCTAGTTTATTTAGCCAAACTCTGGTAGATTAGGCAGCCCAGAGTGCACAGAATAGGTGCTCTAATTGCACTGCAGACATCTCTTCTTATAAGAACAGAATTAAATCCTGACCACATTCATGAGATTAAAACGAAGGCAAAATGTCCCACCACATCTTTATGGCACTGGAATGCAATTTCTGACATGCATTTCCAACATCTCCAAGTCTTCTCCCTCTCTCTCTCTTTGTTTCTTTCTTTTTTCATTTTTTTAACTGATTTTCTCTGCTTTTACCCTTCTCCTGAAAAAAAAAAAAAGTTTTTTTTTTGTTTGTTAAATTACTATTGCGAGTCTCTCTCTCTGATCTTCTACAGACCAAACAGTTTCTAAGCAAATAGATGTTTCTTCTGTTCTACATATCCCATAATTTATTGGCTTCTTGCACCTGGCACCTGTCAAGTGGCACATTTCCTCCTGGTGGGAATATATCTCCATTCATGCAATCCTTCTTCCTCTGTAACGAGAGAAAGAGATAAAGTTACAAGCATCAGCTAAGCCATGACTGGTTCTTTGATCTTTTCTAGCTATTTTTCTATTGGAATATTTCTTCCTATGTGTTTTTCCCGAGCAATCTGACTTCCAAATAGAGCAACATTTGTTTCATTTTTAATAAGCCTGTTGCAACAATTCTGCTAGTGCACCAGTGAGAAATGGAAGTGATTCTCCTGATCTCAGCAGGGAACACTGGCCTAAACCTCATCTACACAAAAAGTGTTGGGGTCACTGTTTTGTTCCAAAATGAGATCCCAGTTTGTGAAAAATACATGATATGTTATTAGATATGTTGTTCAAATCCACTCCTAGTTGAGAAATCAATCCAAGTGCTTTCCTGAATCAGCAATATAGGGAACATTCACATATTAAGAGGACAATTTTGTGACAGAATATCATGGTATTAAGGAAAAAAAAAAGGTGGGGGGGGCGGACACTTATTTTCTATGGAAGTGTTAGATATGCAGATAGGACTGCATATCTTTGCTACATAATGTGCTGTAGCCAACACAGAAGGTGAGAGACAGAAACATACATTACTGAGGAGACCATTTCTTAGGGCTGTTAAAGAGGTTAGTCATAGTCCCTGATGGATCTCTGTACACCACTGAAATGCAAAGAGTTGGGCTTATCTCCGAGCCTTCCAGCCCAGATGTTCAGGCATCCACTTATTACTTTAACAGTAGTAACACCTGAATCATGAAAAACACATTTCTAAACTAGTACTTTTACTGAGGCAGGCATTGTGCAGCTTGGATTGGGAATTTCAGCTGACCAGTTTCATCTGTGATTCTGACCTTTCTCCCTCTTGGCCTTCTGTCCTTGCAAGAAGACGCTGCTGCTTGTGGAAAATGGCAGGAGACTACATGTGTTTCTGACAGATAAATCTTTGACAGAGAGCTTTCCAAAAATCCTGAAAATGTTTCTAAATTTTCAAGCTTTTATTTTGGGGCTGAGTTTAGATCATTTGCTCTAGGCCTTCATTTGATGCACTCAGCAATATGCTTTAACGCTTGCTGTGTTGAAAGTCCTGCTGGACAAAACTCCAGGCCCTGCACAGCCCCTCTGCCCTCTCCCTGGCTCTCCTGCCCCCTCGGCCCCCCACCAGGCTGGGTGTTTCAGCCAGGGTGAAGGTGACCTGACAGGCTCCTGCAGCTTCAGCACTACCTCGCAATGACACCTACTGGTGGCATTGCAGGACACTGGCCCACCTGGGACCCCAACAGTCACAGGGACCCCTCACAGCTCATCTGGCATTTCCTCTGTCTCCTAGATATGCTTACAGAAGGCTCAAAAGATAACCTTTTTTATTATTTATTTTTTTAACCCTCCATGAAATGAATTGCTATCTCCTCTCAGCTGACATGATGGAATTTAGATAATTTCAAACTAATTTGTTCTGCTGCATTTCCCTATAGCTTAACACCTCTATAGCAAGTCATGCGAATGGGTGACATGATCCAGAGATTCTTAGTAGTCTATGTTTTTTCATCCCAGCCTAATGCACTATTATATTTAAAACCTTTGCAGTGGTATCACTTTGAAAGCAGAAGTTTTTAAAATGGAAGGAATATCTGCGAGCTTTCTGCTATGCTTATTCAATCCTCCATCATCCACACATTTGAGAATTCAAATTATTCAGCTAGGCTTAATGAGGCTGACTCAGAGTAAAGTTATATGCATAAAAGTCAGATTGGGAACAAGGGTTGGGGCCTAGAGATAATACATTTTAGGTGCTTATGAGTTTTCAAATATTTACTATTTACTATTTTCAAATATTTAATATTTACTATTGAACAATTTAAGGGAGAACTTGGATTGTATATTTTAGCAATGCTTATTACTCCAGGAGGTCTTTGGGTGGTTGTGGGACCTGGAAGCTTGTTTTGCAGAAGCACTGTGATCTGGCAGTGCAACCTGAGGACTAGGGGCTAACTCTGGCTAGCACATACATCTGCTACTTCTGAGTAGGTTCATGCCACTGTCCATGAAGATCTTACATCAGTTACTTCCCCCTTGCCTCCAAATTAAGTATCGTCCTAGCAGTGGAGTATGGAGAAATTGCTTAACCCAGATGGAGAGCGAGATTGTCTTCTGGAATCTTGCAAGCATGCAAAAGTGCAGCTCTTGGTTTCAGAGGATCTGCTCTTTTGCAAAATGAGAGAAAAATCCTAGAGAACCACAAGAGAAGTGTAGAGAATTGTAAGAATAGAGGAATAGGCACTTTTTTTTTTCCTAGTTGATTTTTATTCTGATTTTGCTCAGACATTCAGATACACTTCTGTATGTTTGTCCTTCTAAGAGTGAGCTGGTAAAAGACTCTAGGCAGAAAATTCTGACTTCAGAAATCAAAACTTTCTGTTTTTTTTTTTTTTTCTTCTTTTAATGAAGGGAAATTTATGTTATGCTGCAATCCTTACAGTAAAATTGAACATTTGTCCTCCACAGCATGGAAGTTTTTAAGCTCTGTTGTGGTATTTATACTATAATTATGAAAAATAAACAAACATTGAACTGGCTTTAGAATATTTTGATTTTTCATCCCTATTTCTGTTGAAGTAAAATTGAAAAATCTTAGAATTTCTCCCAAAATACAAATTCTAATCTTTAGTTAGTTTTGTTAGAATGATGGCCTCTCCCAGGACAGGGTTCTGAACAGAAAGGTCCACTTGCTCCTCAACAGTGTGTTGGGGAAGCATGGGAAGTAGAAGGATGTGAGGGAGAGCGGTGTCTGCTGATGATATGAAACATAAGCAGGAATTTCAATTCCTCTTTGATCTGTGAGACACTTTCTGATGTGATAAAGTTGCTATCTTTGGAGCTTTCTACATACCTCTTGAAATTTCAAGGATCCTTGTTTTTTTAACCTGTATTATATCCCCATTGCCCTTGAGTTCCTATATTATAGCTACTTCCCGCAGAAGAGTTTGATAAGAATATCTCTTTTGGACCATGCCAGTGTCAGAGGACTGCTGTCAAGCATCAGCAGACGCCGTCCCTCTCGCCCCTGGGGCTTTAAAGATGCTATTCTAAAATTAAAGTGTTTGGTGTAGATAAGATAGTTAGGGCTGTAATGAGGTCAAGAGTTGCTGGCAGTTTCTAGTTAAATACTTTTTAGAAGTTGATCAAGTTTCTTATTGTTATTTTCCTTTTTAGGGAGATAAATATAGACAGACCAAGTAGAGAAAAAGGAAGGAAGGAACAGGAAGCTTTTGAAAAATATTTTGAAATTATTCAAATTGCATTGTTTAAGTCAACTCACACCATTTGATTATGCTGGCATAGTCTGCAATGTAATGTGACATGGAATATGTGATGTAACAAGATATACCCGCCAAAACCCAAAGTGCTTTGTTTTAGTCAGAATGAATTAATTCACTTCCTGAATAATTGACCCAAAGAGATTCTGTCAAACAGTGCTAAATTATTCACTGGATTTCCAAACCAGCAGACAGTGTCCTTTAAATATTTAAGAATAATGTCAAATAATTTTCCACACCCAAAATATTCTTTGTATGTGCGTGTATGTGTTTGGGTTTCTTAGCTCATCTTTGTGGATAGGGAGGTGAGGATAATTAAATAAAAGCCATTAGGCCCTTCAGAGATTCCCATGCACGGTGTCTGCTCTCCCACCCACAAATACCCAAGCATCCCCAGAAAGAGAAGCAAATACTCCTCCAGTTCAGCTGTTAGACCCAGCTGGATTCCATATCATTAGCACATTTTCTCTGCCTTACCCTGTATTTTAAAACAAAACCCAAGCTCTACACACATGCACACACAAACACACACACACACACACACACACACATATTTACTGCGCAACTTCTGCCTTGGCAGTAAGTTTCTCAAGACAGGGTGCAGCGTCACAGGCTCATCAACCAAGTCTGTTAAGTGCCCTGCTCTTCTCTCCCCTCAGGCCTTCCAGTGCCTCTCTAGGTGTGCATTATGAGATAACAACCTTACAGGATCAATTTTGGCGTGGAAAATAGGTTTCCTTAAAAAAGGGACACCAGTGTAGCAGCATTCAAGTTCTACCAATTACAGTGTCTGACACCTTTCCCCTTGAAGGTTGCATGCTGAACGAGTGCAAGGTATATTTCTGGCTTGTTTAAAAAGGATGAGGACGGGCATCTGATAGCTTACCTTAATTATTCTATTTCCTCCTTCCTATATATGTTTCCAAAATCTAATTATAGTGCTTGTGGCCCCTGCAATCAGCTGGTACCCAGAGATTAATATAAAGCCATGGGAAGGACAGCTACCTCCTTTCACGCTTTATACAACATTGCAAATATATTCCAGCAGTCTTTTGATACTAATATTTAGAAACATTTATCATTATGTTAGCATATGCAGTGAGCAATATTTACACTTTATGAGCTCTTCCAGGACCAACTGCTCCTATTACTCCTATTAAGTCCATTCAATTTTCCACCTGAAATACCACATTTGTCTAGTCAAGGTTTGACTTTTATTTTCAGAGGGGCTTGCTTTTAATAACAAGTTTTATTTAATTGTATGTTCTGCTTCTCCCAAAGAATATGCTAGGCAATCTGTTATGAATTGTCAATCAACTGAGATGCACTTGGCTGCACTCTCATGTTTATTATCTTGGCCCTGATAAGAAGACAGTTTTATGTGTGTGCATCTGCATGTGTTGAGGTACAATTGTTTATCTGTTCTTCTGCAGCTTTATTTAGACTGTAATTTGTGGCAATGTCCTCACAAGTGCAGGAATGTTGTCCAGGGCTGTGCCGGGCACCCATTTGTTGGGCAGCGAGTAGGGCTTCTTTCTATCTTTGCTATTCCAAGTCACACGTGTTGTCACGCTGGGTTCTTTTTTTAAACATCCAGCTTCCAGTCTTATTATGCGCTGTTTATTTGTGAAAATAAATATCTGTAGTGATGATTCCTTAACCTTTGTACCACCACAAAGACATTTAGAACTGGCTTTAGGCAACACCAAAAACCCTATGTCTTTGCTCAGCCATAATCTAGTAAGAAGAAGTAAAGTCAAGCTTTGAAGAAAAGTTCTCCCTCTTCATCATCATAATATGATAATAATAACTGTTATGATTATTATTAACTTATTGGAGAGCCAACAATATCAGTACTAACACTAAACTTTGCAACTCTCTCAAGGGTTACAACTTCAGACTTATGTAAGCTGCTCAGATTTTAATGCTCAGCAGTTGTCACAAACATAAGTAAATTCAATCTTGCGGCAATTTGGAACAGCAAGAGCCAACCAAGAACTGAGCAAAGAACAAACTAGTTCATCAGTTTGCCTGATAATTGGCATCCCACAGTCTCCACTGTAACAGTATCAAGTCACTGCACAAGTAAATTCACTCCCAGAGTGAGAACTTCTGCAACAATTCTTTTTGCACTGAATTTGCTTCCTTTTCCAATACTTCTTGTGTGCTGAACTACCAGGGTTTGTGGCTGGTTGCTGTGTGGGAGGAGAATGCCTCAGTCCCAAGTCAGCAGTCACTGCTTGCAGCAGAGCTGATGGACAGAGCTGGGTAGGAAATGAATTGCTGTTTCATGAGAAATTCTCATTTCTCCTCGTCGGAAGATTTTTCTGTTGTTAAATAGAACAGAAACAGACAAATGAAACCATAGAAATTTCTAATAAAAATAATCGGGTCATATTGAAGGTTTTGGGTTGACCTTTGATTCTAATTTTTCAGTCTCCTAACGATTCTATATGTGTGTATTCATGCATTCATGCATATATTTAACAATATACATTTAAAAGTATGAAAATTCATAATATTGAAAGAGAAAATTTAAATCTTCTGTTTCAAAAAGGCAAGTTTCAATGCTCTGTGAGGCCTGCGTAAAGTCGGGATATGGATCTGTTTACTGTCCTCTCAGTGGCAATTTTCAACAGGCTCAAATTATTGCTGCAGAGAGGGAGGTCCAGATAAGATCAATCAGGTAGCAGAATGATTTAGTCATTCCTGATTTTTTTTCCCACCCTTTTCTTCTTTCTGCAGACACTTTACACGGCCTGCCTGTTGAATATGAATGCAGGGAGCACTCATGGAATCTCACACCATCTCAGAGCGAAACCGAGCGCTGATTTACGGGATGGATTGCCGAGAACAGCAATTCCTTTTTGCTCTTTATGATGTTTTGTCAGAAGGCGCAGCAGCCTCCTCCTGTGAGAGCACTGTGATTTCATCCCGTTTGCACCCAAGGAGTGAGGGAAGGGGTGTGGTAGTGAATAGGGCAGTTCTAGCCGCACAGCAGTTAATAAGACACAAGCCCATAAATCATGTGGCAGGTATTGAGTCTAACTGGCCAAGGCTGTAGTTTTTAAGAGCAGCCAGTTAAGTTACTACCTGATAGAGAAAGGCTGACTGAATGCCACAGGTTTTATGCCACTATTTGCAATTAAGGCTATTTT
The DNA here is from genome assembly GCF_059628265.1 of Tinamus guttatus. Lineage (NCBI taxonomy): Eukaryota > Metazoa > Chordata > Aves > Tinamiformes > Tinamidae > Tinamus > Tinamus guttatus. Next base: position 890,466 of record NW_028289007.1, on the reverse strand, counting down.
TCACTCTTTTTTTTTTTTTTTTTTCCTTCCCATTTGAAAGTTTTTAAATGCATTACAGGAATCATAAGAAAGTAAAAGGGAGAAACAACACAGGACTTTCTTGGATCTGCCATATCCTGGTCTTTTCCTCAGGCCTCTACACAGGACTGCGTTGTGATCTCTCACCTGCCTGGCCCTGTGAGCTGGATGCAGTTAAACTCCTGAGAGTCATGGTACAGCTGGTCTGTGTCCCTCCTAGTGGATGTCTGTAATCAAGAAGTCTTAATTCTCCACTGTCCCCTGGATGTGTGACTCCCCCCTTTCCTGTGACACCACAGGCAGTTTTATCGTAATATACTCTATACCTCTCTCTTTTATCTTCACCCTACGTATTAGAAACAGAAAAGTCAAAGAGGAAGAAGAGCTGGAGTAGTCATGAGTCATACTTACAGATGAGCCTGTACCTCCTTGGTGCCCTTAATTTAAAGGAATACCAAACACTTTAATCCTGAAGCTTTTTGTTGCTGAAAAATGGTTATTAACAGAAACACTATAAACCAGAGGCAATAGAACATTCCCAAATGAATCATTCCTCCAATTTTCTAGACTTCTTGCATATGTATGTGCCTTTCATTTTGAGTCTTTGTCAACCACTGTTTGCAACAGCAGGTTGGGATCATTGGACAGCAACAAAGTAGGCAGACAAGCCACATATGAGTAAGTGAATTCTGATCTTGATTCATTTATGAAATGCAAAAAAAATCCAGGACCACTTTTGGCTATTGCCATGCTATGAAATAGTTCTTTAAAGTGGGATATGAACAGATGTCACCATTGAAACAGAATCATAAAAATAGCCTTCCCGGAGGACATCAAAAGCCCATCTAGCTCATTAATCGGTCCCTGACAGTGATCAAGGCCTGTTGTTTCAAGGGAAGATAAAAAATAATTGTAATAAACAGAGACAAAAATGCACCTAGCTTAAATTGTCTGCTATGGAGAAAAAAGAAAAAAAGAAAAAAAGAAAAAAAAAAGAGTATTTTTGACTCTGGGCTAATCATCAGCAAATGCCAAGCCACAAAAGGTGAACAGCATAATTATGTGGCTGTGCTGCTTGGAATCATAAAATGGGGCTTCATGATCAGCACTGGCAGTGGCTATAGTACAATACCAATAAGAAGAGTGTCAAGGGGGATGGCTATTTTCACAATATGCAGTCCATATATCTGGGAGCAAATCATGTAGGTAAGACACCTGACTTGCTTGAGAATCACTGCTTTCAGGAGGATATGCTGTCTGGGCTGATGAGCTGCCTTTAATTCCAGTGGGTAAAATTTCCAGGGAAAATCTGCGCAGTATTCCTGAGACAAGGTATATGAGCATTGCTTCACTGGAAAAAAGGAAAACATAGTGATTTGCAGAAGCTGAAGAACAGACCCACTGGTGGTTACTGGCTGCAGATTGCATTTGGAGGGTCTTTGTGTTTGTTTTTACAGGCTCAAGAAGATATTTGAGAGTAATACAGAGTGCTGAATAATAGCTGCACAAATTTCATGGTCCTGATCAGATGAGTTATTTTCCTTGACTTTCTATTATTTTTTCTTTTTTTTTTTGCACATTTACTGTGCTAGAGAGATGAACTAAGACTAGAAAAGTTGTGTCTAAGAAATAATTTCCTTAGTAAGATTTTTCTGATAAATAGTTTTAAATTTATTTTATGTTCTTCCGGTTGTTGCCTCTCTGCAATTTCTCTTCACATCATAAAATCAGAATATACTGCAGGTTGCAGGCTAGCAGAGGGGGATGCCTAAGCTAGTTTTAACTGAAAGGTAGTTTGAAATAGCCCTATTGCAGATAGATTTCTTCTGGTATCCAAGCCTGTTTGAAGTGTGTGGCTATCTCTACCTGACACTATTCTCTGGCATATACATATATATATATGTACGCTTCCAAGCCATAGTCAATTAATAAAAAATATTGAAGTAATTTCACTTGTAGATGACCAAATACAAATATAACTAGTTCATTCATCTTTGCCACCCACCTCTGTTTTGACAGAGTTCTATGGGCAAATCCAGTGACACTCCAGTTCTCAAAAAAGCTGTGGCTAGCTACTGCTACTGACCTTGCCACTTTGCTCCTGACCAAAGAGTAATCTTGGTTGCAATGAACTCACTGACAACACTTTCATTAATTGTTAACAGGGCAAAAATATTTATTACAGGACATATTCAGAGAGGACAGAGCATGAAACAGCCTGTTTCCTCTTCCAGAAATGGCTGTACTTCACAGGCAGGTTGTCATCGGTGCTAAACAAATCACTTCTCTCTGTCATATTCTCTCTGTTGAAAAGTATGGCTCTTTTTACACTATTTCGTTCTGAGCAAATGATATAATTACTGAAATTAACAGAGGTTTGGTTTTGTTCCTTTTTTTTTGGTTTGGTTTGGTTTGGTTTTTGGTTTGTGTTTGGTTCATTTTTGACTTTAGATGATTTTTAAGATAGAATACTGAAAATCATGAAAGCACAAAGTAGTCTTATAATTGTGGTGCTCAAAAAACTTGTGAAGTGTTTAAGCCCACCCAGATTGGCTCCATTTCCCATCTTCAGTCCAGCCCAGGAGTTTTTTGCCCTGTGGACACTTAACACTTGTTAGATAATTCACTACTTATCCTGAATGTGTTCTAATTGTTTAGTCTGAGCTGTAAATTCTTTGTTAGAAGCAGCAGTTCTGATGAAGCAGGCACTTTTCTCTGCCTATTTCCTTCCATTTGTCCCAATTGTATGAATCATCTTGGACCAGAATCCTGAGATCTTACTGAGGCAGCACCAAAATGGTGCACTGCTGAAAGTAGACTGGGTTCCATTCTTGGTTAGGAGGCTGTCAAAAGGCCTATAATGGTGGGAAAAAAAGAAAAGGAAAATAAAAATTGGGAACAAAAAAAGCCGCTTCCTCTTTTCTCATTTGCAGCTCTTTGAAATTCAAACTTTCTTCTGGTAATTGCTATGCAAACATTTTTGATGTCTGTGCAGAAACATCTGGGCACTTTCAGTGGCATCTGGACATAAATATTAAAAGATCGACTAAATCCTGATGTGAGTTAGCTGTGTGGATAGACATAAATCCACAATCACAAAACCTCACTCTTGGCCTTTTGCTGCAGAAATAGATGTTTCCTGCCTTGCTTTCAGTGTGTTTATGAATTGACACTTTAAAAAAATGCATTCATTCAGTCTTGACTGATGATGCTATTTTTCTTTCATTTTGACCAATGAAAGAAACTGGAAATTCTCTGGCCTGACTGAGCAGGTAGAAAATGTCCCTCGCTCCCTCTCCAAGTCCTCTGCCAATTCTTTGGTGTTCTACAACATGGAAGCTTTGGTTCTCATTGTGAAATATGTGTTTACTCTCTTCTCCCTTCTCTTCCCTTCTGAACACAGTCTGGAATCCCATGGAGTCTGAACTGTATGAATGCCCTGCCATCGGCCATGGGCTGAGGTACCTAAGAGTAGTTACTGTGGGTGATTTCTTAAAGAATTGTTGTTTTGGCATACTCAAGCCTCACTGTAGCCTTCCCACTGGGAAGGCATAGTGTGAAGAAAGGAAAATGTCTCTAAGATCCTCCCAGACAGGACTTCTGAAGGAAAATAGTACCTATGCGCAGACATGCATCCCAGTTCTCCCTATGTCAAAAAGCAAGGTAAAATGATAACTTGGTGACTATTTTTCATCTTATAATGAACTAGTCTCATGATTTTTGAGCCCTGTAGCTTGACATTACAGCAAGTCTTTTTTTTTTTTTTTTTTTTGGATATGAATCATCTAAATCCCACTAATTTTTAATGAGTCTGAGGTGCAGACTACCAAAAGTTTTTGAAGATGACAGGAGATTGAGCATGTAAATGTGTTTGCTATCCCAGGTCTTGTTACCTAAATTTTCCCTTGGTAAAATCAGGAATAATAACTTTTGCCGTCCAGAAGAAAAAAAAATTGAAAGTCTGAGCAGTGTTAGGATAATAGAGATCCTTTAAATTTTTCAGAGACAACTGGAAAAGGCATAAGTCAGCGGATGTGGATCAACTAAGCAATCCTGACCGTGCTGTGTACCATCATTTGCTCTCATCTTACCTATTTCCCACTCCAACTGCTGCCTTCCTCTTTTTGCTGTGTTTGTCCTTTCACTGCGTGCTTCAGTGCTCTTTATATCATGTGCAGGAGTGGTCAGCTACAAATCATATATCCCACCACCAGTGCTAGGCTGCTTATGGAATGGGTTTGCTTTTATAAAGCTATTTCTGTTTCTTCATGTTCTGAAGACATATGTACTATTTCATGAAGAAAAAAGAAATGTTCTAACTGATGGTTGTGCTCTGCAGTTGCTAAGTCATTGAGAGATTTTTTTTCTAGACTGGCCCAACTACAAGGTGAAAAAATTACTCTGAAAGACTCACAAAAATGGAAACTCACAGATGTTTATACTTGTTTTCTGCCCAAATATTTGGTAAAGACTCTATAATTTAAATAAAACAGTTAATTTCCCCCCATTTTAATGTCTTTTTAACAGTGTGGGAGTTATAAACATTGTAATAATTTTACCACTTTCATATTTTAAAATATGCCCTCTAAGCATTTACATTCAAGATTTGTTTTTCTTCAGATGTGTAAATAACGCTTAGCAATTTGCATCTCATGCATAAATCTGTTTCCTGTTGAATGCAAATTAAAAAATAATAATGATCCAGCCCCCAGCCCCTTTCAGTTAATTTTTTACCACTTCCTCCTGTTTCTGGCAACTTATCTGGCTAATTCTTCCAAGGAGAATTTGAGGGTTTATATGTGTTTAAAAAATAATCTTTTATTAAATTTTCTTCCACAGAGTAATACAAAGCCTGGAGCTGATTAATAGTATTTCCTGTTTCAGTGCTAATACAAGTATTTCAGATTTTATGCATCCCAGATGAATCCACTTTAAATAATGTGTGTATAAGTGTGCATGTGTGTTGTTCTTTCTTGGGATTTATCCAAAAGGAACTTAGTTTTTGTGTTCCTTTTAGAGCAATATTGGCTCTGGCTTAATCAATTTCAATTTGCCCTAAACCAGAAACAAGACATTTATCAGGATGAGCCAAGAAGGGCTAAATGGGCATTTAAACTTTTGCTGAGACTTGCTTAGACTCTTGGTGAAATTTCATGTCATTCCCCTTGAATGTTTTTAGCAGTCTGAATTTGCAAGAACCTCTTCTCTGTCTTGTGCTGTGCTGTGTGGTTACACCTCTGCATTGTTTTAGTCTACAGATTTCCTGTGCTGGTATTTTCTGTACCCACTGAGCAGCACCGGGGGGGCTCATCCAACTAAAAATATCTCCTCTGGAGAGTCTTGCTGCCTTCATAGAAATGTGACAAGAATATCTCATTGAACCATCTTCCTCAGCTCAGACTGACTCTGCTATTTATCTCTGCATGGTCCCTTCATCCACTGCCTCCCTGGCTGCTTTGTGCAGTGGTAGCAGCTATGGGGCTTGTCAGGCTGGGATGATGTGTTACTCACACCAAGAGCAGCGACCTCCATTTCTGAAGACCTGTCTCCAGAAAACTCCTCCGCTCTTGGGGCAGGCATAGTTTTGACGATCACATCTGAAGGGTCTCTCTTAAGAGCTGGTGAACATGTCCTCCATTGCTGCCTGATCGCAGTGCTGCTAAATTTAAGGTAGCAAGGAAAAGCAGGGATGTGCTAGCAGGGTGGTCCCAGCTGTTCATCCTGGGGAGACAAGTGGCACTTTTATTTGGAGAGGGAATGCAGAAACTCCAGTTTCACTGCACGGGCTGGGGGAGTGCAGCAGGGAGAGTAAAACTTGTTCCTTTCTGCATTTGATAAAAAGTGTTTTGCAAGGCTTATCCACTCTTCTCGTCTCTGCAAGTAATATTTGGGTTTAGGCTCTCCTGGCTGCTGCATTGAGAGCTCCTTATTATTTCCACTTCAATTAATCAGGGCAGGCTTGATGATGCTTTTGTCTCTGATTGTGTGCATCAAGATCCTTTGCCTAAAGTGAAGAGAGCTCTGCTGTCCTGGCACCCTGCCACTCAGTGCACCCAGGCACGGCCAGTAAGCAGTCACTTGAAGGAAGACAGAGAGGAAGGACTGGGCTCAGCACTGTGGCTTTGGAGCAAGGACCTGTGAGGCAAGCAGAGCCATGGCTTCAGCCCATGTTTCATCTGTCTGCATGCTGCTGCACACAGGGGACTTTGGGGCAGCTGGCAGGGCTCTGCCCTGCTTGCTGTGTGGCAGAGTCTGCTTCAGCACTTACACAATGGATAATAACTGCTTTTTCAAAAGCCATCCAGGGTAGCACTTGTGCAAGATGAATTGATGAGGAAGAGTCATTTTTCATAGAAAACAGATGCTCACAATGAGCTGGAAGTCCCAAAGAGCTCCATTTCTGACCAATTGTTTCTAAGCACCTGCTCTTTGCTTCTATCTCAATTTTAGAGAGGGATAAGCAAGGAATATAGGGGGAGAAATCATGACCCCTTTGGCTCTTGCCATGGGCCCAGCTGAGTCACTCTGGGCCCAAGAGGCTCTCATTGTGACTCCTGCTTGATTTTGAAGAGCAAGAACACAGGAACAGCTGATAGGATGTGTGAAAGATTCCATGTCTCACGAGAAGTTAATCAGGAGACTAAACTGTATTTCAGGAGTTCCTGTATTGAAGCATGGCAAAGCTATAGCTTTTGACTCTACTGACTCTTCAGCACTTGCTCTTTTCCCAGACACTCCACAGTCTGTCAAGTAGGGCAGAAGATACTTATCATTCTGGAGTAAGGCCTTCCTTTGAATCTCAAAGCTCTTTAAAAATGTTTATTTAAACCCAGCACTCATATGGGAGTGACTGCTTCAAAGGTTTATACTATGAAGTGTGGCAGTGTTAAAGTTATTTGCCCAAAGTCAAAGCCCAAAGTAGAGCTGAGGTGGGAGCAGAGCTGAAGAGTTTCAGTTCTTAATGCTTCACTCTAACCACTTGTCCATAATCCCTCCTTTTCATTTAGTAAGATGTTAATTTATACCATTTCCTCTTATAATGAAAAGCAGGTGCAATATTGCTCTCCAAAGCTACTCAAGTCAGAAATTTTCTAGTTAAACACACAGGCCATCTATAACAGCAGATAATATTTCTGACGGACGTACTACGTGTTTTTTCCTTTCTACTCACATAACACTAATCTGTGTGATTCTGTTCTGGCTTTAAACAGGATTGATTAGTTGCAACTCCAATTCAGCTTGCAAAGTGTAACATCTGATTTTGCTGTATCTTTGGTTAGCAGCTCACATCCTTAGTACACCCTTGCTTGTCAAGAAACAGCTCTATAGGCATAGATGAAAGTAGCTGGCAAGAACACATTTCCTTTGCTCCTACAGGAGAAGATGACAGGTAACATAATCTTGACCTCTGAAAGTCAGGGACAGATCTGAGGGTGGGTAACCTGAGCTAGGACTTCTGCTGATCATATAATGACAACACATGCTAGTTCTGTAGCACAGACGTGGCTTAACTCTTCGGAGGACGCTCATTCTCCAAGTGTTTTTCCAGTTGGCACTAAATTACATTGGGTCTTAACTCCTTGAAAGCTAGATCAATATTTAACATTAGTTGGATAAAGATATCCTGTGCTATTTGCTTTTTTAACTAAGTCTTTTTTATTTTAATAGAAAAAGAGCAAACTAATTTCTGATAGATTCTGCTGTTAAATTTTTGGGTGGAGAAAAAACAAACCCTTGAGTGAATTACATTTTCAAATGAACTCATAAAGACCATCACTTCAGGGTTTTATTGCTCCCTAAATAGTGTACAGTCTGCCCTTTCCAAGGGATCTAGTTTTATACCATTGCCATACATCAGGGTAGTGAAAAATATCATCTGCAGGTTTTATTAAACTCACAGAAGTAGATGTGGCCATAAATTGGAAGTTAGCTAATGCATTTACGATTGTTCATTCTGTTCCATATGCAACAACTGTACCTCGAGACACCATTTTGCCATGGTCTGTGGAGAACTGATGAGGTTGCATGATGCTGCCTTTTCAATCCTTTCCTCAAGTTGCTAAATTACATTATAAGGTACTAAACTGATATTCAATGTTTTCCTTATATAAATTTATCATGTAGCAATTACCAAAGTTAAACACAGCGCGGTATATGATTGTAAATGGGGGGTGGCAATTAGTGTAATTAGCAAAGGAAAAGATGTTCTTGCAGAACAACCTCTGCATTACAATATTGCCCATATTATGAACACTTTAGCATGTGGTGTGTCCCTTCTCAGTTACAAAGTGTAACTCTTGTGTTGATTCAGGCTTGAATTACACAGTAAATCTTGCCTGTGAATTTATAGACTCTCCCTTTGAAGGCAGAACTCTGCCAGCCTGCTTATTTAAAGTCCTTTTTTCACTGCAATGGCATGCTTTTGAGACGTAATACCTTACGTGCAAAATCCTTGAGTGACAGCAGCTGTACAAGCTCATGATACTTACAATACATTACAATAAAATGGTACAAGACATGTCATAGATCTGATTAACATAACTTTAAATTATGGGTACAAGTTTGACCTATTGGTTGATGGATTAGAAGCAAAGCTTAGATTGCTAAACAGTAGTAAGAGGCTCAGGGTATCATTAAACAAACTGTTTCAAGTGAAATGGCTGTATTTCACTATAAAAAGTCAAAGCACACCTGTAAAGTTAGCTGTCCCTTAGGCAAGCGGCAAAGTTTAAAGAAAACAAGAAATAACTTTTTTAAAATTGCATTTGTCATTACCTGGATAGTAATTATGATCCACATTGCTCCTGGAGACCTTGACAATCCTAAAACAGTTTCTTCAGTGCATTTCTTCATCTCCCAAGGCGAATCTGAGAACATAAGTCCTGAATTAACAAAAGATCTAACAGGTAAGTACATACATTTTTACATATCTATAACACTTTGGTTGCTTGCTCTTCTGTCCCATTTCTCTGCTGAGATTCACTATGTCAAGACCAGAAAGTCCAGTGACAAGGAGGCTCCAAAGATAGATATAATAGTCACTTTCCAGAACTGCAGGAGTGTGTACTGGCAGATTTAGTGGCAGAATTTGGGCCTCAGACTGCAAATTGATCATTTACAGATTTGCTGAGAAACATATAAGATGCTTTTGCATGCTTAGATAGTTTGATTAATTTTAATATACTGTATTTTTTTTAATTGTGGATCAATAGCCACATCCCTATGTGATAGGCACTATTCTCAGTTTAGAAACAAGGAAGAATTTAAACAAAGCCACTTAAGTGATTTCATTCAAATTATGTAGAAGGAAAAAATGGGGCTGAGAACAGCTGGTATGTGTCCCAATTCCTAGCCCTATGCTTTATTCTGGAAAAAATAATTTTCTTCCAAGTGCCAGTAGGAGCAGTCTTCTATAAGAGGATAAAAAAGGACTTCCTCCTCTCAAACTTCAACTCTTTAAACAATTGGATTTTTTTTTTTTTTTTTTTTAGGATTTGAACATTTTTTCCTTCTGGGGGGAGGGGGCTGTTTGTTTGTTTGTTTGTTTCCTTGGTCTAGCAAAGATAGGTGCTGGAAAGCAAGAGGCCCAGAAATAACTACCTGTTGCATTATTTCTATAAAATAATTTATGGATCAAGTGCAAAACCATGACTAGAGAAACTTCTTCCATAGATTTGGAAGGGAATGGAGAGAAACCTGGGAAAGAAAACAAACAAACAAACAAAAAACTCTCCAGCTGGTGAATAAGCTGGCATGCACCACTGAGTCATTAGCAATGTTTGTTCTATTAGACTGGACAGTCTTTTACTGTTGGCGAAAAAGCGAACTCAGTCCATTGCACATTAAATTAAGAGAACACACACATGCACCAAAATCACAACTCACTCTCCCTGTGCACTGATCAGTAATAATTACCTTTTGGGTAGGGGTGGAAGAAGATAACCTAAATATTTTCAGGTTAATTATTTCTCTCCTGTGCTCAGAAAATTCCTAGCATTTTAATAACAGCAACTTTTTTTTTTTTTTTTTTTTTTTTTTTGCGATGGAGGGTCCTTTGAGACTTCAAATTGGCAACAACAAAAGAGCATATATCTTTGGACAACAGCACTGTAAGTTATTCTGCTCCTTTGTTTTTCTTAATCCCTGGGAGAGTTACGTAAAAAGATTTCTTTGAAGAGTTTAAAAATATTAGTTTTCATTCCTACAACCTTCTTAGCTGGAAAAATATAGGCGCAAATAAGAGCAAATTCAGCCTTGCACGGTATTCCTTATCTCTTTCTATTAACCGTAAAGTTTACTGTGGTGAAAACTAATAGCGCCTGGTTGTCAAGAAGCCAGAATAATGACATTTTGTGCCATTATTCTAATGTGTTTTTCACTGTGCATTTTCTTTAATTATTTGCATGAGTAATATCATTGTGCATTCATGCCAATACAATTCTAATAATTAATTTACATGATGGCAATTTCTTAATGATTTTTATGACAAAGTTAATAGCAACATCCGATAGTTGGATCTGTTGGTGCTGACACAAATTTAACTTTTAATATATTAATGCCAAAACCAACAGCAGCATCAAGTTACGTTAGAGAAAAATAAACATCCACTGGGTAAAACTTCAGTGAAAAAGTCTTGATCTTTACCCGAGGTTTATAGGTTCAAAATAAAACCAAGGTCTCTAGACATGGTGCATGTCATATTTTTATTTTGTTTTATTTATTTATTCACACCAGTAATATTCTGGATGTCTGAGATTTAACAGATGAGACTATAAAGCATGATATAATACCTGGTGTTCTCTTGCCTCTACCTTGATGCCTATATTCCATATTTTAAAATTTAGAAACCAGATTTTTTTTTTCATTCTGATTCTTTAAATATGAACTCTGAAGTGCTATCTAGTTGGGAACATAGGTAAGTCCAGTGTGTGAATGTGAACTTCTGACTTCATTTATGATTTCAGTTTGCATTGTGTGCTAATAACATCAGCAAAGTACCCTTCATGTGTTGGCAAATATTGTTAACATCAATAAAACAAGAAACAAAGCAATGCATAATAAGGTTTAAAAAAAAATCACTATATTTAGTACATTAGAATTATTGTGCAGATAAAGAGATAATTGCATGCATGCAATCATATATGTGTACATATGTTTTTATACAGATTCATGGAAGTATTACAAGGTAATTAACATACAATGAGAGCACATTCTTCAGGCTTTCTCCAGATGCTTTGAAGACCTGTTTAGAAGTTTATGGAGATTTTTATTCACCAGTTAAATATTTTAGTATGCCTCAGTATTGGGAAAAATGCATGTGAAACAAATTATAGTAACCATAAAATAATGAAGGTTGATTCCCCCTTTAATCAAAAGCCAAGCCCATATCCATGACACAGTTGCTAACATAATATTTATTTCCACCTGTTTAAGCCAGTTAAACATATAGACAAAATGTTAAAAACCATCATAAATAAAATTGATCCTGCCATGTATTTCAGCCTCTTCCCTACTTGGCTTTTCATTAATGGTATTCACTAAGTGAGTGCACGTTTCATTTTGTACAGTGAGCAAATAATTATACAGCCTCAACTACAGCTACCATCACCAGACTAGAAAGAACTCTTAGTGCGTATCCAGATCATCTACTTTTAAGAGTGCCCTATCTTTCCTTCTTCAGCTTCCACAGGGGGATTACTAGTCCATTCTTATTGAATAGCAAGTGCACGTCTGATTCATTTCAGTCTGTTTTATCTTCTCTCTCCAAAATGTTAGAACACACAGGTTTCGAGCTGATCTCCCCAAACTCTGACCTGTCAGTGGGGATCCTTTGCTGTGCACAGTCCTGTGTGACCTGTGTTGCTCCATTCAAAGATGATTCCTGTTGAATGAATTTGAGTCCTGCTTGAGGTGGCAAAAGTGCAAAGAAACAGCAAAAAGAGGTCAAGGTAGGTGGAAGTCCAGTTAGGAGGACTGCATTTTAAAAGGCTGTTAAGACCACCCTACAATGAAAGGCTAACTTTGGCCCTAATGCACAGCTGTCTCAAGGTAGGTAAAGTAAGCAGCTGCCCAGGAGACCTTGGCCACACGCACATCTTATTGCTGCTTCTCTCCCCTTTCCCTGCAGTGCTTGTGCTGGCCTCTGCTGAGGCACAATACAGGAAGAAGGTGGCAGGTTTGAGCCCTGATGTTTTTCTAAGAAGATGTCAGAAAGGGGAAGTGATTAGAGAGACATCAGGCAGGGACACATCCAGGGAAAGGAGTGGCCTCCACTGGGAGAAAAGTGCCTGGAGCAAGAGGCTTGGCAGCAATGAAAGCAGAAAGCCTGCTGAGATACAGGAGCAAAGTCAAACATCTGTGCCTGCTGCGTGCACTCTTGCAAGCACAGGGGAGATCTTTGCCTGTTCAGGGTTATCTGTAGAAGTACACAGTCCATATTTCCATGGGGTGTGGTAAAGTGTCCTTCACTTGCCCTTCTGGAGAGCATGCTGAATTACAGCAGCCCGTCAATTAATTCCTCACACATATTTCTGCAGTGGCATACTTTGGAAGGTAGCTGAGGAGCCTGCGAAGTGACAGGAAACTTGTTTACTCCAAATTTTATGGTGTCCTATAAAATGTACTGTGAAAGCTTATGTATAGCTGCATGTAAACACAGTGTTGTGGTGGAGAGCAGGAGAAGGCAATGAAGTAGACAGAACCAGGAGTCTTTGAACTCCAGTCACCCTCTGTCAGGACACCTTGCCATGCATCTTACAGCACCTGCAGAGGTTTAGACATAAGTTTGGCTCACCTCAACCTTCTGCTCTTAAACAAACATTGGACTGAAGCAGATGCTAGCCATGCAATTAAGGGCAGTGAAAAGGAAGGTTGGAAATAATTTGATGTAGATAATGGAGAGGATTTTGATATGTATATTTGACTGAATGTGCCTCTAAACCCTAGTTTTGTCTGTAGTGAAGATCTAGAGATGCTTTCCACTTCTAGAAGAATTTAATTTCAGAGCCTTCATTTTGTGTGGAGAAAAGGAGAGGAGGATTTCTTTCCATGTAAAATTACTCTGTATTAGTTAAACACTATTTTAAGAATAATTTTTTTAAGTAACAGTATTTTATTACTTTGAAAAATGAGTGGGATCCTGACTGATTGGTCACTTGTTTTTGGTTTTAGAAGGCATCATTTTTACTGCATAAGTTTCTTTTGCAAACAGTTTCATCAAGAACACGTCTGTTTTAAGAACAGTTGCCCAACAAGGAGCAGTAATGCAAATGTTGTATTTATTATATGTGAGTAGAAAATCTCTTAAAAGCATTTCTGAATTACTTTAGCTTTGCAGGTTGATTGTTGGGAGGTGTAAGAAATATGAGTGTGACTGTGGTTTCTCACTGAGTGAATTTCTCCCTCATCTTGAATTAATTTCTCCCATACCTTGAGTTACTTTCTGTCATGTGACGTTTCAGAGAACTCTTCTTTGCCACTTAGCATATGGAATACCTGGACAGAGGAGTTTTTTGATGCAGGTGTTGTCATGAATTGGACACAACAGTTCTAAAATGTAGAATAGGAGTTTGAAAGTGAGGCTTTAAAAACTCAGAGCTGTCTGGCAGCTGGAAACATTACTAAAACAAATATATTTGAGATAAATATTTGAAAATAGATATCACAGAATCACAGAATCACAGAATCACAGAATGGTTAAGGTTGAAAGGGACCTCTAGAGATCGTCTAGTCCAACCCTCCTGTTCCAGCAGGGACACCTAGAGCACATGGCACAAGGTGGCATCCAGGTGGGTTTTGAAGATCTCCAGAGAAGGAGACTCCACAGCCTGTTCCAGGGCTCCATCACCCTCACAGTAAAGAAGTTCTTCCTCATATGGAGATTAAACTTCCTATGTTTTGACTTTTTTGCTACCCTGCCCAAAATTCATACTAAAGTTTTCATAGGAACCCTGAATCTGGCCTAGATCATTTCTCTTGTGAGTCAAAAGCAACTCCCTATGTCTCACATAGGCACCCACATCCAGCTACAAACACCTCATATTATCTTCTGTTTCTTCAGTTCTCCAATTGTTACACTCATTTATTGCAGGCTGTGTTAAACTGGCTCCTCAGTGACTCAGACATTTATTAACTGTTCAGGTGCCACAATTTCAACAGTGCATAAAAGACCTTACCCTGGGGCATTATATTAGAAGTCATTTTTTTTCATTTTGGGGATGAAGCATGCTGAAGTGTTGTAGAAGCAAGAGGGCTTTTGCCTGGGACAGAGGTGCTGCTGGGATGTTCCTATCATCCTCAGATCTCTGGCTGCTTTGGCCATGGGTCTGGTGCCTGGAAAACCAAGAGCGTTGAAAACAGCCAAAGCCCACCCAAAACTGTGAAGTCCTTGCCCCTCTGTAGGTCATGTTGGCCAGCAGTGCCCCCAAGGGAGGATGGCTGTGTGTCTATTCCAGGGTCTGGGGTCTCCAGGTAGAGGTGAGGGGCAGCATCCTCCTTGTGCTGTTCCCCCTTGGGGACCAGAGGCTGCTGCTGAGGGTGCACCTCCTCTTGAGATGACTTTGAGCACTTGAACCTCAAATGCCTCTGCTTGTTTTTTCACTTTTTATGGCCTGTCAATTAGGGTAGTAGAGGGAAAATGACTAAAGACTCAGAGTAGTGCTGAGCCCTCTTTGGCCATAAGGGAGCCCACCCCCAGCAGCACAGAAATGTGGGGTGCTCCAAGGGAGGAAGAATGTGTCTTTTCAGAAGTGTACCTTTTATATGCATGATTCATCGAATTTAAGGGAGATGGAAGCAACAGTCCAATAGTCACTTCCTTTATTCGTTTACAAGCTCAGGGGGATATGATTTAACGGCTCTGGTCCTTACTGCAAAAGCTGATTTCTGCAAAGGTATTAATTAGTCATTAGGCACCCTAGCTACTAAGTACAATGCTCATTGTTTCACTCCTTGACAGCTAAACTCAGGCTGGTTATTAACACAAAGAAAGCCTTCGCTTTGAAAGTCTTATTGTTCTTCTGTCTCTCTCACCGCATTTCTTTTGCAGAAACCGAACTGAACTGCATTAAACCGTAGATGGAATCATGGAGTCTTTAAAGTGCCACTTCATGCTCTGCTCCAAAAGTCTCCCATGGGGCCAGGATCGCAGGAAGCAAGTGGTGTGTTTTGGTGGAGGTGACTGCTGAGGTCCCATGGAGCGCATCACTGCACATCAAGCTGGGGAAAGCTTCTGCAGCAGGAGCTCCACATCATGGTATGTGGCAGCTTTGTAACAAGAGGAAAAATATTTCTCTGGTACTTGTTGTTGAACTAGAATTGATCGTGTTGCATTCTCTCTGTAACCATTTGGATGTGTTAAGCCTGCAGACTGCAAAGAGATTTCACTGTAACTGGGCAGTAACTAATGTCTATGTATTACACTGTCTTTGTCACCCAAGACTTTAAGTCATAGAGTTTATTGACTAATTGTTTCGAGCAACATTTTTTTAACACAGTGTGTATTTACAGTCTATAATACTGGAATACATAAAACATTAAAAATATGCCATGTTTAATTCCTAAATCACATGATTTGACAGAGTTGTGTATATTTTTTGCATTCACTTTAGCCTCATACAGTATCTCCAGTTGTTTACATATGTTAAAATCTTTTGCATTTAAATAGCTCATTATGCAAATATTTATGAAATACATGGATATTTTTTTCTGTACCCTCTATTCAATCACTGAGCTGAGATTTAATGTCTAAACACTGTCTGCAGTGTTGGAAGTGCAGAAATGAATTATGAGTAATTATGTACTATATACAATTATACAGGGAAAATTACAGATTCAAAAAATATTAAAGTTGCAAAATCAAACACTCAGATTTATGAATGCCTTAATTAAGGTGCAACCCCTGCCCATATATATGTGCCTTAACACTGTCTTAACTATTCTGATTTTCTCCCAATAACATTCAGGTAATATGTAAATTTGCATATGTCATAGGCCTTAGGCTCAGGTCAAGCCTTGCAATCAGACCAAGACTAAATTTACGGTGTTTCTCAGACAATAACTTTTTTCTGAAGTTGGTCACCTAAGCAACTTAGCCTAAAGAGAATGTCTCTTATTTTCCCATTCCCATTGCAAGAATTTGCAGCAAAAGAACAGCCTGAATTAATTTACCTCGCAGTCTAGAGCCATACGCAGAGCAGGGCTAATTTTGCCTTGGAGACATTTGAAAGAGCACTGTGTTCTCATATAATCAAAGACTGAGCCTGAAGTACATTTTGTTGAACATTTTTTGACCAGGAAATCTTCCACCAGGAAATACTTCTTTGTCGACACTGAAATATTTTGTGGGAACATATAGTTTGTGAGGATATTTTTGACAGAAAAAAAAAGTCAATTCAAAAGCTGAAGAAACTATTTCTCACTGGCAGTTTTGTCACTGTAAGGCTGCTTGCTTTTCATTCCATTTCAGAGCATATATTATTTATATTTACTATTCAACTGTTAGATATTACCACATAACCAGCACAATAATCATGAAATGTTTCAACACTGTTAATGCCAGCATTGTGTAATTTGATTATCAGAATGTTCCCTTAACAACCTTTGTGCACTCACAGGGCTTATATTTCCTATATTTCAAGAAAGCGAAGAATGCCTAGAAATTTAATTTCTGTAGAAATGAAAGCTGTTATGAGGATGACACTCAATTAAAAAAAAAAGAAGAAAAAAGAAAGAAAGAAAGAAAGAAAGTCTGGTCCTTTGCCCAAGTTATAAACAGTCAGAATAAATTTATGTGCTAGACTGAGCAGTCTTAATAATAGATAGCATCCTCAGTTTTGTCTGTTATATTGCAAACAATTTGTCCTTGGGATTTTTCTCCCTAAAAACAGTAACTATATTTCAATTTTTAAATAATACAATTTGTAGAGAATTTGTAGCACAAAAGAGGGTATTTGATGCCTACTTTTAGTGCTAACCAAATCTATGGTGAATATAAAGAATATTTGTGTGTACAAGAAAAAATATTTTCAAATTAATTTATAGCAGTGTGTTTCCTGCTTTTTATAAAAAGTCAAACTAAAGAGTAAAGATGTTCTTTAACTGGGAAAAGGCTGAGCTACAGTAAGATCATTTGAATAAAGATCTCCCAAGAGGTTGAAATAAATCTTATTCTGAACCTTTTATTTCCAGTCCACAAAACACCTTATAACTTCCTGTGGTGCTTATTCTAATCTACTTGTAGCTCAGCTCTTTCTGCTTGTAGAAACAGGTAAACTAAACCAGCAATGAAGCAGATTCTAATGTAAACAAGTCCCGGGAAATATTAGGAATCTCATCAAAAAGTGGTGCTTTTCTAACTCTCCCTACTAAATAAGAAGTAGTATTTGGCTACTGTCTGACAATGGTAGGGAGACTCCCATTAGTCACATATTACCCCTGGCAAGATTTGGAAACATGAGTGCTCCCAGTGGACATGCTCAAATCCATAACATGGGCAGTTAGAAAACTCCTTCCATGTAGGAGACTGACACAAGGACTTGCTTGTGTGTTGGCTTGGCTGTTTTGGGGGGGATATATTAATAGGCTGGATAAAAGAGATCACTCTTCCACTTAGGCTGAGGTAGCTATGACTGTTTGTGAGCTTAGTTTTCACATTCTCTTCCTTGCTACTAGCTTTTTTGATGGAGAAATCAGTTTCTAGCCTTCCAAGGACAGATTCTTGAACAACTTTCCTGCAGAAGTAACAGGGCAAGAAAACTAAGAGGTAAATTTCAATGGTTTTATGACAGGGATTATAGACCAACTTTTCGTGCAATAGCAGGCATCTGGTGTTCATGATTCAGGGTTCCATGTGCTTGCCCAAACCAATTTGTTCAAAGTCAAAAAGCCCAGTATCTTTTCAAAAGGTGTTTTTTTTTTCTCTTTTCTTTTCTTTTCTTTTCTTTTCCTTTTCCTTTTCTTTTCTTTTCTTTTCTTTTCTTTTCTTTTCTTTTCTTTTCTTTTCTTTTCTTTTCTTTTCTTTTCTTTTCTTTTCTTTTCTTTTCTTTTCTTTTCTTTTCTTTTCTTTTCTTTTCTTTTCTTTTCTTTTCTTTTCTTTTTTTTTTTTCCCAGGCCAGCAAAAGGTAATGAAGATATAGATACTTTCTGCTAAGATACAGGCCTAGGAGCTGGAGATATTGGCCTTCACACAGACTTCAACAGGGTCACATGGCTTCTCCTGGTATCTCATCTTGGCCCTAACTCAGTCTCACAGTGTGCTCTTGCACAAGTCAAGAGAGTCAAATGTTACATTTTCTTATCTAAAGCAGTGGAGGAAGCATTCAGAAAATCATTGGTGGGCCTGTTACGAAGGCCAGGATAGCAAATGGTTCTGAAATGCTGGAGCAGAATGTGCTGTAGATGTAACAAATCATTAATCCAGAAAGCCTTCAAAAGAGTTCAGTGCTTGGAAGATGGTGCCCCAAGTGCCCCAAGCATTTCCATAGCACCAACTTCCTCTGCTCTAAATTTAAACTCTCAATCTGACCGTCTCCCATCATTTACACAGACAAGTTCTGATTCAGGTGAGACTCAAAATGCCTTTAGAAAGAGAGAAAAAAGCAAAAATGCAGAACAGAAACACCTGTGCATTTTAAATATGAGTTCCACCCACTTCCTGCCATAAAGCTACAAAAAAGAAGTTGTATTTATTTATGTATAAATAAATATATTTTTTATCACTGCAACTTGTAAATAGGAAATGAAGTCACAATCCTCGAAATTATAATGGCAGGCACACAAAGACACAGTTGCTGGCACTGAATTCAATTAACAGATAGCAATCACCCTTGGGTGACTGTGTGAGGTGGAAATATACAGGCATGCTAATAAGTAATATCTTAAAGCCAAGGCGTTTATCAGCCAGCAGCCAGACATGGGCATAAGTGTGGGCAGACAGCATTGCTCTGGGATATTTAATAAAACCCGCTCTCTTCATTTGAGGATTTGTGTTTAATCATTTGGTAACATTTTAGAAACATCCAGGCTGGGAAACTTCTCAAATGGAACTGCTTAGGTCAGAAAACTTAAAGAGTTATTTACTGATACTAAAATAGCCAAAGGAACAGAGTGGATTTTAGGTAATATTAAAAATATTCTTTGTTGTCATGTTTTTGACCTTTTGAGCTTCTGGGGTATGTTTGCTACATGAATCACAGCCTTATCTGGGGAAACATGCAGAAGATGTTCATTAATACTGTGAAAGCAAAATGATTGAACTGCTGTTTTAAATATTTTTAACTCTTTTTTGCTTGCTTGAAAGCCTGGAGCTAAAGTAGTTTTCTTCTAGGCTCCTTGAACTTCAATTTGCATTGGATTCTGGGTTTTCAAAGCCTCCAGGCAGGCCAAGGTTTGCCATTGTCATCAACTCTAAAATGTTCAATTTAAACTTCCTGTCAGGGCTGTCTTTCTGCCACAGCAGAGTGGTGGGTTTGCAAGACTGTTCTGCATGTGAAATACTGCTGCTTGGAGGAAAGAGAAATCCAGAAACAAAGTGGCAGGTTTCTTTAAAGAAAGGTGTTATTACTTAGTAAGACAGTTGTTAGGATCCGACTGTGGAACAAAGGCAAGACCTGGTTTTAGGAGATAGCCATGTAGCTTTTTAGGGTCAAGGTGTTTATCTAACAGAAGGGGTGTGAAGGAGGACAAATGGGGACTGCCATGGGACAGGCAGGAAGCATCATATATGAGCCATTAGCAGGAAAGCCTGGAGGCTTCTGGCTAGGAAACAGACAGTATGGCTGATAAATGCTCTTGTTTTTGGTTTTGTCCTGGTATGAGTAAGCAGAACTGCCTTCTGAGGACATGAGATCCCCCTCTGCTACAGGGGCCATGGTGGCAGAAAGTCTGCTGTGCTTTCACTCCTACATCATCATGGTGCATATGCTGAGAGCTGGGAGCACTACCTGCACAAGGCGACTGTCTCAGGGCACCTTTTTGGGCAGCTGGATTGTACCTCTGCTAATGGTGTGACTGACCCCATGACTGGGTTTTGAACAGTTCTGGTGGTCCACGCCAACTGCCAGCATCACCAGGAGCTATAGCTAAAGCAATCAATAATTATCTGATTTGCATAGAGTCTTTGTAGTTTAGCTTTGTTAAAAGAACTGTAAGAGAGGGAGATAGTCTGACCAAATGCTAAAGATGCCTTGTGAATATGGACACGCACCCAGAGGGTAGCTGCTACTCTCCAAACCTGATTCTTTTTCCTGGGGATTCATGTAATCTACAAATCCATGGTCATAGTCTTCCTTGCCAAACTGTTGGCCTGCAGCCCAGCTTCTGCTGCACTCAGGAAGTTGTAAAGTGGCTCTGAATAGCTACTGTGAAGCTGTCCATCTGCTGTGCAGGGGTTCCCACAAATTCTTGCCACAAAGATTTTTTCAGTGCCCACCTCACTAATGAATGACTTTCTGCTATACAGAAAGGACACAGAAAAATGTGGTAATACACCAATAGCTTATTGGTGTGAGTTTAGCCTGGCCACATTATTCATAATGGCAACACCGCAAGAGAATTGCACTGTTCATCCCAAATGGGAGACCACAAATCCTGTAAGGGACATAACACCATGAAATGTTTTCATCTTTTTTTTTTTTTTTTTTTTTTCAGAAAAGCTATTTGTATTCTCTCTGAATGTAAACTCATGTTGTCTTGATATTGCAACCCCAAACTGTGTGTTGGAGAAGTAAATAATGCCTAAAAATAATGCTACTGTATTGCAGGAAAGTCAGCCACAAGTCAGTGATACTGAAGTCTACTTGCTGCCAAGATGGAAGGAAAAAGTGCTGTGCCAAACTTCCAGTGGGAAGTCCTATAGCCCCTGTATGTAATGGAAAAGCCCTCCTTTGCTCAGTTTCAAGTTATTGTATGGGGCCCTACGCCCTGCTTTGGGGCTGAATATTGTCCTCCTTTGCTGGGAAGGCTGCATGTGTATGCAAGGAACACAGACTTATTTGCTTTTGTACTTGTTTAGTTTCTTTTTACAGCTAGCAGCTGCAATAGAGGAGAGGATGAAGTGCACTCAGCGAAGCTACGTTAGCAGACAGAACACGGGCAAGATGGTCAAAAGTTTGAGACAATTATAATTTACCATGGGGATGACACATCACCTGCTGACATAAATCAGGCTTGCAGGAGTGAGGGAGTAGTTCAGGCTTCATGTTCATTTGCTGCCTGGCTTTTTTACAGTGCCTGTCATTGAGGGAACAAGTTTGTGTTCATACTGGGAGCAAGCAGCTGCTCTGAAGGAGCTGGAGGAGCTGGGCTGAGGCAAATGCCTCACTTCACATAGGAACCAGGTGACTGTTGGGTGAAGATGACTTTTCCATGCTTCCAAACTCAACCTGGTGACCCAGAAATGAAGCGTTACACAAGCCTTTACTGATCATTTAAGCTACCGGCTCTTACAAAGCATCAGTCCTTGCTTCAGCAGTTCTGGTAGGGCCTAGTAGCTGGGCAGAGACCATTTTCTTACCACCAATGGCCTGCACATTTTTCCTGTGATACAGTGCAGCACTTATTAATGGAAACATATTTTAGAAGAATTGAGCGTATTCCAGATGATGAGTGCTTTAACTTGATTAAGAACCCATGGTTTACGGGAGTTACACAGTAGCCTCTTCAACTTTTGCAGGAGATGCTGTGTGAACGTGTAGAGATCGCCTCCCCCTTTCTCTCCCTTAATCCACATCTTACCGGTATGGCCATTAAAATGAATTAACCCCTGAGCTGAGAGAAGAGCCTTAGAATTTCCCTGGTCTAACAGCAGGGGCAAGCTCTCTACATTGGCAATTATTCCAGCAGTTACTTCATTTGCTATTGGTATTAGCACAGAAAATACTGAATGCAGGTGTGAAAGGTTAAATGTGTTTGCAGAGAGTCAATAGCATCATACCCTCTTCTCCTTTTCCCCTCAGCTTCTGCGGTGGAAAATGTTGTCTAGATAGATGGAGATAATGAAGTTAATATTCCTCCAGCTCAGAACATGTGCATTTATGCAAGAAGATATATGTTTTATGACCCTAGTATAGGAAGGTTCCTCTTTGTTCAGTTCTTGGAAGAGTGACTGAAGATTCTGCAGCTTTGGTTATTTTGCAGGGCATGTGTTTTAAAACGTTAAGTACCTTTATTGTCTCTCACATAGCTAGGGCTGTTAGCAGTTTGCACCATGCTTTCGTGTATTCCTTTTTCTTCCTGAGATACCCATGTTCAGTTTAGAACTGATTCTGTTTCTAAAGCAATTCATTAAACATCTTCAGTGCACTACTGCTGTGAAGAGGTCAATTTGTTCTTTCTGCCTAGTGATGCAAAACTCTGGTCTTCAGTCTGTAACTACAGGTATTAGGTGCATTTCTTGATGTTTAACTTATGTTTTCCTTCAACCTATGCTCTCTAGCATCCTCTTCCACTTCCTTTAATGAATACATTTATTATTCATGAAATGTGGAGATTGATATACCAGTGGAGGAGATATATCAGTGCAGTTGCATGCACACATTCATTTGTTCACTCTCTTCTGGAGAAACCATCTTTCTAAGTAAAGAAAGTCGTATCCATAACAATAGTTGTATCCGTAAGTGTTTAGGTATATGTAATCAATAAAATCCTCCCAGGCTCAAATGCCTCTTTGGATTCAACATAATAGTTCTCTTTTTAATCTGGGTATTTCTTGCATGTAAATTAATCTGGATCAAATTTGCACATACTTTAGGGCTATATTCAAAAAGCTGAGTTTAGCTAAACTTTGCTTTGACCTTGCCAGGATCCTACATAACTTCTCTTGGTGGCCAGTTTTATTTTGCATTGTATTTCCTAGTTAAGAAGGTAACGTGATGTTAGCATGATGACGCTAGTCTACAAGTTCTGGAGGGAGCACACCATTTCCTGCTGAAATTAAAATTGGTATGTTGTTATAAAACTATCCAGAGGACACTGGTCAATATTAAATGAGTATACCTGAGACAGCAGAGCCTGAAGTCAATGGCACATTTGTATTAGAATATGAAGTGTATTAATTTAAGAGTCAGGGAGATACAGAATCGATATTTTCTCTGAATAGTGATTTTTTTGGTTAAATTACTGTATTGTTTGTTTTAGAAGTTACAGCTTTTCTTCACAAAATTTCTATGTAACTTAAATGACAATATAACTCTATGTGCTATATTTTGTGTATGATACAGTTTTATTTGAAAAACTGTTTATTTTTCCTCTTTTGTTTGGGCAAAGTCAGAATGTGAATTTAAGACACAAACCAGATTGCAAAGATACCTGGAAAATATAACTCAAAGGGAGCTTCAGAAGTAACAGGACCTCAGAGCTAGTAGCCTGCAAAACCTTTGCAATTGTTTTTCTCTTGGTGTAATAGTATCTTGTTTCTTTCTTTCATCACAAAAAAGGACTAGCAGAAATCTGTGCTTGGATCGCTGAAAATATCCAGTTCTCAAGGATGCTGACCAGCTTTTTTTTTTTTTTTTTTTTTTTTCCCCACTGAAATATGTTCAGTCTGTGCTTCTTTTCCAAGCAAACAAAACCAAAAAAAAAAAAAAAAAAAAAACAGAAAAAAAAAGAAAAGGGAAAAAAAAAGCCAAACAGTAAGTGATGCCTCACATTTTCTATTGGAAAAGATTTCAAAAGCTCATAAAATGTCTCCAGCCCTTACAATATATCACATCACATTAATTTATGGTAGTCAATGAACAGATGGAAATGGTGGAGGAGAGAGATGGAGAGCCTGTAATATTCTGCTTCTATTCAGAACTGTATATCAGAGTGCTTTTACAGTACACACAACTCAGGCACAACATCTCCCCTTGCTTTAGGAAAAAGAAAAAAAAAAAAAAAGAAAGAAAGAAAGAAAAAAAATCCACATATTTGTGTTATACTATATTCTCCAAGCAGCAAATTCCCCCTGCCAACTATCTGTGGGTGTGCAGCCCTTCCTTGGGAACATGCTGTATCTTCTGAGTTCCTGTGTTTGCGATACCACAGTGTTTTCGCTCTGTGCAGCCATGAATGGGGCCATTATGAGGGGCTCCTGGATGATTAAGATTCTGCAAGGGGTGTGTTGCTAAAAGCGTGTTTAGTGAGGAAATTATGAGGCCAATAAAAAAAAAAAAGGGCTTTGCAAGTTCTGATTGTATTTTTTTTTTTCCTGGGGATCTAATTTTTGAAGGTCTGGCTGGATCATGTTGAGGTTTTCTTTCATCCTTTTTTTCTTCATCTCCACAACAGGAGTTAAGACTGGAATCTAAGTCCAAGTTAATGAAGCCGCCTCAAAGTTGAGGAGGAAGAAAATAAAACACAGCTCTGAGGCTCAGACCACTGGAGATTCCTCTTTCAAACCCTGCCTGTGTAGCTCACAGAAATTATTTGATTTGTGAACAAGATAAGAATGCATAGCATCTGATTTGTAGAAATAACCTGGAGGAGGGAAGAACAGTCAGAAATGCTAATTTCAGATATCATTTTCATCTCTCAGTTTCCTAACAGTCTTTTTTGTGCTCTAATAGCATTAACCATATATAGAACCCAGACTTTGGGGAAGTTGTGCACTGACTGGCAAATTAATCTCCAAATAGCCCACGGTTCAACACTTCTTATTCTGCCAATATGCCATGGCCAGGGAAGGTCTAGAGCATAATTCTTTCTCAGTTTCTTCTCCTTTTCTCTTTTTTTATCCTGGTAAGAAATACACTTGGCAATCCATTGCTGATTTCCCAAGCGTGTTGTTCAGGATAGCTTACTTACCTATTTATTATTCAAGTACAAACCACTGCAGTTCCTCATGGTAATGTGCAAATCAAACTGATAGAGGCAAAGGACTGGCCTTCATACCAGCTGCTGTAGGAGCCAAACATAGGCTACTATTGGCTACTATTGCATCTATGCTCAAGAGTGTGAGGGGAATTTCAGACTGACTGCTATTCAGGGCTGCCCAGGCCTTGGCTGCACACTATGCTTAAATTAAGCACACACTGCTGCAAATGCCTAATTTTGGAACTGCAGCAGCTTCCCACTATTGACTGTAAAGGTGTTATCTTCATTCTTTAGTGCCAGAGACCATATTCTCTGCACTATCTATGCCTCTGATGCCACAGAGGGAAGAAAAGGGATCTACACTGGGCAACAAAAACAACAAAAAGATGTTGACAAATCTATTCCAAATTTACAGGGTTAAGGGATGTTAACACTCCCAGATTAAGCCCCAGGGAACTGGGGCAAAAAGGAAGACCCATCCCTGTTCCTCTGTCCCAAGCCTCTACGGCGCTGAGGGGTGCTTGGTGTTTTTATCTGCATAGCCAGCAACAGGCTGACGTTGGGGTGGGCTGAAGGAATGCAGCAAGGGCAGGACATCATGCCATTAATCCCATGCTTCCCCCATGGGACAGAGCCAGGGGTTTCTTCGTGGTGACTCCTTGACCCCTGTCATGAGAGTGATCCTAGAGACAGCTGGTCTCAGGTGCGGTGCAACCTGAGGCAAGTTTCTGGGACAGATCCTGCCAGGAACTTTGTGGAGCGAGCCAGTGCTGCCACTGCAATGCAGCCCACTGCCAACCTGCCAAACCCTGCGCTGTTTTCCACGTGCATGATGGATATTGCCTTCAGCATCACTAGTCACGCTCTTTCTCAAGACTTCCAGCTCTCTTGAAAGGCTTGCACACACACACACACTGACTGTTACCATTCAGCTGCTGTATAATTACACTGTCTTTTTTGTGTCTTTTTTTGATTAAATATTTTTATAAGGATTGTATTGTTGTGGAAACTACAGTATTTTAACAATTTTCTTGGGAACCTTGTAGAGTATCTATTTTTAAGGATTTATTACCTTCTATAGGCCTTTAAATACAACTGTTTTTTAACATGTTAACATAAGAAACCAATACCAAGGCTAAGAAAAAAGGGGCAAATTCAACCTGAAATGTGGTCAGTTTCAAAATAAAACACATCTCTAATACAGCACCTGTGCCTTAGCTCTCTTCTTGCTATTGTCCTATTGCTTTTTCACCAGTATTTTGGATACTTCATACACATCTATGCTACAAAGTCTTTTGTTACTGTGTAAAAAACTTGCACAAGTGAGGTTCATTGATTACAGGCAGCAGTAATGAAATTTCTGTCCAATGCTTAAAGAAATCAAATCAAAAGAGTAAAGTCTTTTTTTTTTTCTGTATTGACTTACTATTGTTCCTTCCCATAACAAAGGATAAAAATGCAATATTGGGTTTGTTGTGTCCTTTTACATGATGCACTGGTTTTCATAGGATAGGAATCTTAGTAGGAATACGTTGATTTACAATAGCAGAAGTTCTAGATGCTTATTTGAATGCCATCTTGCTAGGTTACCTTGATAGAAGCATGCTATTTCTGTGTTTTTCATATGACCTTGAGTAAAGCTGAAATGTCATTTCCATTCAGGGAAGGGTTAGCAGTGACAAATGCTTGAGCTTTAAATGGAATTTGAAATTTGAACAGGACTGTTTTTTATTGGGCTGAACAGTAAGTTTAGATCTAAACACCTCTGAAAGTTAAAAACATTCAAATTTGGGTCTAAATTGAATTCTGTAACTTAAATCTATTTCTAATATAATGCAAATTGAGTGCGCAAAGAGTGCACATGCATAGGCATATAAACAAATATATTGAAACATACACAAACGTGTGTATCTCGCTTCAAGGTTTAAAAACAAGTGACTTAGTCATCTTATACAAGAATTCCATTCATGTTGACTTTACCTCATCTATTATATATAAAATAAGAAAGTTTTAAAATTATACTTTCAGTAGCTAAAGAAGCTCCCAATGGAAAGAAAAACAAAGGAACAAATTGCATTTTTTCTTTGGTAAAATATTTCTATTGCCAGTGAGATAGATTTTAGTCATGTCTAAATTGTTTCTACGTAGCTAGAATATCTTTAATTGCCCATTAGTTCCTTACTGGTGTTCTCTACTGATGTCAGTTTAAGATTCAGATTTGAAGAGGATCATTAGGAAAAAGGAGGATGCTTCGTATGTAATTAATGCAATGGAAATAATCTAAATGACTGAAGTGTGACGCTGAGACTGGCAGGAGGAGGGGAAGGATGTTGTGTGGGCAAAGCAGGGAATCAGAATGCGGAAATGAAGTAGACAGAAACAGTTGTGTTGCTCTACAGAAAATTGCTGTCTGATTTTTGGTTCTGCAGAATCAAAGACAGGGTGGCTTGGATTTGAATCCTGCTTTACAAGCAGATCCAGCATTCAGGATAGTTTGCATAACCAATTCCAAGAATTTGGCTCACTTCTGTTCTGAATTAGCAGTC
Source organism: Tinamus guttatus (assembly GCF_059628265.1). Classification (NCBI taxonomy): domain Eukaryota; kingdom Metazoa; phylum Chordata; class Aves; order Tinamiformes; family Tinamidae; genus Tinamus; species Tinamus guttatus. Next base: position 863,110 of record NW_028289007.1, on the reverse strand, counting down.
ATGCCATTTGTGTATTTTTTAATTCTCTATGGGCTGGCAGAGAAAAGATGCAACAGAGAGGATTGTAGATGATCTGTTTAATTTCTATTAGCTTGTGTGATATATCTCCCAAGTAGTATGTTAAGCAATTCTTATTCTGATTACTGACCAATGTATGAGGCAGAAATGCTTTGGAGTACTGCTGTCGCAGAGAAAATATTCAGTATTCAGCATTTTGAACAGCCAAGCTTTGTGCTGCTTTTTTTGTCCTAAATATTTACAAATGTTTAAAGTAACTTGGGAACAAATTAGAACTGTCTCTTAAAGATGGAGGGCTTACAATTAAAGATGAAGAACCACACAATCAGATTGTGTGTCTTCCATCCTGGCAAGGAGGGGTTCAGCTGATACAAGAGAAATAGGGAAAGTAGTCAAGCATTATATGCATCCCGAAACCCTCATCTATAAATGCTAAGCTGGTGCTAAATCTCTGCCGTACTGCAGACTCTTTCTATGTGAGTCCCCAAATGTATTGTTAGCACCCAGAATGACTCCAGCTATTGCAACTGGCTTCCATCAGCAGGTTTGTGGCTATGTGTGCTTTTTTTTTTTTTTTTTTTTTTTTTTTTTTTTTTTTTCCATCTGGAAGTGATTTTAAAGTGTGACACAAGCCTGAAATGGAGATGTGCAACCTTCACTTTCATTTTCTCTCTCAATCAGAGACAAACACAAACTTAAGAAAAAGGATTGTGCTGTTCAGAAAAAGCAATATAAAAATGCAGATATTTGGGTTAAGCCATCCCTGCAAAGGCCCAAACAAGTCTACATGCCCATGGGCCAGCCACTCTGGAGACACGAGGTAGGAGACAGCTCCCACTCCCAGGAGTTTGCCCTCTCCATTGATAACCCTTGCAGATGGAGCATATTGCCCAATGTAATGAAAGAGGTTTATTGGCAAGTTGAGAATCCATCCTGGATCTCCAGCCCGGTGCCCAGCGTAATAAACTACTGTGCTGCTTACTGTTTTCCCATAGTGGCATTCACATGTACTGATTAGGATTAGGTACTCATTGCACTAAATGCTTCTTGAGCAAAGAGAATGAAGCAAACCCAGTCATGAAAAGCTTGACAGGTCTAGCTGCTTGACTGATGGGGTTATTTTAAATCCAGTTGGTTAAATTGCTGAGGACACCCTTCATTATAGTCAAGACTATTTTGTTTCAAGTTACCTTTGATCATTTAGGAATTGATTTTAGCTAAGTCAGTATAAAAGCATCTGATCTGATTTAACAAAATTGGTTTTAGAGAGGTGAAACGGATGCAAATTCAGCACGCGCCTAGGGAAGGTGAACATTGTTTCACTGGGAAAATATGTTATTGTTAGTTGGTCTGCTGCAGAACTGTATTCCCTTTTGGAAATGCAGATACATTTCTGTGTTTCCCTGGATTCATATATTGCAAATGGATTTTTAAAACATCAACTTTACCTTCTTTCTTCTGGTAATTGCAAGATGAGACCTGAAAAAAAACAGACAGAAGGAGCAATATTCACCAGTCAAGAAATAAGCCAAGACAAGATATGTGTAAGATCTTAAGAGAAACTGTTCAATTATTGCTACTGTTATTGTTATTCCTAAGTTATTGTTCATTTGCTTATTTGCTTTCTCTTTTTGCCCACTTAGGTCAGACAGAGCACATCCCAGTAAAACCCGAGGTTCCTGCAGCAGATCCTATTGCACATCTTAAATTGTGATGAAATAAGGGTACAGAACCTAGTCAGAAAGGGGCTACCTTTCTGAAGGAGAGTCCCTTCCCCAGGAGGGGACTTTCTCCTCAGGAATGCCTGCACATACCCATATACACACTCGTGCTTTTGCTCCGTCTGTGTCTGGTGAGGGAGTTGGAGGCAGCAAGTGAGGGGACCCACTGAGCACGTTAACCACATTGGGCCAAGTCTCTCCACAGCTGAGCTGGCCTAACTTCTTGCTGCAGCAGAAAGTAAGACTCACTCTTTCTTTAACTGTTCTTAATGTCTTTGCCTTCCGCCAGGTTAATGTTTTAAATAAAATTCTGAAGGTGGCTGAGCTGGAGGTACAAGGATGGAAAGTGGCTGCAGAGATGGCTGGGACCAGCGGGAGGCTGCAGGAAAAGGCAGGAGCTTCACTTCTCAGCAGTAATGAAACTGGAAAATGTCAGAATAGAAATGCCAGGGGAATTGAGAATTATCATTGATAACTGATAATTATCAATGGAGAATTTTGACATGTGAATACTTTCTAATGCCATCGCACCTTCAGGGCTACTACCCTGCTAAAAATTTACTAGCCCTTATTTTTCTTTCTTTCATGTGCTTTTAGTCTTTAAATGATTTTTTCCCCCAAAGATTATTCTGATATTTTAACTATATTGTAAAAACAGTGTTATGATAAAAAAAAACTTATTATTTTTAATTTGTTGTTGTTGCTTTTATCATGATCGTTATGATTTCTCATCTGGGAGCTTTTTTATCACAGAATGGTGAAATCTTTCATTCTTTCGTTTTTGTTCTAATAAATGGTAGGAACAAAGCCTCTGCAATCAAGGACCGTCTACTTCTGGTACTGTCAGAAGAAAAACGCAGGATTTCTACTTAGGACTTGTTTACTTGGTGCCAGAGCTGTTCCCAAGCTTGATTTCTTCTGAAGGTACAAGTAGTGTTAATGAGGTGTTAATGCATTTGTAGGCGATGCAGTCATAGACTTGCCTTTGATCAGTCTGTGTTATTTCCTCTCTTTTTTTTTTTTTTTTTCCTCGAAAAGCTGTTTGCACCCTGAGAGCCCGTTGACTTAACAGAAATTTCTTCAGTAGCTGAAAGCACTTCTGAAAACAATGAGGAGTAAAACTCCCACTGACGGCGATGGGGTCAGCATTGTGCCTTTGATTACAATTGTTTGAAGAACAAAAACACATTCCCAAGGGTTTGCCTACACGCAGTTTCTGAGCTGCTTTAAATATAGGTTAGAAGCTGGTATATTGAAAGCGGTGTGTAGAGCCTATTACCATGCAACCGCATGTATTATCGGCCAATATGGCCTGTTCCCACAAGTGCAGAGGAGCACGCAGTGCTTTCCGAGCTGCATCAATACTTGAGCTTCAATGATTTTAAAAAATTACACCCTTAAGCGGCTAACACAGTGCAAGGACTGTGTGTATTAGGCTGCAGTTTCCTACTCATAATTGTCAATACGCATGAAAAATGAAAGCAAGGCATTCAGTGTTCCAAAACGTAGGGAATAGAAAAAATCATATACTTTCATCCTACTGGTGTGAGGTTCCTTATCCTGTCTCCTTTGTTATCCCTCCCGCTCACTCTTGCTGACATCAAGCAACATGGCATCCTGCTTATCGGAGTCTCCTAAAAAATAAATAAACTACGGGGTGGGGGCACCTGTTATAAAGGTAGCACATACTACGTTGAGTTAAAAAGTCATTTAGTGCAATGCCCATGTCTCGCCCCCAGCACACTCCAGGCATCTTTGCAAGACTGGGTAATGTTTCAAGTGGGCATTTGGGTCGGTATTTGCATGTGCAGTTCTCAGGAAATCCTACTGGCTCCAGTGGTGCTGAACAACTTCCCAAGCATGGGCTCTATCTTCCCAGGCGCTCTGCAGATAAATATATCAGTAGAGACCTGCCATCCGCTCTGGAGCTCTTTAGTACGTGCAGGCTGGCGACGCTCCGCAGCACGGTTGGAGAGAAGGATGCGGTGGCAGCCATCGCCAGTGCTACTGCTGAGGCTCTGGGGAAACGTGGGAGGCTTGCTCAGGAGAACTGAAATGGAAAAGGAAGGAAAGCAAAGTGAGAAAGAGATGCAGGGGAAAGTGGAAGCTCACTAGAAAACATTGCAGGAGGTTGAAGGAAGCAACCCACCAGCACAAACTGGCAGCGCAGGAAAAACTGTATAAAAAGCTCCAGGAGCAGCTGGAGGCTCCCAGCATTGGTGGCTCTGTAGGCTTCTCTCCTAGCTGAGGTCTTGTTCTTTTTGCAGTTTCCCCTAACAGGCTACATGGCAGGAGGAGGAATAAGTTTGAGTCACAGAGAGTGATTTAAATCTGTCAAGTTAGGCTGCTGTTCAAAATCATACTTGAGAGATGCCTGCCTTTCTCCTGTAACTGTAGAAAGTCCTTGGACCCAGTAAGTAAGTCCTCTCCCCAGCCTCCTCTTCCTCTGATCTCCTAATTCAGGTCCAAATGAGAGGAATGGAGAGATATCCCACTGAATGAATTTAAACTCAAGGACTATGGAGATGCAAAACAGCTATAATGGGGTCCCAGTTTAAACAGCCCCCTGGGTAAGAGGTTCTTGCTTTATCTCTGTCTTCTGACTAGAGTTTTACCTTTTTGTTTGCTTGTTGGTTTGGAAAAACATGCAAATTTCAAAATCAGGAGAGAGTTTAAATATACTAACAAAAGAAGAATAGCGAACTATGCTTTTCTTGGTATAATACTTGCTTATAAGCATATGTAGGTTTATAAATTGAAACCAAGTGAGCTTGCTACAGCAAGAATGGACAACTCACAAGGTAAAAGGGTGGTACTAGAAGCATTTGATGTTTGCAATGAGCAGCTCTGGCAGAAGCTGCTGTAAATTTCCTCATTTTCTCCTTCTTCCGCCTCTGTCCTGGGTTTATGTTTTGTTGGGCTTTAAAGTGCTGTGCAGGTTCATCTATTTTTCTTTAGAATGTGCTTTCATTTGTTCACATTGAAGTCACTGTTGATAAAAGATGCCAGCCTGTTTGGCAGCTCCTGGAGGTAAGTGCTCAGTGGGTGCCCAGAGGAGGCACAGCAGCGTGGGTGGCAGCATGGGCTAGTCAAGTGGAGAGGGCAGAGCCCAGTGCTGGGGCAGACAGCACCGGCTCTCCTTGCCTTTGGACTTCGTTTGCCCCTTCTGTGGGGCTGCCAGGAACATGTCAAGGGCGGTGCTGGTTTTTGGAAGAGACACTTAGTACTTGGGTCTGAAATTATTCCATATGTTCTCACACCTGAAAGCTTCTCAAGGAGAAGCCTTCTCTGAGACGTTTCTTTTTATGCACATACGTTGAACTTTCTTTGCCTGGCTTCAGACTTTTTTTTTTTTTTTTTTTAACACATATGGCGATTGCTTCCAATATGTACTTATATAAACTGGAGACATTTGCATTCCTAGTTTAGGAGAAGATGGGGACTTGTCATAGATTTGATTTGAGTTGGCTTGTTATTTTCAGTTCTGGCTTACAGCAACCACAGTGCCTACTGCTGTATCTCTATCTGATTGAGGACAGGAGGACAGACATCCTGGGGTATAACTTTGTCTTCCCTTTCCTTTGGGGAAAAAAAAAAAAAAAAAAAAGAAAGAAAAGCGTATCTAAAGCATAACTTCCCCCACACAGATCCTTTATTTGTATCCAGGTAGTTATTCCCCAATTTTAGCACACTGGGGTCATTTTTAGCATATTTGGGTCATGGTTTATTGGGTCATTCACCAGACAGGAAATCACCTGGGGATTTGGTTAACTTTTGTATCTCTGGAGGACCAGATTTCTTGAGATTTTCTCTAGCAACTAAGACATTGTTCCTAGCACAGAAGGGCTCTGACCAAGCCCAATTCTCCAAGCAGACACTGAGGGAAATGATGAAAAAGAATTTCTGCTGACAATAGAGAGATCGTTGATGTCATTAGAGAAACTGGATTAAGGACTCAGCTATAATTCTTCAGTCTCCCAGTTCTTCAGTCTTGCTTTCTCTTGACTGAGTTACTTGGGCTGCTGGTCTGACTTTCTTTTAAGGCATTGCAGGGTTTTCCTGCCCTGAAAACGAAGGTAGCTTATCTATCTAAAACTGATCTAAATTAAAATTCTCTAGCTTGGGTACAACTTTGTAGCATGATACTCAACATAGGTTAGTTTCACCCCGGATTCACCTAATCTCTTTGTTCGGTGCTGTATGAGAGGCTGTGAGATCTTTGCTAGCAATAGCCATGCCTCCTATCTAAAGCCACCACAACAGAGTTCTAAAATTGGTGAGGCTTCCCACAAAGGCAAGTCTTTGCCTCCTAGGATGTAAAGAAATACAAGCTTTAGATCTTGTACCTCATTCCTGCAACTCCTAGAAGTGAAAACGAGGCTAGGAGAAATAGCAAACTTCAAGCATCAAGCCTGCAAAATCTGTGGTTGCCAAAGTACAAATCTCTTTGAAGTAACATGCTTACTATGTGTCATTTAGTGAATTGATCTGATGGTTTATGCATCTCTGAAGCCACTGCCTTCCTTGCTCTTTTAGTTTTCTTTCCTTCCCCCAATCCCTTGGACACAGATTTTCTAAGCAAATACCTTGTCTTTTGGATGGACACGTCTTTGCTCATTTCTACTAAATAAGAGAAAATCAAAATCCTTGCTAAGGAGCAATAAAAGAGCAATGTTGCTTCCTGGAATTGCATTAGGAACTCCTTTACTTGTTAAACATAGTATCTGCTACAGCAAAAACCCAAAAACAAAACAAAAAATAAAACATAGCTGAGTTTGTTGAAAAGACGACATATTCTTTCTCACATTGAGTTAATTACTGAAAAATAGAACAAGCAGCTAATTTGGGTGAAAGTAAAGAATCAGTATCTCATATCTTAGTATCTCATTGGAATTGCAAGGAAATTGGATTGCCTATCTGTCAGTCAGAAATAAATGTTTTGTTCTTGCTTCAGTCTTGAGCAAAATTCACTATGTTTTTTACTTGCTGGTGGATTGAGGACATTCAACTGCTGGGGCAAATGTGGTAACAACTAAGCTAGAGAAACTTGTTTGATCATTTAGTGCTTGTCCACATGATACTTGGCCACGTTGGTTTCTGAACCAGCTGGAAGTGCTTCTAGCTGACTAGCATCATCTTCTAATTCCCTTCTGCACTCCTACATGAGAATATAGGGAGTAGGAAACTCGCAAATGAACACATTCACTCCTCCCCAGCACTTAGCAGTACCAGAAAATAAGGCAAACAGATGGGAGACAGTATATCATCCAAATGAAATCCCACCCTTTGTGAGTATGTGCCAGATGAAGAGGAGACTGGATTCTTACTGGTGTCTTTTTAGCTCAAAGATAGCTAGTGAAATTCTTTAAATACTGCTTGATGGTTGGTCCTTCTATGGTTGGGACTGGAGTTTTGCCCAGAAAATCTTGCAGTTATTTTAACAGGCTCTTGAGGTGTATTTTATATGGACAGGAAGCATTTGTGTCTGGAGCTGCAGTGGCGGGTGGTCTTTACTTGCCTTGCTGACAGATTTCATGTTGCCATGAACAAAGCTTGCTTTTAATGGGTATTGGGTTCACTCTCCCCTTCACGTGCTTCATTTGTGACATTTGGAGCTATTACTCAGGAAATCTCTCACCATCTGGGCCTGCAGCAGGCTCAGCACCTGCACTGCTGAAGCTCCCTAGTGAGAGGCTCTTCCCCTGCAGCTGTCCCCATCAGGCTCTGCCACTGTCTGTCAACAGCTTTCCTAGCAGTAACCACGTTTAGTGGATCTTGGCTCGTCCTTTTTCCCAGCCTAGAAATATGTAGGGAGATTTCTTCTCTTGCAGTGAGTGTTCAATTTCCATTCCTTGCTATGAAGTGAAGAAGCTCTTGCACTGTTTGAGGATGCACCCAGCCATTTCCCCAGTGCACTTGTCCTAACAAACCATCACTTCTTATCTGCAAAACTCTCAAGCCAAGGGCCTCTTCAGTCCGAGTTTTGAAGTCACAGTATAGGACTGCCTCCTTCCCTTCTCCTTACAGTGCAAGCTCACTGTGCCAAAGCAAAAGATCTTTCCTCAACTTAGGACCACCTCTGCTGTGCACCTCCATCAGCAGTCTGTCCAAGAGCCCTCTTCTTCTGCCTCACCCTCTGTGCAGACAGGGACAACTAATGGTGACAGAAGAGGGTGACTGCCTGCTCCGTTCACAGACACGGCTCTGAAAGTGAGTGACTGATCTTAACACGTGGCTGATGGAGCTGGGACTTATTCCACAAGCGTACCTGTGCACATCTGCTACCATTAGCCTCCACAGCCTGCTAGGACTTTCATTCACTGTGATCGTTTTCTGGTCCAGCCAAGATCTGAAGGGCTTGTCATCCCCTTCTAAATAAAGCTGAGCATCATGTAAGAGTTTTTAACTTTCTGGCCTCTGGGATCTGGACCAAAGGTCCCAAGCAGAACAAGCCAGTGGGCTTGTTTCTGTGGGTATGCTGACATAAACAACTACAACTTTAATATATATAAACATGCACATACATATATTCATGTACTATATTAAGTATGTACTATACACTCGCAAACACATACACACACTCTGAGGATAAATGTATGTCACTCAGAAACCACCCAAATTGCAATATAACAGTGGAAAGCTGAATCAGCTCTACTGAAGCCAATGAAACAATGAATCAGATTAATGCCCTATTATGCTTTAGTAAAGAAGGATATTTATATAAAATCATTTCAGAGTGGACAAATGCCTTTCAAGTTTGTGAAACATTGCTGTATAAATATATTGCATAAAAAAAACTTTTTTTTTCTGCATGATAAGCACCACTACCAGAGACCTTGCTATCAAGAATGGTCTCTTTGAAATTAGAATTATACTTTAACTAGAGAAAGTACTGTATTACTGTGAGACAGAGAGAGAGAACAAATATTGAGCTCTTCTCTCTTACAGGTAAGTACTGTACTCTGAAAGGGTGGACAGGCTATGGGATTCCTTAGATACTGCTAGTGATTCCATCTAGCTAGTGAGTTTATGTAAAATCATTGACCTTGATCTGCGGATAGACCTCTTTAACACAATCAATAAAGGTGCAATCAGATAAGAACATTCTACTGTTTTATTAAAGTACATCTAATTCAAAACTCAATAACTCTCACAAATCCTTAATCAGAGAAGACATCCTGGGAGGTATTTAGGTGAGTGATCTTATAACTCTTGCTCTCTCCTTGTTAGGATGGCATTTTACAAATAGACAAGTCTGTTTCCTCCTTACCCTCTCTGCCATAATTCTTTCATTGTACAGTTTTGTTGATTATCATGCATTTATCAAGTCTTTTTTCCCTCTTCATTTTTTTTTTGAGAGATTGAGTCAAGTGACATCATCTGCGTACTTTATCCTCCAGCATTACTGTGGCCAGGCATACAAATGCAGTGGAAGCTGTCTTGCTGGCACATTGGATCCTGAGTTCTAGTCTATGGATTAGATGTGCTACTCCATAGGAGGTGCAGTGCTGATGCAGGCTGTCTAACTGAGGGTGGCCTGGGATAATGAAAGAAAATAGCCCATGTGTAGCATCGTATGATGGTTTAAGCAGAATGAAAGCCAAAGGCAATGACCGTGTTTTTAGGAATGATTTTAAATCAAAATGATACATACTGAATAAGACAAAATAAGTGCATTGTAGAGAGTTCTGAGAGCACTGCTTAGAGTGAAGTAATTATTATCCTTTCCAGGTGATCCTCAGCATGCTCCTAAATAATGTGAAATGAATTGCAATTTGGAGCCATTTAGCTGAGGACTGACTTTTTTTTTAAAGTCATTTAAGTTTTCATTAGAGCTTCAGGTCTTCCACTTAAGTGTAGATGGTTGCACATACTTAGCTAGACACTTGGCTCACTGCATTATGCAAAACAGCTCTTGCCAATGTATAAAATAAGATTAGAAAAAAGAAATCAAATGAGCTTGTAACTATATGCAATACAAGAGGTTCACCTGGTTGCAGTAGCTGCAACAGCCTATGTAACAGACGTGTCCAGTCACAAGCAAGGAGGTCTGCATGCTCCTCACAGGCATGAGTCTTCCAGTTGTGATTCTGCTCCTTTCACTGCCTCAGACTGCATGTAGTTATTTGGAGGTCTCATAATTTTCAAATTTTGAAAAATTGTTGTGTAAATAGGTTGAGGAAGACCCCAAATTTTCCCCTCACTCTGTTTAAGTGAAGATGACACCTTCAAAGGACATTGTCCACCATTTTCCAATTCTCATATGAAACAAAGCCTCCAGCTTCTGAGGTAATTTCTCAGATGACTGAGAAATTCCTCTGCAGAAGTAGCAGGTTTTCTCTACCAAGTGAGCCTAGCCACTTAATATAAGAATAGCTCCACTAGCAAAAAGGGGCCTGTATGCTTTCTGTGGACTGTGCACAGCTGAAGCAGTCCCATGTGTTGATTTTGTATGCCCTGAGCTCCCTCCTGGATGCTGGAATGGAAGCATTGTGTTTAACATCTATCTTATTTTACTTATGTTGATCCCAAGCTCAAAGCAAGCACTTGACACCAATTGGTTTGGGTACAGCTCTGCTTCACTATCCCCCACAGAGCGCACACAACTTCTGAGATGTTCTAGCCTTTACAACTTCTGATTCAGTTTCAGACAAAGAGTTAGGGCTGTGAGCAAAACTGGTTTGTGGGAAGCATAAGGTGGATAAGAAGAAGTCTCTGCTGTGCTGAAGTGAAAAAGATGAGCATGTGGCCAGGACCTTGCTGGAGAAACCACTGCATCCTGGTGAGATTATGAAAGCCACAGTTTGGCAACTTTGGCTTTTGAAAATAAATTTACTTTCAAGAACAAAGTCGAGAAGCTCTAAGCCAGATAAATTCAAATAAGAAAGCGTACACAGGCTTATTTTCAGCAATAAAAGTTATTAACCAACCACTGGGCCAAATATGAAGGCAAATGGTAGCTTTATCATTCTTGTTGTTTTCAGATCAGGCCTGGATGTGTATTTATGAAAGGAAAAACAAACAAACAAAACAAAATAAAAATGATGTTGTAGGTAGGCATTTTTGGTCTTAGTATGGTGTTAGCATTTGAAAAGTGTTGGACTAAGCTAGCAGCCATGATATGCTATTCCAGGCTTCTCAAAGAGCTGGACGAAGAGGCCAGGATCAGCCTTTTCTCGTCACAGGAAGAGAGAGAAGTTGAGGGAGAGAGTGAGGAAGGACAGAAAGCCAGGGGAGCAGTCCTGAAACAGCTTTGGTGCTGCTGCTACTGGCAGAGGCAGGAAAAAAAAAAAAAAAAGAGGGGGTTAATCTTTTTTGCCCAACCAACCCTGTATGTAGTAGCTACCACCATATGCATCCTAGCCCTTCCTGTCTATTCAAGCCAATAGCACAAATTACTGGGGTTCTGGCACGTGTAAAGTAGGTGTCATGGCCACTCTGTTCTTTATGGCTAAGCTAGTCAGCTGCCTGTCGGCCTGTGCTTCACCTTTATGGTCACCTTTGATCTTCTGCTCCAGGAGCTCGCCTCTGTGCAGCAGTCCCTCAGGTCCTGCAGTTCCTCTGTGGAACAACTGCTTGATACAGCACGGTGCTCTGTCTTCACTTGGATTCTGAGGTCAGCAAATTACTGCTGGTCTGTACAAGAACTAGTCACTCTGTCAATCATTCCATCTCCAAAATGCCAAGTTGCTTTATCAGATTCCATATGATGACTTGAATCAAAGGCCTGATGAAAGTTTTTTAAAATTGCTGAGCACAGTTGATTAAACTTAACTATCTCTTCGAAACACAATTTCAGGAGAAGATGTGCTTGTCAGTGGAATGGCTGCCTGTAAAGCCATGCTAAGTACCTTGGCCTTTGACACAAAAGGCATTGCTGATTCAAGCCACCACATAAAAGCAAAGACTTGCACTGCTTCTACAGCAGTGCAATCTCTCAGTAGGTGCTTTATCTGGTTTTATCGCTCTTCTTCCACGAGGCAGAATAATGCTCTCTTTCTCTTGTAATCAGAAGTGATATCCTATCACATCTGAAAGGTGTTCCTTGTATGTTCCGGCTTTGAAAAAATGCAGCCCCAATCATCAGTGGAACAAAAACATTTTTAATCTCTGCAGATTAGAGGATGCTGGGCATGAAGTACAAAAGCAGCCTCTTTTGGGTAGGGGGAAGAAACTGGTATATGGCCATACACAACACTAGGTGAGGAGGTAAAAAAGGAAAATATTGTTTTATAATCCTAGTGCCAGAGGAAAAAAAAAAGTGAAAAAGAGTAAAAAAGCATTCCAGGTCCTGCATTATGTCTAGAATGGTATTTAACAGTTCCATATTAATCTAATAAAGCCATGGGATGTGAGTAAGTTTTGTGCTTTTGCCAGATGAGTTTGGCACTAAAGGATTCCCACACCCGGTGGAAAACAAGGATACAAGAGATCTAATTAAAAATGGGAGCTTGAGATGCACAAGAAGACCTTAAACTCTTCTGGTATTTAATGGAATTTGCTGTGGTGCTAAAATAGTATTCCCTCCTGTCATTCTGACATGAAAAACATTAGTGAATATTTGATTTTACTGTGGAACAAATTATGGTAATAATGAGTCCTTGAGCGAGAAAAAAGTGCTCAAACTGGTACAGTCTCGTTTAAATTGTGAATGTTAAAAATAGAGCAGATAGATACACAAAATGTTGTCTGCTATTTCAGTGGCAGTTATTTTATGAGATGCATGCCCTTTCAGTGCAGTGCTCAACACTTAACATTTGCCTGTCTCAGTCCCACTCCTATTGCAAAATCCATTCTTCTCTATATAATTTGGACATTAAAAAATGTATGAACAGTTAGATTTCAGCTCCTAGTTAACAATTCAAAACTTCAAGGTCATATGTCAGTGGCAGAAAATCTTCTCTATCTTTGCCACCAATTTTCAGAATTAGACTTGATGGCATAAGTGACTGGTCACTTCTAGACAAACCATATGTATAGACAAGCGATTGTTTTTACTGTATTTCTTATATTTGTTTATTTTAATTTGCCTTTAATTTTATCATGATGGTTGAATTCTAGGCAAGGAGACAAGAAACAGACCTCAGAGATGTATTGGCCTAGAAATATACTTTTTTTATGATTAGCTTAGTAATAAGCCCATTGCTCAGGTAGATGCTGTCACTGTCAGTGTTATAAATAATACAGAGGTGTTGCGCTATCTTTTGCTTTTGATGTTGCCCGGAATTTTGAAAAGTAGATGAAAAAACAGCTTCAGTTTGCTATTCGAGGGTTAGATGCAAGGTCATAAACTCCCCAAATCCAGTTCTGATAAGGAAACTAACCTTGAGCAAATCCTTTAAGTTCACTTTCTCTTCTTTCTAGATAAAATGAAAATAATAACACTAGGCTTCCCAAATTTGTTAACAGGGAGATCAATAGGAAGACTTTTAGTCGTTCTAGCAAGTTGGGGCAGATTGTCAATGTCAGAAATCATAAAATAAATTTCCTTGTACAAACAAGCCTGGCAAACTATTATGGAGATTTTCTTAGAAGGCGGTGAGATAGGTATCCTGTCACATCTTTTAAGCAGCCACAGCTTCATGGCCTTCCTAAGAGGAAGCTGTAGGAGGAACATCCTGGATTGATATATTTCTATGTACTGATGTATTATTAAGTTTCTGCCTTGACACTTGCTTCTCAGCAGACACTGCCCACTTTTTGACCTCCTGGGCCTTTAGAGACCTGTAAATTTAGCCAGGGGGAAGAGTTAAAGAACTTTCTACTCATTAACCCTATCACAGCTCCCACTACTTTGGTCTTAACCATAGGACACATTCAGATTCACCTTCACCAGGGTGAATCTGGCCCAGCCTTTACGAATTTCTCTGCTCGTTTCCAGCATCTCCAGCACTACTTCTATTAGTCCTTTGCTAGTTGTGAATGAAGATCATAATTCAGAAAAAAAGAAAAAAAGAATCACTGAGTTTTTTTGATCAGCAGGAGAGGGTGATTTTGTTTCGCTGTCTTCTAAAATGCAAACTGTGTATGTGTGTCTTCTATACCTTGGATGTTATGACAAACAGAATGTGGGTAGGACAGCAGGGATACAATTCTCCTGCAGACATTATCAAGGTGAATTTTATTTATATTGTGAGCCAGTGATTATTCTTCATATCAGTGAGTTAATGGCAAATGAGTGTAAATGATGAATGTATACGGATTTTTTTTTTCTAACTGTGATATCTTTGTTTTATAAAAGCATCTAAAACGAAAAATCAAACAGGGTATAAGTATGCATTCCTTTCCCAGGCATGCATCATATAAGCCCTCTGCATTCTATTGACTAATTAAATGAAAAAGGTTTGTGCCAGAGAAAATCTGAAATGGATTTTTTTTTTCCCACAGAGCAAGCCTATTAAAATCATTCTGTTTCACAGAGGTAGCAACAGGATGCTTGAACAGTTTGAGAATGTGGGTCACTGTGGGGCTGGCTTGCAAGCTTACAAAGCACAGAGATACAAGCTAAAGGAAACAATAAATGCAAACTGCCAGAAGATCTTACAAAAAATTGTACAAGAACGTACTGCTAAATGGGACGGAGAAGGCAAATATCTCAGAATCAAAGGTTCCACTATCTTCATAGTTAGCAGCTGTCCCAGGCAAAAATGTAGGACACATTTAATATAATCTCTCTGTATAATGTAATCAGACTGTCTGAGGGATATCTTATGCTACTCTGATAGTCAACAGTCGAGTATGGTCAAGGACAGTCAAATTGTTTTATTGCGCATAACTTGGCAAACGCTAAGGAAAAAACGTGTATGAATTTAATGGCTCAAGGCTTTTATTACTTACCCAATAGGTGATTTTAAAAATGTACTTCCTTACCTTCATGTCAAATGCAAAGTGAAATGGATGGCTTTAAAAATCATTAGTTGGAGAGAGGGAGAGAAAGAACAGCATTCCTCTGATGTCAGCCTGCAAATTGTCCTAAAGAGGACCTGGAAGCAGACAGAGCAACTACTAGAAACCTCAGGAGAGATGTAAAGGATGAGGCTATAGGACAAATGTCAATCCATGTATGACAGCCTTGAGATTAGAGGACAGATATATGAAAGGATTAGTAGCCACACAAATGCAGAACAGAATCCTGCCCTGGAAGAATGTATGCCGTTTAATGGGACCTCAAGAGGAAAAACTGCCTAGATAACCAGGCTGCAGTCATACTCTAGATCTTCTGCCTGCCTCATATAATCTCCCTTTAATGGATAGACGTCCACAGGAATGACTCAGGAAACCAAGGGATTTGGATGATTCATCCACGAGAATGAGAATAATGAGAATAAGCATGTGATTTGGGAGAGGAATAACAGGTTTTGGGAAATGCATTCCCAGTGTATGGAATGGAGATTTTTTTCCAAAATCATCATCTGTTTGTCAGTGCAACACAAGAAACAAGTCAGCATTTTTGTCTTCAATTACAAAGCTCAGGATAAAGTGTTAGTAGCTTTGTAGCAATGTTAGAAGCTCTGATGAGGGTTTTAAGCTTGATTACAATTCTTTTAACAAAACGATGGGGTAGATAAAACAGTATGTTGGCTGTTATCTTGAATTTTCAAATCATTTCCAAATGGTCTATTTCATGTATGGCAGGTAACCATGGTGGGGCAGGCCTCAACAGTTCTTTCAACAGCCCAGAGCAATATCTGAAAATTACTGCATTCATTTGAGATAGGTATTGAAATTTAAGTAGCCAGAGCACAGCTGTCTGTGAACAGGAGGCCCCAGCTGGTACGGTACTGCTCATGAGTTAGTGTCATGCAATCTCCAACAAGTGTGAACAACCCAGACTTGGTTTTACTTTCTGTTGTAAAAGGTCTCTGAGCATGCACCCCAGCCTCAAAAAAGGTTCACCATTGGATCAGTGCTGGTCAAAATGCAGAACTCCACCTGCTGGAACATGATCTGCGGAATTAACCCGGATTGTCTGAAGATAGTCAGATTTTCAAACAATAACTCCAAACCTGTGCATCTTGAAATACTTGACGGGATCATGCTGAAGAGAAGAAAGGCTTTAAATTGATCCTATGGAATTGATTCTGTGGAAGTGACTACCCACTTTAGAATACACATATATGTGCAAGATAGGTTGGTTGGTTTCTGCCAGGAGATTTGCCCTGGAGGCATGCTGGAGATATTTTTTTGGCTGGGAATAGACAGATACATTTGTACTCCAATTAATTTCTTTTTCTTTTTTGCTGGAGTGTGTCCAACTTTTATCATGAGCTTGACATCTTTCATATGGTCCTCATAAATTTACATGGTACAGTTAAGGTTCTTTGAGGAGTTTAAGTCTCAAGAAGGACTGAAATATTTTAAAGGACTTTATAATGACATGTTAGAAGCACAGCAAATCCCTAGATAGCCTAAATGAATGGAAACATTCTAGAGTATAAATGAGATAGATAGAGATTAATCCATGGCACCTTGGGAAGGCTTGGGAAATTCTCTATGTTAGAAATGATGCTGTATCAGGAGAAATCTGGAAGGGAGAAATATTCTCTGCTAGCCTCTTCCCACTCAACAAAATAAGTGTTTGGGGGAAAGAATCTCACTTGAGTCATTTTTGCTCCATTGCAGCCCTTTTAATGTCAACAAGCTTGGAGAATGTAAATCACAAAATGACAGAATGATTAAGATTGGAAAGGACCTTTGGAGATTGAAAATCAATTGAAAATCTACAACCTGTACCCTGAATGTAAGAGGGCTGCTAAGAGGGCTGCTATTTTTTTCTGCAGTCATGGGGATTTGGTTTGACACAGGTAGCTGGACTTTTTGGCACTACTAACTCAGAGCACTTCCTCCTTCTTTCTCATAGGAAGAAATACAGATCTTCCTCTTGAAAACAGCATTGTGTAAGCACCCTTGGGTGATCATTATAGATTTTTGATGAATACCACCTTCTGAGCATTAATGATCTATATCTGAAGTGTGTTGAATTCTTCCTAACTCTTGCAGAAGAAATAGCAGGCAGCTAGTGGAAGAGTTGCTGTGAGGTGAGCATAGCAGTTCCCGTATTAGAGTTTTCTTTTTGAGGATTAAAGGTGCAAATGTGTCAATCATTTTCTTTGTAAAGGTCTGAAAAGGTTGCCAGAGTTCAGTATTTTTAGCTCTTTAGCAGATTATCTCTTTTCTTTTTAGAGGTAACAATAGTTCTTAGGTTAAGAGGGAGACAAAAGCCTCATTAGTTTTGGAATTTCAAATGAACTCAATGCGGCACTGAAGGGATTTTTTTCCATAGGAACCTGAAAAGTTGCTTAAAAGATGTTGTGAAAAAAACAAGGGAAAGTCTCCTGCTTAAAAGTCTCTGTGCTAATGGTATACAAATATAAACTGTCTCAGACTTCCACAAAACAACTTGGGAGTGCACTCTATTCATGGCCTGCACAGCAGTAGTCTGCCTGTGCTGGGAAGGGATGCAGTTTCAAAGACCACAGCATTTCAGAGAAGCAAGATTAGAAAAGCAAGCATTTCTGTTGAAACCTGTGCTCAGAGATGACGGATAAAAGGGGTAAGACTGCAAGGCCCTGTAGTGCCTGGACAGACAACCCTTTATGAAGGGATCACATAAGTTAGAGCTGAAAAGCCTCTGATGCTAGTGGCCTGCAAAGCATCACTGCAGGGCAACAAAGTGATCTTACATGTCCCAGTCACAAAATGAAAAAATGGAACTACACTTCTAGGCTAGGTGAGGCCAAAGCTAAAAATAATGGTGTAGAAAAGCCTTTTTGTAAAAATATTTTTTCCATTTTTTTTCTTCCAAAATAAAGGCCAAAGACTTCAAGATCTTTGTTTTGAAGCTTTACTGATAATGAGTTATTGCTGCCTGACACTCATCCAGCCGACCCTGAGTTTGCTGTTGAACCGAGTAGTTACTATGAGCATGAGCACACGGGATAGAGAGGGCCAGGTACCTTGCAGTAAGCTCAGAAATGCTGCATCCCCAACGTGGCTTTTTGACCTATTTCATCCTGCCCTTTCTGTCAAGGGAATGGCATTTGCAGGAGCTCTCTCTGATGGATTTCCATGGCTAAGTTATTGCTGAAAATTTCCTCCTCCACACTTTCTGTAAATGTGCAAAACCAAAAGAAAGGAAGAATGAAAAAATATATTAGAATCATACTGAGCACATATCTTTTGAAACTCCAATCTATAAAAATGAGTATATGTAATTTTGCAATTATAAATATGTAAAATAAACACATTAGTTAAGAACTTATGCTTTCAAAACTGCTAATTACTAACCAAATACATTTTATAGGGTTTTAACGAGCACTTCCTCATATCACATTAATATCCATTAGCTGCATTCGTACTAGTAATGCTAAAATGTGCAAAGCCATTAGTTTGCTACAAAGTCAATAATAGACAGTACTGATTCCTAGCCTGCACTATGCTATAAAATTCATACTTTATTTGATATAGCTGGAAAGTTAACCTGAATTTTCAACTGGCTATTGTGAAAGAAGGTATTTACCATGGGAGACTATTGGGGATCTATAAACCAAAAGATGGTGATGAGCAGGGACACTGCTGCAGCTCTGTCTTCTAGAAAGCAGAAGTTGCCTGCAAAGGTGATTACTCTGGCTCCTACTGAAGAGGATTCTCAACATTTCCTTGTATCAATTCAATATCAGCTGCCTTGTGGCCTCCTTCATTCTTATTTTTTTGTTAAACAGTGTCAGCAACATTTCTTACTGGCTATGTTGTTTGGGCTTTTTCATTTGATGTGTTATCTAAATGGATTTCTACTCTCTTATTCCACCTTGAAAACCTTTGGGTTTTTTTATTTTTTTATTTTTTATTTTTTTTCCAAATAATTTTATAAGATATAATCACTGCTTAGGTTGTGGATGGAAACAGGAAGGGTTATGTGGAGAAATTCTGATTCAAGTTGCACTACAGTTTGCAATTGCATTATACTGCTTGCTTTAGAAAAACACATTTATAAAATTATTTGCAAGTAAAATATTTTATTATATTAATATCAGAAACATTTTATGCTACTAGTAAAATGTATGAATTGGTTTAGAGACTGTTTCTGGATTGTAAAATTAACCATATATCTTATAAATCAAAAGACAGAAGAAACCTCAGTGGTTGACTAAGCTATTAAGCATAAGATTTTAATAATAGTGTTTTTTAGGAAACAGGAAATAGTTCCTGTTTAATTTTTAATTTATTAAACCACAGCATTTATTCTAACTTAAGACCTACAAAATGCAAATATTGAAAACTTTTCTAAGATCTTTTATACAAAATACATAAACTCGACTTCCTGCATAGTAGCTTTCATCTGCTTTATCTACTTGCAGTGTTTTAGCTTTTGGGAATAAACTGCTCTTGGCTTTAAAAATGAACTTTTAGTTATGTTTTCATGAAATGATTCAAGTTCACTGTGGTACTGATTCACTGTAATTAAATGTAAGATTGATGCACACAGAAAAAAAATGCTTCATGTATCATCCATCTCTGGTACTAACTTTTTAGTCTCTTTATTGGATTCATTTTTTCCCCTAAAAGACCTAAACATAATTGCACAGGCAAAATTTCTCTTTCAGTAAAAGATCCAGATGGGAATTGAAAAGGACTGATGAAAATTTCTAATCCAGTATAAGGAAAAATTTTGGGCCAAAACCTTAATGTGAGATCATACTCTTACAGCAGGGAAAAGCTACCATGAAGAGTGAAATGGAGCAGATGCTAGTAGTCCACGCTGCATTTCTCTGGGGCAAAGCAGAGAAGAAGGGAATGATAGAACAAGTGTGTAGGCACTCTGGTGTGTTACAACTCATCTCCCCTCAAGTCACTTTTAAAGCAGTCTGGCCCTGCCCATTTGGTGCAGATGAGGCATGAGGCAGGCACGCTCAAGGCATGATTCCTTGCCAAAGTGAACTAAACCAGAAGTAACTCCATTAGAGTAAAGAGATTAAAACCTGTGCGAAGCAGATCAGAAGTAGGGCCCATGTGGGATAACACAAAGCACTTTAGATAATTGTGCAGAGAGCAGGGAGCAGAAAAAAGTAATATCCTGACTGACAGAAATCTTGATAACCTGGAAAACTGGTTAAGGCAGGAATGTAAACATTCCTTCTTTGAAAACAAAAAACAGACAGTCTCTTGACATTTATGAAGGACTTGATCTCCTAAAAAAATTAAATACTAAAGAAAGCACAATATATCTAAATAGTGCTCATAGAGATTCCCTAGGGAAGAAAGAAAAGTGCAGAAGTGGCACAAATGAGATCCTCTACAAGACACTGAGCAGAGCAAGGGCTCCAGACATGGAAGGTTGCACTGGGGAAATCATCTGCAAGGATGTCAATACACTTGTCTTCCTGGTTGCAATGTCATTGACCTAGACTCAGAATAAAGAATTTATTCCCTAAAAATATTCCTATAGAAAAAGGTTCACAGGTATTAATCTCACACAGATGGCTCTGCAAACACAAAGCAAGTCTCCTGGGCATTGGATTCTAGAAACAAAGATCCTTGGGCCTAATTCATAGTCACCACTCGGGGGGCCAACTGTAATGTGTTTAGGCCCATGCTTTTCATTTACATATAGCCCGAATCAAATACTGATAGTACTCAGTAGTGCACAATAAAATACTTCCTCCCCACTGAAGTCACTGAAAAAGCTTCCATTGATTTCAGTCAACGTTGATTAAGGACTAGATTAAATTTCCATTGAATATCATGATAATTTGAACAGCAAAGTTGATCCAAATTTTGCAAATGATCCAGTCTTTATTGTGGATTAAATCAAACACATAATCCAAACAAAATTTCAACTTTATGGTGGAGGAAATAATCATGTTGTGGATATTGAATTCTTTTCCAGAAGTTCAAAACTGAATCAGTTGGGGGACTACAGCATTAGTAAGAAGTGCCTAAATATCACATAGTAAAAAAAAAAAATGTATTTGGTTAATCTGCTCTTTTTGGCACAATCCATCCATTAGAAACTTAAACTTTTGTTTCACTATTGTGGCTCAAGAGCTCCTGGTGAGTAATTTCTGTTTTGCAGATGGTTTTTGATGTATCTGTTTCTTTAAGTCCAATTTCAAGATGTAGTGAAAAGTGTTCTGCTGTAGTGTACTGTCATGGGCTTCAAGAAGCCAATTTTAGTTTTAATTTTCCAACAAATTCAGTTGCTTTGCAGGCTTATTTCTCAATACTAATTTATAATGTAAAAACAACTAGAAGCAGGGGTGCTTGACTGTAGAGGAAGTTCTCCCTTTCCAAGTCCCCTCTACAATACAAAGGCCAAGGTTGTAGAAATCTGTGAAACTGGCTTCAGAGGCTGCTTCTTTTTGAGAACATAGGTACCCTTTCAACTTGCTCTAAAACCATTACCAAGAATGTACTAATACTGAATATCTGTATGCAACAACAGCAAATGAATTCAGCACATTAATAAAGTAAAACTAGAGATGTGTGAGGTGGAAGGTGATCTGAATTTGCCCTCATGGTTTAGAGGATTATCCTGGCACTCACTGGATAGATGTTTATCCATAACTGCTATTCTCGAACTTCAGAGCCTTTGTGATAGAAAGGACCTCTTGTTCTGGCTACAGTTTCCCTTTCCATAGTGTCTGAAGGAAATCCCCTATTTCCTACCAGGAAAGATGAAGGATCCATCCTTCAGCAACTGTTGCATAGTGGCTGTGTAATTTTAACAATCTCTCTTGGTGTTGCTGCTAACTACAGTGGGCCAAAGGTGCTTTGAAGAAATAGCTCCCATCAGCCACCGTATTTAACTCTTTATGAGGGAATTACTCTTCAGACCACTCACAAAGATGTGCACTGGCTCGTGTACCCTAGTCTTGGATGTTTTCTCCTGCCCTGGGTGAAATAGCCTCTCCAATTAACAAATATCATTCCTGCTCTGATATTGTTACTATGCTGTAAGAGTACTAAGCTTTCTGCTCTTACCAGATGAGCTATATCAGTATCACTCTATGCCTCAGTCTCATCTTGTTGTTGAGTTGTCAACATTTTTCTTTGGCTTTAGTAGTGACATAATAGGCTAAGTAAGGCTCAAGTAGATACTGCATTGCTACAGGGGCACCAGAATAGGACTGCAACTGCTGTGATCACTCACCAGCATGCCAGACCTGGGCTGCCCTTCTCTGGCTACAAACTTTCTGTCCTGACCCCTGCTGCCCCAAAACTCCTTGTTCTACTTCCGTTGACCAAAAGGGTTTGTCTGCTTTTGTCTCACCTATCCCCCAGAATTCTTGTGCCTCCTGCCCCTACCTGCCCCCATCTAAAAGTTCCTCATACACAAACACAGTGTGTGATCAAGGCCTTGCTGAATATGATATGCTTTCCTGACACTTCCAATAAAAGGATTCAGTTACCTGTTGTTTTTCAGTGATTTTTGATTATATCTGAAGGTTTGAAAGCACGTATGCAGTCAAATTGTTTTTAATTTGTGTGTTTCGCTTTCTTGTTTTTATTCATATTACATTTCCATAACTTTCTGGCAGATTTTTTTTTTTTTCCTAAAACTATCAGATTTTACCGGAGAAGAAGAAAACCTATCTTTTCAAATATTTATGGAAATAAAATAATAATGCTATTATCTACACTCTTGATTACCAGGATTATCTCATTGTATATATACAGATCCTCTAGATAGGCAGATTATGTGATCAGAAGGTTCTTAGTGGGCCCCAGGCTCAGAACACACATTAAAGCGGATCAGGCTTGCTTTAATTCATGTGCTGCTATGCTAATGCTTTTGCTCTTTCTCAGGAGAATTTCTGAAATATGTTGTTGATTTGGGGCCCAGTGTAATCCCACTGAGGTAGAAGGGCAACCACTCACTTCGATGGACAATTAATTTGGGACGGCTTGAAGCAGCAATGTGTAAAGTTGTATGCCACTCTTTCAGGGATAGAAGCATTACTCACATATGTTGAAAGACCTTGATTATCTTGCTCTTATTTCTTTCAACATAGCTAACAAATACCTCTAGAATCTAGTGAGTATTTCTCTCTAGTTATACACAAACTTGAGGTGCTTTAGGGAGTGTGTCAGAGACTAAACTGTGTCTCTTGGAGAACAGAAAGGAACTGTAGTGACTTCTGGTTCACTGACTCAACAGTTTTCAGGCAGATAAAGGGGCTTGCTCTTAACGCTAGTTTCCAAGAAGCTGACATCTCTTCATGACTCAGCTGGCATATAACAGTTTGAACAGCTACACTCTGCAAATATACCTGGACCACCAAAAACTTCCTTTATAGAGTCTGAAAACAAAAAGATTCAAAGATGAAAGGCTCCTTTAGGATTAATTAATATATGTCTGTGCTAAAATACCTCTGCCTTTATAGTTTATTTTCTACTTTCTGCCATGTTTCTGAATTTGCCTTATGGTTCTTACTGTTTATTGCATATGCTGGAAAATAACAGAGTTTATATGTCAGGAAATGTGGAGTTCAGCAGTGGAGAGTATTTTGGGGCAGAAATGTGTTTTGACATTGGGTTTGAGAAAAGTGAAGAGGACTAGGTAGGTGAAAAGTGGAAAGGCTTTTTGGCTTAAAAGTAAATGTCAAAGCATATGAAAATTGTGGGTGAAAACAGAGAAGCAGAAGGGAGTAAGTCAGTAGATAGTCAACTGCGGAAATATTAACGGGAATAGAAGCAACAGCTGAAGAAAGAAGATCTTGTGAGCAGAGGCAAATTTTGCTGCACCTCAAAAACAAGCATAGAAGACTTAAATTTGAAATTCAAGGGTAAGAAAATAGTGAAAAAAAGCTGAAAAAAGTGGTGACAGACAGGGAGATATGACTGTGTAATTAGTTTAGTAATTGTTTTGAAAAGATTAGGTTCTAGAGCTCATGCCGTAATCTTCTTCATTCCTCCTCTTGTTTCACAGGAAGGAGGGTAATCCATCATTTATTTATATGTAAAATGTAACTATCCCATGTGCGAGATGGAAGTGAGAGCTGGTTATGTTTGGCTCACGAGTCTCCCACCAGTGTAATGTCCTATGAGAAATTCTCTACTTGTCAGGCCTCTAATTTTATACTCTGACGATTTATGCTGTTGTAGTCTAACCTTCTCTGGGACGCAGCAACTGGCCCTGTTACAATGCCTCACTGCCCAGTTTAATTTAGTCTTCCCTGAACACTGGCTTTGAACACTGCCATGAGGCACAGGCACATACTTGTGTGTCTACAGCCACAGAGCAAAAGCACAACCTTCCAAAATAGCTTGTATATGCCCTTTTGGAGTTCTGCTTAGTGTTGTGGTCCAAATAAGAGTACATACCTTCTGAAAATATTGTCCTGGAGGCAGACAGCAGTGAGCTCTCCCAAAGGCAAAGCTGAGAAGGAAATTGGGTACTGTTGAGCGAGACTCAATTTTTGTTTTAAATTTAAGGAAGATTGCTTTGGTTAAGCTGGACTTGGATGGCTTTCAAATGCAAATCCTCCAGGCTACTTTAGGCGAACTTGATATCGTCTTTGAGTCAGACTGGTCTCTTAAAATGCAGCAGGACCAAAAAAGGACTTGTGATTAAGGAGACTGCACATCCTTGATGTCCTGGAAGTGTTCCAGGGTATGAGATGATATTTCAGTCCTTTGCATTCCTAAGAATGTCCTTTTGTCCCATGAAAGGATGACATCTTCCTGTGTCATAAAGAAGAGATGAGCCAGAGAGGGAGGTGTCTGTCTAATGAATTAGTCTAGAGACCAGCTAACAGACTCTCCTTATGTTGATTGACTGTTGCTTTTCTGGGCTCTGAAATGAAAGGGTGTCAGACTCAGATGCTAATTTCCATCCTATGGCTGCCCTCTGTTGGCTACAAAGTCTGCAGTAGATCCGAAGTCCCCATAGGCTAAAATGCTTGTAAAGGCTGAAAAGATATCCAAGGATATTGTCTAAATAAAAAATTGTTTTTCTTTTGCTCCATTGACACGACACACACTGTTTTTTCCCTTGCCAAAATCTGTATGTTTTGAGTTCAAAGAGGTGTTAAACTTCTGGGACGGTGTGTTGGAAGCTAACTGCTGCTTTCCTTTCCGGGTCAGCTTTCCTTCCAGGGGCTTTCTTGCATACAACACACTGTGCCAAAATCATTGCTAATTTCATAACGAGAGGACTTCTACTAAAAATCACTCCTGTGCAATGTAACTACATCCAAAATTCCAGACAGATTTCTTCTACTTTCATTTTGGGTTACACATTTGGAAATATGAATGCCAGAAAGTCTAACCTCAGCTGTACAAGTGTAAGTTGCACTGCAGTGGGTGGGAAATCCAGCTATCTAACTCAGGCCTCTAACTGAGGCATTTCTGCTGTAAAGTAACTGGAAAAAAATGGCATTATCTGACATAGTAATTTATCTCCTCATATTTCCTTCTTTGGAAGAACATAAAGATTCTTCTCCTAGACTAGATGGCCATCAGGCTCAATATCCTCAGGCTGACAGAGTTATCAGGAGATGCTTAAGAAAAGCATAGTAGCACAGGGCACATACGGCATGATCATTCCTTTGGTACATCCTATCACCACATAGGATTCATCATTTTTAAGACTTACTAACCAGAGGCTGCAAAGGCCTAACACATTTAGAGCCACTGAGGGGATAATTCTCCAGCTAAAATTGCCATGTTCCTGATACATATCCATGCGCAGTCCTGTTAACTCTACAAAGTCCTTGTATCTGTAGATAGTCTCTACCCTTATTTATTTATTTATTTGCCTAACGTCATTAGCAGTGCACTGAACCAATCTCCCATTCTGGAGCCATTTTCAGATCTGTGTCTACAGCCAGGCTCCTCATGCCCACTCCTCCTTCCTTGCCATGATGTGTGGACAGTTCACATTCAGAGAATGTTAGGCATCCTACTTCACAGAGCAGCTGTTCCAGTTGTCTTTTCCAGAGATGGCAGGAGATTAGTCTATTGACAAGCTTTCCAAGAAGGTCACTAGGTTTTTATTGCCAGAAATCTTCTTCCATGAGGTAAAAAGGCTATGAGGTAGGGAAATACATGGAATAACTGTCCAGTTTGGGGCCTTTCCAAACATGCAGCAGAAGCAAGAACGACTCTGTTCATAGCTCCATGATGCAGGACCACAGACATCAAGGTGACCGCAGTAATGACCATAATAACTTAGAAGTTAACCCTGTAAACGTAACCTTGTATGATCTTATTACAAGTTCTAGAAGTGAAACATCCTTTAAGTCCAGTTAGATTCCTGGGGAGGGGAGCAAAAGATGCAGAATTTTCCCAGGCATCCAACTTCAGATGATCATCAGGTAAAATGGATCCCAGGGCAAAGAGTCCATAGTGAAAGTAGTGATAAGAGTGGGAGTGCACGGAATTAAGTTGTGGAGCTGTGTTATATAGGAAGTGAACGGAGCAAGAGCTTCCAATCATAGGAAATGTCAGAAAGAACAAATTCTAATAGGAGAGGTGCTAAAGATCAGGAAGAATTGGATAAGCAAGAGTGACAATACATTTTTCTGTTAAAAAACCCCAAATCCTACTTTTTCTAGAGATATCCATAGGCCTGTAACTTTTGTTATTATGCCCATAACTTCTATGCTTCACCACAAAATAGTCAAAGACCATGCTAATCCAATCTACTAATCAGTGGTGGTCTGAGGACTTTGCAGAAGCAGTAGGCTGATAAGAACAAAGACCATGACATAATGCAGAAATACTTTTTTGAGGGGGGGGTAAAAGAAATAGGATTTTGAGACCTATGTCCAGCAAAGGTAATAGAAAAAAAAATCAAGTGCTCTAACTATTCTTTCTGTCTGACAAAACATGCCAGTTTGCTGCATTTGCAGATGGTGTATCAAGGGAGCTCCAATGGCCAGTTACAGCAATTCCTGCACTAATGTGAACAGAGCTTTTGATTTCATGGTTTAAAATAAAATGACCCATATATAATTACAGAAGCTTATTAATTTATTTGTTATGGGTCGGTAACCCTTCATAGTCTGTAGCACCAGTTACAAGAAGGGCCAAGGGATTAAAGCTTGAATTTAGCACAGTCTGATTTCTATATGGAAATTGGAAGAAACGAAGCACTAAATTGCATGTTTTATGATGATATCTTGTTAAGGAACAATTAATGTCCTACTTTAAAAGCACCAGATTCATGCCAAACGGGAACAGTATGAAAACAGCAGCCTCATAAAGGTTTAAACTGGTATGTACACTGGTTAAGACCGTAAGCCCAAACCTTGATATACGGATAACCTCAGAAAGTCACCAGTTTTGGACAGCTATCTGTGACTGATGTGAGATGGACTTTCTGTTTCCATGTGGAATTTCAACAGTGGGAATGGCAGCATTATAGGCAAAGTCAGGGAACTGCATAAAGAATGGCAACCCATGTCCACATGCAGGGGTCCCGGAAACTCCTGACCATATCTGATACTCTGTCCTTAGGGGTCTGGGAACACTTCAGTTAATTAGTATACAGAAGTATTGAAAATATGCTTCCATAAAGTGAAAAGGAGGTTTTTGGGTGGGACTTCTTCCATTTCCTATGCGTCAGGCTGTCACTATAGGAGGTGTGTGCATTGAGTGAATAACCATGGCCTAAATACACTTTATATATTTGGGGACTTAACAATGTTCCACCCAAGTCCAAATGTAATACAGATAAAGGGAGTCAGGCAGCTGGTTTGCCTGGCTGGGTGGTGCTTAGTACCTGTGGGTTCGATGTTGGTGCTCTTAGGAAATTAATTCTGTAAACAATAGAGGAGCCACTTGATTCATGGACTAATGTGACAGCATGTCTTTCTAACACTGCAGTCACTAGCTCTCTCAGGTAGGCCTTGAGGTAGTTGCTCACATAGCATACCTCACTAGACAAATACCAACCATAGGACTGGTCATTTTAAAAGAGAAGTCCTTAAGTGGTCCCCTTTATACATTTTTTTCTCATACAGCCTGTATTTGGCTTCCAAGGTAGAGCCCATGTGATTGTGCTGCTGATCCCATGGTGCCTGGCACATTTCTTTCCTTTCCATAACACGACTCTTCAGCAAGATCTCATAGCCTCAGGGTCAGAATTGAATTAAAGTACCAGAAAGAAGTCTATGGAGAACAAGAGACAGGATTTTTTAATTATTATTATTTTGATGGCAATACAATATCAGAGATGTAAGAGAGATGTGACTCTCTGGTTGCTTGCAGGTACCCAGGGCACAATTCAGATGACCAAGAAAGGTGAGTCAAAAGTTCTATAAACAGGAAGACACTATGCAGTAAGTATGGCTTGTCTGAAGTAGATGTATGGATGCTAATTTCTGGTATGCTATTGTGAGCAGTGTTGCTTGAATTCCACAATAAGAGAATGAAAAGATACTGCCAAAATTGCAGAAGGGCAAAGAGTTACTTCAGGTCTTCTCTAAAACACATAAAAGATTTCTGATGTCAGGTGAAGGCTGTAAACAGAACTGAAACTTTAGGAACATACTAAGAGATTCATTCAGTTAGTTTCATTTTGCTGCAAAATTGAAAAAATATGAAGTGATGCAGGGCAAATATATCCATATAATGGTCATCTATGTGCCTTCACCTAGAAAATTACAAGGACTGTGTTTATGTCTCTCTTTGGCCCATCCCTGTTACACTGAATAAGTGGAGTCTCCAGACCTCCTTTTTTTTTTGTATCTTATTCCTCCAAGACTTGATTCATCACCAGATTGTTTCAATTTTATCTAGGATACATTTCAAAATTATTTTCTCATGTAATACTTCTTATGCCCCCTTTTTGATTTATTATTGATGCATTTCAGTAATTATAGGTCTTAGAATTAAGATGGCCACATCAGCAGCTTCACAACCTTGTCATTGTCACTCTTTTTATGCGTGACTATGAGAGAGAGAGAGAGAAAGCGTGTTCTTCCTGTCTCATTATCTCTTTTCAGCCTGGATGGGTTCCATTTATGTACATGCTGGTCCTGTTGCCCTCTAGTCCACCAGCAGTCTGCATGTAGGATAAGCAATTCCATTCACAGCTTCGAGCTACAGCTTCAGATTGCCAAGGAAGGAAAGGACCTGCCACTGCCTCCCACTGTTACAAATGAGGATAACTATTGGCTTCAGTGGCACAAGGCAACTTCAGAGTCAGAGGAGCCTGGCCTGCAGGGATCTGTCCTGTGTGGGATAGACAACTCTGTTCTCTCAGTGTCCCTTAAGCATATACGGAGAGACATAGAATCATCTCTGACGTTTCCAAGAAGAAACTCTGGATAAACAAGAGAGTGATGTGTGTGTAAGACATAAAGAAGGGAAAGTTCAAGCACGGGGATGGAAGTTTCAGACAGGTTGGAAAATTTCTTGGGATCGGTGTTACAATTTCTATGAAATTTATTATGTTGCCCTTTGTGTGTTTAAAAGAAAAAAACAAACAAATGAAACAAACAAACAGAACCCACAAAAAACAAAGAAACAAACCACCACCACCACCAGCAACAAAAAATCAGGAAAACCGTCTGTTTCCTCTCTACTCTGAGTTAATGCTGGTGATCAGGATTTAAAATATGTAAATGTAAATCAGTCATTTAGGAAAACTATAGCATAAACCAGCCCACCCTCACTAAACTCAATTTTCTTTAATAAGAATAAATCTATGGGCACAATGTTTCATTTATTAAGTTCCCAGGGAAAATAAAGGATAAGTACTAGAAAGATGAAGTTGGCAGTCAAGACAGAGGATAAAGACTTGAATGAATCATATCGATTCTACAGGGAATGTGCAAATTCCTCTAATAGGTCTGTGTCATCTTTACTGGAAGCTGTTTAAATATGACTAACATTGGGAATACTTGATTGTACAACTGTGCCTCTGTTAGAGGTCAATCATGGTTTCAGTGGGTCAAATATTTGACATAATTACTCCCTGGGTTCAGGATGCTTTGGAGGGCTTTTTAGATCCTTTATGCGACTTCTCCCATGCCATATTGATGAATAGCTACTTGACTTTCTCAATATTGCCCATGCTCCGCTGCCACCAGCCAAAGGTGTGCTTCTCTGCTCCATTGAGCCTAAGCACCCAAAGTGAAGGCCTCTTCCAGGTTTCTGCTAAATGTCTTCCTCCTCCCATGCCTTCTTAACAGATGATCACAAGCCTACCCCTGTCTTTCATTGTATATCCCTCCGTTCTCAGTGCATGTATTCCTCAGTTTTCAGCTTAGTGTATGTTCTGAGACATTACTATGCAAACCCCAAAATGGGTTTCTTAAGGTTTAAGTGCAATCTTGCTGTCAGTCTTCCTCCAGTTTTTATCACAAATAGCTGTGAGTGTTTCTGATGTTATGAGATGCGAGTTTGGGTGTGTAACTTTATATTCACTGATTGCATCTCCTTTCCTTCTCTCTCGGCTGCGCCAGTGTTCCCTAAGTTTGTTTTATATGTGATTCTGCCTCATATTTTACCTAATTACATTACTGTCCTAGCTAATAGGCAATGTTAATTATATTATCATGGAGGAGGGAGGAGTATTTTGCTGTTTCATATTATGAATGTTACTTAAATGCATTTGGCTTGCAGAGGCTGTTTTTATGTATTCCTGAGGGAATAAATATTTTTTTTTTCTAGTAAGCAGAAAGGAGAGCATATTTTTTATGAGACAGACTGCTTGGAAAGTATAAATTCAAGATACTTCATAGTCACCTGTACAAGCAATGCTCTTTTATCCAAATTCATAATTAATTCCTCAGACAAGAGACATACATCTCTCTATCAATCCATCCATTTGCTGTCGCAATTATTTGTACTGAGTTTTGAAAAGGTTACTAGGAGCATTTAATAAAAGTACCATGAGTTTTTTAACTCTGCCGACAGGGTTTGGCTGCTGTAGGTAGTTGGTAGTCTGAACTGATGTGTAGGGTATAGATGCTAATGTTCACCTCCTCAGACACTAGGATTCCATACATTAAGTCTGACACTTCATGACTCTGGCTATTGAAAATAGTTCCTTTTGGTTTTTTTTGGTTATTTTTTTTCCCCGGATAGTCCCCAGTAAACTTTTTTTCCAAAGGTTTTTATTGTTACATGTTTTCTTGAATTTGCAGTATTTGCTATGCCAGAGAGTAAAAACTTATACTTACCTAATATTCCTTTCCCCACAACTGTCCCCTTTCCAGAAGATATTATTTCCAATCTCTACTTCTATGCATTCTTGGCAGTTTTTGCTGGAGTGCAAAGGACTTGAAGAGAAACAGAAGGGTGACTGGTATTTCTCAGATGAAGAGGGAATCTCCATTTTTAAAATACTATAGTAATGGAATAATGTAAATAAATCCGTGAATATGTCTGAAGAGTCTGATACCTAATCCAGCTCACATGGAACTATTTATCATGACCTCTAAATCTTTGTGTTTAGAGATGTTTTGAGAGTATAAACAGGGTGCTGTCATAAAAGTGACTAAGTTTTGTTCCTAGGCTCTCATTTCTATTAGAGACAAAGCTGACACTCAAACCCTAAAAGATGCCTGAATATCAGAGGTGTCGGTCATTGAAGATTCTTATTAACTTTATTTGTAGTTTTAATGCTTTGGTGACCAAACTGACTGAAATAGACCCCTAAGTAAGGCCTGCAGTGCATAACTGAAAGGACGCACACAGTTGAATCTTCGGCTCTTCATGATCTGAAATCCATGAAGCTTCTTTGTAGGATCTAGAGTTACACTGATACAAAAACTAGAAAATCATACTGAAAGTTCTCTCTAAATGCTGCTGATGTATTGACTATTCCGAAAATCCACTAACAGCACTGAAATAAATTGAATTGGCTTGCCTGCTATTATTTAATGTTCAAACTCTTTATTACTTTCAGAAACTAAGAACAAAGAAATGTAATAAATAAATAATGTTGAAGATTGGTGTACATGGAAATATAAAATGTTTCCATTATGTTTTCTATGCAAAAAAAGCAGTGGAGAAAAACAATAAAGTAACAATCAGAAATAAAACAAAAGAAAAAGAGTGAAAACATGACAAATACAAAATTGCTACTGGTGAAACGTTATGGTAATCTGAAAATAAATAATATCACTAATATTATGCTAACAAATTAGATGGCACTTTCTGTTTTAATATGAAATTGGTACCCCCTAGAATCCTGTTGATATTCTGCTGGAATTAACTATATGTGTAAGAGACCACAAATCTGGTGTGTGAGATGAGATCGCTTTTATGAAATCCATCTCCAGCTGTAAACTTAAAACAAAAATTGAGAAACAATGTTAACAGACAGCAGCTGAAATACAATTACTTACCTTGTGGTAACTGGTTGTTCACGAGGCCTCATCCATGTTGTTTCCCTCAGTAGATCTTGCTCACTGGATCACTTTGTTTGCAGGGAGTTCATACAAACTGGTATTTCTGATCCTGCTGCCAACTTGGGTGTTCATCACTCTGTAGTGCAGTTCTGCCCAGAGGCTGTACTGTGTGCTTGGTGGCCAGCTTCAGCCTCAGACTAAACAGTCATTAAACTTCCCTTCTCATTTTTTTCTTTTAGTTTATGGTGAGTGCTCACTGGGGAAGTGAGCTCTGGGTCCCAGAATGCTGTAAATTGCCATCTGTGCACTAGCTTCCCCAGTCAAAAAGTCCCTGAAACCGACCTCCCATGAGACCAAACCTGACTTTTACAACTAGAAATACCCACTGGATCCATGCTTAGAAGCCTTTACACCCTCATCAAGGACTAACAGGTAGAGATATTCTTCACTTCTGTTGTTTTTCTCAAGCCATTACACAAGAAAAAAGATTTTCCTTTCCCTCAGTCCCCAAACTTTCAGTGAAACACTAGTTCAGCCTCTTTCTTGCTCGTTGTTTCTTTGGATGTTTGCTTATGAGAGACTTACAAATATAACTCAAAAACAACTTACGTTCCTTTCTGCACAGTAACACAACCTCAGAGTCCGCAGGGATGCATGTGTCCTACACAGATGGTTGACACCCTGATGCCTGGCAGCCAGGGCAATCTCTCGCAATGTGCAGAGAAAAACTTCACCTTCCAGCTCCTCAACCAGGGTGCAAATGGAGCTGTTGCCACAGGGGAAGCTATGTTTCCAGATGAATTTTGCACTGACTGGGTTTCTAGCAAACATGCTACAAGTATTTTAGCATATGTGAGAACTAGATCCCTGGCTCTCCAATCTCTGTACCCTGGAATGAAAGTGCGGCCCTCCAAAGTAGGGGCTGTGGGAGATCTGTGCTCCACAGGGTGATGGCATGGACAAGTTAAGGTATTTTGAGAGTTAGAGGGCCTGTGTCACTCTGTGAGACTTGGGTGCTTTACGGCTGTTTAACTTGGGGCAGGCGAGGAAGTTTGGTGTTTGCCTTGCTCCAAAGACAAAGAAAAACTCTTAACAGAGCAGAAGTGACCTGGCTTCTCCCTGTCTATTCATATAATATAAGACTAGATATAGCCTGTCAGCATTTGTATTCTAGATCTCTTGAACAGAGCCAGATACCCTTTGCATGCTACGCAGACAGCTCTGAGTTTATGTGGATAAAAGCTCCCTAAGGAGGGACCATGGCCCATATTCGATAAAATATTCAGGTTCCTCACTTCCCACTTAAATCAATGATCAGCTATTAACTGCCAAGCATTTCAGGAGCACTCCTAGTGCCATGGAAAGATCAAAGAGAAGCAAGACCTTAACCTGATAGTAAGATGTTTGTACAAGGAATGAGGTTTTTCCGGAAAGACATAGGAAAAAAGAAACAGGCAGACTGAAAGCCAAGAACCACAATCTATTTTTTTTTTTTCTGTAGCGAATGAAGGGAATTCTGTGCACCCTACGTGTATCCGTGAGGACAATTGTTTGAAGAGGTACAAGAAGAGAACAAGACAGAGCGGAAATATTAGTTCTGTTTTAGGTTTATTACATCCTTCTTGCATGACCATAGACAAACAATCTGGATGCAGATTTTCAAGATATCTGTTCACATTTAAGCATCAACGCAGGAGCCTCCAAGACTGTGTATAATAACAACTGTGTTATTATATATTATATATATTATAACAAAAACTGTATTATGTGTCTCATACTCTTGAGAAAACTGCTTAAAATGCCATAAAACTGCATGGGGATGGGATTACCCAGGTATACTTTGAAGAGGAAAGAAAGAAGGGCCTGACTCTCAGAATGTTGAATAAAACATGAGAAAATCCTCCAAAGAACATCTAAGAAGAGCTGTTAGAGGGAAAGAGGAAGAAACAGGACTGAAAGCCATGGAAGAAGAGAATTTCAGTTGTGTTAAGAGTCACCTGAGAGGTCATGCAAAATGAAATCTTTTACTACCATGAGGTCGGTATGTTTTTTTTTTTTTTTTTGGACAGCTAGAAGAGGTATTGGAAAGGACTTAGGGAAGAGTTAGAGGTAAGGATTTCAGATCTTGACTATAAACTACATATCCTGCCCCTCTACTCAGCCCTGGTGAGGCCACATCTGGAGCACTGTGTCCAGTTCTGAGCTCCCCAGTACAAGAGGGATGTGGAGCTGCTGGAGAGAGTCCAGCGCAGGGCTACGAGGATGATCAGGAGCCTGAAACATCTGCCCTATGAGGAGAGACTGAGGGAGCTGGGGCTGTTCAGCCTGGAGAAGAGAAGGCTGAGAGGGGATCTAATCAGTGTCTATAAGTACCTCAAGGGAGGCAGTGAGGAGGATGGGGCAGGCCTCTTTTCAGCGGTGGCCACCGATAGAACTAGAGGAAACTGCCAGAAACTGAAGCATCAAAAGTTCCACAGGAACTTAAGGAAAAATTTCTTGACAGTGAGGGTGACAGAGCCCTGGAACAGGCTGTCCAGAGAGGTTGTGGAGTCTCCTTCTCTGCAGATCTTCCAAACCCGCTTGGACGCAGTCCTGTGCCACGTGCTCTAGGTGACCCTGCGTGTGCAGGGGGGTTGGACTAGATGATCTCTAAAGATCTCTTCCAACCTTAAGAATTCTATGATTCTATTATTTAAAAACCCTGATGTTTAAAAGTGGAAGGAGAATGGGGTGGGGGACTGGAGCAGCAAATACAGCCAAGGTTGTTTTTTTTTCAAGATAAGACTTGCTGGGAGAGAAGAGTCAGAGGGCGACTAAGATACTGAAGAAAAGTAGGTTATAAGGAGGTCATTAAGAGGTTATGACATCAGACACACCATCTAGAGAAGTGATGTGGTCAGGAATGGAGAGCAGACAAGAAACTTTTGCAGCTGAAATGGGTAGAAGAGAAGACATAAAAGAAAAAAAAAAAGAGGAAAATCATAATATATCTTGTTAATTTTCTCTGGACCGTATGATATGAAGACAAAAATGAAATCCGGAAAAGTCAGACTTCCAAAGCTTGTACCCTCCTTTCTCTTGGTCCTAGTGTGACTCACTATGATCATCTACCACAGTGAGTACTCACAGACTCCTCTTCTTCCACTAATAAAAATCTCTTCTAGCTGCTGCTGCTACTGTGGCAGCAATAAACATATGGGGAAGGCCATGCTGGGATATGTGGATATGATAGTTGCCAGAGGACCTCGAGTGTGTAGATCTCCGTTTGGTAACCAATGTGTGCAGCCCCTTTGTACTGCTTCTGTACACCCAAAATAAGAGGGGAAGGAGAAGAGTTGGCGAGATAAGACTTGACAACATAAATAGTGGGGTGAAAAGAAATATCATCTACAGTGCTGTGCAGTGGATAAAGAACGGGAAGGCAAGGGAGAAAGGACTGAGAGAGGAACTTTTCCACCATGATCTAACCTAGGGAAGGGGAGGAGACAGACGGAAGGACCTCTGTAAGTGAAGATGGCTGCAGACAACAGAGACCTAATCTTTGAGAGAGCAAGAATTTCACACCTCCCAGCTGGAAAACCAGGAAAGCTTACTTCCAGAGTGAAAGATGGGAGGTAGAGAAGATAAACTTATCAGTATCTGTAGGTACCTCATATATAAGGTGATAGGAATGTTATATAAGGAAAGAAGGTGGATTATATTCTTAAAGATTTTCTTTCCTGAATCTAATTAACCATATTCACAGCAAAGCTGTGAGAGATCGAAGCACAGTGAGAAAGGTTTCAGGCGAGACTACTTTAAAATATACCTGCTAGGAGCTAGCACTTAGAAAATCATTTTAATTTTCTCTGATCTTGTCTGGGTAGAGTTCAAAAGCTTTTTAAATCTTATTTTGGCCTTCTGCCTTAATAGCTGTTTATTCCTATGATTTTTAAAAACTCAAATTTTGGGAGCTATCTCATTGAGTTGGTTCAAATTTAGCTGATACATCCCTTTTTTCTTAAAGCAATATCTTAAATGACTGGAACTTCCTAATGGTATGAGCTTTTCTGTGATGAGTGAGGGAAAAAGATTATGCTGGATGATTAGAAGCAAAGTGCCAGACTAAGCAGTCCAACCTTTAGACAACCTTCAAGCAAAGCTGACAGGACACACTTCTTTCTGCATGTTTTTGTAGTAGTTTGGCACATATCTGTATCTAGAATATGGACAAAAAAATTCAAAAAATTTAAACGTCATGTAGTAATTTAAAAACTTGGAGTAATTCAAACTGTCAAGACAATAACTTCTATTTAGTCACATATGTATCTTCACAACTGCTTGAATCCCCATTGAGTCTAACGAGGGTTGTATTTCTGATGCCTGCTATTACCTGCCACTTTAGGCAGGCCTTTCCTTCTAGGCAACGAGCACAATG
Source organism: Tinamus guttatus (assembly GCF_059628265.1). Lineage (NCBI taxonomy): Eukaryota > Metazoa > Chordata > Aves > Tinamiformes > Tinamidae > Tinamus > Tinamus guttatus. The sequence goes on along the minus strand of NW_028289007.1, from coordinate 826,646 downwards.
AGTCCGCTGAAGCCCAGGAGATGCAGCAGCATATTTGCTGTAGAAGAGACGATGCAACCTCAGAGGAGAAATTTTCCCTGGGTCATGACGGTGATACTTGGTACTCTATAGTAGTTAGAGGAGGAAAAGGGCCATTCCAGCAGGCATGAGCCATTGCGGGACAGGAAACTATTTTTGTGCAGGGCTTTGTGGAAACAGCACTGTTTGTGGAGGTTTTTTTCCCTAGGCAGCTGCACCCTTAAGAGGTATCTACATGAGAGAGAGTATGTTCCTGGAAGTATTGTACCTTAGCCAATGCTCCATGGTGTACTATGTCCTTGTAGTGGGGGCTTTGGATCTATGCTGGGCTTTTAAACATGTGACTGATTAGAGCTGCTTAAAGCTAAAATGGTAATTAGAGGTGACTGCGAAAATTGATTTGCTTTCTTTTGATTTTTTTTTGCAATAATGTACTGAAAAGTATTTATATTTTTCCTTTCTTTACATTGACAAATCTTCTTTATAGTGGCTGTTGAAATCTATTGTGGGTGAGAAAATGGCAAAGTCAGAAGAACTCAAGTGAAGGGAAACTGAGAAGAAAAAGCACCTCAGGCTTTTTAAAACTCTGGTGTTTCTCTTAACACTTATTTATCTTCAATGGATTAACAATTTAGGTAAATGGTACAAGTGTCTAGGAGTTAGCACCTCTGTCCCTGCAGTTGTGAAGATATAGGGACCACATACATTCTCAGTGGGCATGTCTACATGATTAATGGTATTCAAATACCTGCATCAATTATAAGTCACACTGTTATTATTTTGGCTGAAGTGTGTTTAAAATAACTTTTGTACTGGCAGTATGTGAGTGAGTATGTGAAACAGTGAATTAACTTCTAATGAACCATGGCATTCATACTAACATTATTCATACCTATCTTCACTAACCAAGGAGGCAAAAGATGGCTTACACTCATCAGAGATTGTATTGCCACCAGAAAGCACAGTCTTGCCCTTTGTGAGAGGCATAACATGTATCTGGGGCTGAGGGCAGAAGGCAGAATATCTCTTTGGTGGCAGCTTAATCTTAGGCCCAAGACAATCATGCAAACTCAGACCCATGTGCTTTCCTTGCTCCTATTTATCATGTAGACAAGACCTGAGTCTTGAATTTCCCTACTAAGATCAAGCAGCACAAGACATACTATTCCCATTCTTTTAAGGAAAAAAAAAAAAAAAAAGAAGAGCAAAAACATCTAATGGAAGCAAATGTCCTCTTTCTTTACCTCCTAAGGCCAATTAGAAACGTCCTTTGTGGATCATTTTTATGGTGAGAGCTTTCAAAGGGCCTTAGGAGTTCAAGAACACAGGTGTCCTCGTGAGGTCAAAAAGTGAATGTTGTATTGTGAGGCTGACTGCAGGTGGTTTAGTAAGTGTTAACGGTTTTAAAGAATGTAAGATTTGTGTTTGTCCTCCTAAAGTCGCAAAGGTTTGGTTTTGTTTGGTTTGTTTTTAACCACATGATAAATAATGTAGGAAAGGTGCCTCACTACTAAATCCTGTCTGGAAACAGGGAACTTGTGTTTAGTATGAGGTATCCGTTGGCCTGTCCTTTTCATATGCAAAAGTAATTCCATGATAAAAACCCACCAAAGAAAGGGATCCTTATTTTTGCCAGGGAAAAACTCACTGAGGGCAGCCTCATGGGGGACACTGAGCAAATTTTAGTGAATTTGCCTCATGGTAAAACTAAAGCACATTGTCTGTTCTGTGCTTTTACCTCTGGTTACACAAGTTTATTTGCTGTCTGAAGAGATAAAATAAAGCAAGAATATAAAGGTGAGGCCAGCAGGCTCCCCTTGCCTAGTTTACTTAAAAATAATGCTACCCTAGTACCCACCATGTTTTCTTATAACAGGATAGTGTACTTTTATTAATTATCAAAAACTGCTTTTTTTTTTTCTGTAAAGACTTCTGAAAGAGGTCCGACAAGGAGGTCCCACAATAGAAAGCCTCAGTGCAGTCTGTGCCGCAAAGGCACATTTTTGCAGCATGTACATCTACATTCTTAGACATATTAGTGTCAAAATCCTCAGCACACTATGAACGCAGTGTGGTCTGAGCTGTAATGCTCACTGTCTGCACAATGCTGTTATCCTGTAATTTTGCCTCAGGACAGGCTTAGCCAAGCCTGCATACATTTATCCGTATGAATAGCAAGTATTTCATGGCAGGCAGGAAGCAAACCAGGTGGGCTTGCAGGCCCGGGGACTTCGAGCACCATGGCTTATGTACAAGGGGCAAGTGTGTCTCCGGTGCTTTGCTCTGTATTACCTTGTTATTTACATACCCAGTAATTTTTTTTTTTTGCAAAGATGCTTCTCAAGACTTGTTGCTGAAGCCTGTGCTTTGTTAGCCTGGGAGTTTGGGCTGGGGGGCCACGTTGCTTTGGAGTTTGTGAGCTTGTTTACTGTTTGCTTGCTGCCATGGGTAAATGCACTCAGGAGACTTCTCCCTCCTTCACCTCACCACTTTTTTTTTTCTTTCTGGTTCTTTTTGGTCAGGGACAGAGAAGCCTTTGAAAGCTTTTGATAAACTTATGTAATTGGGTATGTTTTCCAAAGCACAGCTCTGTTCTTTCTGAAAGCTTAGCTAAGAACATTATTCTGATTCTTCTCTAGGCCTTCAAAAGTGCCGATCCTTTCAAACATGTGCAGTGTGAAGGATTACAAATTTGTTTTTCAAAGGACCCCAAATCCCTGCTGGTTTCATCAGTTCCCCTCCTGGTGCCCCCAGATTTCTTTCTCCCCTCCCGCCCCCCATCCCCTTAGCCCCAACTCCAGGCTGCTGCACGCTGACCCTCCCTCTCCTCCTCTTCCTGCATGTCTCACTTTTTCATCTTCTTCTCTGCTTTCCCCATTTTTTTTATATGCAAACAAAAGTGTAGAGAAGCATTGCCATGGCAACACCTTCGCTGTGGGCCCTTGGTGTTGATGTGAGTTCTAAACTTTTAAAATAAAGGTCTCAAAAGAACAGGAAGGGGACAGATTCAGACAGAGAAAGGAGAGCGAGGGAGAGCGAGGGAGCAATGAAAAGTGGGACAAAACCATTGGAAATGCATTCAGGCTGACATCATCACCCTTTCCCACAGTGGTCATTCACTTATGAGGCTCCAGTGTCCATTCACTGTCTTAAAGCTAGCTTTCTAGAGCCCGGGGAGACCATCCTTCCCTGCCTGAATGCCTTTTTTGTTGTGAAACAGTGAACTGTTTCTGAAACTCTGCATAAAGGGCTGAGTAATTCACTGCAGTTGCCAGGAAGTCTGAGCCACTTGTGCGCTAACAATAGTTAACTTTATCTCCCACCCTGAGCCCAAAGTTCCAGCTGTAGGTCCCGAATTCTAATAAGGGCTTTACTCATGCCTCTGAGGTTATGGTAATATTTTATACATCTTTTTTCATTAAGACACAGTCATAGCTACTGTTGAGGCACCGGAGGCGAGTGCTGTCAATTGACGAGGTGGGGGGAAAAAAGGGAAAGAGAGAAAATAGCTTTTTCTATTAGGCAGATGGATTTGCTGTTTTAATGCTAGAATTATGAACTTGATTTGGGCAGGGGGAACAGAGGATGTTAAACTTTTCAAAAAAGCGCATTAGAGACTCCAGATTTCAGCAAGACCTTGTGCTTGTTTTCTGTATTGTTTCTATGCTTTTCAGAACTGAGGATGTGCTGGGCTGCTGTTTTTATTTTCTGCTCTCCTTCTCTGTCCCTGCATTAGAGGCATGCTGGTGACAAGGAAAAGGGTGAATCATGAGGGAAGTAGATGAATTTGTTTGGGTTTCCCTTTTAATCCGATTTGGATGTTGTTGCTCAGAAAAATTCTGTGCAGTGACAGCACAGCTGTGCATAAGTGGTGACACAAAACAGTGATTCATACAGCAGTCCTGCAAAGCCGGTAACCATGGTGTGCCTTTGAAAGGAGACGTGGAACATCAGTTCTCTTCTTTACCTTCTAAACTAGTTGCTTTCCCAATAACTAACAAAATCAAATTCAGGCCAAGAAAAGTTCTAAATTATCTCTTTGGTCTCTAGCATTTTGCAGAAGAAAAATAAAGGCTTATTCCTCACTTTGAAGCAAGTGATCACTGGGACTAGCTTTACTTTCAAGCATTGCTATGGGCATGCTAGTTCAAGGTAGAAAACAGCACTGGTTAAACAACTCCTCCCTTCTTTGTACCTGTCTTGGTCACTGTACCTTGAGAAAAAGCATTACAAATGTCTGGATGAAAGGAAAAACATATTTTTTTAAAGTCTCACTCAATACTTTATTAACATTTATTTTAAAAATGAAAATGAGTAAAATTGGTTTGTAAAATTAAGGCACAGATGTACTTGGTGTATTCCTCTAACACAGTAATACTGTGTTCTTGATCTGTACACAGGACAGTAACTGATGCCAGTGGGAGTTGCATGTGTTGTGCATGGGGTCACTATAGGGCTACTGCATAGTGAATAAGTTGCTTGGCTTTTTGGATAAGTTCAAGTATTGAATCACTTTCATTTCTTTTCTCAAAGTGACCTTTACCATGGGGGAATATCATGCTGCGATGTAGTGACAGATTTGAAGTGGCCCTTTTCCTGTCTAACAGCAATGACTTCTGAACTCCACTGTGGGTTTATCTTGACAAGAATGAAAAGCTATTTTAGAAGGTGGAAGCTAACAAGTTATGCGTTATGCACACACAAGTGCATGCACACACATACCCACATGGATATATACATATATACCCACATACACTGTTCTTTGACCCTGTTAATCGAGTTGAATCTTGTGAAAGAAGAATCAGATGTCAGAATCACAAAACTCACAGGTGGTAGAATGGAGGGGAGAGGAGAGACATATAAAAGACATTTATTAATCATGAACTAAAGTTAAAACTCACTGAAGTTACCCCAGTGCCTTAACTGAAAGCTCTGATCTGCTAGTAGTGTGATTTTCAGAGCTCTTGCTGCATGGGCTGTCACTGCTCCTGAGCTGAAACACGTGAGCTGTAGCTGACTGTGTTGTATTTTGACAAGCCATTTACATTAAAGGAATTTATTTGCTAATCCTCTGGGGGGAAGGGCATGTAAACTAGAAGAACTAAGAACATACTATGGAAAGAAAAAAAACCCAGCTTTCTAATTTATAGTGGCCTTCAGGAATCACCATAAACCTTTACCACCCTCAAATGAACATTCCATTCCATTCTTGAGATAAGTTTTAGTGCATGTTAAAAATTGGACACTCTTTTACATGTCCAGTGCAAATCCACCTTTTTTGAAAGTAATGACCTGTGATCTACACTTAAAATTTGTGTCTTAATATATGCCTTGGCCACATGTGCCTGTCTAACCCTCTCTCCCACCTTCTATGACATGAGAAATGCTCCAAGCAATTGTATGAGTCAACTACTTGCAATGTGACTTAATTCTCTCATTCCACTGAGCTATCTGTACAACTAAACATGCAAAACTGAAGAATCCCCATGCAACTGGACCTGATAGAATGACAGAAAAAAAAATCAAGATTAAAAAAATACAGCAGCCATACTGCATTTCAAACTAGTAGGCAGATTTTTTTTTCTAGGATTTTTTTTCCCCAGATAATCAGTTTAGACATTTTACACCCTCTGTGGGGAAGTATCAAAACCTTGGCTTTGGAGTTGCCCTGGGATAGAATTTCTCCCTGCCTTTTACTTCTGACTTATGCTTTCAACTTCCATAAAGCACTCTCTTTGATCTTAGTGTCTTGCTCTGCCCCTTTCAAGCCTCCTAATTCTTTGTCTTCTACTTTTAAAAACTTCTGATTTTTCTGTTTGTAAGCCAGGTTTCCCTTTCCTTCTGTTCTGACAAATCTGTCGCTCACTGCTCGAGTTTTCATTATTTATTAGGATTCTTTCTCCTCCCACCTGGGCCTTGTCTCTCTTGTTCATATTCATTCCCCCTTCAAATGTTTGTTTTTCCAACCCTCTACTATTGGACTCACCTTTCTTTCTTCATTAGGAAGTTCTGGCTCAGAAATCCTCAGCATCTCATCAGAAACCAAGTGAGCTTCTGACAGTTGCAGCCTCCAGTCTTACAGCTGCTCAGATTCACCCTGATGTTCCAAAACATTGTGAGGACAAAGTCCGTGGTGACAACTCACCCAGCATATGCCCTCTGCTTCTCCTGACAGCCTCAGTCCTGAAGACAGTGAAGTGAGATGCTCTGTGTTCACATTACAGGTCCAAATTGCTCCAGGCACCACGTAGAAACCATGAGGCTCCTCCATGAGAAGATTTGAGGACCTTATTTTTATCGTGAGAATAGCGTAAGAGCATGGAACGTGAGCTATAGGTGCAACAAAGTTTTTCCACTGGGTAACCATGGCTATCTGGAGTTTTCTGCATCAAATTTAAGAGACATTTCTACAGAATCAGAAATGATAGGGGACCTTGAGGGCTGCAGAATTCCTTCTCATTGCCTTCCTTACGCAAGTGCTGAGGAAAGCCAAATGTTGTTATATAGACATATAGCTGTATAAAGGAGCATTTCATCCCTTCATCCATTCTCAGGATAGATACCTACTACAAGATAATGTTGAGGAGGGAGAAAGGTCTTTTCCTCTTTTTAAATCTTTGAAAAATAAATATTCTACAATAAAACTCCAGAAGAGACAGTGATCCTGATGCAAGACTCTGCTATACCAGGTATTAGCATACCAAAGTCACTGGCGTGAGCCATATATTTGAAGTTTGCTCGTTCATTAGCTGAATCACTGTATTTTGATAGTGCACTGGTTCAGCATTGTTGCAACACCTTCTCACTCAAACTCTGCAAGCCCAGTTTGGAAGATCGTAAGCATTTCTTTCAGGTGGCCAGGCAAGTAAAGTAGAGTGAAAACTTCTGGTAAGTGAAAGAAATAACAAAAAAGCAGAATAAGAGAGTGATATTTTTTCAGAGCAGCTCTGGGAATGCTTCAGGAATTCTAAAGAACACATCCAAGATTAAAGTGAAGAGGAACATTTTTTGGCTGGAGTCGGTGCAAGCAATTACAGTGCAAGTATCAAGAGGAGGCCTCTTTTTATAAAGACTTGGGGAATAGACATGACTGCAGGACAGCAGGAGGCATCTTCTTTTTTTATTCTTTAATGCTTGTCTATCTGTATAACACAACCAGAAAACTTTATTTCTGCATGAAAAATGCCACTTAAGAATCAAGATATTGGTCCTTCACTCAGAAACCTGATGCTTTCCCAGCTATTCTTTCAAGTCATTTTTGCCAGTGAAGTCTAATTTTGATTGCATGTGCATCTTTATCTTTTCTGAAGCAGGAAATATTAATCACTAAATCTGATTGGTCTCACTGCTGCTTACCCCAGGGCAGCTTTCTTAGCTTATGAAAACTGGTGTCAGTTGACATTGTCATCCACATGGCTTGATGAGTAAGAGCTGAAGCTGAGCTATTTCCATTTTAACTAGACAATAATGCAGAGAAACTGATAAACGCTGAGGTAGGGTAGATTTCAGCAGGGAGGTTTTATGAAATGAAGTTTTCCCATTGGCCTCATAGCCATTCTGTTACTGGAAATGGAACAGCCTATGCTCATGCTTCTAATATTTTTATTAAGAGATCCCATCAAAAGAGAGAAAACTGTGCAGCCAACTGAGAAAATTAAAGTGGGGGGGAAGGTTTATTGTTATATAAACATCCCTCCTCGCACTTTCGCAGAGCTGTTCTTGATCCTTTAAAAGCAATTTCCCTTCAAGAAAAGAAGATGCTGTTAACTAGAGTAGTACAGAAAAGAAATTACAACAGTTCATCTTTTATGTAAATATTTTAGTCCATTAATGCCATTATTATTTATCTAGCACCAGCTGAGCGCTAGGGGCTTTCCAGATAATAAACTGTGTGTCCCAATGGCTATGAGTGATACATACAAGAGGATATGTGAGTAGGCATCTAATTAAGGTGCTGGCCTGTGATTAAGGAGACTGGGCCTCAGCTCCTGGTTCTGCCACACACTCTGTATGGTGGGGCTAGGTTGGACCAAATTCACTTTTCAAATTCGCTCAGCACTGAGCTTTGAGACATGATGTCTCAGTGCATTACTTTTCCTGCTGTAAAAGAGAAACCACTATGCTTTGTGCCTTTAGATTCAGAAAGTGTCAGGAAACATATCTTCCCGTGTAGATAAGGACTGCTTAGTATACTGGGATATGGTCTCATTAGAGGTCTCCAGTGCACTGCTACAGCATGATACCTCAATAAATGCATTTCTTCCTCTGTCAGCACACTTTTTGATTTTATTCATTCAGTTCCACAAAAAGGTAGTGACACTTTACCTGTATTTTATCAAGTTTTCTTCTTCCTTCCTTTTAGAAATCCTAGGGTTTTTTTTTTTCCTTTGGAAGATGAGTACTTGAAATTAAACAGATGGAAAAGGAAAGCGGCAAGACGAACAATAGAATGAATGATTGCTAGGTTTAGTACAATGTTTATTGTCTTTTCTTCAGTTTTTATGCCCCACATAGTATCTTGTGCTTTCTTGGAGAAAATCTGCAATGGGGCCAATATTTCTTTATTTGTGAAGATACAACTGTGAATGAAAAGTCACTGCACCTAATTGCGAAAACATGCAATACTTTCTGCTTGCAAACGATAGGATTTTCTAAGGGGATGCTGTTCTTCAAACAACTAGATATAAGAACTTGATCTGGTCTAGAGGTTTCTGTTTCATGTGGAGGGGCTGAAGTTACAGACTTCTGTAGGGTCACTGCCATCCAGCCTTCAGAGAGAGCCTTCTGAGATCGTGAAAGGAAGCATCAAGTTAAAGGCAGGGCAAAAAGGGAGAAGTAACTCTGTTTCTTCTGTTACTTCCTCTCTTCATCAGACCCTGTGCACAACAAAGGAGAGGTAACACAGGCATGGTGGTAGGACACTACCTCTTCCCTTTGGAAAAGCGGCAGGGTTGGTCACCATGATCAGGAAAGAGCCTGAGTTGCCCGAGTTCTGGTTTTCCACAGCCCTTTCTGACACCAGGCGGCTGCAGGACTTTGGTTATCTCCCACCTCTGTGCCAACCCCAGAGAATTACTTGCTTGGGCAGCTGGTGGGTATGGGGCCGCAGCCCACCTGCCCAGGACACACTCTCTGCATGCCTCTAGGGACCTGGGCTACCAGCGCTGAATGAGGATCTGTGAAATCCTTGGGTCTGTATTGCAATTCAGAGTCTGTCTTAGCCCTGTATAAAGACAAGGCCCAGGGAAAATGTCTGATTCTGGGATTCCTGCCCATCATGTGACACTGTTGTGGTTTGGGTTTGGGTATAATGTCTTTTATCTCGTCTGATTTATGGGTGCAGAGCTAATATCTTCCTTTATACATAGGTAGATGTGTGTATATGCACACACAGGCAAATGCAAGGAGCTCTGTGGGGATGGAGGGCTGTCATGTGGGAAATCCCTCATGCTGGTGACCCACACTGAGTCCAGCTGATGAATAAATAAAGGAGTGTTGGCTTCTGGTTGTGCCAATCTCTTAACCTTTATGATCATTAGCAACTTCTCCCTTCCATTGGAAAAAAAAGCCAGCAGTTCCTGCATTTTTCTGAGACACAAGCAGTGCATTTAGCACCACAAATAAGCTCATAATTTGACAGGCAGAATGCCAGGAAAAGTGAAAGTAGATTTCTCCCTCCAAGGGGTCTGAATATCCTAGTGATTCTTTCCTTTTTTTTTGTAAATGCTATTTCCTTTCTGGTTAATCACAAGTTCAGGTCAAGACACTCTTCAAAATATCATGCTCTGTCCAAGTGCATTTTCTTAACCTTAAGGATGCTAGCAACTTCCTGCTTTGCCAGCCAAAACAAACAAGCACAACCCAGAAATGCCCATGCTTGTTCAGAGCAGTCACCAAATATCTCTCATTTTAAATTTGCCTACAGATGGATGTGCCTAGTTTTTTTTTTTTTTTCCTTATGTGCAAAGCCAGCATCCATAGGATTGGCGTAACAAGTATTTGGGAAGCTGTGTTTGCTGTGAAACTCATCAAAAGGAATTAGTTACAGTAAATGAACAATAATTCTAGATGGCAAGGCTACAAAAAGAACTGAGGCTGATAAAGGCCTTATTCAGGCAGAATATTCAAACCCTTTGAAAATGAAATAAACGTCTTGCCTTCCCCCAGTGTCTCCCAGCTTGGGAATCCACAGGTTTTTACAAGGACCAGGGAAGTCCAGGGCACCTTGATTCTGGTGACCCTGCCTGCCATGGGGTCTATGGGAGAAGAAACTTTGGGTGCTCCTTCTGGGCTGAATTAGGAGGACAGGATTGCTTGCCTTCCCCAAACTGTTTTCTGAAGGACCAGGTTTCCTCATCACAGCTAGCAGTTTGGTCCTGCAGAAACATGGAGCTTCTGCCCAGCTGGCATCGCAGTGCTCTCTTCATCTTTGGGAAACAGAACATTGTATCCTGAGCTTTGATGTCTTTCTGTGGAATTGTTGTGGCATCCAGTGAAAGGGAGAGTTGCAGCATTTGCTTCAGCCACAGTAACATTCTGACGAGATACAGGAAAAAACATCCACATGAGAGTGGTTCAGCACTGAAGCAGGTGCCCAAAGGGGCTGTGGACTCTCCATCCTTGGAGACAGTCAAATCTAAACTGAACGGGCTCTGAGCAACCTCTCTAAGGTTAAGGTTACCCATGACTTGAGCAGAGGGCATCTCCTGCCTCGGCTGTTCCAGGACAGGATCTTTGTCTTTCTCTTCTCTGCCCAGTACCTTTTCGTTTGGCACCTGGGCTTTCTTCTGCTGGAAAGACAAGGTTTGAAGGTAACTGATCACTCCACATGTGTATACATATTCTTAGGAGCTCATATCTAGGTGGAAATATTTTCCAAATTTTGCAAAAGTGACTTGTTCAAGAACATGCAGTTACATTAGTAGCAGAGAATGACTGCGCATATGGGAGTCTGAGTACCTAATGTCTTATAGCCAGAGGACATACTCCTTGTTCCTCTGAAGAAAGGAAAAGAACATTTTCTGTGGGAAGTTTCCATGAGGAACTTGTCACTGTGGTTGTATTTATACTGTATAAAATTTCCAAAATTCACATTTCTGAAATACATTTCTAAAATAAACATTTCAGATGGCAAAAATTTAACCTTAGTATTATCCCCAACCAATTAGATTAAAGGGAGAAGAATAACATATTTAATTTGGTCTTGTACTCATCTGGGACACAATGGACTCAGCCTTGTTTATTAATATTTAATGAAAACTTTATTAATTTTATTAAATAGAAGATTTCATTTCTGATTTGTACCTACTTCTTGGATCCCAATGGAACTTATCATCTCCTGTGTTAGCAGCTTTTGCATTTGCTCTTGGGATCTTTTTTTCCTAATTCTATTTTTCCTCCTCTTCTCCCTTAAAAAAAAACAAAAGCTTTCTGAAATGTAGTGTGTTGAAAACAATGAATATGAGAGAAGTTAGTCAGGCTGCAAGAAAAAGACATTGCTGCAGTCAGGCTGTCTGCAAGAGTGAGCACCATAGGCTGGTTTAGTTGCAGAGAGACATGAACTCTTCCTCTTGCAGACCCTGACAGGCTCCCCTGGAAAGAATTTAGTCCCTCGGGGCCACACACAGGATGATATGCCGCAATCAGTGCAGGAGCTAGCGGGCAGTGCTGCACAGTGCCTCCATGCCTCATCATCAGGTTAACTGCACTGTAATTAATTAAACCTGCCATGATGAGATACATAGCTGCAGTCACTGTTGCATGGGCTCTGGTGTAAATAAAAAAACAAGCCCAGCTGCTGTGCAGCAGGGATTGTTGTGGTGTCATGAAGAAAGGAGGCACCAACCCCTGTGGCAAAATCACTGACTGCCTAATTATCCATTTGTGAGACCTGGAGATGGCCGCTTGATGACTCCCAGCCCAGCCTGAAGCTGAATGATGGATCCTAAACGTCATGTAGGCTATCAACATGCTATATATCCCATCAATCAGTACAAAGACTTTAAGAAGAAGGGGGTGAGGGAAAAAACCCTCCAAGGGCCAGCATTTCTTACTGGTGTGCAGCTGCTTGTGTGTGCTCAGGCAGAGGCGAGCACCCACTCACTGCCCCAGCTGCTCGCAGATGGCAGCTGGGAGAGGAGCCCTCCTTCACTGTGCACACGGATCCCAAGAGCACTCCACCTCTGGCCCACAGCGAGCCACAATTAGCTGAGGAGTGTGTTCATTTGCTGCATGCTCTTAGTTTTCAAACTGACTTTTGGTTAGTTTAATGACAAAACAGATTTGCTTCCTGGGTAGTTTCTGGCATTTATTTGCTCTCATGCAGGAACACCCGGGCTGCAATTGGAGGAGGAGGAGGGACCTTCCAGACTGTGCTGTCCAAAAGATAAATGGTAGGATCATGGCTGTTCCGCACTGTCATAAACCCCTGATCCTCCATGGTGTAGTGTCTGGGTGCTTTCCAGTTATGTTTTAGAGTGGCCAAGGGGCAGAATTCCTTGGGTTATGGAAAATACGGTCCTTGTTTAGGTTTCCAGGTCAGTGAGAAATTTTCAATAGTCTAAGAAGAAAACCTATGACTTTTCCCCAGTCTTGTTTGTGATACATGCCATGTACAAGGAATGCATTGCATGAGCCTTCTGAGCTGAAAGACGAAGTCAAGGGAATGGTTCCGGATTTGCCTGCATGTAACGGTGATTAATTTGGCCAAAAACCTGTGACAAGAGCAATCACAAATGAATTCTGAAGTTGATTGTATTATTCCATCACACAGAAAAGGCAAACTGCTCTACTTTCACAGGATATGATTAATTCTCATTGATTTAATCACTGCTGGTTATGTGTCAGGCGGGGATATAGCAGGGGGAGGAGGGAGGACCCGATAGCAGAAAACCAAATATTATCCCTAATCCTAAATTTTCCTTGCTGTGAGTCACTGTAAAACCTTAGCTACAGTATAATGTTCATACATTTTTTTTTTCTGCTGTAAAGAGCAAAACATTTCATGAACAGAGAGACGAATATGGATAGTCAAGTCAAGACTTCAAGATTATTTCATTGTTTATGGTAAAGCAGCAAGCCTAGATTTGAGAGGTTGCTAGGATCATGCTGTAGGGTCTTGACAGAGCAAACAAATCTTTACTAAAATGAAAACACCTTTCCTGTGACAGAAGTGCAACTGCCTACACAATTATTGACAGCTTGCGAAGGCTGTGTAATCAGTCATGGAGATAAAGGATAGAAATATTTCTAGATCCAGCACATTTCCGCACATTTCAGCATCCCTCTGCAAAGCAATATGTCCATCCTCACATATTCTGCTTCCTGCATATCCCCATTTCTTCTTGAGAACTATCTCCTTTCTCTAAAAAAGAACATTGTCATCAAGGACACCTAATCCCTATTTCTTGCTCTCAGGGGGTTCATTCATGTGGTGAGAAAGACCATAGCTTAGCTGAGCTAAAATGGTCTGATCCTGTAATTTTTTTCTTCTACTTTCCTTTTGTTTTACAATCTACTTAGGATTAGAAACTTTCTTAGGAGATGTAATTCTCCCAAAGTGGTCTTTCTGTCAAAAAAGAGGAACAGAGAAAATCTTAGAAAGTTTGAAACTTTTTGTTCCAACAGTCTCTAATGAAATACTGCTTCAGAAAGACCTGCAAAAATGTTTTATTTTGACATTTTCCAAATGAAACTTTTTGACCCTTTGTTTTACAATGGCATTTTTCACTTTAAAAGTGGCCTAAACCAAAAGGAAACAAATTTTAGCGAGAGAACTGAACACGCAGAGAATAAAGTGTGCATTTCATTTAGGGTTGAACAGTTTATTCTGAATTATGCTACAGGGAAACCCCAAATAATTTTCTGTGATCTGAACAATATTTCTTGATCCATCAAGATAGGACCAAAAAAAAAAAAAAAAAAAAAAAAACAAGGCAATTCTTTTTACCTCTCATCTTTAAGCCGAACACATGGTAAGACAGAGTGAATAATTTTTTTATTATTACTTGATTTGCAGTGACAGCGAAACCTTGAATGACAAAAGAGCCACCAAAAATGTTTTTAATTTCTCTGTTTGTTAAGTCACAGCAGGTCAGCTGCAAAAACACAGCCCAGCGCCTCACTCTTTGCTGCTATTAAAACTGCAACCACAGATCTTAAGGCAGAATAAATGAATAAAGAAACAAAAGTCAGAGGATATTAAGTCCCCAGACCATCCAGTTGCAACTGAATTATGAAGCCAACATGAGCTACCAGCTCTTTTGGAACCATTATAATCCCTCATCTAAACACAATCTTAAGACCTAGACCTTTATTTTTGTCATTGAGATCCCACATCACTGGCCTGGCTGCCTCGCAACCTCCCTGGAGCTCTTACCACACTGCGCCCCACGCTGCAGCTGCTGCCCACATGCTCCGAGGCTGCAGGTTAAAAATACCCCAGTTTACAAATGATGCTGCATAGCGGGAGCATTTCCATTTCCAAACAAACTCCCAGTGTGTGGATTTTATTACCGTCCCCCTCCTCAGCTAGCACATGCTGGCTATGAAAGTGTGACCTGCAGAGGGGCAGGGCACAAAAACATTTCTGTCCCCAAGTTTGGAGCTCCCCAGAAGGGACGGTGGGAGATGGAGACCCGCAGCTCTTTGTCCTGGTGCCTCCTCAGGAGGTCGCTCCCTCGGAGGGGTCGGCATCTGCTTGGCTCCCAGCTGCAGGGACAGCGCAGGCTTGGCAAGAGGAGAGGCCATTGCCTCAGACCCCTGTGGTGCCGGTGCCCTCTTGCCCCCTCACCTTTGGGCCCTGGCCTCCTCCTCCTGCAGGGTGATCTCGCCTTCACCCACCTCCTACTGCTTCTACCCACCTTCTTCTTCTCTTACTCACTTTCTTACAAATTTAAGAAGTTCAGAAGCTCCATGAGAAGAACACAAATGCCTCTGTAATAGCCTGAAAAAGGAAGGGATGTCATGACAGCCCTTCCACACTACCCTTCCATGTCGTAGCAGCCTCTGCAAAGGGTGTCTGAAGGGGCTGGGTGACTTAAGAAGTTTGTGGTGAGGTAGAGGGCCCTTTGCCCTCAGCTGTCCAGGTCCAAGAGCTCTGGAGAGCTCTTCTGAAAAACTGCCCACCCCTTTGGCCTGAGTTGAGGTTCCCACTGGGAAAGCGTCTGTGAAGGGAATAGGTGCCAGGCTGTATTTCTGTCTCTTGCCACCCTCTGGGCCTGCCCTACGGGACAAGCCTCAGGGAGGCTGCCTGTACATGTGGCAGGCTTCACGCACACTATCACCGCGTGTGCAAAAGAACAGCTTGAGGCAGCAGCTCTGACTAGATCATGGTGCCAACAGGGTGGCTACAATATTAAGGGATCCGAAAAGAGCCTTTTAAATGTGTCATTTGTACCCATCGGGGGACAGCAGGAGGTGCACAGCAGTGATCTGTGTGTCACTCACAGTGGGGACCGCCAGCACAATGACTTCTGTTTTTGCTGCTTGTTCAGTATTATTTGTTTTATGTTGATACTGTTGACGCACTTAAGGAGATTATATATTTTTCTCATGGCATAAACAAAATGACTTGCATTTTGCAAGGAGAGTAATGGTAATGAGAAGTCAGGCTTCAAGGGGGAGTGATGGTAAGGTTGACGGCAAGGAGAAATAAATCTCGTATGCTTAACTTGGTCTGAGCTGACTGTCATTTCCTCAGACAAATTAATAAAGTCAAGTACCCATGTTCTAACCTTTTGGTGGGCAAGGTGAAGCAGGAATGGGTGATGATCTCACCGTGAGCAACAATTTTAGTAGCTGATCTCTTACCATCAGCTCGAAAACAGCTTCAAACAAGACATGAATTTGGTGGTTATCCCAAGGCTGATGTCAAACCTTTACCCTCCCCCTGCTCTCTTTCTTCACTTGCCTTGAAACCGCCCAGGGAAGGATATGATCACAAAGATGAAGGGTGATGTAAGAAGTCTTGTGAAGCCAGCCAGGCTTCAAAGGTCACTTTGGGAGCTGCTCTGGACCTTCACCCCCACTCAAGCCTGTTGCAGATGAAATAGGCTGAAATAGGAGGAGGGAATCATGTTATTTATAACCCTAAATTGCAGGTCCCTGAAAGGTGCTGAGCATTCGTTTGTCCTTTGTTCCCAGTGGGAACAGCATACTGTACATTGCAGCCATTTGTTGTTTGGGTTTTATTTTCCCACCCAAATAGAGAACAGTGACAGCTGAGCTGCTGTATGAGAATAGCATTAAAATGTGTAATGCACCATAAATAAACAGAAATAGACAGCCAGGAAGCTGTGGTAATCACTGCTTTGATGTAGCATGAATTATGATGTGTGTATATATGTGAGTGAGTGCGCGTGCATGTGGTGGGGGGGTTGAAGGGCTTCATGTTTCTGGCTGTGCTTGTTTTGACTCAGCTGCTGTTGCTCTGGGAAGAGAGTGATTCCAGGCTGCCATTTAGATATCTCCACCTTCGCAGTGACAGCTGTTGTCCCTTGACTCAGAGGAAAGAGATCTCAACCTCCGCCGCTTGTTCCCTTGGAGTCCTTCCCTCCTCCTCTGCCCCAGCACAGAAATACCAAAGCAGTCCTGGACTTCTCCCAGGAATGGAGGCAAGACACCTCTCCTGTCACCTAGGAAGGATTCCTGTAAAACAGCCCAGGCTTCACCATGACCTTCCAGACATAGATGAGTTATGTTTCTTGGGTTTAATCTACACTAGGCTGATTTTTTTTCCCCTACTGACTTTCCACTGCTACCAGAATAGTAAAAGCAGCAGTGGACACAGGCTAGGCAAGTAAGGTCATTAAGAACATGACATCAGGTTTCACTAATGATATTAAAAATGTAGGTGGCTATTGGTGCCTGGTGCTCTGGGACCTTTAAGATACTCATGCTAGCATAAAAAGGTGAAAGCCAGTAGAAATAAATCTAGCGTGGGTATCTCCTTTTTGATTATTTTCTAGTGGCATCCCAGGGACTCCTTTACCTGGCACAGCAAGATGCTTTTTTGGAATAATCTCCTCCCTGTCCCTGATATGACAGCAAGACAGCTTATTAAAAGAGTGTTGCATCTTTTTTTGTGCTCTCCGCATTAACATTTTACCGGAGCCAATCGTCTCCCTTTGAAAAACTTGTTTGGTCTGAATAGCCACAAATGAGTCTAAAAGTGCTTAAGTGCTGCTCGGGTTCAATGAATTCTCCGACCTTATGATAATTTAAGTGTCACAGGGCACCAATAAATGCCAAAAGCTGTCTTACAGCCTGTAACTAGCAGCATAACCACGGCAGAGCACCGTGGAGCTCAACCTGCCTGCAAGGCCCATTAATGAACTGTGAGCAATAAAGTGCTCTAGACCCGTGTCCATAAACGCCCTCTTGTGGCTCCCCAGCCTGGAGAAGGTCCCTTTTACGTCAGCGGCTGATGAACCGATTTGTCTTACTCAGCCCCGGGCTCTTCTCTAAACCCTGGGGTGAAAACATCACTAAATGGTTCATTCCTCTAATACAAGACACACCGTTTACTTACCAGGGTGAGGGGGACACGGGGAAAGTTCAGGGCTCTGATGCTTGGCTCTATTTACAAGCAGCTATCTCAAAAAAGGGAAAAGTCTTAAGAATATAGAAACTAGAGCAGTTCGTTAAACATTTACAATTTTTAATTCAACTCAATCAAGCCTGACTGACATGGATAGTCATAATTAACTACTCAGACTGGGTAAAGATTTCTGGAAACTGTGATATATTGATATAACCAAGGGCCAAGCACAAAGTATCCAATCGAAGGAATGATTTTAACTGGACAGTTTCAATGGGAATTTGATGCCTAAGAATCTGTGAGCATCTGGAGCTATATTTTTCCTACTACTGTCACTTAAGACAGTTACTCTTTATTTTATTAATACTTGTAGTAAAGAAGGAAATTTGTGCAGTGAAGTCTTTCTACATAGAGGGACTGCAATGCATAAAAGCAGTAGGTAGCTTCCAAGAAGAAAGGATATACCTTGGTGGAGCCGAGTCTGGAGTTAAAGGTGTAACTAATCTCTTCCCTGCTTGGCAAGGAACTGAAGGATGTGCTTAACTTTATGCACAAGCTTTAAAGAGTACATGAAACAGACAATGTCTTGCAGCTCTGTGGCACAGCTGCACATCAGGAAACACTCTCACAGCGAACCTATATTACCACACATGGTAATTACTCAAATTGCAAGACAATTATCATTCCAATGCTGAAATAGCTTACTTGCACTTGCCTCACAAATGCCAGAAACACCTTCCTCATTCAAACCTAACAGGCCTAATTCTCCATTGTGCTGTAGCTACATTGCCCGCCAGCAACATAAAAGGCCTGGAGGCCAGAAATAGCCTCTGGGGAACAATCTCTGTCAAAGGATGCTCATCGGACCATCTGTTGGCAAACCACAGCTCTCAGTGCTGACTCCCTCCACCTGGCTCATAGACCTCCACCCAGGGCCCTTGCTGGGAAAGAGCCATGTGTTTGAGACATGGGAGCAGAAAGCAGTCACCCCATACCGGTCACCCCACAGTAGCATGTGGCCCTTAGGACTAAATTTAAATTAATACAGGAGACAACAAAAATCATGAAGTATTCTTTCTCTCCCTCTGCTCTAGCCCCCCAGATTTACTCTCCTCTTGCTCGTTGACTGTCTCCCTCCAGCTTATATGGCCCGTCAGAAATAGAAACTAAAATTCATCTGGCCCACTCTTGCTCCTCACAATTTTCTGCTACATCCTGGACAAGCCTCAGTATCTCCTAAAAAGTAGTGCTATGTTTGGGTCAAATGAAGGGTCATCTCCCTGGTGGTGAGGACGCAATTCATGCCTTCCAGATCAGATTCTAGATTTCACCCTAAAATCCTGATTTCACACATCCAAAATGTTTGCCTGCACATAGCAATTTATCAGTTTGTTGTCTTTACGGAACTAAAATATCCTTCATTTAAGGAATTCGCCTGCGTTCCATTTATTAGCCAGCAGAGCTTAAAGAAGAAAGTAGATACATTCCATTAAAACAAAAGGTGCAGGTCTGGATTATGGAGCTGTCATAAAAGGAAGCCAGAAAATATGGTGGTGTTCTAGATGACACTGAATAATTCTTCCTTACCTATTCTCTGTCAGAGAGTAGTTCAAAATACCTACCGCTCCTCTCCACACTCCAGCCTTGTCTTACAGAAATAAACCTGTCACAGGATTACCTTAAAGACTAAAAATCACCTTTTGCTCTTTGTAGAGACCAGACTTGATATATTAATAATGCAAAATGGCAGTATGGCTTTTCCTAAATCACTTACCCTTTTTGTTAGCTTTAGAGATTCAAGCAACCCAGCAAGAGCATGAATATTTCTTACACACACTTTAGTGCTTAGAGAATAAAATAAGTATTAAACAACCACAAAAAGGGGATTCTGCAATGCAAGAGTTATTCAACAATGCATGCTTAATGACACCAAATTATTCTGCTAATCTCATAGAAGTGAAGCATGCTTAGACCAGGACAAATGTCAGTATGACTGGACCCTTGAAACTTTCTGATTGCTTTTGTATTGCAGATGAAAAATGCTTTTGTTTTTCTTAATGAAAAATTATTGATACTTCAGTTATCCCAACCTAAAATCAAAAATAGATTTGTGATTGTCTTAAATGAAGTTAAATTCACACTATTGCAGTCCTATTTAGTATCATAAAATGGTCAAGCTGCCAGTTTCCTGCTTGCTTGTTAATGGCCTTTTTAATGGTATTTAAAGTATATAAATTATTTGTATAGTGATTTATTCTACTTTTCAATTTATTGTAGTCTTTGGAATATATTTTATCTTATGCTAAGGTTTTATTTTGCATGCTGAGGTCATTATATTTTCATTTTTATGGTGTTTGAAAGCTCTGCATTTGCTCAAAAGATGCAAGCATGCCGATGAATGATTGTATGCAAGTTCCATGTTCTGCTTTCATCAGTTTATAACATTCAGTCGATGACTTTGCTGAGTACAGATTTACATTTTAAGGCTTTTCTTTATTATTTGGTAAAGCTCCTGACGCATTATTGCTAGGATTTCAGGTAAATCCAGTATAGCACTTACATTTTTACTCTGTATTTGATATATTTTTTTTTATTATATTCAAGAAATAACAAGAGTGAAATATGCATATAAAACCATGGTACATCATAAAACATATCACATTTACATGAAGATAATGCTAGAATGAAAATATTAGTAGTTATAAATCCATCTCCAAGAAAAAAATGACTGTATTTCTCTGCATTCATCCAGCTGTTCACTTAAGGAAAGATACTTTCTCTAAATTGGCTAAGTTTTAAGGTGACGTATCTCCTTTCAATGGCTCAATTTTTGAAGGAGCATTCTTCCAGTATTTAAACTAGGTCTCTACATGAAGTCTTTTCTACTATTTATGTGCACAAGGATGAAATTCACATTCATACAGAGCTAAAACAATCCTTCTGTTGCTAAGATGTGTTCTCACATCCCTAAGAAACTGCATGATGCTAAGGTGCATTAATGTGTGAGCCAGATCCACAGACATTATCTAAGCAGTGAAGAACAGAGATTTTTGGTATCTATCTGTTCCTTGCATTTTAAAGTCTTCAGCAGGCTCCTGACCTTGCCAGAAACTTGATCACGTTTACCATGAACATTGAAAAACTAGAAAAGCACCAAAAATAAGATAAATTACTCCCTCTGTAACTGCCAATAATGCATGGACAGAAATATTTCCTCTCATAGGTCTTCAGTTTGGTTGAATGTTACTCAGGTGTGGCTTAATTTTAATAATTTCTACACACATTTCACTCTCTGGTCAATATGATCCAAAAGTAATGACATGCAAAATAAAATGCCATTAATTCTGTAAATCTGAGAGTGGTTAATCTGGTCATGAGTGTATAATCAGTACACAAAGAATTTATACTGATGCGGATGGTATGGATGGGAAAACACTCCATGTTCTAACTGTTAATATACTATTGTGATTGAACTACAGGGTCTATGTTTAAGTTTCTTAAATAGTGCAGGAGTTTTCTCAGTATTTTTTATATGAGTGAGTGACAATTTACCCCCTATAAGTGAGATCAGTATTTACTCATGGAGCACATTTCTATTTAGTAATTTTTAAATGCATACATAAATTAATAGTTCAGCTTGTTAACAACTCTGAAAAATAATTAGTTTGTTGATGTAAATTGTTTCTCAGCAGGAAATTCAGGTCTACAAAATAACTGCACAGTTTTGGTTGCTGACAGTTGCAGTGCTTTAAATCAATTATTTCCACAAGATCCATGACACAGCTTATAGCTGTTGTTATTTCACTGAAATATTTTATTATTACTCTGATGGTAACATTTGTTCTTCCTTCATAAAACATTCTATAGAAGGAAACTCAGCTTTCAAACACCAGACATAGGAAAATGCGCGAACAGAAACTCTCCTCAAGTCTGTATCATAGGGTTAAACTTTGCTGAAAAAATTTTGATTCTAAGCTATAGCAGACAGAGAGGAATTTATGTATAATAAAGTGAATTTAGCCATGTGTCAGCAACCAAGATGTGAATGCTGTAGCAAATGGATGCTCTTTGAGTTATAGAAATTAAAGGTCACTCGTTCAAACATCAGTTATTTTATTTGACTTACATAATTAGTAGCCATTACAACCCATTTCAGCTGGCTGGTTAATATTTATTTACTTTGCTTCATGTCACTAGAGCTGCACAAAAGTCTCAACATACTAATGTGTTTAGCTGTAAAAAGCACCTACGCTGTCGTCAGGAGTGTCATTGCAACAAGGTCAAAGGCACCTCTGGTGTGGTTAGTCCAGGTGCCACTAGAAACGAGGCTCCGCAGTGTGGGCCTGAGCACATGCAGAGCTGCCTGCGCAGGTACTCAGTAATTCTGCACAGATTTCACCAGTTTATGCTGAATTCATTGTGTTATCCTGTGATGTTGCTGATATCTCTATCTACTGAAATCATGCCTCTGTCTTCAGGAACATACCCGCAGAAACAGAAATGCACCAACCCTCTCTTTAAACATGGTGACTTGTAGGTTGCTTGTGTTAGTTCACTTTGTGGCCTATCACAGATCACAGAACCTTCGCTCATGAAGACAGTTGAATTGCTTTAAATGAGACTGCTTGCATACAATGTGTTTTTGTTATGATACAGACGGGTAAACTTCAGACATTGAATTGCTTCTCTAGTCATGTGTCACAGATACAGTCAAATGTCCATTGGAAGAAATAGTGTGAACTCAAGTGTGAAGTCTTCACTTTACTGATGAGAACTTTCTACGAGGATGGAAGGGCAAGGCATACAAATAGTTCATTCTTTAAAAAAAAAAATTATTTATTATTTGTTCTTTTTTATTTTATTACCAGGAGAAGATAAGGTGAAATAAATTATTTGGCTCATCTCCCCTTATCACTGCAATCCTTTCTTGGGCTCACTATTGATATAATATATGCTCATTTTCTCCATTTACTGCCATTTCCCTGTATCAGAGCTTAGCCTATACCCTGCTGATTAATTCTGATAGCTGAAAATAATACAGGCAGAATGTTTTTAAAAGTAAATTATTACAAAAAATCATAAAAATGCGAATATCATCACCATGACGATGTTTGTAAAGTGGCCTAAATTATTCTCCAAATCAGACAGCAGTTCCTTAAATCCCTTCACCTTCATAAATACAAGAACTGGGGTTACCTTTGCTGTCACCCCAAAAGACAAATGCTTTAATGAGATAAGATGGAAATGAAAAGCAGTTATGACTTGATAATTTCTCACCTCAGTCAAACAGAGGCAGAGAAGCAGCTATGAAAAATGACTCAAAATAAGCTTCCATGCCAGGGTCCCATCTGCGCCCAGTTTTTGAAGGATAATTCTTGGAATGATGGGTGAACATGCTGGTTTCTTCTAGCCTTAAATACGTATGAAATGGGGGTTTCTTAAGGCATAGAAAAGTGCAGCTGCCTGTCTTTGAGACGAGGAGTATAGAAGAGCATGACAGATTGCACCCTTTTTGTACATTGAAAGAACTTGAGGGATGAGTGGTGACACCCAACTATAGTTCAGTCAGTGGGAGTATTGCTACCAAGAAGCTCTCAGGGTTCAGTGACCCATGGAGGCCAAACAGGATGAAGCAGTCTTTGGTATTTTGTGAAAAGATCTTTCCCTGGCTGCTGGCAAGAGTACTATGGTAGCTGTTTGGTCTGGCTGTGAAGTTTCAAGGTGAATTGCTGTCCTTGGGGCACTTCCATTCAGTCTTACTTGCATCTGAATCTGAACTGAAAAATCTGGAGGTCCGCCCAGAGCTCAGCCTCCCACTCCAGGCCTGGTGGTCAGGCCCACAGAAAAGGGAGCCCTTGTGGGGAGCCGAAGGGACGTGCTGATATAGCCAGCCGCACAGTTGGGATGAGAAGCCATGTGTGGCTCCTGTCCCAGGCTCTGGGCTGACACCAAGAATCTCCTGCCAGAGATACTGCCTGGCCACCTCCTTTGTCCTGGCAGGCCACAGATTTGGAAGCATTATCCCAAAACAATGGAGAGACAGGCTGAGTCAGATGAAATTTGGCCAGTTCAGGTTATACATCACTTTGCTGCTGCACAGCTCATTATGAACTTCACAGCCTTTTCTGGATCTAGGAGATAAACATGGGAATTCAGCTAAACGCATTGGCTTATTAGGGGAACTTACCTACTTTCAGGATTTGGTTTACTTTGGTTGTTCCCCACCACAGGTGATTGTAGATGATTAAGCAAATGAAAGTAGTCAGTTTTTCAGTTTTCTAGATATTAAGTGGTGCTGCTGTGCCTGGCTTTATTTTTTAGGTTGGTAAGTAACTTTTTTTTTCCAGATATGTTGACAAAATCACAGGACAGTGTGTGTTTTTCCAAGGGTAGCACAACGCAAATTCAAACCTTAGGTGACTGCCACTAGAACTAAGATCTTTGGCATTGAAGGTACAAACACTGGCTCTACTGGAGTCAATGAATGTTTGCTTCTAGGAATAACTGATCTGGAACCAAGAAGGAGAAGAAATTTTTAATTTTCTCTGACTCAGTGTACAGGTTCTGGATCAAACTGTAAACAGTTAACTCACATCATCACAGCAGGGGAAAACATAAAAAAAAAAGTTCCTCATGGTCATATGCAAGTTAAAAAAAAAAAGAAAAAAAGAATAAACTGCACAAAAGTAACAAAGCTAAAAGAATCAAGTAAAATAGTTTGAGGAGGTATGGGGGTGTGCTTTACTAAAATCTGAAAGTCAGGATATCATGCCTATTAAAAAAAAAGATAAAAATGTCAAACCAGCAATCGAATAAAGGAGGCTGTTAAAGTATGTATCCATTTGAAAGTGGAAATCCTGCCCAAATGAGGAAAATAAAAGACAACTTAAACTCATCCAAGCTGAATATAGATCTCTAATGAAGCAAACTGGAAAAGGATTTTAAAAAGCAACCTTCTAAAGGCATAGAAGTGACTAATAAAAACTTTCTCAGAAACAGGAAGCCTGACAGAAAGTCATTGGGCTGAGAGATGATTAAGGTGAAAATGGGATACTCCACAAATCTAGGGCCATGGCAAGAGATCTAAATGAATGATTTGCATCAGTGTTCTCTTCAGAAGAGGTTACAGAGGCTTCCACACCTGAAACATTCTTTACAGGGGTCAAGTCTGAAGAACAGTCTCAAACTGAAGTGTCAACAAAAGAGATTTTCAGAGCATTAAAAAAAAAAAAAAGAACAGTAGCAAATCTCAAGGACTCAGTAGCATTCAGCCAAGCATTATAAAGAAGCCAAGATATGAGACTACTAAACTGATAATTTTTGAAATCAGCCTTAAGAGCAGCAAAATAGAAAGTAGCAAATGTGATGCTATTAAAAAAAAATGGTTTTAAGAATACAGCCAAAAAACTACTGACCAGTAAAATTGATTTCTGTACCAGACAAATTGGTAGAGATCATAGAAAATAGAATTGGTAAACACATCATTTTGGAGGGAGAAAATATGCCTCACAAATCCATTAGCATCCTTTGAAGGAGTTAATGAGAATTAGGCTAAGGGTATGCTGGCTGACAAAGTGGGTATTTGAAAAGCTATTCACATGGTTCTTAAAGAAATTAAATGGGGATGGGATAAAGGGAGATCCCCTCACATGGCTTAATACATGATTAGAAGAAAAAAACCAGTTGAATCCCATGGGGCCACTGCTGGGATCTGTGCTTTCTTCTTTAGACTTGATATGGAAAAGGGCATGAAGCCAGTCTATGTAGCTTTCCTATGTTTTCTTTGGTCAGAAAAAATATGCAGAGTACACGTCTTTATGACAATCAGATGAATGGCAGGATCATGTAGTTGAGATACTGTGATTTATCAAGGGGGCTTGTAAGGAAAGGAAGAAGAAAGTGTTTCTTTCTTAGCTTAGAAGCTGCAGTAATGGCAGTCATTAGGGAACATATGCCTGAGATTTGGAAGTTGGCAGATATTCTTCATGTATATGGCAAGTAGATTAAATAAATAGTAACATTGACCAACACTAGCAAAGACACATGTTGTCTGTGAAAAACTGAAAAAAATGCCAATCTATTTGAATTATGGCACTGCAGCAAAGAACAGTATTTTATCAAAGAAATCTCAAACTTTCCCAAATTGCCACACTCAAACAATTTTTTTTAACTTCATGTATGAGTCCAAAATAATCTTTTATGTTAAATTTGGCAAACCAAGAAATCTAGGTAGCTTTTTTTTGAGTATAGGTATATAGAGGTAGTTTATCTTTGAAGGCTAATCATATCAGTCACATACAGAAATGTTTATCTTTGCTTTAATTAAAAAGTGAACCTTTTCAGACACTTCCAAACCTCAGCCTGTGAGAGCCTTAGGGCAAAGACAACCTTTGTATCAGCATGTACACATCTATGTTCTTTCTTCGATACTAAATAGCTCTAACATTTCTCCTTTAGAGATGTTATGGTCCCATTAAACGAGATGTTGTTTTAAAATGTGTCTTTCAAATAAACTGCACTATAACTGTTGCATACAATGATCATAACTCTGCACTAAGAATTTGCTCACAAAGTGTATGATGATACTTCGGGCTATATTTCTAAGTCTTTTGCTTACTTAACAGCCATTTTGGGACATGGTTGTTAGCATGATTATGTATTTTGTACTTCCAAGTGGACACATAACAGTCTAATAGCAATGCTCTTGTGCAATAAATGCCTGAATCTCACTTTTAGGGAAACCATGCATAAATAACAGGTAAATAAATCTTTGCACGCTTTGGCATAAGTTACCCTCAGAGTCACGTGCACTCACACCCGTTGTGCTTCTTGTGGAGTGGTAAAGAACATGGCAGCTACTGCACACCTGTATTGGGTAATCTGTCCAGGCAAACCCCTGTAAAGGGAAATCATTATTGATAAAAACATAAAACTGTCATAATAGCTATAAAAATCTACTCCCCTACTCTTACATAATGCTGAAGTTAATGAAATTTGTGAAATTACTGACTCCTTGGCACTTTTTTGGAGGACCTGATTCTTTTTTTTTTTTTCTTTAGGTTTTTTTTTCCATCACTTGGACTTGATGATCTTGAAGGTCTTTTCCAACCACAGTGATTCTATAGGCAGCATTCCAGCATGACTGCTATTCAGCACAGCCTTATGATTTGTGTAATAACAGGCTGTGGTATCAAACTACTCCAAGCTGTGGCTATGACAAATCTGTCCTCATCAATTGACATGGACAGGGTTACGCCAGGTCACACAATCTGAAATATGGAGTTAATGAGTGTAAGACAGTACCAGACTGATCTCACAATCATTTATATTGATGTTGAACAATTGTCAACAAGGACATGGAGATGGAAAGCCTGGAACATCTGCTGGGTTCTTCTTTTACTTATCCTCATAATGACTTTTTGCACAGGTTCTGGCTTACATTTGCAGGGATATCAGGTGAGAATTAAGTCAAGTAGCACAACTGTGTCCTTGCAGTACCTCCACAGAAATGCATAGAATGATACACACTTCTTTCAGGGTTGCTTTCAGCCTATTATCATTTCTGATGCATTTTGCATTAAATGAATCAATCATTTGTCAGGTTCAGAATAGGAAAAAAAGATGTCTCTGGTTCAGGAGTCTCTGAGCTAAGCTTGCTTGAGGCTGAGAGAAACTTCTGGTAAATCTCTTTACGTCTGCCTTGCTCGTATACTGTTCCCCAGGCACCGGTTGTCAGTCATTGTTGATAGCAGGAAGCTGGAGCAGCTGAACTGTTGGGATGAGCTCATAGGGCCGTTCCTGCATATGTCATGAATGGACAAAAAAAAAAAAAAAAGCATTCCTCTGTCGAAACAAGAAGACAAAAACAATAAAATTAGGGTGGTGATAAATGGGGCCAAGTCTGGTTGGAGGTCACTGGTGTCCCGCAGGGGTCAGTACTGGGCCCGGTGCTGTTCACCTTGTTCATCAGTGACTTGGATGAGGGCACGGAGTGCACCCTCAGCAAGTTTGCAGATGTACCGAACAGGGTGGAGTAGCTGACACTCCCAAGGGCTGTGCTGCCATTCAGAGAGACCTAGACAGGATGGAGAGCTGGGCAGAGAGGAACCTCATGAGGTTCAACAAGGACAAGTGCAGGGTCCTGCACCTGGGGAGGAATAACCCCAGGCACCAGTACAGATTAGGGGTTGACCTGCTGGAAAGCAGCTCCGCAGAGAGGGATTTGGGAGTTCTGGTTGACAACAAGTTAACCATGAGGCAGCAATGTGCCCTCATGGCCAAGGCGGCCACTGAGATCCTGGCTTGCATCAGGAGGAGTGTGGCCAGCAGGTCGAGGGAGGGGATCCTGCCCCTCTACTCAGCTCTGATGAGGCCGCATCTGGAGTGTTGTGTGCAGTTCTGGGCTCCCCAGTACAAGAACGACATTGAGCTTCTAGAGAGAGTCCAGTGGAGAGCCACAAAGATGATTAAGGGACTGGAGCATTTGTCATATGAGGAAAGACTAAGCAAGCTGGGCCTGGTTAGTCTGGAGAAAAGAAGGCTGAGAGGAGATTTGATCAACATGTTCAAGTACCTGAGGGGTGAATGCAGGGAGGATGGGGCCAGACTCTTCTCTGTGGTGGCCAGTGGCAGGACGAGGGGTAATGGGTGAAAGTCGAAACACAGGAAGTGCCACCTCTATGTGAGGAAGAACTTCTTTACTGTGAGGCTGACAGAGCCCTGGAACAGGCTGCCCGGAGAGGTTGTAGCGTTTCCTTCTCTGGAGATCTTCCAAACCCACCTGGATGCCACCCTGTGCCACGTGTTCTAGGTGTTCATGCTGGAGCAGGGGGTTGGACTAGATGATCTCTAGAGGTCCCTTCCAACTTTAAGCATTCTGTGATTCTGCAAAAATTTCATCTGATTCTCCTTGTATTTTTGAGAGATTAGGAACTCAAAAACTGACTAGAGCAGTTGGCTGCACTCATGTTGCATCACTGAATTTTTCACTGGTTAATTAACAATTAACTTCTGTCCCAGCAAAACTACAAATAAAGCTAAGCCCACCAGTGGAAAATGGCAATGAACCTTGACTTTGTTGAAATAGACAATATCAAGGGAACAGAACATTTCTTCTGCTTGGACAATGCCCTTACCATCTGTGGGATGTGGCAGAGTATAATAGGCACAAATCTTTGTTAATGTAACCATAAAGTTTTACAGTTAAAATAGAAAAGGTCAAGCAGTACAGAAATCAGGTTTCTCTAGCAATTTTTAACTTGGCTGCATTCCCCAGCTGGAGTATTTTCTGTTCTTTTTTTTTTTTTTTTTCTTTGTTAAATGTGTCATGTAATATATTCCTCTTTGATGCTAAATGTATATGATAAGTATACAGGGCATGAATTGCAGTAGAGAAAACTGTTGCCATAGGAACCTTAACTTTTGCATTTGCCAAATTTGAATCCGCAACAGTCATATGCAGAATCTGAAGCAGCAATATGATTACAATGATGCAGTTGGGGGGCCACAGCCCTCTGACCCATCCCTTCAGAGAAGTCATCTCCCACACCCCTCCCTGCCACCTTCGTGCCCTCATGCATCTAACCATCAGTAGGTCCCTATATCAGGGTGGAGGAACACTGGGGAACCTGGACCTTCTACCAGGATAATTTTCCAGGAGATCATTGCGGTCTCTGTCCCATAGAGGTTCACAGGAATGATCAGCTCTGACCAGTGTTGCTCTCCCATCTTTGACTAATTTATTAACACAAGTGTTCAGAACCACTTCCTTGTTCTTTGGTGATTCCAAATGTGCTTTCCCCTAGTCACTGGCAGCTGCAGATGAAAGGGTTTTCCAGGTGCTGATATGGAGAATCAGGATGTTTGTTGTTTGGTAACTTCTGCTGGATGTAAACAGAACAAGGAATCCCGCACCAGGGACACAAAGTTATTTCTTCTCTGAGACCCTACAGTTCACTAGAGAAATACATCGCACATAAGCTTTCCTCTTTAGGCCCTTCTTTCTAATCCAGCCTTAACATGAGTCTTGCTGTCTTATTGAAATATTAGTTTTTTCTATTCCTAAATAGAGCTGAAAACCTGAAACATCAAAAGTATGAAATAGAACTGCAGAGTGAAACAGAACTGCTCATCTCCAGTTAGTTCAGCACTGCATTGACTTTTCCTGAAAAGGTTCCCCTTTGCCTTGAGGAAATTTTACCTGATACGTTTTTTTTTTTTTTTTTTCCTGTGAGTCAGAATATCAGACTCAAATACTGAAGCATAGCTCCTGAAGGACTGTGTTTTCTTTTGGGGAAAAGCTCGGGCTCAGAGTCCCATTGTCTGCTCCTATACGCAACTAGAGAAGAAAGATCCAAGCAGAAGAGATATAGGAAAAATGTCTCTCTTACCACACAGGGAAAATGTCCCCATGCTGTTGAAACATTTTGATAGAGTCAGGAGAATTAACTTGTATTCCTCCTGTGTGTGCTGTAGAACTTCTGTGGGTATAAAACACTTTGTTCTCAATAGTTTCATGTCTAGTGTTTTTTTCCTAGCATTATATTTCGCTTCCCCTTCCCAAAAGAAAAAAAAGAGAGACAAAGGATCTTGCACTTCCTGCAAAGTGGAGGACACACACAGAATCCTGAAAGAAAAGCGACAGTCAACAGAAACTGAAAGGTAGCTGCTCCTCAAGCAATAACCTTGTATGCCATCCCTTGATGAACAAAGTATTTGTTCTCTTTCTCTCTTGGGATCATCTCCCATGCCAGATATTTTGGCACCTTTCTGAGCCTGCTGTCCAAATGGTATTCACTTACTAATAGGAACATTTGTCCCTGAGTAGTGCTCAAAGTTATACCACTGGGTTTTGCAGGGCATGAGAATTTTGAGTGTTGGAAAGGGAATAAAAGGCCACCTCCTTTCTCTGCAGGCAAGTAGAGACCCTGTATTCTCTCCATGCAGGCTCGTCTTTGTTTTTAGTCCAGAAATTGTCTTAGATCCAAGTCAACCAAACAAAAGCTGATTATCTCACCTTTAAATAGAGGGATTATGGCAGAGAAGTTGAAGCTGGGTAACTGATCTCCCTCTTAAACAGCTGAGGCGGGGGGGGGGGCTGGGATAACCCTTCAGATGAAACAAATTCGAAGGAAGAAGGGAAAAAATTGCCAAGCTGAAGATTAATGCAGAGTCATAGATCCAAGTGTCACTGCTGACATTTGACTCATCATTTGTAGTTATGTGTATCTATATAAAAAGGGAGGACAAATAAATGGCAATTTTAAATCCCTCTACAGTAGCAAACTAGCTTTTCCTCTTGGAAAGTTTACCATAAGGGAAACTTCACGGAGATGCATTAAAGATAAGAAAAATACCAGTGACAGTTAATATTGACATCTCTCTCTTTTCTCTCCCCGCAGCCCTACAACAAATTCTGTGCCTTTCTTCTAGACACATACATTACCTGCATACATTACCTTAAGATGGATACATTGGAACTAAATGGGCTACAGTTCAATTCCTAGAAATACCCATCTTGGAACAAAACTCTTCTAGGAATAATGTGAAAAACAGGTCAAAAATAGTAGCAATAAATGCTTAGCAGGATTCAGAAGCTACATGTGTGCAAATATCATTTTAAGCCACCTTTGCATTACCCCAGTCCTTGTCTGCTGATGCCCACTCCCATAGCACA
Source organism: Tinamus guttatus (assembly GCF_059628265.1). NCBI lineage: Eukaryota > Metazoa > Chordata > Aves > Tinamiformes > Tinamidae > Tinamus > Tinamus guttatus. The sequence goes on along the minus strand of NW_028289007.1, from coordinate 795,414 downwards.
AGCCATAATATCCTGAAAATAGTTTTCATCTTCTCTGGTGAAACACAGGCCAATAGCGCTTATGGTAAACCAGGACTGCTGAGGCATCAGTTTGCAGCAGCCTCCCCTCTCCACCACGTCCCCTCCATAACCTCTGCTGGTAGAGTTTGGAAGTAATCTCAGCTTTAGTGTGATGACCAAGGACTTTTCTACACTGGTGCCATCTTCATTAGGCTTACCCTTGTGCTCTTTTGGGCTAGCAGAGGGATGGAGGCTGACTCTTTTCTTCAGAGCTGATTAACTCTAAACTAAGTTTTCTGACTTATCCAGATTAGCACTTTTTTATCTCTGACCTTTAAAGTACTGATAAAGTTCCTGGGGATCAAGAAACCTGACAGTAAGAGGATGTAGATAGCACAGGAATATTGTCTCTGTTCTCCATCTAATCTACAGTATCTAATACTTGAAAATGTAATTGCTGAAGACAAGTTTGTCACCTTAGCAACATAGTTGAAAATGGGCATGATTCTGTTTTAAGATGGTTTAATTTCAATAAGCCAATCCTGATTTATATTTAGGTAACTGAGAGGAAAATCAGACCCATTATATCAATAAGAGGACTCATATCAAAAAAAAAAAAAAGGACTAGGTGTTTAAACTGTCATTTCAGGCAAGACAAATAGATTTTCTTGTCACCCATCCTCATAGCCCATGACAGCATAGAGCTCTTGCAGATGGGTTTTTGAGCTGGAGGAGGGTAAGAACAAGCTATGAAAACATCACAGTGTGTCTTTTTGGCATTTTACCTTTTCCTCTGGTCTTTTTTATATCATCCTAATTCAGGTGAGAAACAGCAGCGCACAGTATGAGAAGCATTTTGATGCTATGCAGGCTACTGAAGAACTGGAAGATACAGCCTGGTTCAAGTGTCAGACATGCATTGGCAAGATTAATTTACAGCAAAGACAGAAATCTAAGTACATTTGAATTACACTCCTCCATAGTACAAAAAAAAAAAAAAAGTACTATGAAAATTGATGTGACATAGTGCTGAGGTGAAAGAAAAAATCAGTTTCATTTTACTTTAAAAAGAGCATTGTAGTGTACTATTGTAGTTAAGCCAAGTATGAACACCTAAGTATTCTTAGGTAGTAATACTTAGGTAGTATGAATACCTAAGACTGTTTTTAGAAGAGAAAAACATTTATCTTCACCAGGTCAGGAAAAATTCTCTTTTTCTCTAATTGCTCTGGGGAAATCTGGATTTACACCTGAACCAGCGAAGCAGGATAAACTCCTTTTCCTCACTGAATAAGTGAAGAAAAAATTGCAAGGTAATTTTCACCACCAAAACATTTTTTTTTTCCTCCAGTACGAAGTAATGGGAAACAGCAATCAAAATTGATTGTTCCAGTTAAAAGTCTGCATCATGATGTTACTGAAAAAGTAGCATGATGAGCTCAGCTCTTCTGACAACGTCGCAGCAAGTATAGACAGGAGTCCGTTAAGATTAAAGTGTTCTTTGGCACATCATACATTTTCTTGATTCACTGTGAATCATTAAACTTTCTCTTTTTATGATGCTTTGTTTATTTCATGGGCAAGCCATTAAATTCAAATTATGTCTAGTAGGAAATTTATTTATTTTGAGTCTTACTGTGGAAATCTCCCATTGTCTCCATTTGTATTGCTAATGCCGGAGAATGGATCTGATACAAACAACAGGTCATACAGGTAAGGTGGTCTTAGGCATAGTCAATAATACTACACCTGTTTTATTAGCTGTTCCCCTTGTTTTTTTGTGTGTGTGCAGAAACTCTAAATATTTATGTAGATATGTAAATCAGGGTGATAAAAAAGATAGAAAACCTTTTTCTTTCCTACAGTCCCTGAAGCATAATTTTAATGCTTTATTGTTGATTATGGTGACGTTAAATAGTCAGTAAAACATGTATCTCTGCATCACACAGTGTGTAAACAGCATTTTAGATGCCTGTCTAAAATGCATAGTGTTTTTCAGTGGCATAATACTTAAAATTGTACCTTTCCTTAGAAATCCTTTTCCTTCTTTGGCTGCTCAGTGGTCATGAATTTTATGAGGAAAAGGCTAAACCTGTGTAATCAAATTCATTATATAGAAGTAGAAAGGCTTTATTTGCCATCAATTTGGAAACAAATTGTGTCACTATGTCTCTCCCTTCTTTCATTGAAAGATAAGCATTTTGTAGCATGTAATAAAGTACACAGGTGATTGCTCGATTGAAAGCCTTATGCAATTCTTAAGTCTTCCAAACATAACCACAGTTTCTTCATTCAGGTTCTGACTCGTGCACCCTTGAGAATTCTCTTTCTCCCTCTTCCACTGTTATGTTAGAATTTGTCTTATGCAATTAACACATACACACACATAAATAAAATAGATTTAAATAAAATAAAAGCATAACTCAAAAATGAAAGAAAGATGTTTGACAATAGAGCTTCTGACTGGAGCTGATTCAAACTCTTACTCGTTTTTAAGGGACAAACTAGTTTCTGAATTCATGGACACTTTGTTGACTTTCAAAATGCTTGTACTTGTCAGCTCTACTATTGCCAGTTTTGTTATTGCTTACTACAAATGGATGCCATCACCCAAGATGCTGAGTCTCTTCAACTTCACTGAGGACAGAATGAGTCTAGTATCAAAATAGGAGGTTCATATCACCATACAGGATCAGGCCCAAGCCATATAAGCACTCATATTTCTACTCTAAGACAAATCATTGATGCTGACTGACCTTCATGATAAAGCCAAGGTTTCTTTTTACCTTGCCTGTCATTTTTATTTATTATGTTTATTTATAATGTTTCACTGTTTGCTAAAAGCCCAGTAAGATTCTATATTATAAAGATAAGCCCTTTTCTACTATTATATAGCACTATTGCATAAAGAAAAAAAGAGCAATCCAAGGTTGTCTTCCAAGATACATCAAACTGTTGCACTAGACTGCAAGTGGACTGTTTATTGCATCTGATATGTACTCAGGAGGTCAGATTTTAACTCTGGCAAGTCAGGATCTCTGGAAAAGCCCTAGAGTTGTCTGTATTTCTCATGCAAAAATGTTCTGATCACCTACAGGAGACCTGATAGTCACCTGGGAAGTAAATGCAAATAGCCTTTATTACTTAAACGAGAAGATTTATCTAGGAGAATTATGGAAATACAAGTCAACCAAGAAAGTTGATATACACAGTATTTCTTGAGATGGTCACTGAGTCCTGTTATGACAAAGAAAATTGTGTAGGTTTTCTCCCAGCCATGTTAAAACTGCCTGGTCACAGGTGCTAATTTTCCCCTCATGCATGGAATAACATCTCTTTTCATAATTAGTCTGATGTATCCCAAATGGCATATAAGCAGCAGGATAACAAGCTCTATACTCAGATTTCACCACTCTAAAAATAGGACTCTCCACTGACTTTCAACCCTACTTTTCGCCCTCCTTTTGTGCAAGATGCATGTTCTCCTAGGAGCTGGTAGTAAGCCTGTCTCTCACAGCAGAGGTTCAAAAGCATATGGTCTGTGGAGCATGCCTCACATCTAGTGTGTGTAATCCAGGATGACACCACTGAAAGGGCAACTTAAATCTCTGCAGTTAAACAGATGCTCATTTTCATGATGCTTCTAGGCTACACAAATGATGAAATCCTTGGTACACTGATGCTGTGTCTCATCAGTGACTGTCTCTCATAATAGTCTGCTCCAGAGGTCATCGTCCTCTTCTACATCTACTCACAAAGCAGGTTGCTCATCTGACACCGGGTCAGACATTTGTATCAACCCTGATGCGGTCAAAAGGAGGCAGAGGGTGAAAGCCTACGGGAGAAAGTCCCTAAAGAAACTATTCTAACTGATAGAGGCTCACATACCTGAAGACTTGGCAATGCAACAAGGATGCTGGCTCTTTTGGGTGCTTCCTAGATAATTGTTTTTTGTCTTCTTGTGTGCAAAAGAATGAACTTGAATGAAGCCTTATGATGAATAGTTTAGCTTATGATAAGTAAGCATATTTCAGAAAGGGCTTCTGCTGCCCATTCAACTTCCCAAACCACTGTGGCAAAGCGGGACCCCTCCTGATAAAGCTGTTCTTTAATCTATTCAAATACTTCCTCTGCTTCTTCTGCATCAACAGCAGATCTGATTCCCCTTTCTGGCACATCAGAAATGTTTCATCAATTGCCACGAAGTGCTGATCTGGGATATCACTCTAAAGAGTGGGTCTTCTTGCCTCTTCAGGGTTCATCTGGTTTCTCTTTTTGTTCACAAAATACTACCCTATATTTCTTCACAAGCACAGTTCTAAGTATACACATATTAGCAAAATCAAGAGATCTCAGAGGATCAGAGAAGCTTGTCTGAAAAATGATCATGACTGTTTCTTGTTGTTGGATTTTCCAAGTGTGCTTAATTTCTTTATTCAGCTCCCCAAATGTACATCTTATTTTACTACTGTTAGACAAAATGAGGTTTGTTTAATTCATTGGGCTTTTTTTTTTAATTTTATTTTTGCAAATTGTTTTATTTATACCACAGTGTTTTATGGTATAAATATTTTTGCAAGTGTACTATGAAACAGATTGTATCTCCCCCTCACTGTGACTTCAGAGTAAGTTTTCTATATTTCAGCTGAATGCAGTTGCGTCTTCCTATTGTTTCTGAGGCCACTGGCTCCAGACATGCAGTTACTCATAAACATACATACTTGCTAACACAGTCATACACATAGATTTTCACACAAGTGGATGTCTCAGTTTTTGAAGCACTGTGACATAATAAATACATGGGATATTTATTTAAATTGGATTAAAGTGTTTTCTTGGAGATTAAAACACTGAACAAAATGGAAGGAATAATTAATCAAAATAAAAGAGGGGGAAAGCCTTCGGTAATTCATGAGATTCCCTTCCCAACCAAGAAAATATTATCAAAATCACTAAGAAAATCACAAATCTTATTATTTTTGAATGTCAGAAAAAAAAAGTATTGGTCTTAATGCCTTGATCCAGCCATTTTCAAACTTTGCTTTTTGATTTAGAATTGCTAAAATAATTTTAGTTCCTAAAAATATTTCCAACTGAAAAACACAATGTTCAGCCTCTCACAAGACCTTTTGGGCCTGAAAACTACATCCTTCTCTTTCTCTGGGCATAGTCCAGCCACTAGATTATATCACAGCTGCTGCAGCAAGAGCATGCAGTGTCCTTTATCTTGCAGGACCATTGGGGAATACTGGCAATGGAGGGCCTTCTGTTGCTGGAACCTAAGCTGCAATAAACCTTTGAGCAGGAAATATTGCCCTGAAAGGCCACCTTGGAGTCTGCAAAACACAGGTTAGGGAGCTTTTGGGGTAAGTGCTGTCTAATTGATTCAAGTGTCCACAATGTTAAATTACCCATATTCCATCAGATTGCATTTCTTTTTGGGACATCTAAAGTTTTAGGCACTAACGCCCACAGTAGGTAGGACTGGAGCTCATCTTTCTTCTCAAAATTAATTCAGATGGTTCATGCCTGGCACGTGGATGAAAAGGTACTGAGGTACCACGACTACAGCCAACCATGTTGCGTGAAAAGGTCAGTCTTAAGGGAGATGCCTAAAGCACAGCAGTAAGAACATTTTAGGACCAGTCTTATACTCCATCCCTCTACAGAATTGGGGACTAATTCATTATCCTCCTTTATGTGATAGTAGAGAGAGTAAATGAAGTGCATTAATGAAATTTGCAGATGGTAATAAATTGGCAGGCATGAGAGAGGACAGATAAATAATACAAAAGGGCCTAGAGATTAGAAACATGAGCAGGAAAAAAAATGAGATTCATTTTAGGAAAATGTAAGCTAATAGGTCCAAACTAAATCACTCAATGCACCGATACTGTACAGCGGGGAGATAACTGAAAGTTTTGCAGTGGCCTGGGTTGCTTTTATCTGTAGAATTTTCAAGGCCTTTCTTTTCTTTCTTTTTTTTTTTTTTTTTTTTTTATTTTCTTCTCCTGCAGGTTCTTGTCAAACAAAGAAAACACTGCCAGACCCAGAAGTCCTGGCTTGTATTTAATGACCCTTGCTATTGCTGCTAGAATGAGCATGTGTTCCAGGAAGAATTTCCCATGCAATAGCTATTTAAAAGGATGTGCCACACTAGATGGGCACATTTGATGGATGTAATTAGGATGTCGTTCTGCAGTTTTTTACAGAGATGTGTTTAAATGGTTGTTAGGAATCAGAAGAAGTATCCTCCGTTAAGGTGACTAAGGGAGGTGAAAATTTCTTTCAGTGTCTGATCGACCACTGAAGTCAATGGGAGTCTCTGTGTCACTTGAGAGAGATTTGGATCTGGCTCTCTAGGCTTGTTTTTCCCTGTCTGGTTGGCTGAGAATTCAACAAAACTCTGCGTCATTTGCATTAGGAAAGCTATTCTCCCAGCCAGAGAGGCTAGAAATCTTTTCTACCAGAAAAGACAGGGTTGGGAAGGGGAGGAGAAGCTGGTCTAGGGAACAAAACACATTCTGCACTTTTTGTGGTGCTTTCTGCAGTGCAGTACATGTTTTCCCTTTGTTAGTGTGCCAAGTGTGTGGTCTGTTACACAGAGCAGGAAGCGCACCCCTGCTCTCCTTTCCTGGGTACAGTTATTGTAGTGATTTACACTTCCTTATTTTCTTGGAAGATCTGTCTGTGTAGGAAAAGCAAACTGTAGACCTCTAGTGTACAAGGCAGTTGCACAAGTTTACTGACAACACTAAATTCAGAGATGCCAGTCAAAGCATTGCATAGGCAGGATCATCAAGCTGAAGTGATCCAACACTAATTGCTGCGATAGTGTGCAAGAGTTACCTTGAAATTTGTCTGTAATGCCATTTTGTTCCATCAACCAAATAAAGTTATCATGAACTCTCATGCTGTCGGTGGTAAATTTTGTGATGATTGTACAGCATTGGTATGTATCCCCAGAATGTGGGAAATATAATAATTAATAGGCCTGATTCCACACCACTTAAGTTCCTAGGAGGCTTTCCATCAGTTTTAATGAGAGCTGAAATGTACCTTAACTGATCTATACATGGAAGAAAAGGCTTCCTAAATTGCATATTCCTTTAGCTCTGTAAGGTTCTTTAGAGGTCATTCCCTGTTTTGAGTGGAAGGTATATTTCAAACCACAAACAAAAGGACAGATCATCCCACCTGACAAAGCAAGATAAGGAGACAATAAAATAAACTCCAGCCTCTCCTGCTCTCTAGCTATGCATTCTGCAGAGGCCAGAGAAAAGGACATGGTTTGTGATATGGCCAAGGGCTTAATAACTTAAGACTGCTCCAGGCCCAAGATCCTAGAAGGAGGATAAATGCCCAACTCAGGGTTGCTTATTCCATCAGCAGCTCCCTGCTTTTATAGTAAAGGAACTTCAGCCCAAAGGGACCAGTTAATCATAACCTGGGGCAGGCTATTCTGCAGGCTGTTGAAACCACGGATAAAAGCAACACTGGATTCCAATGCAGGTTATCAGGGAAAATGATGGCAGCCATATCTCCAGGCAGTAGAGGCATGGGTAGTAATGGGAAAGTCTGATGGAAAAAAAGAACAGCATTTTCTCCTCCCACACAGACTAAAACAGCTCTTTTGGACCACATTCAGGGCAAGCACAGAATACACAACGAAATTCTCTACCTGCCTCACTCACATCAGCGAACGGCATATAGACCCTGGCAGGACCTCTCAGTCCACCGTCATTCCCGCAGTCTCCTCCGGACTCATTCGCAAATAGGCAGCTCCCCTGCAAGCCTCAAGTGTGTCTAGACATTGGCTAATCCCTTCCCTTGTGCCAGCTGGGTGACATCAGCATACTGAATATTGCCACAAATCTCTGCGCGAGCCAGGTCTCTCAGCATGCATGATAATACCCCTTTCCCATGCTACTTCATTGGAATCACTGCAGAGCGCAGGAATGCTGCCAACGATTACCTGCTAGGCTCTCTCTTCAAGATAAAAGTGACAACCTAGGAGGACAACTCCAGGCATCCAAAGTGGATTCTGCAAATAACTCATCATACCTCCTCCTCATTCCTATCCCCTGTGCATCACAGTGGATGGGCATCACAGAACCACTATGGATTCTGTCTCTTTGTCTATCCTTAGCAGGAATAAAACAGCAGTACAAAAAGTGTTTCTTTCTATATGAGTTTCATATTCAGGCCTTTACCCTATTTGACCCTGTTCAGGCAAATCTGAGGCTTCGGAAAAATGCTGCTGCAGAATGCTGCAGAAAAATCACAATAATTTCAGTGATCTCCTGTCACGTGGCCGATTGTTTACCAATACACAGGATTGTCAGTGTCAATCCTCACTCTGCTGAGCACTGGTTTCCTAAAAGCTACTGTAAGAATCAATGGCATTCTCTATTGTGTATGAGAGAAACAGGAGAACGTGTTGGAATTAAGCTATTCAGTGCATACTCAGAATTATCTTTAATTGTTGCATGGCACTTAAATGCTTAGAATATCTTGAGATCAATAGATTGATCTCACTGAGTCATCTGTCTCCCACCTATTCAAATCTCATTCGCAGCATTGTAATTATCTCAGCATCTTTAAGTTGTCTGTTATAACTATCAGAACATCAAAGAGATAGCTACATCCCTCTTCCTAAATAAGGCTGTGCTGTCCCTCTCTGCTGGCACCACGGAAAAACTGCTGGGGGGTAATATTTGGGTATGAGGCCACCAGCTTTTATGGGAATGGAGTAGGTCTCTGACCTGTCACTGAACCGATAAAAATGATCTTATTTTCCAGGAGATCATGTTCACGCACTACTTGCAGTACTTGAATGTTACACATGAAAACAGAGCTTGTCACTGTCTGCTCAGATCATTGATCTGTCTAGTAGTGTTATATCCTGACTGCAGAAGTTGCCAGTATTAAAATCTTAAGAAGATGAAAGATCCCATATTGCACCTCACCAATTTTTCAGCAGTTCATGAGGGGAGAAAATCTCCTTCTTAGCACCTACAGTGATCAATTCATGCCCTTGGCCATGCGATTTAATTGTCTTTAACATTGTCTTTAGTTTCAAAACGTAGCATTTGTAGAAATAATCTCTTTACTTTGTCTTTCTCTAGACAACTAGACGCTAGAAACAACTGCTCAAGCACCAACCTCTGAGACTAGTGCAATTAGGTTTTAAATGTATACCTTTTTCATCAGATAAATAATAGCTGATTTTTACATCCATATAATAATAAAACCAGATTTTTTATCATCCTCCACATTGTTATACCAATAAAAAGCCAGCCATGCAGATGACTGAACACTGCAGTTAAGAGTTTTAACAAGTTTTACCCTCTTTTTTCTTCCTAGTGTGTTCTCAACCCTGATTATCTGAGACCTCCAAAGCAATATATTTTAAGGAACAAAATTAGGCAGATGTATCATCCACTGTGGGATCTGAACCCATCGTCACTGGGGAGAAAGCTTCAATTTAATAGATGAAGATGTCAAACTGCATTATAGGAGCTCTTGCGATTGCATATTTATCACTGTGTCATAGGGGTCCTTAGCAAACCGAAAGATTTCACTGTTTATTCACAGCGAAGACACTTAATTAATGACTAGGCCTAATCAGACTGTTTTATTATTTACTGGGATTCCAGCATGGCTTACCTCAACTGATATGCAAACAAACCATCCTCAGCCGGCTCTAATTAATAATTCTGAACCAGGCTCACAGAGTGGCACTGTCAAGTAGCTCTTTGGTGATTTACAACACCTCCTCTGCCACATTTACATTGCTTGCATGCAAATGAGCTGCCACCCCTGCAAATCCTTCATTTTAAAATACAATGTGCTGTCTTGTTGACTACAGGAATGCCCTTATCTTTGCACATGACTTAATGGAGACAAATGTCTGACTTGGGCAGGTTCATGGGTACCTTTGTGGACTCACACTTACTCGTGAAGTTATTCGAAAAATATTTAGGAGAAGAGAAGAAGAATTCTCTACTGCCTCTGGCACAGTTTCAGCAATTGGTTTCTTTCACTGTGTTTTCAGCCCCATCTCCCCAAATGGGGCAGACTGCCCATTGTCTTGCACTTGCTAAAGTCATTTCCATTACTGCTAATCAGAAGAAAGGCAAGGAAAACATCACAGAGTTGCTGGAAAGTGGTTATAATATCAGCTGACTCCAGCTGGACTCACAGACCCATAGGGGACAGGGTACTGTGCACTGGACAACTTAAACACCATATATGTCACAGGATGGGGAAAAGCAGATTTTCTTCCACAAGAGGTAGGAATATAACTAGTATAAAATTGCAAATGGGAAGATTTTTACATTTGCAGATAATTTAAGAATATTTTACATAGGTCTTTTTTGAATTTGATCTTTGCAGTGGGAAAAGAGAAGGTGCGTGACTTAGGAAGATATACTGGCAACTGGGAAAAGCACCAGGAGTTTCATACAAGCAGAACTCATTTTCTCTGAAAGACACTTCTGAATACAGGTGGAAAACATTATTAGCAGAGCAATATAAGCCAGATGAAAAGAGCTCATGAGTGTGAGTCATTCCACTTGTGGCTGCTTCCCAGTCTACTGTGAGCGATGCTTGAGAAACACCATAAAGCTGGCGCATCAGCTAGAGAAATGGTTGCACTCCGACTCATTTGCCTGAATGCAATGCCAGTGCTAGATATCTATAGAAGCTGTCATGTTTGTTCAACTCAGGGAACACCTATGGTTTTGGCGTGGAAAGATGAGAGTTCTCTACAAGAAGGCATGTGTGCAAACACACACGATTAGCTGAAGTAAGTACTTGTTCCTGGGCACAGCTGGCTTTAGTGTAAGGTCAGTGGGGTACAATTACTGGCACAAAACAAACTGCCTGTTACATGACACAGAGCTTCCCACACCTAGAAGGCAGGAAACTCTGGAGCTCATGGAGGTCAAATGCCCCTTCACATTCCACACTGTACTAAGTGCCCATCCCTCACAAAGATGGTACTGAAAAGAAGTAATTATTAAAGGTTCACTGTTAAGCTAAATTGAAGCTCTCTCTGCAGGTTCCACCAAGGTGTTTCCTGTTCAGTAATCTTGTTAATGAGTTAGATAATGGAATGGAATGAATTTGTTAAACATGGAGATGGTACCAGCCTGAGAGAGGCTGCAACAAATTGCAGTGCAGGATGAGAACTCAAGATTTTCATGACAAATTGGAGAAATGGTCTGAGGAGGGGGAAAAATCAATTAATTCAGTAAAAGTAAGTGTGAAGTACTACATTTATAGTATTGTACGGAAATAATGAACCACACAAATACAAGATAAAAAAAATAACTTCTCCGCAAACATTCTTCAGAAAAGGATCTGGACCTTATACTAGACTGCAAGGTGAATATGAGGCAACAAAACTGTGGAAAAAAAAAAAAGAGAAAAAGAAAAAGACACATCATACAGGGAAGTGTAAGCAGAAGCACTGCATGTAAGGCAGATGAAGTAGTTCGACTAAGTTCTGGTAGGACTTTAGCTAAAATCCTTGTTCCATCTTCAGCACCATACGTCCACTGCAGCAAGTCTAATGAGGAACAGAAAGGATTGGTGAACTGGAAAGAAAGACAAGGAAGACTTTTCGGTGACGACTAAAAAAAAAATAAAAAAGCTGAATGATTCTGAGAAGACTTGAAGGGACAGATAATGATCAACTATAGGAAAACTTTACTGAAAAGGTGAGAACAGATTGTTTCTGTGCTCACTAGCAACAAAACAAGAAGCAAGGATTTACTCCTCAGTGAGGGGAATTTTAGGCCAGTTAGCAAAAAACTTTTGACATGGAAGGACAATTTAACACTGGAATAGATTTCTTGGAGAGCCTAGAGAAAGTAAGAAAGAGGGAAGACAGGGGTATGGTATCTGTTAGGAGTGACTTAGATCTAGTTAATCCTGTAATGGGTGGGGTGAATTGGATAGGAGATACCTTGGCAACCCTTTCTTCCTTGTATCTAGCACAGATTAGAGGTTGTGGAGTCTCCTTCTCTGGAGATCAAGACAGGGGAGGCGAGTATGCAAACTGCCTTCTGGGTCAGACAAGGAATAATCCAGCTGGGTAAGCACAAACAAGCCGTCAGATTTGGCGGGAGATGCTTGGTTAGGCTGTACTTTGCCTTTCCGACCCATTACTAATAAAGATTCCAGACCTTTTAACAATAAGACAGCTTTGCTTTGGCAACACTGCAAAATTCTTATCTGTGTTGTTGATTAGAGATTTTAGACATATAAAAATTATTAATTTAGCATATTCATTTACAGTTGCCTTCAAATCTGTGAAGGGAAATACAGACCTCCAGTAGGTAAATAATCTTGTTGACCTTAGAATAAGAGGAATCATCATTTGGAAACACTCATTGACAATTGAGGCAGCCTAAGACAGTTTAGACCTTTATCGTAACATTGGTGGAGATGTGAGACACAAATTTTATTTGAGGGGTTAGGAGTAGACCATGTTTGTACCTGACTCCAAGGCTAAAAAGGCCACACAGAAAATATCAATATTTATTCCCTACTTGACTGCAAAATTTTAGGGTAAAAGCTGCAGTTCAGAGTGGAATTATGCTTGTAACCTAAACAGATCTTTGTAAATTAGACCCATGGGGGGAGCCCTTCTACTACGGAAATATAGTCAGGTCTAGGACAACTGAGACAAGTTGAATTACCACAAAGAAGCTGAGGACCAATGGTGAAAGATACTTGCAAGTTAAATATACCAAATTTAAAAACACACTACATTCAAAAATTAAGAATTTGCAGTGATATGAGAAAAAACAGAGAGGAAGAAGAGATAAAATGAAAGATGGAGAAAACTATACATACATTCTTTGTAGTCAGTGAGTCAACAATACCTTTTCTAACAACACAGGCAAAAATGTTGGAGTATCTGGGATTCTAAATGACTCAACTTAAGGACAGTTGTCTTTAGATTTAGAAAGGAAACAAGGCATAGCTGGATAAAGCAGACAGGCAAATGGACAATTTATCAAAATGTTATGCACTCAGCCAGATAAAAATTATTAATTTGTAACTGGGCTATTAAGAACTGTCAAGTCTCAAGTCAGGTTGGCAAATCTCAAGTTTGAGAATTCAATTTGTAGTCTGCAGCATTAAATTAAAAAGTCCCTCTTTGTGTCAGTCTTCACTAATGTTTGCAGATATAACAGCGACTCCTGGCATCAGTGGGTCTGGTTCTTAGTTATTCCTCTTCTTGGCTTGAAACAAGGGTGAGTAAGAAGCAGAAATACTGCAATGCCTCTTCTACTCGGAGTTTTTTGATATTTGATATTTTGATATGCGGGTGTTATCTCTTTCCCTCTTCAGAGTTGAGTTAAGTTAAAGTCATGCTCATGACATAATCCCTGGGCACCATTGTATTTCTTTGCAAAGACAAGACCTGAGAAGATGTCTTGGATATTTCTTTGCTGCCAGAAATCTCACATGGCCAGGATGGTGGAAAGACAGAGGCAAAATTGCCCTTCTTCTGCTATTTGCAGAGGTATATAGCCATAGGTCGTCCACGTGCTGTGACAATATAGTTTCACAGTTATCACACCAGATGGATTGAGGAGCATAAAAGGGGAAAGAAGGAACCTTTCTATGTGCTTTTGGTGGGGTCCTCCCATACTCTGGGTAGCTGTCTTTCACAAAGACTCAGATAATCCGACTGACTCATCAAATCTCCTGGTTAGTCCTGCAGCTGATATATAGCTGGGCAGAGACTATCTATGTCACTCAATAGCAATGTCACTCTTATATTTGCAAGATCTATAGTGAGGCTCTAAAATTTTTAAAGTCCTTTCTGCATGGTAATGACAAAGTTTACACAAATCCTTTTAAATATGAACAATCTTATTTTTGCACAGAAAAGCACAAAACAAAGTGATAACCAATACTTCGGCTGTACCGAAAGTAATTGGGCAATTCTATTTTGTGCTTTTTTTTTTTACAGGGACTCTGGAAATGCTCTATATAAAGGGGAAATTCTTTGCTGTATGCAGGGACAAATTTTACCTTGGGAATATTGGGGCCATTCCCCAAAGCCCTTTATAAAATTCTTTAAAACCTTTATCATTCTGTCTTAATAGTGCCATGCAGTGGCAAAATAACAAGTGTTACAGATAACTTTACAGATGACTTTATGAGGTATAACAACTAAATCTTCCCAATTAGTTAGCGTTATCTACATAACAAACCCCCTACATTATCTTTGTGTGCTAGTCTTCTCTTAAACCTTCATCATGATACATGCACAAGCATGTAGCTTTTTTTTTATTTTAAGATCTTTACCAGCTAAAGGTATTTGAGCTGTCATTGGCTTTATGTGCTGTATAGTTCAGTTCTCATCATAGGTGCCAAGATGACTATCTTGGAGACTGCCAACTGTTTTTATTTACTTAAGGGACAGTAAAAGCAATGAGGAGTGGCAGGCCTGTACATAGGCTTCTTTTCAGCCTTAGAGGATTACAGCTTCATCAGACAGGGTAGGTGGGTTCGCATGGCTGTTTTGGTTTATAGGGTTTTTGTTGTTCCAAGAGGATGGCATCTGACAAAATGGCTATTCACTGTACCCTTGAGTTTTCCCTATAGAGACAGTATGAACAGGGGTTTTCTATGGTATTGAGTGTCAAATGGTGAGAACAAGAGGCCACAAGCAGTCACAGGCATGGTCAGGTAGGTTGGAAGTACAACAGGAGCCCTTGGGTCCAAGATGTCCCAGTGCTTCTAGGAGGTCAGCTGTGATGAGGCTCTTCCAGCCGGCAGGAGGGCAGGCTGCAGTCTGAGCAACAGAGCAATCAGCTACGCTTCTTGGGAGCCATGGTACAATGAAGGTCCCGGGGTTCTGGAACTAAATGCTTGCTTCCACCCCACATAACACTTGCTGTTACTGGCATATCAGCAGCAGCCTGATCTAGAACTGATCCTGGAATTTTATCCTTGCAGATCCAGGGCCTGATTCCTTATCTCCTTTAGGAAAAGGAAGAGTCCACCTTCTATTTATTTCTGTTAGATTTTGTTCTGAGTGATGGTGATGAGGTAGCTCACCTTTTATGGGATCATATCCATACATCTTGTTCTGTTACACCTGCTTCCATGAGCCATTCAGAGAGAGAAAGATTGAGTGAGTGCTACATTGGCTGTTAGGGTATACTAGTGCAACTCTGCTGCTTTCAATAAACTTTCCAGTTTGTGCCAGCAGACTAAGCACAAGTTAGAAGTAAATGATAAGGGAGAGGACAATTCTTATTAATAATTATTACACAACTTACTATGTAAACAACCAATTTCTAGTCCTCACACAGATATGATAGCTCTATGTGAAAATGCCCTCCTATAAATCATTAATTTAAAACATAAAACAGACTATCATATATCTGATATGATCTACAGATATATAAATGTATGTGTATATTTATGAAAAAAGAGAGTAGCAATTAAAAATGTATTCTCTAGTTGTGGTTCAATTTAACTTCAGTTATATGTAGAGTAAAATCATATTTAATAACATGCTACTTAAAATGTAACACAGTTCCCCAGAAAAAAAAAGAGCCTAAATCTGCAGAAAATTCTGAATTAAGATTTTCTCTCAACTTTTAGAAATCAGTTTCTCTTTCATACATAAAATTCAATATTAGTATGAAAAGAAAAATAACATAGCAACCAGAACTGTGACTCAATCGATTCTGAAGTCTACTTTTCTGTGCAATGCATGCTTATAGTTACAAAATTATGCTTAATCATTCCTGAAGAAATGCACAGTCTTATCAATTATATTCTTACAGAGCCTTTCATAGTTTGTATGTAAAAAAGCTCAAAATAATGACCCAAAGAAATGACTGTGTCTAAATAATCTCCTAAAGGATAATACAGCACAAAAAAATAGTAAAAACCACAAGATCGGTTTCAGAATTCCTTCATAAAGATTTAAAAAACCAATGCTAACTTACATTTGTTCTCTGAAATGTAACGATAACTTTATTTTAGACAAGATGTATTGTCTTTTAAAAATCATTCTTCATCTACCCATAATGAACTCTCCACCTCTGTGATTCAGGATTAATATTACTGTGAATTTAAACAGAAGCCAAATTACAGCAGAAATGAGTATCCTTTCAAATCTCATCCCAGAAAAGCTCTGCATTTGTTTTGCAGGACATCTTGTAATAACTGGAAAAGCTTATCTCAAAAACAGTGAGCAAATACTTCCTATTGCACACAGTCTCATTCCACCGGGTTAAAGTTATAAACCTCACGCTTGTAACACGGATAATGGACCTTTAGGAGATACGGCTCAATGTCTAACTGTCCTTTTGGGGGTTATATATGAGAGAAGATAGGAAGCACTAAGAAGCAAAGTTTGGACAAGAAGCAGACACTCTGAGAAGGACCTATGTTTCACAGCTTTTGGTAACCCACCAAAGAGTGAGGCTATAAAAGTGGAGTTACCAATGGGCCAGAAACAGCTGTAAGGACCTTGAAGAGTCAGCAACAGAATAAAATCAAAGAGGCTTGAAAATACCATGTAAAACAGGTAGAGTAAGTGGGAAGTGGGAGAGGAAAAGGGACAGGCTGTCCTAGCTCAAGAGAGTATGAGAGCCATGCTCAGCTGTAGAGCAGCTTCTACACCAATGAGTCTGTTAGCTCCACATTATAGGCTAATAGAGCCAAACAGGTCCTTGTTTACCCCCTGGAAAGAGAAATGTCTATAAGACATGGACAGTTGTGGAGGATGATTGGAAAATTACTTAGGAAGATGCACAGTTTGTCAGAAACCCACTGTCTAGGACTTATATATACTGTTGTTGGGGGCACTACACCTGAACACTGGGAACTGTTGGGAGAAATGAGGCATCCCCTAAATGGGATTCAAAGTGTGATTTATCATATCAAACTGATGCAATAAAACAATTTTGAAGGGCATACACTCTTAATATAAGAATCAAATGAAAGTTCGTGAACAGAAAAATAAATAAAAACCCAACCCCAAGCTACTTACAAACATACTTGCTTTTTAGCCCACACAAAGGAATCTATTCAGAATTTAGCACATACTGAATTGCAACATCACTACAGGTGGACTGGAAATGCAGAAAATTTTGTTACGAACTCAGCACATAAAACTCTAAATTCAAATATATATGTTTTTCCCATAAAGACTCAGGAGTTATGATTGCTTCAGAAATTAAGTTTTAGAGAATGATCAAACATTTGGATATGTGTACACTCTATTGACAAAGGAGAAAAGCAGCCCATTTTATTATTTTCTTCCTGAATACTGGAAACTCAAAGTTGTATTTTAAAGAAAAGGCTCAATTACATTAAAATGAACATGAAGTGGTGTAATGCATAGTTGTACAAAATCCCATGCTTTAACCATTCCCCTTATGGCTCATTTCCTCAGTGTAAGGGATAAGTGCCTTACCCCGCAGTAACTCATTATGTTTTCTATCTCCATGTGTTCTTCTGCATTGTGAGAGTCACTAGTTACATTCTGTCATGCAGCTAGATGGTGAAATATTGGGGCAGGCAGGGAAAGGGAGGAATGTTAAGCACCCAGCTGAAATTCTGGTTATCCTACATTGCAAGAAGGGAGTCAATCACAGAGATGCTGTGGGATTTTATAAATCACACTTGGCAATAAACCAGCACTCAGAACTTGAAGAAAGAGGACCCAGCTGTGGGTAATGAAAGAGCAGGGAAGAGAGAGCAAGGTCTATTAGAAGAGTCCACCAGAAGAGAGGCATCTTCCCGCATAGCACAAGGGCCTTTTGGAAGTTGACTGTGGATTTCACAGGCATTTGTCTCCACAACAACGCTGCCAATGGATGTGAACTGTGCTTGTAGCACTCTGGAGCTGTTGCTCATAGATTTGACTTAAACTACAAGTCCCGGGGCAAAGTGCAGATGAAATGTCTCACTGGGCTAGCCTTGCATATTGTGGAGTTTTGTCTTTATGTTCTTTATCAGAAAGCAATATATTATGTGAGGCATTGAAAAGATAGAAGCAATACAATTCCAGTGCTCACTCCTAACCAGGTGGAACTGGGATCCCAGATCTCAGAGGACCTATTGAATTGGATGATGGATGCTAGGGAAACATAAATATGAATCCCCTATAGATAGCAGTCTAAATAGGGATCTTAAAAGAGTTTTCTCTAAACAGCCAGGAGAGAGATGTAACTTTGCCCCTCCTTTAATAAAACCAAAGGACTGTGGTACAAGGTCATATTTTCCTTATCGAAAGAAAAAAATAGAGGATAGAAAATGTGATAATCTGTGAAAAATCACACAGCTGACCGTGACATTGCTATTGTGCAGACTCCCAGACCAAGTTATACTCACTGAAATTCAGAACAGGTTTCATCAGTATTAGCAAGATGAGTACCCTGGAGATTGGAATAAAAGTAATAGGCCGGGACAATCATATATCTACCTTGGACATAACAGAAGACTATCAGAAAATTCTGCTTGTAAGGATCTCGTGGGAGTGCTTCGACTGTAAGGTTACACCTTCTGGGACACATCTTTAGGTGACGACAGTTATGTCTCATTGTGAAATGGATAAAATAGGTTGACTCTATAGAGAGTACTCAGCTACGCGTATTGCTGTGCATATTGCTGATGTTGGCATTTTAAACATATCCCAAGGCATGTAGGGTGCACTAAAGTGCACAGTACTCTGAAAGTATGCCTTGCTTCCTTTAAAAGGGGGACAACAAGCCTTATGGGGGACAGAGGAATTTGTTTCCCAGATAACTGATGATGGTTTTATTTGAAACCATCCAGGTCCTTGCCTATCTCCTATTTTGAGATCTTTGAATGGTAAAAAAAAAAAAAAAGAAAAGAAAAAAAAAAAGAAAAAAGAAAAGAAGAGGGCATTTCATCAAAGTTAATAGGGAACTCTGGAACATAGGTCCCTTCTCTTCCCTCACCTGCTCCTCTGCCCTTGCATTCTTGCAAGATTAGGCTCTAACAATCGGATCAGCTGCTGTTATAAGTCAATGTTAGTGACATTTACCTTAAATAAAAATATTCTGATCCTAGTGGGGAGCTGACTCCCAAGTGTGTTCAGCTGAGAGTGCTTTCTGCTGGAAGTGGTAACTTCTGGCTATGAATAGGACAAATGTCACAGCTAACACACCATCCTTGACCTGGAGCTTGATTTATGGAACTGATGGTCTCTCAAGTTTGTCAGTGGCCAACGTGTTGCATTTAGGTGATGTAGATTCCACAAGAAAGAAAAGTAGGTGTAGGGATGGCCCACCTGAAAACATGTTCTTTAAGCAATGCTTGAAGCATGTGTAAAACTTGACTGATCTTCTGCCTTGAATTAAAACAACAATAAAGCTAATTTCAGTTTCAGCAAGAGACATGGTCTTCACCACTGACTTTTACATATGGTTCATCTCAGTTTTGACTACACATTCTGAAATTATTTTTATTTTGAGAGACTATGTGTCCAACATACATATCCATGTTTTTCCGCTTAGTAGCACATACTGTAGGGAAAAAAAAAAAAACAAAACATATTTTCATAACTATATGAAGGAAAATAAGGAGTCAACATGTCACAGAAATGAGATGATATAATAGCAGATCAAATAGTACAGTATAGTAGCCAAACAACCCGATTAACATTTCTATCATGTTCTTACCTATAAAAAAACACAGAACTCTGGTTAATACTAACCAGAAGAGCATATTCTACAACAAATATCAATGTATGGACGGGAATCAATGAATAAGATTAAGAGAGGACTGTGATTCTGAAAATCCTGCGCATAACAGCTAGATCGTTCCCTCAGCAGCAAACATTGCCAAGTGGAATATGAGAAAATTCAAACATAGAGAATTTTAGAACACACACTCTATACTAAAAGCAAAGGTTTCCAGAGGACAGTGACAATTTCTTTAGATTCATACTTGTTTGGGTCTTGATCCTCTGCAGTTTAGTAAAGTTTTTTGAGAGATGTTGTTAACCCTGATCCCTAAAACATTTCTCATGACATTTTAGTTGAAACCAACACAATGCTGCTCAATATTTCAGTTTCAGCTGAGAAATCCTGAAAACACTTGAAGGATGGGTGCTAAGAGTAGTAAGGTGCTTTTGTACATAATAAGGAGAATAAAGCAAGGGGAAAAAAGACAGCCTAAACCAGATTAAATTTCATGAGCCTGCTCCATCGCTTTGTGGGTATTTCTGTTAAAAACAACTCACACGGTAAATCTGTTGTAATAAAAAATAAGAAAAAAAAAGAAAAATAAGAAAATAAAAAAGGACCTTTCTCTTAAGGACACATCTTTTCTTTAAGTGAGGTTTTCATGGGTTCTCTGTGTTTTGTATTCCTGGTGAGAAGTGGAAATCACAGGAGTAAGGTAGTAGTAGAGAGAAGTGTTTGTCCTTTCACAGCCTTTCGGGATTCTTGTCAGAAGATCTTATCCAGCATCTTAATTTGGACAGTTAGACATCTATATGGGGCAGCAAACGATGGGTATGGGGAATCTGCGGGAAAGGCAATAAGCAGCAATGTGCTAAGAGAAGGATAACATACATTATACATCTATTTTGGGTAGTAGAACAGAGATGAAAGAGACTTACTGGAGATTGTTTCTTCAATCTTTTCTCTTTTTGCCCTTTCCCAAATAATGTACTGCTTGAGTGAGCCTGCTTGCTTCACTACTTATGAGCAGGGGATATATTGTGCACTACCTGCTCTGTGAACTTGATTTAGTTTCTCTTCATTTTGGGGCAGTGGCTTAAGATTGTGTTAAAAGAGGATGTCTAGAAGCAGAACCTGGTCTTCTTACTGATAGGACTTAACAGAAGGGTTACCCAATTAAGCAGTATGTATTAAATAAGTTACCCCAAACTTTTGAGTCAGATCTACTAAAAATCCCATTAGAAATCCATCCAGTATCATTCTTACAATAGAATCTGTTTCAGAAACTATGCTGATACACAGGAACGCATTTGGCTATTGGAATGGAGTCACCTCCAGGTGTAATGCAAGAACTGTAATCATATCAACTTGCAGGAGGAGGTAATATATTAGCAGCACGTAACTGATTCCTCTCATTTTCTGCACAACACCATGGCAGAATTTCTGCAGCTAGGCAATAATATCAGACAACATTGTATGGCATCTCCTTCACGTGGGTGGCAACAAGCAGTATAGCATAAGGGTTATTGTAAATATTATGAATCTATTTGAGGAAGAACTCTCTTGCATCAATGTTTGAAAGCATATCAAATTAATATGACTATTACTTTTCTTTTTCAAAACCTTTCCAGCATTTAGCACAAGAACTAATAAATTATTTTTTTTTTTCTGTAGCATTTGTCATACTCTGAGATCTGCCGGTATTTTATTGGAATTAACCTTGTAAATACTGACAGGTCTCAGTGAAGACTTTGTGGAAGCAAAATTTCCACTTATAGTTTTCCATTATGAAATCCTGTGTTGGTTTCACACAAGTTTTCTAGAGTGGTTCCACTGACCTCACTTGGCAAAGGTTTATATCTTCATCTTCAAGCTTCAAGCAGACTCAATAAAAAATCATCTAAACCAGGGCATTTTGTTAACCTATCATTAACACATACCCCAAGAGGTCTAATTCTATTTTTTTCTTACAGTGATCTCTTAGGTTTTATCCTAGAAGACTTTTAATCCCCTCATCTCAGCTGTTTGTCAAAGTGAAAATTTCCCCATTAATGACTGTCGGCCCAGTCCCAACATTGCACCATGATCTCTGAGAATGGCTGTTAGCCTTCCTCCCATGCCCAGAGCTGCCTTCTCTGTAGGAAAAATAGAATTGAATCCTGCTGCAGGACTACCTGAGTTACCACTTTTTAAAGAGTCTGTTTGAGATGGACATGTTATTCTGGGATATTTCTCTGGTTTCTCTATCCCAGAAAGAGCTAACAAGGTCCAGTGAATCTCTACCTTTCTGTTAAAAATCTACAGCTTAAAGTTGCCTGAGCATTGACATTTGTGCAAGATTGCAGCAAATGGACAGTCAGTAATAAATACAGTCAGCATATAAGTAACATTACAGCACCAAGTGTCAGGTCGGAGAAAGGGAAAAAAGGGGTATAGTAGCAGAATTTGTTTGGAAAATCTTTCTTGAATAACACTCACATGTAAGCAATATTTAGGCAAAATGACCACTTGCCTTCTAAAAGCAACATACCTTCAATAAATATATCAGCCGTGCTCAAGTTCAGTGTGTTTTCTAAAAGCCATGAAAACAGCCCCAACTTTGAACTGAGTGGTTGCTTTTGTTTCATTTAGAAACAGAAGTATTTCCCTTATCCAAGGGAAGAAAGAAGCCTTTTCAGAAGCTAATTTTTTTGCTGGTCTCTCTTCTAGGCATCCTGGGGTGTTTTGAGTGATTTGGAGTGGCCACAAAGCATGTACAGCCCTAGCGGGCAATATTGTCTGGGGAAGCAGAGCATCTCTGTGCAGCTCAGTGTGCTGCCACTCATGCTTCCATGGCAAGCAACAAGTTGCTACCTCAGAGGACACAGCGTCTTCCTTTCTTTTCCATCCCTCCATTCCCTTCTACCACCTGCTCTGATATATCACTCACAGTTCCTGTTTAACCTCTCTACCCTAGTAAATTTGCACTCTTCAGGCAAGGGAAGCAAATTGAACCGTCTTGACGTTGCTTATTAAGCAACCATACAGTTTGCTGCCAAAGGACACAAGGCCTCCCTCCCTGGGGGAAATCCTTCTGCATTCAAGTTCCACCACCTGCTCCCAGGAAATCTAGGAAACAGCATTTTGGAGAGTAGATTCAGACACATCCCATTTGAAGATCTGTGAACTTACGGATATATCTATGCTGAATTTAGCTGCAGGATTTTAAACCACAGACAGCTTTTCCTTCTTCCCCATCATCCCTCTGATACAGATGTCTAGTGCCAAATGCCACACACTGAATGCTACTTAATTCAGATTTCAGCATGGTCATCTGTGGTTTGTCATTAGTTTTTCAGCTGTTTGTTTCTGCAGTGAAATGGTTTACTTGGTACACATGAGCTGGGCGACCACTGCATAGACTGTGCTCTTTGGCTAGATTGAAATACATAGCAAACTGTGTGCCAAATACTGTCTCTCTGTTCTTTGGAGGGCCACTAAGCTCTACCAATGATGGTATATGGTAATAGGTAAGAGAAGAGAGAGGGACTGAAACAACATTAAATTGTTGTTGAAAATTGTTGAAAATTATTTATAAAAGATTTTTTTTTTCACACATACTTAAAGGGACCAGAAAAGGTCACCCATGGCAATGATACTTGTAGGTTGTCAAGCTATTACAGGAGGTGTACATATATCACTGCATTTGGTCTAACTGGTCTATGCTTACTAACATTAAATAGAAATAGTGGAGAGCAAGGAGACTTCAGTACCTTCCATCTCTCAGGTCGTCTATAGAAGGAGAAGGAAACATCCAGTGGTTCCCTCTTAGAGAGCACTCAATGAAGAGATCCAAGGCTTTGCTTGGATCCAGCTTCTAGAGCAAAATGTTCTTTTGGCTTCCTTCCTCTCACAACAAAATATATGTACTGTCCCTGGCACAAGCCTTTGAATAATACTGCTGAGATTAAATCTAAGCAATTGTGAAGGAAAAGATTTTCTTTTTTTCAAGTATCTTGAATATATGTTAGTTTTTTTTTGTTTGTTTGTTAGCACCCATTGAATTAAAATACATGGAAACCACCCAGAAAGTACTTTCTTTCTATTATAGATTAAGTCCCCTTATCCTGCAGTTAAGAAAGGGCTTTTTCCACTTCACCAGTCTTTCAGTAAAAACAAAGACAGAACTCAATATTCTTGATAGATCTTGGATAAAATGAAGGGAGGAAAGAAAATCTTTCAGGTTTGTTTTTTGGTCTGGAAAGAAACAGGACTGCATATCTTCTCTTTTTTTTTTTTTTTTTTTTTTTTTTTTTTTTTTTTCCACTCTAACAGCACAGTCCAACCCCTGGTGAAAGTCTCCTCAAGCCGAAGGAGTTGTACCAGGGATCATTTTGGCTCATGCTCTGAAACTATTAGTAAAAAAAAGGTCGCATCCATAAATCTTCACTATTTATGCTCACCCCTTTACTACCTATGATAGCAGGAGAAGGAGGGAAACTTCCTCTGATGTTTTTTCACATGGCTTCCTGCAAGCAGAGAAGTATTGAGATTTGGCTTGTTCTCAGCTTGGAATAGTGACAGTGCAGGATAGTAAGAGATGTCCACCAGATATAGTGACTCATGTTGACTACCCAGCAATAGGGCGAAGCCAGGAACCAGACTCTCTGTGTGGTATCACGGTCTGCAGGGGGACACATGATTGCATGGTGCCTGTGAGAGCTACATAATTTAGCTTGTAGTGAGTGCAATGGTGCATATGTTCTCATTCTAAAATAAAGATTCACAGAATCTCAAGATTAATGGATACCGTTTAATTTAACACCTTGAAAATATTGTTGGCAGGTTACCCAAATCAGAGTTTCACTGGTCAGCACTTTTTTATATGAACTTTATAAACTTTAAAATTTATAAATCTTTAGAAAACTTTATAAATCTTTATAAACTCCCTGATAGGATGGCAGGAATAGCATTATTTTTTGTTGCACATCTAGCTCTGCCATGGTCCAGTTGCCTAAAACATCTTGTGCCCCCGTCTTAAGGAACATTTTCATACGCTTTCTGACTGGCTCAAATACAGAGTGATCCTTTTGTTGTTTCTTGATCCTTTCATTAAGAAAAGGATCAAGAAACAACAAAAGGAATTTGATTTCCAGGGTTTGTGCAACAACAACTCTATGAGCTTTTTGAGGGGATGCTGTTACAGCTCCAGAAACATTGGCAGTGGCATGTAGCCTGAAATAATAAGAGGCAGCAAAGCAAGAGTGAACTTTCAGTACCCAAGATTTATGTGTCAAAAAATGCTTCAGCCCTTGTACATGTTTTATGAGAGTTAAAATAGAAAGCACAGTCCCTACGTCTCAGGTGGTGAACGAGCTATACTTTTACAAGATTTAGCTCTTACAGACATTCCTGAAATTCCTTAAGCCTCTGAAATTATGAGTGATTGCTCCAGATGGGTGTGAAGCCTATATCTGGATTTCAGACTGAGTTCCAGTCACTGGCTAAATTTGCAGTGGAATTTTTGGTACCCAAAAGATCACAAGAATCCATGAGGGGAAAAGAAGAGAAGAGGAAAGAAAAGAACACTTGCATTTTGAGGTATAGTTGTTTAACAAACATATTTTCCCAATAAACAAGTCTGGGAAACTCTTCAGCTATACTGTGCCAGTGTGGGTAGGCCTGCGTTTATATGCTGAGGCTTGGCAATATGGATGTTTGATTATACAGTTTAAACTCAGTGATCCACTGAACGTGCCAAGTTGAGAGGCAGATTTAGTCAGCTTTGATCCTGATAAGTAGGACTGTGCTCTGCAAGCAGCACCTGTTTACTTGAGAAAGAAACTCCTATGGAAAGAACAGAAGATTGTCAGTGTTGACCCACATAAGTTTGCCTTTCTCTTTTCTTTTTTCTTTTTTTTTTTTTAACTGTTATTATGGGCTGACTCTCATTAGAAAGACGCTTCTTCAATGGCCTATGAAAACTCTCTCATCTTCATTTCCTTCCAATGTCCCTCTCATTTGAGCAAGCACCTGCTTGTCACTAATCCCTTGCAGCCATATTCTTAGATCCTATGTGCAGCATTTGTCACTGTCACACTGCTCTAGCTAGACCCAGACTGCATGATCATGCATAGATTTGTTTTTAGGGTAGGATCATACTCCAGAAGATGTTCTCTGAATCAGTGTGTGTGGGCTCAACCGGAGACTATTCAGACCAAAAGGGAGGTGGGGTTCAACTAGCCGTCTCCAGAGAGCCTAATATTGCAACCGTTTATGACCAGATCCTGTGTAGCTGAACAGGAAAATTTTCCACATTTTTTAAGGTTTTCTATTGAATTTCATAGAGAATTAAATCTGTGTTTCAGCATTTTAGCAGAGTTTTGAGTTCTAATTTTAAAATACAGTGTTAGTTTTGGCTCCATTAAATTCTGTTGGACATCATCTGTCCTTATTCTTTGGAAACCCAAAACCCAGACATGGTCAGTTCTGCAGCAAAAAGTATTGACTGATTAGTGATTTTTATGATTTGCACATCATTTTTTTTCTTTCTGTTTCAAACAGTGACAGTTTCTTAGGTGACTTTGCAAATGTGATGGCATGTCTTCTTCGTACGAGCTGATCAGCCGAGAAATTACCTCAGTTAATGGTCATCCTCTCCTTCTCTCCACAATGCAGGAGCACGCAACCTTTCAGGCCGTTTTCTGACTGCCACTCCTGCTATTGAAAAATTGAGGCTTTTCTTGCATATAAAAGGTTATTCTGCAAGGAGACAATTATTCTTAGATTTAAGGGGCTAGTAGATTCCCTTAATATTCAGAGAGCAAACATCGCCAGTATCATTATGAATCACTATTCCTGATGAGTCTAATTCTTTTTACTGCCATTACAGCAGATGCTCAAATATCTATCCTCAGTGGCCAAATCAATCTTCCCAAACTCCTCATAAATATTCCAGTAGGAATAGTGGGTATTACAACAGCATCTCCCAGCCTTGGCAGGAGAAGATATAGCTGCTCCTTCAAGACAGCTTTCCAGACTGCTTACCTGCAAAGCCTAGGGGAACACCAGGTATGGATCCCTTGCTCAACACTGCTTTTGCGCAGGCAGATATTCAGAGTAACAGTGACGTATTTCCCTGTAAATAGCCTTCAGTTCAGTGTTTTTCTCTCTGTGTCTATGAGTCTTATTTTATGATCATCCATCTTCAAGTGTGTGAGCTGTTTTGCAGTCAATTATAAAACTTTGGGGAGTTTTAACATAGGCTATTTCTCAGAATGCAAAGCAAGTGATAGATCCTAGAAAATAGGAATCCTAGTGAAATAAAATGTATTGTATTACACAAGCTGGTGGGTCTATAAAGTCAGATTCATAATCTCTCAGACTAGGTGGATTACCTGCAAACACAACTTTCCTCACTTGCTCTTTCTTTCTCCCTGTCATGCAGGTCTTTCCTCCAGTGATAACCATAACCAGAATGACTCCTTGCACAGCCACTTCCTATTTTCAGCTTCTGCGTCCTCCAGGAAATGCCCTCTCCTATGGCCTTCTTCCATATATCAGATATAACAGGGACCTAGAAAAAAGCCTTTCCAACAAACTTGTTAGATCCTGTCTTATGGTTTATTTCTAAACACTTCACATCTTCCTCTTCCTATAAGTCCATCTAACACTTATTTGATCCCACGTTTTCTCTAGTCTCATATTGCCCTTTGCTTCACTATACCGTGTGGGAGGAGAAGTCCTACAGGGACTTCGAACCAGAATGAACCAGAGCTCAGAGTCCTGCTCTGGAAAATGGGTAGGTACACAATAAGAGGTAGTTTCAGCTCCAAAGAGCTGGAAGCCTCTGTTAGTGAAACTCTCATAGGCTGGATCAGGAAAGAAAAATGTACAGTACTTTGCACAGGGCTTGGCAGTTGCCAAGTGCCTGAAAAAAGCCTTGTTCTTAAGTCACAGTCGCTTGCTCCCTCTGTGTTATATAGAATTGCCTCTCAGATGCTTGAGGATAAAATAGGGAGATGAAATTTGCCCATTCAGATCAACTTTGCCTTGTATCTTCCATGTTCTCTTGTTTTTAAATATCTTCCAAAGATGCCTGAAGCTTTAGACCTGTGTTTCTTGGCATGGAGCTTAAAAGAGATTGAAATCAAACTAAATAAACATAATGAGATTCTGAACCATTGCCTTATACTTAAGATTTGCTTGTGTTTAGCTATAATCCCATCTAGAACACATGTAAGGATTAGTACACAAAGCCCAGAAGTGTATACACGTTGCAAGATAACAGCATGCGTTCGGTCCCACAGTTGCTGCCAGAACATTTCCTCCCTCGATACATTTTTCTTTTCGAAAAAGAAGAAAGTGGGCCCTTGCTGGTGCCAATACTATCTTCTAAAAGTTGTATTACACCGTGCCCTGCTGCAGCACATAGCGTGACTTACTGTGGTGTGTCAAAAGACATTTGATTCTTCCTTTTGCATAGTTTTAACATGAAAAAAAAATGGAAAATAAGATACGCATTCAGAGGTTTTAATTTAGTGAACCAAACTCTATACTTTATTAACATATGCCCAATTAAGGATGTGGTACAGCTGGATGAGTACATAGCACATAATATATACTCAGTGGGTCTCACCAAAACCACCATAAACTCTAGGAACCTCAGTCAAAACTCCTTCTGACACAGTCAAGTGGATTTGGCTCTTCACTATGCAATCACATTACACTTTGGTAGATAGATGATTCATACGTTTCCAAAATAGCAATGAAATAGCACTGGCTGTTCTTAGGACCATTAGTAACATTGCCATTGCCATTTTATTCAGTTAGGATGCTTCTCATTACCTGAGCAGTGTTTCAGATGGCATTACCCAGCCCAGAATAAAGCCACCTCAACTCAAGCTTCTTGGCAAAATATCTATTTCAAAGATGCCAGCTGTCAGTCAAAGAGAGGCTGGGTTTACAGATCAATACTTCTTTATTAATTTCTCAAGCAGTGGATCTGAGTTAATACTGCAGATCCTGGAAATTAACCTGTGGAAACTCTTAAATTACCACCAGTGTATGTACACAATTTTTGAACTAGGGATTATAATATAATTCTTACAGGAAAGTAATCTATGGCCTTTCAGAACAAGCCTAACCAACCCAAGCAAATGGTTCACTAGATATGTAACCAATTTCACTATAACGTATACAAATAGGACCCCTTTCTTATTGCTGTGGCAGGTTTTTCATACTCTGAAGCTTAGAGGCTAATTATCGCTATCTACAAATATTACCAGCCCTATATAGGTGGCCATCCTTTCTTCAGCCAAGTTACAATATTTCCCTGCCAGAATATTAATAATAGACCAAATGAGACACAGACAGTGCCTCACAGTTTCCATAGGCAATCCAGAGTGCTACAGTTTTATATTTCTACATGCATGCAGAAGATATAGCACATGGAAGACAAAGCAAACACCATTCAGTATCCATCTTTAAAGATCCTCCTTATTTCTTTCTATTTTTTCTAGTCTTCATTAAAATATTCTATTCATGAAAAGGAACAAAAAACCTTTTGGAGACAGCATAAATGAACATCATGTTTCTCATAAATTTCAAAACCACCCTCACCATCCAAAACCTCTCTAAACTGGGATTCTCATGAGTCTTTAGCATCTCGGTCTGTTCTTGATTATAATCTTCCATCTTGGCATTAGTTTTTCCTGAGCAATGTCACTATTTCATAAATCATGGCGTACAGACCACTGAGTAGGCATAACACCAAAGGACACTTCTGGGGCAAGATTCTACTTTGTCCGCAAAAGGGCAGCTCCATAATAAAACTTCTGCAGTCTGTGGAACAAACTCCAGGCCCCCACTGGCTGCCTGAGATCAGAGTATGGCCCAGGGCTCACAAAAGTTCTTTTCCATTTCAGCATACTGATGAGGAAGATAAACATGTATTTATCAAAACGACCAAGTTTTGACAGGTCTACATAGAGAATTAAATAAAAACCCATAATAACAATATATCTATATTTTAAGCCAGGAGTTTCTGTATGGTTTTAAATCTTTTTCATTCCGTTATTCATGAAGATCTCCTCCTAATATTGGTAAGAGAACAGATAAAGGCAAGCAGGAGGCTGTAAGCAATAGATGTTTAGGAAAGCTGTCTTAAAAACAAGCACACCTGTGAGGAACAATTGGCAGACTCTTGGGACTTTTATGGATAATTACATTACACAGGCTATCATAATGTCAGATACAATGTAATAAACAGGCTGCTCATTTTGGTGTTCCTTATATTCAGCTAGAGCTATCATTTTTCTGGTTTGTGTGAAAATTATGGCTTTTTTGTTGGGAGCTGTTTATTTTAGCAGACTACCACACAAACCAGCAGTTGCTTATCATTGCTGCAATTAGATTATATCAAACTGGCAGTGCTGAAACACTGCTGCCTGCCTTGTCTCCTTAACTGAGCTCCTTCTAAGGTGCTGAGCTCACTAAGGTGGCATCTGCTGATGGCAGCAGAGGTGAGGGGAGACAAATGAGAAAGGGCCCTGCTCTAAGAAGTATCAAATGTGGATGCCAACACATTTTGCCAGGGTGCCATCCACAACTGAAGGTATTTAAACCCTGCAGAATGCACCTGTAAGACTGGGTATCTAGCCTATTCTTTTCATCTGGGACCAACTAAAGGATTATGCATTTTTTTTTTAAACAGTGCAGCGATGCTACCTCCAAAAATTGTTGTGAAATACATTTTGGAGCCTCTGCATTTTGCTCTTTGCTGTGCATAGATGGGTCACTGGGTCTTTCAGGAAAGCATGAGGAGAAAAGAAACCACAGCTTTGGAGATTCTGTAGGCTAAAAAATGCCATTGGAAAGACAGATTCCATCGTATGCTTCCCATTTTATCCATCCCTGCATGCTGCAGTGCATGATACAGAGGCCTGCTGATGCAGAGGCTTTGCACCAGCTAGGCTCCTCATCTCACTTGGGCACTAAGGCAAGCTCTGGAGAGCAGCCTTTCTCTGCTGGAGCATTGTGCAACATCTAGCTTCAGCTCTCACCCTTTGGGGTGCGTGGTGTCCATGTGAACTGCTGTTTGGGCACAGGCACAACAGACTGCTGCTCTGAGACAGAAATTGGGAGCAGAGGCTGGGATAAATTCCCTTTATAAAACCCTCTGATTGCACAATTTTAAATGATGTCCAAAAATGATAACCACAAGCTGTATGGTTGTTTTCTCCCATCTCCACCATCACATTCAAAATAGCCACACCACCATGAGGTGGAGGATGGATTCTGTTCCTTTAAGCTTGCAGGTCTCTGTGAAATGTGTCTGTAGAAATAACCAGGATGCTTACTCAAGGAATACTACATCTATGGGTACAATTTGAAGAAAGTGATTTTTTTTTTTTAGTGGGGTATGGAGTGGAGTTCTGTTACATATTTTTACATAACTATATCTACCAGACAATGCCACTGAATGGGGTAGGTAAGCAAAACCAGAAAGCCCCGAGTTTGCCCAACATTTAGCAGAAACAAGATATTGCTTTAAACATTTCTGGTAGTCATCTAGAGAAAGGAATAAAATAAATGTAATCATCTTTCAGAGTCTGCTTTAGGAGCCAATCTTTTTATGTTGCAATGACATGTGCATTTAATAAAGATATACAATATTTTGAGGAAAGTAAATCTACACCCTTATCTTAGAGACATTTAGAATGAAGATTTCATTTAATTGTGGCTCACTGCTGAGCACAATTTACCAAAATGGCAGTAAACTGCTATTGAACTGCAACATCTAAAGATGTCTAAGTGCTTGGATAATTTGTGTCTTTTTTTTCCCCCTGCTTTGGAAGATAGTAATAAAATAACGAAAAACAGGAAGAAAAGATGACATCAAGGCCTTATAAACAAATCAAGAAGAGCTTAGAGACTAAGGGGAGTCTATTCTAGCATCACCCCCCAAAATGGTGCTTGTTGAACACTTTATTTTTTGTTATTTATTCCTTATGATTTATTTTTATTCACGGAGCCATAGCTACACAATGACCATCACAAATAAGTAAGATGAAGTGCTTCCAAGAGATGCAGAAATATCAGTGCTTTGCCGCTTTTCTACTTTTGTCATCTCCATAAGAAATTTCCCATGGGTAAGTTATAGACAACGTTTTCTTAACTGTGTTTCCCAGATCCCTTGAAAGTAGCACACGCACCCCATCCTCACCACCAGTTCTACAACCAGAGGCTAAATACAACTGCTGTAGGTAAACAAACTTTGTGTTGACAGCTGAATCCCTTTGCTGTCCCTTAGTACAATTCCGGGGCCCTTGTTTCTGCATTAGAGCTACTGACATTAAATGTTCCTTAGAACATAAATATAACTTAGAAGGAGAGGATAATAAAGGAAAAAGACAAAGAATACAAGAATGAAGGAACTTCTGGGATTGGCTTACTTTTCAGAAAACCTAGAGCTGGAGGAGTTATCAATATTACATCACAGCAGACACATGATGTCACCTGCAGACTAGCACTGGGCAGTGAGGACTTCACACTTACCTGCCAGGGAGGGCTATGGATTTGGAAGTGCTGATCACTGATACAAACCACCTAAGAAAGAAGGTGAAACAGGAGTCATTCTTCTAAAGACCTCTCACTCAGAAAAATTCTGTCTTTGGGTGAGTGGGTTTTTACTGAACCCATTAAGAGTAGGGTGGTCACAGCATTCCGTGGTGCTTTTACAGATCTCAACTGCATTCACTCTTCCAAAGCTCACTTGTCACCCAACATAATCTCTTATTTGATCTGCTAATTAGTGGAAGATCCTTGGTAAATTATGCCAACATCAGTGATTTACCTGTGATAAAACCCCCACAGTTTTGCCTTAATAACTGGTCCCTATGAATCACTTGCTATCGAACTGGTCCTTTCACCTAATCGTTTCCATTGGAATATTTGGTTTAGCATGAATCCTCTAAAATTCAAGCTTGATTGAGCTGACATGGTCCTGTTGCTTTTATTAAGCATGAAATTTAGATGAACTCTGCCATCCACATTTAGGTCTAATAGAGGGGTTGTCAGTTTTGTGGGTTAATTAAAATGAGGTATGGTATTCAAGTAAAGAAGAACTTGGGATTTCTGAGTAACAGAAGTGGTATATGGGGAAGCTCAAAGATAGAAATAGGATAAAGTTCAAATAGGCAACCAGAACGGAGGTTTAGAAGTAACCTAGAAAATGAGAAAGAAGTAGCAGAAACCAAAGAGAAAAATCTGTCAGGGAAACAGCATCCTGAGTTTTATCCAGGCTTTTCTTCTATACAAGACCCCTGCTGCTATTTCTTTGCTGCATTATCAATCCTTCCAGCAAAGGAAAACAAAATGCAATCCCTGGAAACTGCTTGCTCCTCAATCAGTAGCGTGTAGCCTACCTTTGGGGCACAAAGGGACTCAACTACCCAAGACTTCTCTACCCTACAAGGCAATGTAGCATATTTTTACAGTATAATTTAGCTACTATGATTCGGGCTGTGATATTTGTGTCTACTGGGCATGGAAAGTGTTAGTCACAGCTTCAGCAGATTTTCTAAGGCTAAGCGATCAGCTCCTTTTCCTTGAAGTAGATAAATGAAGGATTCCCAAAAGCCACTGCTCCCTTGGGATGAGATACTGTGAAAAGAAATTTAATAGTTTGCAGTACACAGTATCAATGCTGACCTACCTGCTTGCAGATCATTAGTAAATGGGCACCTGGGCAACTTTTATCAAGTATATTATGTTCAACTACAATCTGACAGCTGTGCTTCTTTTCTTATTCTTAATAATACAAAGTGTAATCCACATCTAGGAGATAACAAATAAGTAAAGTTCATAGCTATAATTAGCTGCAGACATGTGCAGTGTGGATATTGCACAACTGGAAGTCATCGCACATTCAAGTAAATTGTAGTGACTAGAAAATACCTAATTATATCTCCAAGATAACAAATATATATGTAAAATATTTTAATCTAGCGATACTAATATGTCTAGGGAGGGTTATTACATTATGAAATTCAGTGGAATTACAAAAGTTGAATGCTGTGTGAACTTTACAGGTAGCGAAACAGAACTTCTTGCTGGGAACGGAGAGAAAAAAAAAGAGAGAGACAAATTTATGTTTAGGGGTTTGATGTCTGGAAATGCGTGCGCAGGCATGTAAATGGCACTCTACAGAATTGAAGAACTTGCTTTGCTATTAGGATCTCTCTTTTAATTATGATCCAAAGGTTGGATTCCCAAGGTGGACTTCCCACATTTCTCTTGATTTGCTAATGACAACAAGGAAATGCAATTATTGCTTTCCCACCTTCCTTTCCTTTCCTTTAGGAGTTCATTTTCTATGTTTGTTTCACCGTACGTACTGAACTGTGCACCTCTGCCCGTTTAGCTAGCAAGGAGTGAATAACTAAAGGCGAATGAGCTGAATGAGTTGTCTGAAGAATAGTGTGAAATTTACTTGGAAAATTATTCAGTGGTTGCTTGACACAACAAAGAAAACTGAGAAAACTCAGATGCATATTTATAGGAGCAGGGATGGCAGCTTTCAGGTCATTCTGTGGTTTCACTCCTGCCCTATGATCAAGCATGGGGAAGAGCGTGTTTTTTTTTCCAGGTGTCTGTGCAGACATCCATTACGCTGCCCCCAGAAAGACAGCTGCAGGGGAAAGATTTACAAATGCACTGTTTTAGTTTAATGTGCTACGTTTTAAAATTAGTTTTTCACTTAATTTACCCCTGGAGTCCAGAGTTCAGAACTCACATCCACTGTCAGTTTGTAAAGTAAAATAACACCAAGCCAACCTGCTGGGTACAAGGAGAAATTATTCGCCTTGGTTTCCCTCTGTGTGACTTGTTATAGTTCTAGAGATGAAAAGCTGGCACCCTTGGAAAACAAAATCCTTCACAGGTTTGTGTCAATTCAGTGCAGAATTTCACACTGGCTTCACCAAAGAACCATATTTCTGACCAGAAGTAACTATACCAAAAATGTCAAAATTCACTGAAGCAACTCATCAAGCTTTTCACATAAACCACAGACCAAATGGTGATGACATTCAGACACTGCTGAGCTTGATCCAGACCTGGCACAACAACCCTGAAAGGAAGGACTCAGTATGGATTTATAGCCACAGATGAGGAGTATTCTGAAGGCAACAAAAGAAAGTTGCTTTTAACTAGTAGTGGAAGGCATCACTGGTGAAGTGTTATGAAAGAGTCTGAAAACACTGAATGCATTTCTAAATGTTCCATTAAAAAACAAGATTGTGCCCATTTCTTATCTGCTGTTAATAAGTTCTGAGACTGGCCTTTTTAAATATAGATATTTGAATTTTCACACCAGCAAAACTGTTTTTGAGAACTGTTCAAAAGAACAAGGACTAGAATCTTAGACTATCGATGTCAATAGAGTTTTGCCATTGACGTTTAATGAAGTCAATTTTCTCCCCCAGGCACATCTGTGAATTCAAAACAGTGCATTGATCTCCTGATTTAAAAGTTTTTAGTCATCTACGGTTCAGAAACTATTCTTATGTGACTTATGAATTTGAGGGCCTTAAATGACAGCCAAGTGGTTCACTGGCAACTGAAGCAAGTTCCTCCAAGATTTACAAAAAGAATAAACAAGTAAAAACAATATTTATCCATCAATAATTTTGATGAGAGAAAAAGACGAAGTAGAAAAGCAGAACTCCCATTAGTTAGAGGATATATTGGAAAACTCCCTAATTTTCTTCAAAAGCAAAAACAAAGCTATTTTAACAGAAATAACTGTGCTTCATTGTTTATTTTATTTCTGATAAAGCTGGCTCCATACATCAGATGTGCATAGAAGATATTAAACAAAATGTTTACTTTTATACCTTTTCTGCTTTATATTACTTTTCCCTTGAATTACTAATCTATCCTCAAAAATTTTCTTGATGTCATTTGCAGTGGAGCAGAATTAACTTGAGTCCAGTTAAACATGTGGAAGAGAAATTTCTTTTCAAATATAGTGTATCGTGTGCATTTTTATTACATTTTGAGGTTCTGAATTGCTTTGAAACACACTCTGATCCTCCCTTCTATTTTTCTGGGTTTCCTGATATTTTGATTGCAGAGATGGAAAGAGTTTTCTTCTCACATATTTTTCTGGATTGACCCATGGAAATTATTTCT
The DNA here is from genome assembly GCF_059628265.1 of Tinamus guttatus. Lineage (NCBI taxonomy): Eukaryota > Metazoa > Chordata > Aves > Tinamiformes > Tinamidae > Tinamus > Tinamus guttatus. The sequence goes on along the minus strand of NW_028289007.1, from coordinate 759,532 downwards.
TATTAGAAGTACTTAAAAGAAATCTGTCTGTTATCATTGTCTTTGAGAATTAGTCTCTTTGTTCTTACAGTTGACATTTTGACTGCTGTATAGCCTGCTGGCTGCAGATCCATGAGGTGTCTGCGCATTTATTTTAAAGAATCTGTTACTCTCCCTTCTTCACCTGCAGTTTCCATAGTCTCAAGTATGAGCACTATGCACAGACATACTGCCCTGGTCAAAACTCAGTAACAAGGGAGCTATGAACAGTAAATATATATGTATACTGAGGCATGCTTAGTCAAAGTCATAGTAACTTATTTCAGGAATTTGACCAAGGAAGGTAACAGAAGGTCATACAGAAGAATGGCAGGAACCAGTCTAGAAAGGTTTGGAAGTGCAAAATCTAAAAGAAAATCTTTTTTCTTCTTTTGACATACATTGCATTAAGCCCCTGTTAACATTTCTACTCCTTTGTCAAGAAAACATCGTGAAAGGTTCGGTCTTCAGTAAATATTTTCTCCAGTAATAACACCTCAGCCTGGGTAAAGTCCCCAGGCTCACAATAAGTTATAGATGATCTGCTTGTCACCTGAGTTACAGCACTTATTCACCTCCATGGTCACGCCTGTGACAAAGTGCAGTGCAACAGAGGCTGGGTTAGAGGTCTGGTAGAAATGGCCATGTCATTTTAGTGTGTTACTGGCGGCCCTCCTGTCACCTGATTGTTAGCAAGTCTCTGCTGGATGTTACTGGTTCCACAGCAGCACTAACTGCATGAATTGTGGGAGCACAAAGTCCACCAGCTGGCTTTAAACTGTCAATGACATCACTGGCTAGAAGAAAACTTGTTCATATTATCTGTTTAATGTGTACTATATCTTTTTTGGGGGGAGGGTATGGGGGAGGGTGTGGGTGGAGAAGGATGGGTGTGGATGCTTGAGCCATAAAGAAATAATGCAAAATACCTTCTACTATTTAACAATTTGTGTGTCCACAAAGTTTGTCTGCAGTCTTAAGATATGAATTTAACCTGATCTGACTGAATCAGTGCCATAAGACATTCATTCTTTTTGACTATGTGAAAGATGAAATAATTTGTCTAAAATAAGAGTATCCATGAGGAATTGTACACTAATCTAACTAAAATGTATTTTAAAATGTTCCATTCTGTACCTTGTGAGAAGCAAGTGAAGAATAAGTAAGAGAAACAAAAAGGGAAGTAATGGAGCAATTCTTAGATTTGCCTTTCTTTGAAGGGATATGTCTGTGACATAATGCAGTGTGAAATGGTACTAACAAATTTAGTCCTAGGGTACCAATGCCATTACAGCTAGTGAGCGGGAATTTCTCTATAACATTGCCAGGGACAGTGGTGACACCCCGTCAGGAAAGTACAGCTAGACACAAAAGGCAGCTTTTCCCAGCCCTCCAAGAGAAATGAGATGCACTTCCAAACTGGAACAAAGAGACCAAGAGCAGTGGGCAGCTCTGAATTTCACACATAACTATAGTATATGTAAATTCAAGCTATTTCCCAAAGCACATTGTTTTCAGTCTGTCATAAGGCTGTCTTATTCAGGAGGGTTATCAGCCATTCGTGAAAGTCTGGCTGGCTGCCTTAGAGGTCAGTTAGCAAGTATCTCTTTGGATCACAAGAAGGCTTGTATTACTTAGAAGGAATATACAAAGGCTTGAAATACATGTGGATTTGCTCCTCTGAGTCCTCTTCAGATCACCACCAGCTGATAAAAGTTTAAAAAGACTGTTACAAAGTCCTATTTACTTGCAGCCAAATTAGTGTTAGTAGAACCTATCCATTTCAGTTAATCTGCTTTTACTGCTCTGCTGAATTCATATTTAGTTAAATGACATTTCCTACAAGATTTTATGATCACTTACAAAGTTTTAAAAGATAAAAGTAATACTGTATGCTGCCCAGCTAAATATGACTACAAATTAGTATTTCCCCAAAACTTTGGGGCTTAATAAGAAATTATAAGAAATAATTAAAGTTATTCTCTAGTATAAGAAAATTATAGAATATTCTCTAGAGAATGATCTTTTTTCATGAAAAGTTATTATCTAACTGCACCTGAATATTCCTGATAAGTATCTGTATAATTGTAAAAGACAAAATCATATAACATAGGAGGAATTGTAATGTAATTAACTACTGATCATGTCTTGTCTTTTCCTCCAAGCCTTATGCATGTGTGTAGGTAGGAAGAACAATTAATAAGTTATAAAACTGTTCACATTGATTTGTACAACTCTGGTTCAAAGCAGAGCAAAATCCCACATGGGCCGCAAAATTAAAATCGCACTGTGGCAAAAAAAAAAAAAAAAAAAAAAAAAAAACTATGTTCCATTTTTTTGCCCTACTTTTTCTGAAAGCCTATAAATTAGCTGTTACTTAGGGTTCTAATACAGAGCAAAGCATTTGTTATCCACTTAGCAGTGCTACTCATCTTTGCTGTAGAAAATATCAATGTTAGTGCACTTCTGCTAAAAAGCACTGAAGTATTGAAAAAATAGAGACAATTAGCTTTGATCTAAAATCCAGCACTTATATATACAAGAAATATAACTTGAAGCTTACTAATGCATTTTCTGTGTCCCTTTTTTTGGGTTGAAATAAAAATGCAGTCATTTACCTCATAGCAAATGCACTTACTAGTTTTTCTTGTTGCTATGTTTTTTTCCAGGAGGACTTTCATTTCTTGCTTTATTTATTTATTTATATTTTATTTTATTAATAGAGTTTAGGCTTCGTGGGATACACTGACAATGTCTTAGTGAAATAATACTGAAAAGACACAGTCTAGCACTGTCTGTGGATCATTGCCTTCAGTCATTCTGTAGGCAGTGATATTTTTCTTGTGTACATTTTATTGTCCTTATAGCTTAGTAAAAAGCATCCTGAAAGAAAGGAAATTCTCCAGATATGCCAGAGAGTCAGAGGATTATGTTGGATCCCGAAAAGGCCAGAGCATCTATGACTGGCGGGGGGACTCAACTCCTCCAGACACCAGGTGGATCATAACCAGCCTGTTTGAATGCAAATTAATCCATTCTATGCTTAAACAACTGTTTCAGTTTCAAATAAAGGCTCCTCTTCCTCTCTCTTCCTCTTCCAAGCTATTTTACAGACCGCAAAACTGCATCTGTTTGAAAAGAGAGGGCTGAAAAAATCTCTTATGCTCAAAATTCTAAATCTTGCACCAGATTGAGCCTCAGGTAGATTTTCTTCTCTGTTTCTTTTTGTTTCACTCAATACATCATTTTAATTAAATTGGTGCTCACTGGAGCTGCTCAGCTTGAAGGTTTTGACCCCTAATAAGTCAGAGCAGATGCAGCTTCCTCCTTATTGTCTCCTCAGTACTTACTTGGAGGGAGCACATGTAGTGACCCCAGTTTATTTGCTCTAAAGAGCCCACTTAGTTCCTGGAATCTCTGCTGAGGCGTTGCATAGAAATCAGACCAACAGCAACGTTTGACGTGACAGAGACACTATATCTATGCAGGCTGTGTTGAGATTTCCAGTGTGTTTCTATGAAAGCTGCCAATCAGATGCCAGCCTTGAGTCAGCATTAGCTCAACAGTTTGGATCAAGATCAGGTCTTTGGTCATCTATTGTTCTCTCACACAAACTCTTCCTTGGGAATCCTAGCACAGTCCTGTTTATATGGTGATACCATGGGAAGAGTATACATGTAGCTGGTTAATCATGTTTTCAAGCAGAGGACTTGTTGCACGAGGTATAGCAAGATAATAGGACTGATCTCTGCAAATTCAGTTAACAGATCTGTGTTTAAATCAAGTGGGATTTTTTATTTGTTTGTTTGTCACACCACTTTGCCTCCTGTAAGCGCATATCATGCTCACACATGGTCTGTACCAACAACATTGAGCACCTGCCCTTCTCTGAGAATCAAGGGTGGTCTTTTCCTCACAGACTGCTGGTTAATCTTCTAAGCAAACTTCTGCCACTTTGTCAATTGATAGCCATAGAATCATAGAATCACAGAATGCTTAAGGTTGGAAGGGACCTCTAGAGGTCATCTAGTCCAACCCCCCTGCACACGCAGGGTCACCTAGAGCACGTGGCACAGGACTGCGTCCAGGCGGGTTTGGAAGATCTCCAGAGAAGGAGACTCCACAACCTCTCCGGGCAGCCTGTTCCAGTGCTCTGTCACCCTCGTTGTTAAAAATCTTTTCCTTAAGTTTTTGTGGAAATTTTGGTGCTTCAGTTTGTGGCCATTACCTCTAGTTCTGTTGGTGGCCACCAGTGAAAAGAGGCCAGCACCATCCTCTGCACTCCCTCCCTTGAGGTATTATAGACACTGATTAGATCCCCTCTCAGCCTTCTCTTCTCCAGGCTGAACAGGCCCAGCTCCCTCAGCCTCTCCTCGTAGGGCAGATGTTCCAGGCCCCTGATCATCCTTGTGGCCCTGCGTTGGACTCTCTCCAGCAGCTCCACATCCCTCTTGTACTGTGGAGCCCAGAACTGGACACAATACTCCAGATGCGGCCTCACAGGGCTGAGTAGAGGGGCAGGATCACCTCCCTCGACCTACTGGAGACGCTCTTCTTAATGCACCCCAGGATCCCATTGGCCTTCTTGGCCACGAGGGCACACTGCTGCCTCATGGTCAACTTATCATCCACCATGACGCCCAGGTCTTTCTCTGCAGAGCTGCTCTACAGAAAGTCAGTTCCCAGCCTGTCCTGGTATCTGGGGTTATTCCTCCCCAGGTGCAGGACCTTGCACTTGACCTTGTTAAATTGCATGAGGTTTTTCACCGCCCAGTTGTCCAGTCTGTCCAGGTCCCTCTGGATGGCAGCGCAGCCCTCTGGGGTATCGGCTACTCCTCCCAGTTTGGTATCATCAGCAAACTTGCTGAGGGAGCACTCTGTGCCTTCATCCAGGTCATTGATGAATAAATTGAACAGGACTGGACTGAGGACTGACCCCTGGGGGACACCGCTAGCTACAGGCCTCTAAATAGACTGGGCACCGCTGATCACCACCCTTTGAGCAATGCCACCGAGCCAGTTCCTAATCCACCTCACTGTCCACTCATCTAGCCCACACTTCTGGAGCTTGCCCAGGAGGATGTTGTGAGGGACGGTGTCAAAAGCCTTGGTGAAGTCGAGATAGACGACATCCACCGCTCTCCCCTCATCTATCCAGCTAGTCATTCCATCATAGAAGGCTATCAGGTTAGTCCAGCAAGATTTCCCCTTGGCGAATCCATGCTGACTACTCTTGAGCACCTTCATGTCCTCCATGTGCCTGGAGACAGCGGCCAGTATGAGCCGTTCCATCATTTTTCCGGGGACGGAGGTGAGGCTCACTGGCCTGTACTCTGGGCTTAGACATTTAGAACAAGTCTCAATAATTCCTCATGCATCCATTCCAGATGTAGAAGCAAGCTAAAGAAGAAGCAGATGTAAAAATAAGCTATTTGGGCGTACTTCATTTGCAAGTTTTCTTGAGGTCTGCTGATTAAAAGCACTATATAAGAATAAGCTATTGCTATCATTCTATCTGTGAGTATCCTTTAACTAGAGCAGATAATGGATCTCAGGTAGAAGATAGACTGGAAAGAAGCTACTCCAATATACTGGAATAAAAGACCTGGCACACTTCTTGCTAGTCATTTCAGAATGTGATTCTCATATATTTTATGAAGAACACATTATAAGAAATCTGTGTCTAGCTGACAGAAACATGGATGGCTGTAGTGAGGCCAGCATTGGAAGACCAAGTCTAAGTCTTTCTGTTTAGACACGTAGGCAGATATCACTCAGTGACAGACCTGTTTCATCTGGCTAGTTGTACAAAAGCATGTGAAAGAGTGCATGGCAGCTCTAAATTACACATAGGGGATGAACTTTCTAATCTGGTAAATTGTCATAGTGTCTAATAGCCTCAGTATCTACTTGTGTCAAGGCAGCTGGATTTTGCCCCTCGTTTCTCAAGGCCTAGACCATGGAAAGGAGATCACACAAACCCCAGCTATGTCTTTCTCCTACACACTGGAGGTGTAGAAACTCACACACATCCTACTTCCTTTAGCAAATTAGATAATGACCCTGAATTCAGCAGGACACAGCCCCTGAGGAGGAGGAATAATCTCTCCTTTCCTTCAGCCTATTTGTAGCCTATATGTACCTACTCATCCACATGCAACACTGCACAATCTATATGGTTGTGAGTGCATGGTTTTTGCTTGTTGCTCAAGGAAGATAGTCACAGAAATCTTAATATGGCAGACATCATTCTGAATTACATTTGGTTATCTGGTTCATCAGAGAAGCATCTATCATTCTGTGTTGAGCTTGGAAACCAGACAGTGTCAGATGCTATACAAGCACCCCAGGAAGCAAAGTCCCTACAAGAAGTATCTCTTTCACTGGGGTCAAGTCATGCTATGCCTGCAACTGAAAGCTACAGCAGCAGTTTCTAGCTTTTGGGCCTGCAAGATTTTTATTGCTAGTAAAATAAAAGCAAACTGAAGTTTTCATTTAAATGAAGCCTATAATTTTGTGCAGACCCAGTGGCTACATTTTTCACATGGTTGTAGGAAGGGAATGCAATCGCTGGACAGCACTTATTATCCATTCTCCTAGGCATTCATTCCATATTCTGATAAAGATCAGCCTTGGGCATTCTGGTTATTGATCTCAGCCAAAAGGCAGATCTCTCAGCTCCAAAAAGTGTTTCTACTAATATATTTTCCTTCCAGAACTAATACCCTTTCTAATTTCAACCTCAAGAAGCAGCAATAAATTGCAGTCTGTGGCTTTAGCTTGTAAAAGCAGAGCAGACCGTATGAATATGTGTTGGACAGCTTGTCACAGCCTGCTGCAGAATCCAATTAATTCTCTTAGGTTGTTATGCCTTCCTTCACTACAGCTATTTTAATTGGGGGGAGAATAAGGTTGGATGTCCACCCCAGTGGTAAAAGAAAAAAAATAAATCTAGTTTAATTAGCTGAGATCCCATCACATTTGCTTATATTATCTGCTAAAATGTATCGTGGATTTTGAGCTTGTTATCTAAACTTATTGGCAGAAAATGTTCAGTATTCCTCCATAAGTCACTGAGGTAATGTATGAAAACAACCTTTAAATACAATTGTGTATCTTAAATGCCTTAATGGGGTCATGTCCTAGCTTCCTTAAGGGGCAGGACTGTTAATTTGTATGTTTTTACATGGGCTATTCCCTATGGAAATTAACTGTTTCCATCTCAGCTGTATGAAGTCTGGAAGGGAGGGTAGCACAACTGGGGGTGTTGGCCTTGCCTCCTCACCCAGCTTTGTGTGGGGTGGTCTGGGAAAAGGATCCATGTCCTGCAACGGGAAGTCACTGCCTTGCCCATGGTGGGAGGGAGGTCACACTGGCTGGAGACTGGGGTACCAAATAGTGGTCTTCCCCTGCGCACCCCTGTGGCCCCTTCTTTGGGATCCCTTCCAGATACGCTCTGGGTTTTGCTCAGTCAAAAGTCAAGTGAAGCAAATGGGAGCAGATGAAGACCAGGTGGGAAAAGAAACAGCATTTGTACCTTTCCTCTGGGAGACTCATACAAAATACGCAAGCTCTTTCTCTGTTTTTAACATATAGCTTTCCAAACTACTTCTTAAATATCTGGAGGAACATGTAGCATTTCCTAAAGACAGGTATAAGCAGCAAATCACACCTTCCTAGCACACTTCTAGTATATTATATACACAGTATTATACAATCATCTCAGTTAATTACTGTGAATTATTTGCTTATTGTTATTCCCTGGAATTTATGGTACACCACTTAAGTCTAAACAAATCTTTGTGATCTTTTAATGGATTTTATAAAGGCAAGGGTAAGAAAACCCCATGTGGGTTTCTACATATTTGCATATTATTAGAGTTGAGTTTTTCTTAAGCTGTTGACATAGAAAAAAAAGCTCAATTTCCATAAGCTTCAGAACACGTATCACACCTAGTACTGAATGTTGTTAAACAGCTCTGTAAATTATAATAATCCTCTGTTTCATTATAGCAGTGTTTCTAGAAGATGGTAACAGAATTGTTTCAGAAGCAGTTCAATAAATGGTCCAGCTCTTGGGTGACATTAGCTAATCAGATATAAAACAGGGCCTGAAAAATAGAACAAAACCAACTTAATTTCTAAACTAGATATAACTCAAATGTCTTTTGCTTGCCCTTTATATTCTGGAGGAGTCTTCTCAGAAATGAGCTAGCTAGATGAAATAAAAACAAGACAATGGCATTTGTCTGGGTCTCTTCATATTCACATAAATCTGTAGTCACTGTGCTTTATTTTCATTATGCAGTTCAAAATCCCAGCCTTGAAACACTGAAAGACTGCAGATGACCTCCGCCCATGGGCTACCTAACTAGCTGCCCATGATCGAAGGGCCAAGAACAGGCCAGACCTGCGCCATTTCTCCAATGGAAGAGAAGAGGGGCAAAAATCCAGGGAAGAATTCTCGGGAAGCCATCGCTGTTACTACCTGGGAGCTAGGGACACAAAAAGTTGTGCCTTGGCAGGGCTGCTCCTTCTGCAGCAGCCTTGACCCCACATATTAAGTTAAAGCCAGCTTGGCTTTCAGTGGCTCTGACCCAGGCATGTTGGCAGAAGTGAAATTTCTTGGCATAGGCTAAATCTCTGCAGATTCCTGCCCTAGACAGCTACCTATCCTGTCTGTGGCTCAAGCCAGTCCCAGAAGTACAGATAGCTCTTTCAGATTATCTTCTTCTAAACATCCAAATACTATTTCTTCTTCTCTGGATGTCTTTTCATAGCCTACAGAAGCCCTACTCCAATTGCAAATTTAAGTTGGTCTCAGCGTATATTGCCTTAAAGATCTCTAAAACCCCTTATCTTTTTTTTTTTTTTAAACGGAAATATATTATTATGAGGAGTGGCATTCTCTTAAAGCTAGAGTAACTAGAGGATATGCTTAGCCCGCCAAGGTTCAAAGATTTACTAAAGTTTTTCTATAACATGTAATTGGGTATCATATTTTCCACAAACTCATTACACCGTATCTGTGAAAAATGATTTTGCAGCAGATAACATAAGCCCCCTTCATGCTGAGTCCATGCATAATACAATGACCCTAGTCACAACAGAAGGTGCTGCAACCAACTGAATTTGTTGCTGACAATCTGTGGCAAGCTGAGTTCAGATCTGATGTGCCATGCAAAGAAGGGCTAAAAAGTGATCATTGGGCAGATGTTACCTCAAACTGAGCTTATTAATGTTCATGATCCAGATTTTTTTCAGAGAGTTGTTTATAATTCTATGGGGAAAAGGAGCAAGACTTACAATAGTCTTAGTAAATATAATGAGAAAAATCCTTAGGCTGGTTGCATCCAGAGACTTTATTGTCCATAGATGGCCTCTGGGAGACTCTGGTCTATGAGCTAAATTTGCTTGGCATCTTCAACCTGGGCATCCACTTCATGAATGGTTCCATGATGTGTGCTCAGGGTAGATTTCCATGAAGAAAAGGGATGGGAGTACATCTTAGCAGTTCACTCATGTCTCTTAAGGATGTTTTTTTTTTTTTTTTCCACAGATATTTGCAATTTCATAGTGATCTCCCACAGAAGTACTGAACAAGCCTGGAACTCCTGAAACTCAGCCCAGCTAGGCTTAAATAGGTGCACAGTCCAGCTGTGTTTTCCCAAAGACCACCCTTCCATCCACTCAGCAGACTCCTAGTTAAAACATCACTGAGGAAACTGGAGCATGCCCCACCTCAGATGGAGGTGAGTTCATGCCCATGTCTCCATCACTCTTGAAAGCACTTCGGCTACATGAAGTATGAATGCCAGCTGCATATTCATCTGTCTTGAGAGACAGGGCTTGTAGTAGTGCAGTGCACTCTGTTCATATTTGTATATCTGTGTTTGTGATACAGATTCTCCATCCCTTTTTCTCAAGTTCCACTATTATACGGGAAAATTCAGGAGTTATTGAGAGGGAAAACAGGGAAGAGAGAAAGGATTGTGAAAATAAAGAAAGCAGGAGCACGACCCCATACTTAGTGGCATATGTTCTCTTTGTACATCTGTAATTGCTCCACTTCTAAACAATTACTGGCTGTAGCATAGGCCCAGACCCAAGGAACTAGTAGAGGGGAGTCCCTTTTCCCAGTCGACTCATACAAGCACCTAAAAAATTCCCATCACACACATATTGCATAGCCCCTATTACCTCCTAATTTCTTTTCTGTTTTTACTGGTGCAGTTTCAAAAATAGTGAACATGTAGTGCCTGACTTCAGAACAGTCTACAGCTGGAGCATTCACTTCATAAGAAAATGATGACATAAATTTCTTGAGTCATATTCAACACAGATTCTCTGTAGGTACTAGAAGCAGGGGCTCTATGTATACAGAGGTATAGGGATGTATACAGATGTAAGGAGAGCAGCAGCCCTAAATCTGTCTGCATGTCCTCCTACTGTGTTCCCAAATTGCAGCTACTTGATGGAGAAGGGAAGTTAACTGGAGCAAAAAACTAGTTTCTTAGCTTGATCATAAGCTGCATGTTGGACTGCTCAGACCTGTTAAGGCAAGTAGTTCAAAGCATATCCAGATGTGAATTCTTAAATGCTCAGTGATCTTTGGAACACTTATGTATACCTAAGTTTGTGTCACTTTTTTTTTTTTAATTGCAAACATCTATGTTAGTTACCTAGTTATAACCTGACTGCAACAATTCAGAAGGCAGGTCTTGGGGATAGGACCAACAATTGCTTGGGTGCCTTAGCTCAGCATTTAGCAGTGGCCAGAAAAGCAAATGAGATTTTGGAAATAATGAGGAAGGAATAAAGAATGTCATGGCACTGTGTAACATGTGTAACATCTTGATTTCCATGTGCAGTTCTAGCTTCCCTGACTCAGCAGATCTTAAGCTGGAAAAGCATTCAGAGAAGGATGAGAAGGATGATCAAGATATAAAAAGGTCTCTACATAAGGAACACCCAAAAATGTAAATACACTCAAGTCTGGAAAAAAAGAAGTGACTGAGATGTGGTATGATGGGAGTCTATAAATTCATAATCTGTATGAAAAGAGCAGGTGGGAACTAATAATACATTGCCTACTGCAAAAGAAGACATGACAGGTTCAAAGGAAGCAATACATAGCGACTCTTTCAGCTTCATGTATTTAAGCTATATAAATCTTGGCCTCAGATGTTGAAGATAATGCTTGTCTTTGCTCAAAGACTGGTTAATTAATGGGATTGCTACCTGCATAGACAACACAGGCAGATCAGGAAGTCTGTGGGATATTTGAATGTCATATGCTTCTGCTCTTCCCTAAATATCTACTGTTAAGTACATAAAAGACAGAGCAGTGGCCTAAGCGGATCTTTGATCTGACCAGTATGTCTGTTTTTATGTAAAAGAACGAGCCTTGTTTATCATTGTGTCCAAGGGAGAAAGATATTCCTTACTTAAATAGTATAAATTATCCCTTGGTGGGTACACAGGGAACCTAGGCACCAGTATTTGATACCTAAAGTTTAAAGGTGTGGCTATATTTCAAAAATCTTGGGGCTCAGTTTGGCATGACAGTCTGAAGGTCTGAAGGAAATGATTTTATCCTGGATTTTAATCTGCGACATGAGGCTTTCTTTGTCTTCACACAATAAGCCCCTTTGATCCTACTGCCAGGATCCAAAGCCCCAGGTCTGTTTCCCTGACCCAAAACTGCAGGAACATCATCGTCAGAGCATCACCCCAAGCAAGGACTTACATGTTCCTTGCCTCTAGCCAATGTGTCAGCTGACATAGCCAGTGCAGAAGCATGATCACACAATCACAGAATGCTTAAGGTTGGAAGGGACCTCTAGAGATCATCTAGTCCAACCCCCCTGCTCCAGCAGGGACACCTAGAGCACATGGCACAGGGCGGCATCCAGGCAGGTTTTGAAGCTCTCCCGAGAAGAGAAGTGTGTGCAGGGGGGTTGGACTGGATGATCTCTAGTGGTCCCTTCGAACCTTAAGCATTCTATGATTCTATGATTCTGTGATTCTATGAAGGAGATTCCACAACCTCTCTGGGCAGCCTGTTCCAGGGCTCTGTCACCCTCACAGTAAAGAAGTTCTTCCTCACACAGAGGTGGAACTTCCTGTGTTTCGACTTAACACCCATTACCCCTCGTCCTGTCACTGGCCACCTCGGAGAAGAGCCTGGCCCCATCCTCCCTGCATTCACCCCTCAGGTACTTGAACATGTTGATCAAATCTCCTCTCAGCCTTCTTTTCTCCAGACTAACCAGGCCCAGCTCTCTTAGTCTCTCCTCATATGACAAATGCTCCAGTCCCTTAATCATCTTCATGGCTCTCCACTGGACTCTCTCTAGAAGCTCAATATCCTTCTTATACTGGGGAGCCCAGAACTGCACATAACACTCCAGATGCGGCCTCCCCAGAGCTGAGCAGAGGGGCAGGACCCCCTCCCTCGACCTGCTGGCAATGCTCCTCCTGATGCAGGCCAGGATCCCGTTGGCCTTCTTGGCCACAAGGGCACACTACTGCCTCATGATTAACTTGTTGTCAACCAGGACTCCCAAATCCCTCTCTGCGGAGCTGCTTTCCAGCAGGTCAACCCCTAATCTGTACTGGTGCCTGGGGTTATTTCTTCCCAAGTGCAGGACCCTGCACTTGTCCTTGTTGAACCTCATGAGGTTCCTCTCTGCCCAGCTCTCCAAACTGTCTAGGTCCCTCTGAATGGCAGCACAGCCCTCAGGAGTGTCGGCCACTCCACCCTGTTTGGTATCATCTGCAAACTTGCTGAGGGTGCACTCCGTGCCCTCATCCAAGTCATTGATGAACAAGTTGAAGAGCACCAGGCCCTGTGGGACACCACTAGCCGCAGGCCTCCAACCAGACTTGGCCCCATTTATCACCACCCTCTGGGCTATGCCATTCAGCCAGTCCTCAATCCACCTCCCTGTCCACTCGTTCAGTCCACACTACTGGAGCTTTCCTATAAGGATATTGTGGGAGAATGTGTTGAAAGCCTTGCTGAATTCATGGTCGACAACATCCACAACTCTCCCATCATCCATTCAGCCAGTCACCTCATCGTAGAAGGCTAAGTTCCCAATCTCCCTTCTTCAAAGCTAGGCAGCAACAAGGTAAAGCTTTCCAGAATTGTAGATTCAGATTTGTGTATCTAAATTTGAATTTTGGTGACTCAATCCTTTACTGGAACCATTCTTTAATAAACAACTTCAATTTAATTTTAATAAAAAATTAACATCCTGAGACAATGAATAAGAAGGATTTAAATGAAATGACTGAGATGGCATTATTATGGGAATAAAACTCAGCTTAATTGTGATTTGTGGTTTTAAATAAAAAGACCTTTAAATCCAGGTTAATCAGATATAAACATGTATTGCCATTCTTAAGGACTGCAAAATGTCAAGACATTATTTAAACATTACTAGTTCTTTGTTTTCTTAAGTAATATATTACCTTTAAAATTAGCTGCTTTTTTTTTAATCTACAACAATCAGATATTCATTATTTTCTTCAACATCAAGAAAGTGAGAGAAAAAAAAATCTTGTAAAGGCCAAACTCTCACACCAGAAGCTGGGGTTTCTTCAAAAAAATAAAAGATAGCCACAGATTTCCCCAGTTCTCCTCCAGTCTACAGGATACGGCAAGATTTGCTATGAGCACTGAAGAGGGTAAAATATTAATGGAAATCTCACAGTGCAGTTCTCTGTTGAAATGGAATGGCATTTTCTAGCTCTAATGTAGGTTCTCAGCTGGAAAGAGAAATATATCTATAAAAAAAAAAAAAATCCGGATAAATATACATCCTTCTGTGACCACAGATTATTGTCCACAGAATATACTGGATCTCTCAGCTTCTTCCCTGAGCTCCCTCAGCTCTGGTGTTGCTAACACAGGACTTTGCTCTGTCAGAAGAAAGGCTCCCACATATGTGAGTACACAGTCCTGAGGTGCACTGCCTAGTCTTGGAAGCCCACAAATAACACAGGAAGACATTGAGAAAGGTGAAAGCAGCTCTGAAGAATAAACTAGTTCCTGGAAACATTGATGATCAGCTGCAAACAGGCAACAGCATGAGACATGGAGCCTTTTTCTTTACGTTCTTTTTCCTTGGATGCATCAAACTAACCAGTAACCTACATTCATCACCCCTGACAGTCTGTGAACTGTATTTTTGGAAACACTCAATGCTTTATATCCATCTGATAGCAATATTGTATACGGTCAAGTTTACCTTGCAGAAAATTTTAACACATGACAGTGCAACTTCAGTTCTCATAATGCCTTTGTTTTTCTTGAAAATAAGAATAGTGAGGCAATTTAATGAATTAAGGGAATGAGGAAGATGAAATGTCTTTTGTGTGGCCTACTGGAGGCAGCCCATAATATAAACTGCTGTAACCATGACACACCAGGAGAGAGGGTGGCCCAATTTCTACATGTAGAAATGGTGTTTCTCTGCTGAAACTGCCATCTATGGCCAGTCCAGCAACTTATGTCACCAAGGTCACCAAGCAGCCACACAGTAGAAATGACTTTCAGCTGCCACTGACCTGCCTGGATACTAGCCAGAGACCTAGAAATTGAAAGACTTTCACAGCATGTTACTATTCCCCTTAGCTACCTCTTACTTAACATATTTCAAACTATGGAGCAAAAGAAGAGGGAAAAAAAACAACAAAGGCAAGCAGATGTTGCAGGGATGATAAAAAAAAAAAAAAAAAAAAGAGGCAAGAGCAATGGGAAATTGGGTTGGCAAGTAAATGATGTGGAAAGATACAGACCTAGAAATGAGTAGTTTCAGATTTATGTCCATCACTGGTTATCCATTGCACGCCCATCCAGTATGATTTTAATATCAAATTTGCATTTGATTTTATCCCGCAGCGATTTGATTCTCTAATCTGCGAAGTGAAAGATACTTTTTGTTGGTAATTAGCAGTGTCATGGTGAGTCACTCCTCAACTGGTGGTTCACTGCCTCTCTCTCTGCTATAAATGCTACTAAGAATAGCTGCTGTAGAAATATCTTTCAGCTAGGGAAATAGACCCCAAACCCTGTCCCCAGAAGTATAAAGTTGCTGTTTTGTCGTTAGCAGACTATTAGACTAGAAAGAATAGAAGTCTGTTAAGTGTCCAACAGTTCTGTTCCTTATCAGCTATTTTAGACTATTGTTTACCTGAAAAAAAATCCAGTGAATGCATTGGATTCAATACATTCAAGATTCCATAGTTAGAAGGATTCTTGTTTGTTTAAGACCCTATAACAAATTGGTAAGGCCAATATTTTGTCACCATTTTGCTTATCATGCTGTTATGAGAAAAAGTTTTGAATTGCATTATCATATACTAGAGCCTGCCATGTTTTTTGGAAAGCAGGGCATGAGTCAGAAGTGGGGGCAGAAGTTGTAGTTATGACAATAGAGTGAACACTTTACTTTTATGGTGCTGAATTTCAGTCAATTTTATTGCTGTAATGGTAAAATAACTCAAGTCACTCCAGACCAACAGAGCTTATAAATTTTGCCACAGATATCAGCACACAGTCCTGTTGTTTGTTTGTTTGTTGTTGGTTTTCTTTTGTTTGTTTTTGTTTTTAGTGTAATATCAATGTGTGCTGGACAGAAAGAGTGCTTTATGCAGCAACAAGTTACGTCCCATTAACTGACCTCATGGGCTCAGCCCGTCTGAAACGAGACAGCTTTGCATGGTTGTGTGCAGTACAGGAAATAACACTTAGCAGACATGCTGCTCTTTTTATCAACAGGGTTGTTTGGACACAGTGATATTTGGCAATGGATTAACCTCAAGAGATTTAGAAGCAATGGCTTTCTGGGTGGCATTCTTAGTAACTTGTTTTCCCCTGAAGCAAATTTGATGGTAGCTAACAGGCCTGGTTTCTTTATTTAGCTAACAGTAAACTTGAGGGGACTCCACTGTTTCTCTGGGCTTTCATGATTAAAAAATCTATGTTATACACTCACTGAGATCTCAGTTCTGCTGCATGCATTCTCAGCTTTGCCTTTGAAAATATTTCTTCAGAAGATACAGTGAAGAAATAAGTACCCTTCTCCAACCAAACAAGACGTGTAGGTTCTAAAAAATTAAATATTTGAGCCAAAGCAACTAGTGCCTCTTTTCTCGGTCTACTTTGCTGTCTTCATCTCTTCCTTGAACATATTGTGAAGTGTTGGTCAGGCTTAAGAGTCTGTGGATATGGAAGCAGCAGCGGCTGCTACCAGTTCCTCTGTTCACTTTCCTGTGACTTGATTTTGTCCCAGGCATGTTTCAGACATGGAAAGACACCTTTTAGGGCATTCTGAGAGCTGAGTTTAGCTTCTGACAGCATAATTTGTTCCCTATAATACTGGACTCCAATGCAGAATGACAAGCCTGAACTTTGCACCTTATGGTCTTTCAAGAAAAATTTACTGCTTTCTTTTTTTCCCTCAGCTCACATTCACTGGGCTTTATGTTCAGCCAGAATAGCCGATGTGAACCTTCATATCAGTCAGTCTGGTGTTTTGCATCTTCTTCCCTAAATGGCAGTACTTGCTACTATGACAAGTACAATGTCTTCTAAAAGACCAAACATGCTGCTAGCTTCTTAAATGCCGTTTCATGATACTGGACTGCATGGAAATTTGATAAGAAAAAATGGTGAGAAATGCAACCATGAAATTCCCTCCATGAAAACGAGGGGCTGTCAAATGACAAGAGAGGATGATGGCAGTGAGTGTGCTGTGATGTGGGGAAAAACTATGCCAGGACAAGCTGTACTTGTTTGAGGTACTGCTATCCCATACTCCAAGTGTACATGCTTCAGTTTATAGATAAGGAAGGAAGGGAAGGGAAGTCAAGGACCTTCATGCAACCACAGCATGCTACCTTTCAGAGAGAGAGGGGAAGACTTTGTACGTGGATTGTATATGGTAGGATTAATAGGACCCTTTGAGCTATCCCACTGTCATAATTTCATAAAAGTTTCATATCTAAAAAAAATGAAAATTAAAACTTGTCTCCATGCTATCCCTTGTATCAGCCTTGACGTTAGTCACAGCCAGCTCCAGGTTAGGTCAGGGGAGGCTGGGCATGGGAATCTCAGAGCAAATATGTAAATTGTGCCTTACTGCACAGGAATAAATGTGCCTCTGCTTTTATACAGTCAGATATTGCACGGATTCTCCTAAGCACTAGTTCCCAGTACAACAGACAGGGATGTGTACACTACTACCACCCTAAAGTAGGAGTGAGAGTGTGCGTACATGCATTTTCAGTTACAGGAAAGCTGGACCAGGCAGGTTATGGATGCGCTTCCTTTCCCATTCTGTCTATTCTGCCAGGAGGTTACCAGCTTTGTTTGCCTCCAGTTGTTAGGCGTAATTCTGCCCTGACAGATTTGTATTGGTATAAGAGTCCAGTGTCCTCTCTTAGTCAAAATCAACCAGACTAAACATATATCTAACACAGCTCATTTTGCCTGCAGCAAGTCAAGGAAATGCAATATCTATAGGCCACCAAGCCAAGCTTTATTTGGCGCAGAAAATATTAAAAAGACCATTTTACCTACATTCTTCAGTTCATTGTAAGGTAATCCTGAGCGCTGATGTCATATGTGGAGAGATTCACCTCGCTCTAGGGAGTTAGGGGAGGATAGCAAAGCACACACACACAAAAAAAATTAGATGCTTAAACCTTCCATGAGTCTGTGTCAGATGTGCAGGGGAGAAGACCAAGTGGAAGTCAGCCTCTACACATTCCTTTGCAAGCAGATACCTTTCAACTAGAAAAACGAAGTGCTATAGTAAGTTACAAGAATAATTACAGTGTGGCTCCAGTTAGTGTCCTTAAACAAGTAGAATAATAATATTGCTCTAACTAGCTGTAGAGGATGGTGGATGTCTACAGCTATCTAAAAAATACCCAGTAAAGATTTCTTCAGATTTTAAAATAAATTTTCCTTGAGCTTGTTTGCGTCCGTTTTTATGTTTTCTTGGTATAAATATTCTTGCAGAAGGATTTCCTGGCAAGAATGTACTTCGAAACAGTCAATATTGTAGAGTATTCATTGATAGTAAATTTGCAATCCCTGAAATGCATGATTTTCAGAGATATAATTACCCAACTGAGGCACAGAAATATCATGTAACTAACGCATCACATCTAGCACACCTTGATTTTCTCCGTTTTAATATTGGAAACCCACAACAAACTGCTCACAAACAAACTACAGTCCAAAAATTTATATTGAATATTATTCTGAAAATAAACTAAAATATAGAATAAGATTGGAAATAGCACAGTCTGTTCAAGGAAATACATGGACAGGAAAAAAAGGGGACTGAATGCCTGAGTAAACTATATAAATTATCTTTATTGGCAACTTATTCATCTCTGCCGGCAGCTTTACATTTCTGTAATATTCATATCTCAACATTGTAGATATTTCAAAATTATTTGTCCTAGTGTTTATCAGGCAGTCTTTTACTCAGAACAGTGATAGTAAAAATGACAGCAAATAGTAGTGGAAAATAAAAATTAGCCACTTATCACCATTTTGATGGAGCTTCTTTGTTCATCTTTTCCACTAGAAACTTTTGAGCTAGATTTGTCATTAGCCTACAGTTCTGATTTTCCATTTATTTGTAGCTTTCCTGAACAATGCACACTTCCTGGTATCAATGCCCCTGTTCTGCTGGTTTTCCCAAAATGATCTTTGGTTATCCTTCTAATATTTGCACTTGCAAGAGTTGTGGCATTTCCCTTGTGATGTCCTTGATTGTTGACTTAATGTATAATTATTATTTTTTTTTCTTATTCAGCACAGATACAATCCTATCAGCAACAATTCCTCCTCTATACTTTTGATCATATTAGTCTCTTGTATGCCACTTTCTCTTTCTCCTGTTTTCATCTCTCCCCCAACCTTTCTCTCCTCTTTCTCTGTAACCCTTACCCTAATATATGTGTTCTCTTCTTCCAATGTATCAAAACCAGACATCAAGCCTTCGAGAATCTATCTGAGCCTTATTATCTTATTTTTTGTTTCTTATATTGCAGTTATGGTAGCCTTGATATATGATGAAAAGTAAGTTCAAGTTAAGGCCGGCCATTGAGGAGAGTCCTACATCATGCCGTTTCTGCTGCAGAGGGTCGTTGAGACCCTGTTAAAATGTTGCCTCTGACATAATATGTAAACCAAACAAGCCACGGGAGAAGTAGGGTTTTGAAAAGCAGGCAGCATGCATCCAAGGAAAGTAATTGAAACTGAAAATTTCAATACATATGTGGATTTAAAAAAAAAATTAGCTATTTTCATGTACTCACATTCCATATCTTCAGACATCCATACACATTTTACTATATATTTTTCATGCTACTTCCCTGGCAATTAGGCTGGAATTTAAAATAATGACCAAATTGGTAGATGATCTTAGGCTATATATATACGTATGTGTATAAGATGGCTGAATGTCAAAACCATGCTTGTATCCAGCTATCCTGTGAATGCCATGATTAGCTGTGTACAATGCAGACAGCTGTAATGTGTCACCTTATTTGTTTGAAAAAGAAACCTATCTCATTGGAAACTTGTTTGAATGAGCTAATACAACTCGGGAAATGATACTACAAGCTCGATTGTATGATTTCATTTCTGGAAGTGAGTCTGGCTATTGACGCTATTTCTCATTTTGTACAGGAAAGAAGAACCCCCAACAGTTTGCCCTGGCCTAATTGGGCTAATTAGTGGACTTCCTTTTTTTTTAAAAAAAAAAATCTTAACAATTTTAGTCATACATTGTTCACCTTGTGGGATCTTACCTCTTCCTTTTCCCCATAGGATTATTTCTGTATGACTGTGAGGGGTAGAGAAGAACCTACAAAGACAACCCTGGTGCTATCTCACAGAAGCCACTTCTATACCCGTCTTGTGCAGCGAGTGCTATGGAGAGGTTGAAATGAGGAGGTTGCTTTGGTCGGTTCCTTCCTCTCCAGAACTGCTGGTTGTCCTATATGTTTTCAGCCATGAAATGAATTCTTTCAGAGCCTGGTCTTCTGCCATATTGCAGGTAGGAAGAAGAGCTCAACTACCCCCTTAATGTTTCTCAATTTAGCACTAGTTCTCTTACTGGAAGACTTATTTCCACAGCTAATGTTAACATTGACTCATTTCTGTCCTTCATGCTACTCAAAGGCTTCCATAGTCTACTGAGCATATCAAGCTTGATACTGTGCCACTGAAATCAATAGGAGTTTTGCCATCAAATAGGATAGAAACAGGAGGTAATCCATAATTAGTCAACTCTGGTTGCTGGATGCAACTTGCTCTGAATTATTATTCTCTGGTAATCTGTAGCAGACTGAAAACTCCTGCCCGATGTATTCCCGTAGACTGTCCCTCCCAGCATAATTAATGAAATGACACTACTGCTATTTTATGTCAGAATAAGAAGATGGAATGACATAAATAAGATAAAATATAAGCTAAATGAAAGCCCAAGACATCTCAAGACATGGATGGCTAATGTTGGATATCTACCTTGCTACCACAGTGTAAGTAGCACCAGGGCTATCTACAAGCCTGAATTTATCATGAGCAACAGCAGCTCAAATCTCCTATAGCAGCCCAGATACTGCAGCACTGTTTGATTACCTCCTGCCTGCATCGCATTTGATTAACAACCAATTGCTTCAGCTCTGTGCTCAGGAAAGACTGACTGAAAATTCATTTAAATCAAATGAATGGTCATTACTCTCAGAATCCTCTCTGGATGTAGCACAGTGTGACACAGGGACTATGTATTATTCGATTTTAATCAACACTGTAGATATCTGAGAGAGAAGGAGAGAATGAGGTTCACACTGCAGCCTTTAACGTGACCCTAGTGAGGTACTATTTTATATTGGGCTGTGTTTCAGCATAGGGACCTATTTGACAGGTTCTGTCATCATCCACCTCTAAGGTTATCATTCATGCTGCTAGGAAGACAGCTTTATTGGACTAAATATTGGCATGTGTCTATGTGGCCCACACAGGTAAAGACTCTCCTCGGGCCTCATCTATGTGTCTGAGTCACTGCATGTGGGTGTAACAGCTGCAGTAGTTATTATTAATCTCTTTGAAACATCTTTACAGTGATTAAGGGTCTACTGTAGGAAAGCAGTTGGTTTTATAGGCTATAGCCAAGGAAGACCCACTAAGCCGATTTTGTTGGATCCTTTGGCAAAACTGATCTTTCCTTGGCAACTGAAAAGTCCATCAACATAAATGTAAATTTCCAAAATGTTTTTAAATGTACTTTATTCACGTTATCTGGACCCTACACAAACCACAAAATCAAAGCACAAGTACTTAATGTTGCCAGTCACTTTTCTGATGTGCCAGTATATATAAATAAACCTGAGCGAGAAATGCAGGTTCATTCACCTTTAAAAGAAAGAAAGGAATAGCAAGCATTTTCTTGTCTGTGATGATCTCTGCATGAAGAAGGAACTTCAGCAGTTCTCCTTGGGAGTTGCATGCAGTGAAATGGGCGAGAAGGGTGTTGGCAGGTGCTGGATCTCCATAAAGTGGAACCAGATCAGCTCAACAAGTTGCTAGGGGATCTGCTCAGGTAAGGGAGCTGCTTCTTCAATGTGCTGCTAAGGGTGAAGCTTTTTTTGGAACGTAAGAGCTGAGCTCTCCCTGGGTGAGTCTTGAAGGTGTTATCATGCAGCCTATAGTAACACTGAACAAGTCTGGTAGCTCATTTTCATGATTGACTCAGGAGGGACTAATTGTCTAGAGGCTACTCTAGTGGGTTTCATCTGACCAAAATACTATATTTTCTTTGAGCTGTGATATCTTTCACTTCTGTTACTCTGGTATATATGCCTCCCTTTTTTCCCTTTCCACCACCATTTCTGTCAGTTAATCAAAGCTTGGGTTTACTATTCTATTGTGTGCCTCGTGACATGTTGTCCTCATACACTGGAAAGTGGCTGTCTCTAAAACAACTTTATGAGGTCAAGTAAAGCAGAGTAAAACAGCAGCAAACAGAAGTTTGTTCCACCTTAGTTGTCTCAAGAGGGCTAGATTGGGGAAAAACAAGAAACTATGAAGGATCCAAAAATAGGAATAAGAAAAGAAACCAGACAGTCTCAGAAAGAAAGAAAAAAAAATAACTTGAGGCAGGATGTCAAATAAATATTTGGAGCTCAGACTGCTATACTATCCTGACTGTACAGAACTTTGACCACCAACAGCATTTTTTAAATCACCATTTAAAAAATGTGATTTGTGTCATTAAGTAATTAATGCTGCAGTGAGTTGCCATTTCCTCATGTATCACTGCACTCACTACACATCACATGGTCATCATTTCATCTCCTATTCCATTAAAGGACTTAACAGAGGACACTTACTTCCTTTCTGACTTGATCTATTCTGCATACAATTTGTTTGTTTGGTCTTTCCAGAGATGGAGACATGCAAGAATATGTTCAGGAGGTCTCTGAAACAGATTTCTTCCATCTTTAAAGCCAACACACTCGTTCTTAATGCATCAGAGAAGAGCAACCATGCAAGAGACATAATCAGCCTCTTTGCTATCTTCTTTTTGTGCACCATTGAAAACACATTCTGTTTTTCTGCCTCAGCATATGTAGCTAAAAAAATGACAGTTTGACCAGATGTAATGTATTTAGCTGTGTAAGATTATGCTATCTTGAGCGACTTTCCAAGAGGGCAGTGTAATCAAAATATTGCCCTGTGTCTGTGCTCTCTGACCAGATAGAGGGAACATGCTTTCTTCACCATGTTGGTCATGCTGCCAGTTTTGCCATTTTAATTTAATCTGTGCTGTTGGTCTGCATGAAGATTCTGGGTAATCATGAGCTTGCCCCTCTCTAATACCCATGGAGGAATGTCAAGTGATCACCACAACTGCAGGAAACAACTTCTCTAATGTGGCTCTGATGCTGTAGCAGGAAGCAAGACAATGTTGGGAAAAGGTCCTTTCTTCTCCCTCCACAAGGACCTCCACAAGGGTGGGAGATGATAAAATCTTTTATTAAGGCTTTGAACTGATTGTATTTAGATGAAAGGCAATTTATACTTCAAAAAGTGTTTAAGGAAGAGGATGATGAAGACTTGGCTGAAAAGAAAAAAAATTTATGTGTATATGTATTAAGGAAATCATGACTTGGAAAAAAAAAGTCTGTGCTGAGCTGGCCAGTCCTAATGGTGGCAAAGGAGAAGTACTAATGCCCTCTTGACCTCCCCAGTAAATCCACACTTGAAAAGGAGGAGATTAAGATATCTCAAGTGCATGTGCTGAAAGCTGAGGAAAGTTAATGTCTTCTTTAGGCTGATGTGTGCAGGGGGGGTTGGACTAGATGACCTGAAGAGGCCCCTTCCAGCTTAAGCATTCTATGATTCTCTAATTCTATGTCAGGTGACTTTCCCAACCTCTACATTGATTATACATGTACCAGCAGACCAAAATAAAAGCACAGGAGTGTCAATATAATAAGGCAGGAGTGCTTGTAAGAAATTTTAAATGTCTTGGATTGGCATAGCTTCACTTTGCCATCTTTGTCCAGAGGCTGCCACAATTCGTGTCTGGACTGTCTCCATAGATTGTCATCATCCTCCTCTCCATTTTCATGAGTGCAGGTGTGCATTCACATGTGAGTATAGTCGTAGAGGAGGCTGTTGTGTCCAGTTGTGCTAGGCTCTCAGTCACCTCTTCTGCCTGAAAAGAAAGTAAGAGTTCATCCAGATTCCTTGCTGAGCTCTGCAGCATGAAATAAATAAATAAATGAGAAGTTTCACATAGCTGTAACCCACTGTTAAAGAGAAAATGTATTAAACTTAACCAGTATCTCAAAAAAAGTAAAAAGTTCAGTATGTTAAAAAAAAAAAAAAGAGATAATGATCAATGTGCTAGAATGACATGGACATTTTGGAAAATTACAGGGAAATATTTAATAATATCCAACAAAAGAGAAATCAAAAAGAAAAATTCAAAGGATCTAAACCCAGAATCTCTCAGAAAGAAAACGTTTTTGCATCTTGTTAGCAAATCTCTATGTGATGCTGATAAAACCCTGTCTGATACTAGCAAAAATATTTAGAGGAGATAACATTACCCAGAACAACAGGAATCTGCCTCTGTTTGGTTTTCCACTAATGTAGTTATAGCTCCTGTGAGTTGTTTTTACACCTGCCCTGTCTTCACAAGACACAACTGCAATGAAATTGCCTTCTCAGTCTTGAGAGACACAAAATTTAGCTTGCAGACATCAATGATCTGCCTGCAGAGAGACTACCAACAATGAGCCACATTGTACTGGGAAAAAAACACACACAAATCAAGGCTAATATTTTTGTTTAGCTTAATTTAAATTCTTTTGTAATTACATCCAGAGGGTTTTGGAAATAGAGTTTATTATTTTTTGCTACTTAAAATATATGAAGAGAATAGTCTCTTCTAATTATAAGGAATGATACTTTTGGTTGATTCCTTGAGGAATACCTCCCCTGCCATTTACTGAATCATTATGAACTTGGAGTTAGTGGCTCCTTCGTCATCAAATTGGAGGCAGATTCAGATCTAATTTCCCCTCAAAATATTTCCAAGGTGATATCAACAGTTCCAAAGCCTCATGAGCTCTCTTGCAGCACTCTGTCAGCCCCTTCTTCTCACCATTATGCATTCATAGGCTTGTGAGTTTGTTATGACTCAAATGGCCAGTACTTATGTGCAGGCAGCTCTGCCATCCATTTTCATCTCAAATAGCATCTTGTTCTGTGAACAGCCTTCCTGCAATGCAGAGACCATGTGCAGGACCTGGAGTGGCGCCTGCAGAAATTTGGTGTGATTTTGTCCTAGGTGCAGAGCCTGAGCCCTCATCTCCTATCAGTGCCAACAGGCACTCACAGAGGAATGCACGTTTTGCTTGAAGATTGGTTGCAGAGTCTGAACCAGTAAAGTAGGAGGCTGAGACTGCATCATGAATAACGTCTGTGCAGTAGGCCAATAACTTTACAAGACAAAACAAAAACTGGTCATATTTTATTCTGCTAAATTCTGAGGATGCATTAAAAACTGTTTTGTTCAGTTAGCCTCATTTCCTATTTTCTATTGCGAGTTGAAAATGTTTTCAATTTAAGAATAGTCTTTCACATAGAATAGTTATTTATCTCTCTGAACTTTTTCATCTGTAGGGTGTTTGCGTTTCTGAGCAAAATGCTGTAATATGCAGCATACCAAAAATAGCACATGTATCTTGGTAAGGCTGAAACTGAATCTGTTTCCCTGTGAGTGCCAGTGAGATTGAGGACTGGGAAAGGCTTAATTAGCTACACTGTTGATAGATAGCCTTTGTCAACTATAGGAAATGCACCCTAAAACTAGTGCTGTCATAAACTGTGTGTTTAACAAAAATGAAGATGTAATTGCATCTCCCTGTGACAACCATCCATCTTTAATATTAGTCATCTTCAAAAAGTCACACAGGAGTGGCTTATCTGAAAATCCTGAGAGCCTCTCTGCTGTCTTCCCACTTGATAAGGCTTGGCCTGCTCTGCTGTACAAGCACATCACAGAGCAGTGTGTGGAAACCGGGAAATTGGTGATTATTATTTTCTTTTTTTTTTTTTTTGTACTTACATCCTTGCCTAGTAATATCCTTCACTTTACCCAAATAGGTATACATCTCACCACTACAAAAAATCAGATTAAAGCAGGGCCTAATATGTCTACACTTACTTTAAGTAAAAGAATGAACTTTAAGTAAGCTAGTGCTTTTGTGGGTGGTTTTAACGAGGAATGGGTGTAGCCCAAAAGGCTTTGAGAAGCGACACCCACAGATGCTAGTAAGCTGCACGGAGAGTCTCAGGACTGTCTGTGACCATCTCTAAAAGTAAGACAGTGACTGCTCCCACAGGACCAGCTTGTGCATAGTCCAAAGCTTCAGCTCTGCTGCCTTTCTGGCACGCCAGTGAGTCCCAGGGGAGGAGCAGAGCGCCTCACTTGTGCAGCAAAACATGCTGGAGCTGATATTTTGACCACTGAAAGGACGCACCCCAAATTAAGAGCCTCTTCATGCCCTTTCACTTTGTATTTTCCCAGTATTTGGTAGGTATGGAAAGACATGGGGGATCCAGCAGGAGATAAACACACTGTGCCTACCTTTCTCTTTTCCAGCTATGAAACTTAAAACTCTGTAGGATTTCCAAATATTGATTTTTTTTCTTTCTTTTTTGACCATCTGAATTTCTGGTATTGTTCCTGCACCATCACTATAATCGCAGGTAATGGAATCTGTTGTTGTCCCTTGCTGTGTTTCATTTACAGCTGCATGGCATACATAGCAATTAGCTACTCATATACTTTTATCTGGTCACTAGTTTTTAACATACTTTATTGTACTTCACATTCTCCACATACCCTAGAAAGTGTGTCAAAGCCCTAAGCTCCTTACGCAAAAAATAACTTTGAGCTGTGAAGCCTGACACTGGCATTAAAATGCTTGATGGAATTTCTGTTCACTTGCATCTGCATATGTGCATGCTTGTGGGAGGAGGAGAAAGGAAAAACACTCTTTCAAATCCACCTGAGCAATTCAGGAGAGCATACTTGATTGTGCATTTGGCAAATATACTAAAATGAATTGAGGAAATAAATTTGGATTTGTATCTGCAAGTTTCAAGCAGCTATCTTTTTTGGAAAGTGAGTTTTCATAATAAGCATGAATATTTTTCCTCAATAGATTTAAACCAGCATACCCAGCATTGCGTTAATTTTTATGATATATTTCTGTTCCTTGTAAACATCTATTTATTGCCATGCTTATACCAAGAATTTGACTAAGGGAAACTGACTGATTAAAAATTGCAAAAATTAGGAAAATATAAAGCTAGAATCTTAGCACTGAAGAGTGTTGTCAACAGGATTACTTTGCTGAATAAGGTTTTGAACAAAAAAATAATGTTCTAAGAGGCATCCCTGGTTATTTAGATGAACCTCTGATCCTACCAAAACCAGCAGAAAGTCTGAGTTTTTAAGGAATTAAATCAACAAAAGATTTGACCAGAGTTGGCCCAATTAGAACAAGAGACACTGGAAGAAATACATACCAATAATTACTTACAGCAAGCTTGGAAAACCTTTATTGAAAAATTAAAACCTCCTACTTAGAAAACAAACTGAATATTACATATATTACATATATTGTACATACATATACATATATTGTACATATATTGTATATATATACATATACATATATACATGTATATAAAATATATTACATATATATTACATATGTATTACATATATTACATATATTGAATATGTACAATTTTACAAAAACCCTCTCTCTTTTCTGCATAGTAAAAATAAATGTAATTAGAAGAGAGGACGTTTCAATAAAAAGGAATCAAATCCACATTTTTCATCAAGCTATTGTCTCCCTTTAAATTCACATAATTGCACTTTCTGCTAGTGCCTGGCTGGAACTTCTCTCACAGAATTTCAGCATCTCCAAATGCTGAGACTCCAGCCCTGTTCTTGCCAGCCTACGAAGAACAGTCTCCTTCATGACCTACACACACTACTAAGTCAGAAAGAAGATGAAGCCACACCAATGGCATCATGAGCTTGTCACGCGTGCAGTGTTCAACAACAACACTATGCCAAAAGCCTCCCTGGCTGTCTTTGGGACAGTGGCTCTTCACTCGTGGTTCATAGCAATTTGATACGTATTCCCGTGAGTTTGCCATCACAGCGCTTAGGTGCCACCCGGGCATTACCAGGTGCACGTTTCACAGAATCTCTGCAGAGGGGAGCCCTTGGGCCACCTTTGTTTTATAGAGAGGAAATTAATGCACAGCACAGATTTGGGGTACAATTTAGCTGGCTGTAGGTAGCCAGCCGTAATGTAGATGCCCCCTACAAACATGGTCGCCCTCGGGCCTCACTGGCTACAAAAAGAAACAGTTCCTGCTGGGTGCATTTATTGTGTCCTAAGGTAGGAATAAAGTAGGCCAGGCACACTGTGCTCTTAAAGTCTTCATTTCTCTTTGTTTCTCGCTGCTAAATGGAGATGGAAGTGACCAGCTTGGATGTATATTGTAGTCATCTAAGGATAGAGAGCATGAATTCCACCCAACGGCTAAGGTTTTATAGAGTTTGAACTTAAACTGCAACTTGCATTCATGCCTTCTGTGCTCCAGACTCCAGCTGCAACCTAAAGGCCAGTCTTGCAGCACTTCTTGGCATGGGTATGCCTCTGTGTGTGCAGTGTGGTACATTAGGAAAAAGAGGCACAATGATGGGATGAGCAGAACAGGTGTGAAGCCTGTGCCTGTACCTTTGAGTGGCACAACAGCACTGCCCTTAACGGACACGACCAGGCACAATGTGCCCCAGCTACTCAGTCTGTATTCAAAACTTGGTAGAAGCTGGTACAGGTCTTGGCAAGATGATCCACATACCCAAGGTCCTCTCTCACCTCCAAATCAACCTTCCTGGACTCCACTGAAGCACTTAATAGAAAATAACAGCACTACGCCTGTGGTCAATGGGCAGCATCAGACTCCAGTGGCGCCCAGCTACCTTCGGCAGCACAGATGCTTTTAAGCATGGAGAGAAGAGGCTGGATTTTAGAAGCTGGTTGTTCGTTATTTTGTGTCTGTAAGAAAGGCCATTTGACGTACTCAAGGAAGGCTGCCCAAAGCGGCTTCTTGCGTATGTCAGAATCACAAGCTACAGGCACAGAAATGCAAACCCACAGCTTTTTTTCACTTACCACGGACCCTCTTCTTTCATATATTTTTTTCTTCTCCAATCACATTAACTTGTTTCTATCTTCTCTGTTGTCAGCAGTACTTACAGTTGCAGAAAACAGCAGGAAAATCCTGAATGGCCTCATCTTTCCCTCTCAGAGCATCTGAGAAGCATGAGTCATCCCACACCTCTGCATAACCCTGTTAAACCTACCTGGACTAGAACACAGTACAGAGTTCTCTTCTTTTTCTCCTGATATATATTCCCTGGCAAGTCAATGGACTAAGAAGCAGAATATGATCATTATTTCATGGCTATATCTAGCAGGAGAGGCGAGCTTCACCTCACCTGTGGTCCAAGTAATTCTGGTTGCTCCTGCTGGAGCAGAGTAGGGTAGAGGAGATGTTGTGGGCCATTTCTGAACCTCAGGAGACATGAGGCAGTCTAACCCCCTGCCTCGTTTCCTTTTTATTCTCTACCCTGTTCTTTCTTTACGTATGCTTTGTTTCTGCACCCCCTTCTCAGCAAAATAGCACAGGGAGGCAGAGCAGCCTGGCACTGGCCTCTCAGTGCATTTAAATACTAGCAATTCACTGAGCTGGAAAATTGTAAATCTGCAATTTTATTAAAAAAGGTGGTCACTCTGTTCTTTGGAGCCATATTCAGAGACAGCGGGATAATTAATGGACCCTTATGCGACACAGAGGCAAAGATTAGCAAATTTTAATAAAACTTAGTAAGACAAGATTTTTAATTTTTAAGAAAGACACTTTTCATGTCTAGCTTTGCTTATTGCTAGAGGAATCCTCTCTAAGCCATCTTGTGCAGCTAAAAAAACATGTGAGAAAACACTTTTTTGTCCTCTGAAATGGGGAGTGCAGTGGCAGGGCAGAAACTGGTGCTGAGGACTTAGTAATGTCTACTAATAGTTTGTATGAAGTGTCTACCCTGTGCAGTGTCTAGACACCTTACTAGCATTTCATGTAATAGCATTTCAAGCAAAATAGAGACAGACTTTCCTGTCAGCATAGCTCATTTTAGTTATAAAGTGTATCCTTGTTGATGCACTGCTAGGAAAGTTAAGTGAGACACACAACCAAAGTAAAAAAGCTTTCAAATGGGCAGAATGAACAGGGAGGCAAAAGGCAACCAGAGTGGAATGTAAAGGTGAGAGGTTTCAAAGGTAGCGCAGGAGTCTTTCACATGGAGAGGAAGTATAGATAAAATGAGACCTTGTCATCATCCCTTTGAAGAAATGTGGGTGGACTGACATAGCTGTTCTGAGTTATGAATAGTGTTGTAAATTATGTGTGCAAAGAACTACTAGACAGATGATATAATTCCCGTCTGAAGGAAAAGACGGTAGCAGAGTTGTACAGCGTGGCCCCAAAAACACAGGAAATTTGGTGAGAGAAGGAGTATCAGCTTCTTTATGCAAGCAAATCAAATAGAATTAAGGGTATGGTATGAACTTAGAGCTGAGTAGTTCCTCTTAAATAACTAAATGGGTATTATTTTGGAAATAAGAACTCTTTTTCTAAATTAGTGAAGCTACTCTGGCAAGGACGTGTTTTCCAAAATAAGTATTTTAAGCAGCTGTGAGAAATGAAGAAGTCAGCAGAGGTGGTGGGAAATAGAGCAGCTGTAGAACAGGCTCTTAGCCACTTGCCATCACTTGCTTTTGTTAGATTATGAAGATTTCCTAGGACCAAAATGAAGTAGTTGTTAAGACTGGGACCCAAACCTCAGCATTCCTGGGAGGAGCTCTGTAGACTAAAGAGAAATGAAATGCTTGGTTAGAAAATAACACATTTCTTTCACCATTCTTACTCCATATTGTGCCAGCTTTGTCATTCAGTCTTTGGAGTATGTCAGTCATTCAGAAGCTGAGTCGCCTGTGCAGGTGCCTCATTTACAAGGCAAGCCCTATGCATAATCACAAGGGCATGAGCTAATGATATTTGTCGAGAGTAACTATTAATGTAACTCTATGATATTTAAAAATAAAGTAGAAGAGCATATCAATTTGTTTCTCCACTTATGTTAAGCAGCATCATTTATGAATATAGCCTGTGTACAGAATGAGCAGCATCTGTTGTGAGTTTGGAAAATGAATTAGTATTGCCCGTTAGCATCTTAACAGAAATATTCTGGGAATTTTTATTTTAATTTTTTATTTTGTAAAGGGTACTCTCTCCAGTTAGCCTCATAGATTCTTCAGATTCTTGTTTTCTGTAGTCTCAGCAGTTACACACAGTTATAGCACACCAGGCCTCATGCACCACAGGCTGTTTCATACTTGTTTCCATAGCTGGGTACAGCACTCAGTGAGAGGAGCCACTCAGGCATATGGCCTGTAATAAGCTGAGCTCCAATGAGTTGGAACCTCCTGCTTCAACAGCTATTTGGCCATTTGTTTTCTTGCTGCAACGCTTTGATTATTTCCCTCTCTGACGGAATGATGAAAGCCACCACAGGGTTTATGTGCCACCCCCACCAAATGTTTCCCATATTTCAGTAATCAGGCAGAAAGTGGGGGAGATGGGCATCAGTAAGATGCTCATGGGGACTGCAGGTCCCAGAGACTGAAAGGCAAATATTCTGCTGAAAGAGGTACAAAAGCATGTGCAATTAAAACTACCCAAGCCAGCTAGAGAGGTGGGACTTGGGATGAAAAGCTTTGAGCTGCTGCTATCCATGCAGGAACCAGCAGCCTCAGTTCTCTTTCTGACACCAGGACTGGTGATTATTATTTTTACGGTATATCTGCTCAGTAATTATAACAGCATTTCATTTAGCAGCACATAAGCTTACAGGCATTTGTATGCTTCAATGCATCTCAGTGAAAAATATCACTTAAACAGGCAATATGCCTGATAGAATGCCCGAATTGGAAATAAGTCTGAAAACCTTCAAACAAATGAGAAAACATAGGGCTTTACACAACATAAACAGCTAGGGAAGAAACAACCAAAGAAGAGGAAGCCTCAGTTCTAGTCTGAAGAATAGCAAGTCACACCATCCCTGAGGCAAATTCACGGGGCTCTTTCAGCCAGCTAGGCTTTGCTCCCCTCCTCTTCAGCGTATGTCTTAAAACACATGAGCTGCTCAAATATTAATTGCTACTGAAGATGCAGGACAGCAGATAGATTTCCTTCTGAGCCCTGGAAGAGCACAGGAAGAGCTCCATGTTTGTTCTAACTGGAAACAACTGGAAAGTTTTTACATCAAGCTGTTTTGCAACAGAGACTGGAAATTTCATTTACTATGGAATTTTTATGAAAGTTCTGCCTTCTGCAGAACATTTCAATTTTTCATTGAAAAACTGAGCAGACAAACCAAGAAACTAGCTGAACATGCTTCAGTCCTGACATGTCATGACAGTGGTCTGGGCATCTGAAGTTCCTCCCATTCTTGTTCTTTCAGGCAGCATTTCCTAACCACTCACAGTGAGGCAGCAGGACAGATGTGCAATCTCCCTCCATCCAGAGAGCACAATTATGGAAGATGTAATGTAGTCAAGAAGCCACCACTATGTGTTTGTAAGGATTGGCAATGCCCTACCACCTAATGCAGTTGTTGATGTATATAGGAAAATCTTTACGAAAAATAGTCTTGGATCCTTTCAGCCTGTGAATCTGCAGCAGATATTTTGTTTAGGAAATTAAGTGGTAATGGATGGCCCGCAAAAATGAGCAGGACAGTCACTGAAGTATGAAAAAGCAATTGAGCCAAAAAAGAGACTACTTTGTCTTGCATAGGGACAGCCATAGAAAAGTGTTAAACACTTTTCATAAAGAAATCAGCCTGGCACCCAATCTGAGAGCCTATGTGCTAGAGAAGTGATTAAGTGAATTACACCTATATTATGGCATCTAGAACCACAGGAAAATACAGAGAAATATCAGAAACACAATCTCTGATGTCCTCAAGTCAAAAGTGCACTTTGACAGGAAAAGCCACTTAAATTCAGTTGGTGACCATACTTGCCAGAGAGTTTGATTTCTCTGCCCAGAGCCTCCGCTGGCGTAACTCAGTAGGGCTGACTTCAGTAAAATCCATGCTAATTTGCCTGGTGAGCCTCTTGCCCTTAGAGAATTGGCGTACCATCTAAGATGAAAAATATATGCTTGGGCTTTGCTTAACTCCCTTTAAGGAGGAAAATACCATGAGCTGGAGGCTTCAACATTGACAGTGTTTACTCCCAGCTATTAAAAAACAAAGGTAAAAAGTATCCTTCACTCCTCAGATCAAAAAAAAATCTTTTCTTCTTTTTTATTTTTTTTTTAAGAGAATCTTCCAAAGCAAGGTGAAGAGTAAGGATGTTGATGTACGGAAGCTCTTAAACATATCTACAAAGAGGATCAGAAATAAACATATGAGAGGAACTTGACACATTTCTTGAAGGGAGAAGGTATGAATGACTGGATGTGTTTGAAACTTCTTGAGATGACTTTCAGAACCAAAAGATCAAGGGATTCTTGATCAAGGGAGTCCAGGAGAAGCAGCGAGTGAAGGGATGAAGGATAATATGCCCAAAGTGAAAAATCTTTCTTGCTATGTTTCAGACCCTTTTCTTTCTGGTTAAAGGGGGTGGGTGCAAGGGCAGACAAAAGGAAAGAAAAGGGCATGGTTATGTGAGCAGCTTTCTTTTAAAGTTGAGCAATATTTTCTGAAACTAAGAGAAAGGTTTGATCTGGACTCTGAGGAACAAATGCCGATCAATTCTCATTTGAGTGGTCCTCATTTACGCATCCTTCCATACAACAGAAAATAATTGGTGAGTTGATCAGATAAGGAAATGCCAAACAGGGTACAGCTTATAACAGAAATCTGATCTATGGGAAGAATTAGCCTCTTCATTCTCTGAGTCACACAGCAAAGAGGAGAAAGATAAAAGAAATTATCGGACACTGATGAGAAATTTACTGAATTGTTTTGACTGTGCTAAGTGATTCACAGGGCAGCATGCTTATCAGTACCAAGTTCCCCAAAACCAGCATATGCTCCTTTGAACTTAATATCATCTGTCAGACGTGTGGAGGTGGTTTGGCCACTGATAGGAGTTTAGGAATCATAAAGGGGTTACACAATTAACAATCCACCATTACTGCGTCTTTACCAGTTTCCTGGGTGACTGATGTCAACTGGATTTGGATGGCAAAAGCAGCCATCAGCCTCTAGCAGATTAGACATGGTTCAGCCAGCTTGTGTGCCACTGCAACCAAAATCATGTAATGCTTAGTGCCAAGTTAGTGTGCCTGACACGAGATTCTGTCAAGACAGGAATGGTATTGCATTGGGAACACTGGGAGTATTTCATGGACATGACAGAGACTACACCTCACCTTAGTTTTAAAGACGATATTATTGCAATAGTCACGCTCTTGAATTTTGGAATTGAAATTTGCTGACTTGAGTGTTTCCCTCCTCCTTGGCCAGCCATGGTATATTTTTTAGGGTATAATGTCTCATCCAGACTTTTGCTGCTAATGCAGCTTTTATTCAGTATGCTTTAAAGAACACACACTATAGTAGCTGAAAATATGTTTTTCATATGCAGATTTTGAAGCCAAACTTTGCTAAAATATTTGAAGGACAAATCTGGAATTTGCCCCAAGTAAATGTTTTCTGATTAAATGTAAATGATATTTTGTGAGTGTATCATTCTTGCTTTTGCACGTACTTCACTGGAGCATCACACATTTGAACGACACCTAATTATTTCCTTTTCAGCAGAGAGCCATGGAGCAGTCTGATCCTTCATCCCTGATGCTCAGCTGATAACTGAGGACTGCATCCAAACTAATAAAAGCTTCTCTTAAGACAGCAGATAACTAAGGCTAGATAACAAAATTCAATCATAATGCTTCCTGCCCAAGTCACCAGTCTCATCAGGCCTCCTTGCCATTCAAACAAGGCTGCTTTTGTCCCAGCTACCATGGCTATGCAGAAACTAGCTGAAACAGTATGTGGGTAACTTCCATGGTTGGAAGGCGGAGCCGCTTCTCCCTGTGGTACTGGGGTCTTTTGCAATGCTGAGCCCACAAGTTAGTGCCATCTACCTGACAACCACCTGTGGCTCAGTGCTAGTGGAAAGGCTCCCAAGCTGAGTGGCTGCAGCCGTGCAGGAGCCAGCAGCCACGGCTGCGCTCCTCTTTCATCTGCGGAACTTAAAATGAACGTTGCTATTGAGCCTGGCAACAACTGTCATTTCTCAAAGATGCGGATTGCCAAAGGTGCCAAGTGCATTAAAGGTCATTGTATTGTGCATTTTTGTGTATGTGCATGTGTGTGTGTGTACCTTCTGTGATTTGTAGGATCCTTATAGAAGCATTAAAGTAAAATACCTCTCTCTATCAATCAGCTTTGTCTTTACTGATTGACAGCTGCTGATGTCATTTTCATTTTGTTTGTGAATCTCAGATGCTAGCTGCTGAGTCACCAAAGTTGGCAATGATAATAAATCCTTTTATATATAAATCCTAAAACCCTTATCTACCCAGAAAGCTGTGGACTGCTGGTATGATAATCTGAATGGACTTTATTATTATTATCATTATCATTTAATCAGCTGTAGCAGATCAGAAGACCAAAGGTCATGTTTCCTGCACAGGTTACCCTGCCATTCATAAGCTTTGGCTGACACCAGACCTCATTGTCCAAAAGACAGAAAAATGAATATTAAGAAGCAGTAGCAGAGACTACTGTCAGCTATGGGAACATGAGCACAAGAAGCACAGTGTTTTCTGTATTAGGCCCCTAAAACGGAAGCTAGAAAAAGTAACCAAAGCAGCTGAACACAATAGTGAACCATTCAGATACATCCTTTTCTTTCTACAACATTTATTCTTCAATCAGCAATCTTCAGTCTTTCAGCTGGCTCAGCTAAGCCATGAGGTACTCAAATTATTGTCTACTTTTGCAAGCTTTAGCAAAGTTTTTTTTTTTTATTACTGCTAAGACTAACACATTTCAAATTCAATGGAAGATGACTGCAATACAGGAGATGCCTGTGTATAAGCAAGGTTCTGGAGTCATTGCTACTTGCCTCTCTAAGCCCTGATCCAAAAACGGTGTGACAATACCTTTTTTAGAAAACTGGCAGACTGCAGACTCCACTGACACACGCTACCATCCTTGCAACCACAGAGTCAGATAAACATCAATTAGTGAACTCTGAGCTAAAGAAAGAAGAAAGTGAACGTTGCCACTACTTCATGTCTGAGATTACATAGTTGTTGAGCTTGAGAAGAGTTTCAGTCAACTCTTTCTTCCCTGTAACTAAAAGATTTTCCAGGACCTCTACAAATATAGCCATCTGACCCCTTGAAAAGACACAGAGCCGCTGCTTTGCCACTGTTCTTGAGAATAATGTAGCTGGTCTATGGGTTGGAGGTATCTAGCAGTCCTGTTTCAGACAGTGAATAGACTGTCCTAAGTTCTTCACCACCATTGTCCAAAATATTTTCATCACTTACAATGGCTTAAAACAGTCACTGCAAAGTTTCTTGGGGAAAAGTAGTGTTTGTATATGCGGTGGGGAAACACAGGAAGGATTTTGGGATGCTTCTAAAAAGGGCTAGATGAGATTCCCAGAACGCTCCTTCATTCCAGAAAGGTCTAGATGAGATCCCCGGAATTAGACCCTCACTGCAGACAAAAGCGTCCTCATACATGTACTGTCTTTGTTTCTCATGGCCAGATTTATTCTGCTATAAAGGATTCACTCAAGCAGACAGCAGGGTAATGCACAGACACTTCCCTGAGGGCACAAAGAGCAAGGAAGTATCACTTCCAAAACTGTGATTGGCAAATCAAAGCAGTTGAAGGTTGCAGTGCTAATGTAGATTCTTCTACATGCACAGCTAGCAGTATAATATGTTTGGAAGGTTTCCACTGCACACTATTTTGAGCTTTCTTCTTTTACTCTCTTCAAAGTTGCATCACATATGACACGGTGCTGCTACTTCCAAAGTCCTGTCTCTTGAGAAAACACGGAAAATCATTCCATTGTTCCTCATTTTATTTGCCTGCACACTAATTACTCTGGCAGTAATTGAAGAGACTTTGAATATTTATTAAAACTACATCAAAGGTGCAAAACTATTTTCCCTGCTTATATGATGTGCAAGAAAATAAAAAATGAAACAACAACAACAACAAAAGCAGATGAGTCCATTCAAGTTCAAGCCACTTAGTCCCACAGCCTTCATCTGAATGTTTTTGTAAGAGGTTTTGGGCCGGGTTTTGCTGTTGATCTCGCCATGGCTAATTTAGCTCTCTGCATGTGTTTGGAGCATTTTGCTAAGGATGCTCGTTGTTTGTAATGACATTGATGGTGAAGGAACATCAGGCCCTCTCTAATGTCCCTTTATTGACTGAGGGGAATATTCCCAGATTCACAGTCTCCTTGTCAGACCAAAAGGCACATTATAACTCATTTATTTCAGAGACAAATGCCAGCAGGATTGAAATCTGCAAGTTTGCCTGTTCAATGTGAGAGCAAAGAGAGGCTGATCCGCTGCCAACCATGAATGTTGAAGTGACAAGAACATTAGTCCGCTAAGCCACAGCACTAGATTGGATTGCAGACTTAGTAAGGCAGATTCTATTCACTGTGAAGTGATATCTTCAAATAGATATTCAAAATATATGGCTGAAATCATTTCACCCACTCACCGGCTAAAAAAGATATCATTGTCTCAGTGCTCGTGCAGCACGATACATAACATACTTACCCTTTTCTTAGGTTTGACATTAATGCAACAATAAGCACAGGACTGACAGTTGGATAATTTATTTATTTAGGACAATTTCAAGTATTGAACAGAAAAACATTAGCATCAGTTGGCCTCAAGGCTTTCTAACCATTTACCCTTCCTAAAAATATATGTACTTTCTTTAAAAAAAAAAAGAATAGAGACTGCGGTTTTATTGTTACGGTGAGCTGTGATTTTCTTTTGTTATGGATTGTCGAAGAAAATTTAAATAGAAACACTTCTGAACTCAAAAGGAAGCTAAAGCTAAAATGATAGCAATTGAAAGTTTTTCTAGTTTCAGATGCTTCAGCAGACTCAGTTCGGTTTGATAGGGCTTGATAGCTTGCTCACTGAATTCCAAGGCAAAGAATCTCTTAACTTTCCTGGCACAGAATCAGAGGTTTAAGAGAAACACTTGCTACCGTCTGCCTCCACCCTCCACATTGCCTGGTATGTCACCACAAGGTATTTTACTTCTAACTGTCCCACCTATTCCAATCATACATAATTAGCAGAGCATTTTTGGCTGCTCCAGCATGTCACCGGTATTAGTGTCCTTCACTTACGAGCATCGGCTTGGTTTTTAGTAAGTGGGATTCATTTTATGTTACTGCAGCTGCAGAAAAAGCAAGGATGTGTCATACATGCTATTTATCTATGCTCCCTTGCGAGGGCAGATCTTCCCATTTAAAGCTGTCTTCCAAATGGCTGAAATTCATTACCCTCCAGAGTTGCCTTTTGTGCTGCGATCTCACTATGCTAGAGTCTGAGTGATTAGTGTAGATCAGACATACAACTTTTTGACAGCTGCAGATAGAGATGAATCCTACTCTAGGTAACATCCATTGTAGGCTTTATTAGTCAGGGGCTAATTCCAAGTAATTCCAGCACACAGTTCCTGTTCCTTTTTTTTTTTTTTTTTTTTTTGTCCTAGACCCCAATCACAACCACATCTATCACAAGAGAGTGAGCACCTGGAACTGCATGAGAACATCTTCATTCCATGAAAACTGAAAAATTGCTTGTATTTCATTGTTTCCTTTATCTTATTCTGCATTAACAACACGCAGGCTGTCAGGGTTAATTTTGCACATGGCACATATTTCCTACGTTTCTATATTGCATTTTCATAACTAGTCTTTATTGCCTACATTAAAGGAAAATTAACATTAATGCTTCTAAACAAGCAAATTTAGAAAAGAAAGCTACCACCCAAGCATTTCTCTTGCTCCTGTCAACTGCTACTTGCAATGACACCTGCCTGTGTTGCAGTTCTGAGTGTCTCACAGGCCTCTATGCCTTAGCATCCAGACTGGGCCCCTTGTGCTGTGGCTTCGTCTGCCCAAATCTTTTCTTCTAAAGAAAAACAGAGCAATGGGACGATGGCAAATGCTTGGGTCCTGCCATGACATTCAAGTAGGCAGGGATCAGAGTATAACCAAAAAATGAGGTATTTTGGTGAAAAAATTATCTATCCATCCTATTGTGTAGACATCAATGTCAGGGAGCATGAATAGTCTGTTACCACGTCACTCTTGTAGCTCTTTATGACACAAAACTGCTGAGTTTCTCACACTAATTATGTGGTGTAAATCTGGAATGACTCTGGTAACCACAGTTCTGGAGGTCAAAGAGTGCTGCTGAGTTCAAACATAATTGCAGTTGTTTGGCAACTTGGGGTTAAGGCCTATGCCGACAGAACAGATGGATTTGCACACAATAGTGGGCTTGGGCTTTTCGCACCCAGCAAATCCAAAAGATAAAACCACTCGCTCCCCATCCTCCCACACTGTTTTTTTTTTTTTTTTTGGTTATTCTAATCATATATTTCATGTAGTATATTTCATGTATAAATTCAGTGCTCACTTTATACACAATATACTTCATTGCTGAACTTGGCCCTATGTGTGTGCATCTTTATGTTTGTAACTGTGTGTGTACTTATAGATATATTTATATGCATATTTATATACACACATACAGAAATTCTCTCACGAATATTCACTCTCACAAGTACTCACAGATATATATATCTGTGACCTACAACAAAGGGTTGTATAAAAGAGATAGAGGATAAATGTTTTTTCTTTTTTTTTTCTCTTGAAGAGGTTACATGCCCTGTGAATGGAACTAAAATAAAGCATAATTTGCAGCACAGAAAGGAAATGGTTTTGATCTTTATGAATCACTACTGTCAAATTTATAGAATAAGAATATAGTATACTGAATGTATATACACAGGAGCCTCCTTCATGTTTAAAACATTCGAGAGAGCTTAACAAGTGATAACCTAAGATAAAGCTGCTGTTGGGTCAAAGAATGAATTAAACAAGTATTGCCTTTAGTCTTGACATGAAAGCATTTACAGAGCCAATGCTCTAAATCTCTGCTGGCAGAATATTCAGAGGTGGCAAAGGAAAGAGCACTTAAGATGCACAGGCTCTTTCAGCTATGGATTTATAATGATATTCCTGTAGAGCATTTGTAGAACACAAAACATGACCTGGGCAGTAAGGAAGTAATACCTCAGCTGAATATGTAGGGCCTAGAAATTAGAGTGCTTGGGTACCTTCAAGAGCTAACAAAAGCCTGAGAATAGATCACCCTCTGCGGGGGCAGTAGCAATAGTAGCTGACTTCTGACCTTTCCCTCCCGCTTGCTGCTTTCTTAAATTCATACAGCCTTTCTTTTTCT
Organism: Tinamus guttatus; assembly: GCF_059628265.1. Classification (NCBI taxonomy): domain Eukaryota; kingdom Metazoa; phylum Chordata; class Aves; order Tinamiformes; family Tinamidae; genus Tinamus; species Tinamus guttatus. The sequence continues at coordinate 719,259 of NW_028289007.1, read as the reverse complement.
TCTGCTTAGGTTTTGCAAGTACATTTTATGATTATGAGAGTGCTGGACTGAAAGCTCCCAAAGGGATTATCTATTGCAGAATGGGTAATAGCCCTCTCTTCTCCCTTTTGTCCAGAGAAAATGGGCACCAAGCAGTAAAGGGGGGAGAGGAAATTCGCCTTCAGTACCCATTCACTGAACATAGCTAAGGAGAGATCACTGTGCTTCTGTGGATGCCTGTCAGCTACGCTTTAGGGACTTGGTGCAGTTTGAATGGACACTGCTGCCCCATACAAAAAGCATCAGAAAGTTACATGTTTAAGACGTGCGATTGCTCCTCAGCCAACCCAGACTCAATCTCTTTTTCTGGTATTGATCATCGTGGTCTCTTAAGTTGTACTGGAATGAACCCCTTATCCCTCATTGAGCTTCCAAATATGTATTTTAATAATTTGCATCGACTGTGGAAGACCTCTGGCTCGTTTAAAAAAAAAAAAACCTCCAGGAAAATCTAGGCAGCAACTCAAACCAGCTGGCTGAAAACATAAAGCTGTTTGAATATTGAGAAGTAGCCAATAGTCAATTCCTGGACTAAAGCACTTCCTCATTTTATTTTTTTCCCCTAAACCATAGACTTAGCTGTTCTTGATCCAAATTTTATTTTGTGATATATTCCTCCGTCTTGAAACAGTGTGTTTTAGGAAAGATCTGATAAAGACTGCAAGTGTCTGAAATTGGGTGGAAGTGGAATTTAAGTGCTTAACTCAAGAACTGCTATGAAAAATCCCAACCTTCCTACAGCCCATCAGTCTTGTGCTTTGTTTTTCTTATCTGAACCTCCAGAGATTCTCCAAATTCTGTTTTTATGACTTATGAAAGTACACTAAGTCTGCGTATCTCTAATCAGAGTCTAAAATTACACAGAGGAATACCTACTTGTCTTGAGCACCCCCCAGCCACAGCGACAGGATTAGATACCACACAAATTGCACAGACATCTGTATTTCCTGTAAGATCCCACTGGTTAAAGCACCTCAAGGAAGTGGCAAGCACGGGGTCTATGCCCTCTGCAGCCTGCATGGGTTCAAAACCATCTCTTCACACTGTGGAAGGGTACTCTAAGCTTTCCAGACTGGTGAAACCAGAGCTTTTCTCCACTGATCTTGCTGAATCTGTGCAAAAAGAAGAATTCATAAAGCATTGGATGAGCGAGAAAAAGAAGGAAGGAGGATGAGTCAAGCAGTTAGGGCATTCAGCTGCACTGTTATATGTGTTGTGGATTCAGGCCCTCACATGTCAAGGATGACAACAAATCTGCTACCTATTAGCATGAAGCTGAATTTCACTAATCCATTCTTCTGTATGTGCCCCACCTCACATCTTAACATCTGTATATGGTCCTCTAGCATCTTCACTCAATGTGCTATTTCCCCTTGCATTTGTAAATGGGTTTTAGAGCACGTACCTGAGCAGCAGATTTTTGCCAGGTGCCTGGCTGCTGGTTGCGATATTTGGTTAGCACTGCAAAGCGAAGGTGCTGCACTGCACGTGTAGCTCCAAGGAGCTCACCCTGCAGCTTCACAAGAACACACCCCTCAGTGGTCCCATTGCTTAAAGTCTATGTACGCAAAACCTGCTTAAAAGGCTATTGCTAATATATACTACAGGTTAATTCAAGAAGTCAGGAAAGCTGACGTTTTGTCTGAAAGCAAACACAGTATATATTTGTAGTGGTGGTTGTAAACAAGAAGGCATGCTGGGTAGGTAGCCTCAAGCTAGCAGAATTTTTTAAAAATCCCGAGACTTGTCTTTACATTATTTATAAGACGGAGAAGATTCATTGTTTGTGAAACAACAGGCAGCCCTTGTGCTACACATATTGACATAGTGAAACCTTCTTAGATTGAAATTTGCTTTGATAACCTGTAGAGATTTTCTCCTAAAGTCTGAGTTTCTTAAGTACGCTGCATTCAAATGGTATGCACTCCCCCTTCTCTCACATACATGCTCTCTCTCTCTTTCTCATACATCACATACAACACTTCATAGTGAACTAAACTCCATGAGGTAAGGGAGAATTATCAAGTGTGCATGGTATCTTAAATGAACAAATTAGTAAAACATTAATTCTTATTAATATGAATAAAGACAAATTTCATAAAGGCATTAGCAAAGAGTGAAATAGCTCTTATTTACACAGTGTTGGTGAGTTCTCTACATAACCCAGCATGAGTTCAAGATGCTTCTTTTATAATATCAGCAAAAAGCAGAGAACAAAGTGAGAAAAAACACTGAAAGGCTAATTCCTCCCCCAGGAAAAGAAGACAAAACATTTTGTCCTAAGAGAATATTCCATGCACACTGCCATTCTTTATCTCCTGTGGCAATTTGAGAGTAGACTACAGGGGCTCAGTGGGCCAAATTCCATTCCCTGTAACATCTCTGAAGATAATGCTCCAGGAATTAATACAGCCCTTAGCTGACTCAAAACCAGTTTTGCATTTTATTTGTTGTTATTTTTTGAACTGCAGTAGCCCCTAGAGGCTCTGAGTAGGACTGCTGTCCTGTTGTGCTCCAAGAGCTGACAAAGAAGGGCAGTGATCAGACCCTTGGGCCTACACTTTGATTTCAGAGGGGCTTGGCACGGGCTCAGAAGTCTTCTTCACTTTCTTATTTGAGGGTAGTGCCATGTCCTCTTCTAGTATCTATAACTGAGCGAGATCCTGTTGTAGCAACGCCCCAATTTGGTGGAATTCGGTAGAATTACTGCTATACAAGGTTGGTGCTTTTTGCCCCTCCACCAAGTCATTCTCACCGATTTTAAGTAATAACTTGTTGGCCAGACAGAAACAATGTCCCTGTCATGTTGTAAATGGTCTTCATGAGACATCTTCTATTACTCAATCCCAAGATAACTGAAAAAAAAAAGTCATGAAACAGCCTCAGCTGTCAGAGGAGAACTTTGGATAGTGCTCAGTCGTTTTCTCTTGGCTAGAAAGAGTGATGTCTTGTCATGTGGAGCAGTTAGAGTAATCAAAGCTAAGGAAAAAATCAAAGGAGACTCAGATGAGTACCCCCTTTAAAACAGATGCTTTAAATTGCTAAAGACTACTTTTCCTTTATTTCATGAAAATTCTTCTTTTCTTTCCTTTTTTTTTTTCTCTAAGTCTTCAAGTTATAACATTGCTATGGAAAACAGCTGCACTGTTACATGAGCTTTATACTGCATGGAGGTATCACTACATACTCTGGGGATAGGCAAAAGACAGAAGTAGACATGGCAAGTTGGACATTTCTAGTAGGTCTAAAAATAGCCTTTTCTTCTCTCCATTAAACATATAGGAAAACAGCCTCTGCTGCCGCCCAGGCTGGCTATTAAACTGATAAACAGTTCAACTTGCTCAGCATGCTCCTGAATCCTAAACCCATGTTGTGCAGACACATAGTCTGAATTTGGCTCTTCCCTCCATGACATCCTGAAGTTCTTTGTGTAAGTAACATTCCCTTTCTGTCCTAGGATTCTTTTAAGGTTTCAAAATTATTTTGCAAATTTCATAAAGCTCATAATGTACCTGCGAAATCAATAAATATATTGTAAATTAATCACATTTAAATTATTGTAGGCATCGTTGCTTCTATCACTTAGATTCATCCCAGAAGAAGATGTGCTCTAGTGTGGTTGACATCCAGAGATGTTCTAGAGCAATGCTACTCAGCTGGCTGGGAAAGGATGTGCACAAGCAAATCACATTTTTTTTTTCCAACTGGCAGCAAAGAACGGTCTTGTCTTCAGAATATAATCTTCAAAATTAAAAATGACCTTTAATCAAAGTACTTCTTAGTAATTCAGTTGGTCTGAAATGATCAAGGGATCTTTTCAATAATCTTCATTTTCTCTATAATTCACAGAACCAAGCTCCTCTGGTCCTGATCCAAAGGAAGAAGAGCTTCCTAGTCACCTGCTAACAACACTTCTGCAATGTTTTCCTCAGTGGAATTTTCTGTGGCATGTCTTTGCCTACAAATACCTTCTAAGGATGGATGGATCTCACCCCTCAAGATAGTCTGTTCTGTAATTTAGCACAAATTCCCTCTTCTGGCATGACATGAGGTCCTCAGAGGGAGAGGTATAAGGCATCTCTTTGTACATATTTTTCTCAGTAGCAAGCCAACACTGGTATCTGCTCCTCAAAGATAAGTAATGAAAGAAAAGGATGAAACAAATAGCAATGAGAAGGAAAAATCATCCAAGCACATCCATGTGAAGGTCATAGTTAATAAGGAGAAAGTGAGAAAAAGAAGGTTATAAAGTATATAGGCTCACTGAATAGTGTTTGTCAGTATATCACCACAATAGCCTCACTATAAACACCTAAGAGGTTACATAGAAACACTGGATATAGAATGATCATAAGCACTTTTTTTTTTAAACTAGCTTTCTTTTTATTTCAGTTCATAGAAACCCAAACAAATTAATTGTTTTCCTGCTTAGCTATACAGAAGCTATGGTGTGCTGCCTAGAGTTTGTGTGTAGGCTGGAGGTCTCCTTGAACACTTAAGTAGCTTTGAGCACTGAATCCATCCTTGAATTTTGCCAGAGGCTGACAGGGTAAGGAGGAAAGCAGGAATCACAGCCTGTATGCTGGCAGTCCAGATCATCTGGCTAGATGTGGAAGGAAGCATAGACAGCACGTAGGAACAACACATAAGGATGCTCTTTATGTGTGTGTTGCATTCTCAGTGCCACATCACAATCACCAGGCATTTGCCCTTGCTATGATTATGATTATTCAGCTTTGTCTTGATCATGACCTAAAAACACATATACAGAGAGACATGTGTTCAAGGTAGAAAATGATCCTATGTCTCACATATGGACTGTAACAGAATTAAAAAAAACACTGAAGGAAAACTCTCACACTCCCACACTGTTGTGTGCAGTGGGTATTAATAGCATGCCTACTATTTTTGTTAACTTGGAAATGGTGCTCTGGAGTTCCATTACCAAGGACAATGCTGAACTGTTTTTTAGACAAAGCTTCAGGCCAAAAAGATGAGTGGGAAAGTTCATAGTACATTTTGCGGAACAAAGATATCTCTCGTCTTCCTTTAAGCACAACTCTATGGCTGTCTTTTTTTTTTTGTCCTTTGGATGCAGCATGCTTGAGGCTATCTTTCTGCTTGCTGTGGCAGATAGAAGTTCAGCAGTAGCAGCAGCTATGATGTACTTAGAGAACCAGGGCAAACATTAAGATCCAGCTGCAAAACTCAGCTGTGGCATATGGTGCAAGGTGATTCTTGATCTGGCCACTTGCAGTCAGTGAATACACTGGTGCGATGGTAAACTTCAGCCTTTGAAGGCAGGTTGGTGTCTACATGTCCAAGAATACTGAAAGGTAAAAAGAGGCCCAAACTGCACAATGATAGAGATAGGCCTCTGCCTCTGGCTGGTTCTTCTGAAACAGAAACATCGCAGGAGCAGGACTGTCCCAGAGATGGTCTTTCTCTCTGGAGTCTTTCTCATGTGTTTCCTGAGAAAGGAATCAGTCCAAACATAGGTTTTGTATGTCAGCTGTGCAAAAAACAAGCATTACAGTTTCACCTCCCCATCATCACCTCTGGCCTAGTGCTTCCAGTGGGGTTTAAAATGTCATTTCTTCAAAAAGAAGCTTTTAAGAGCAGAAACCTTTTTCCTCAGTACATGCTGAAAACTGGAGTTAGTTAAAAGCTAACCAAAAAAAACCCCCAAAAAACCCCAAAAAACCTCACAACAACAAAAAGTCCTAGCAGCCTGCAAATACTTGGAATATACAGAGTTTCCAGTCCAGGTGGAATCCATGGGCCTTGAAACCTGTGTCTGAATTGATTTGATATGTCCCTAGAGTCTGGTGTTGAGAGCAGCACCTTATATCTATTCACAGATACATATATTCTTTGGGAGATTAAATTTCCTTCAGCTCTGGTTGTGTTTCTGCCACAGTATTTTGCATGAACACAGCAGAAATAGTTGCTGCAATAAGCATTTGCTGTAGTGGTTCAGTCAGGACATGTGAGCTACAGTCGAATCTAATTCGTTCTTAGCTGTATGGACTCTTTGTACTGCTGGGAGTAAAGGATTGTAAAAATCCATTTTTGTCGTTAGAGTAAACGCTTTACCTATGAATATGAACACAAAGCACTGCTGCTATAAAAGCAGCAGCCATTTTACATTGTCAATTCTAGAAAAGAATTTGACTTCCCAAAGTGAAAGAATCTATCACAGGATAATCACGTATTTTATTCGGGCTAGCATCTGTGGCAATAAAGTAGTCATATTATCCTTAGAGAGAGGTTCCACCATTCTAATTACACTGCCAGTGTGGTACAACTCCGAGTGCATAAAAGTTGTATGATATGCTTTGAGGTCTTGTTTGAGCTACTACATTCCCATGTCTTAGCTTTATACAGTTTTTCACAACCTCTACAAATCAGGATTAATTATTATCTGATGATAATACAGAGGAAGGCAGAGTTTGCAAGTGATGCATGCAGAGAGGGGTTTGTATGTTTTGGGAGGGTGCTCTGTAGCTCAGATCCACTGCTTCATTTCTGACTTGTAAATAGCAAAACCATTTGTTATTCAGTTTTCAAAGACAGCAAAATGTGTCGGCCTGTCACACTCTGTAAGTTGGCTGTCAAAAAGAACTTCTGAAACAGCCCATCTTCCTTTACTGGCTGGGAAACAACAAATACCAAAAATAAACACTTGGTTTTTATGTTCTTTGGGAAAAAAAAAAGAAAGCAAGAACAAGTTCAAGCATTAGCTTTCTCCATGGAAACTCTTTCATGTGCTGGCACTTATAAACTTTGGAATACTACTTTATTCTGGCTCCATTCACTATATCAGTATTAAGTTTGTATTCTGGATGGCATGGTTAAATTGCTGTGAATGCTATAGTTAAATTATTAATGTTGTCTTTGTTGCTGATCCTGTAGCGATTGCCTGTTACCTTGGTTTGTGTCCTGGTTACAGTTCACTCCCTTTTGTCCCTGTCTTCCCAGGGTACTAGCTGTAACCAGTTATCAAGTTTGATGCTTTTTTGTTGATCTCGCTAGTTATTAAGCATCTCCCCCACCTTTCTCTTTGATGACACAGTGACAATACTAATGGAAAGTGCCTGGACTGGACGTGGAGTATGAAAGCTATATTTTTATCCCCTGAAGAAGCAGGGATCAGTCTACAGCACAATGGGTTTCTCTGCTTTGCCATGTCAGACTTTGGCTGAGATGCAAAAGTGGACTAATTAATGTTAATTCTGTGGCTGTCACCTACATGCAGGGAGGTAAACTCATACCATACAGCTGAAGTCATGTTAGCAACTTTTTTTGTTCTCATGCCAACCCTCTGGATTTGAACCAGCAGTCTACAGTTTAAAGAAACTATAGTCAGTATAAATTCCTATGGCTATCTACTGTCTTTGCCATGGATGTTTCAGCAGTGTCCAAAATTCAGTCAATAAACTGGTGGACAGAGGCAGCTGGGAAAGGAATGAGAACTGAGGCTTTTTTTTTTTTTTTTTTTTTTAAGGCTAATCAACATTTCAACATTTCTACTTTCCAGTTAGAATAAAAACTACTTCCATAATGACCGTTTCCCACAATTGCAAATTATCAAGAGATACATTAAGAATCAGTCTGAACAATTTTAAAGTATTTTACTCTGATTCATTTCCCTTTGTTGTTATATGACATTGTGTTGCAATACTACATCTTTAATTTGTCTAATGTCACGCACAGATAATATGTAACATTCATTTATAATACTTTAAACAAGCCATCAAAATTAAATGTTCCAGAATTATGAAAACAACATGTTTTCAATTTTCCCTGCAAAAAAAGCCGAAAATGATCATTCCAGTGGACTGGCAAGGACCCTCCTGCCCCAAGACAAGGAGGCCAGCCACGGTCCCAAGCATGGAAACAAGTCATGGGAATTGACACTAATCACAGCCACCTTCTATCAGCAGTGAACTGGTAGTGTTAAAAGGATTGTTTGTGATTTGTGGCCCATGTAATGCCTGCTTCTTCCTTCCATGTGCTAAAAAAGCAATTACTCATGCTCAAAACGAAAGAGGTTTGCTCTGAAGTAATTTTCCTATTCATACATGTATATATATATATATTTATATGTATATATTTAAACATGTTTTTATAGACATAACAATACAAGATCATGAATAGATTTAGATGTTTTCCCCATGTTTGATGGGTGGAGGAGAAAAGATTTCGGGGAAATGCCAAACTGACTTTTTTTTTTTTTTTTCAGCTAATGATTTTTTTTCCCTGATTTATCTTTGAAAACAAAATTGGCAGTATCTGTCAAAACAAGGACACATACAGTGCTAGCAAGGGTGATAATCAGTTGGCCAGAGCACATATATGCACGCGAATCTCTCTGCTCTATCAGGGATGCATGACAAAGCAGCCCGTGTCGACCAAGAAAAGGCTCACTCTTCCCTCTCCCACCTGCCCACCCACAACCTCTGTGTCTCCAGAGCATCCCACTGGAACTAGTCCACTGCCTGCCTCTACATCATTCTTTTATTTGAAGGAGCCTTGCTAGGGGAAGCTTTCACAACGAGCATTAGACAAGTCAGACTGCTTTACTTCTGAGTTTGAACAAACACGAAAATTAGCAAGAGAAACAACTTAACAGGCAAAAGACAGATGTACTGCCTCCAGCTATTAAAACACTATCAAAAGTCCACTGCTTGACTATCTGTGTCCATAGGAAGTCCTTTGCTTTAGATGTTAAGGCAGATGCCAGACCTTCTTGGATCTTTGACAAGAAAGCAAACCTGTATGCCTGGCTGCTCCCTATGTCTTAGATGCACTTCCTTAACATCTTGTCTCTACTACAATTTACTGCTTTATAAGAAGTGACAGCATCAATAAGTCAAAATATGCTTTGCTTTGGCTTTCTCTGAGGAGTGGTTGCCATCTGTAGTCTTTTACTTTCTGCACTTTTGGCAGAGGAACTTTTACTTGTAAAGAGGCAGGAGTACAGGTTCATCTCTGACAGACTATCAGTTCTGTCCATGCCACAGAAGAGAACCAAGCTGTGTTAGTTGGTTAACAAAGTGCTGTTGCATCACAAGGAAGGAGCAAATTATATTCAGTATTCCTCTGTCAATGATGTTAGGTGTGACATTGCAGCAGGCAGTCCATTCCCTCCCACGCTGAGATGAATCACGAGCTCTGGAGATATCTGTGTGGTGAAAAACAGGGGTGACATCTCCTTTGCAGTCCCAGAGAGTGCTGGGCTGCAGCCCCTGCTAGCCTGCATCGAGGCAGCTCTGGAAGGCTAAACACTGGGGATGGAGGAGGGGAACATTTCTTCTTTACTTTTTGAAAGAAGAACAGGCTGAACTTTATGACAACAGAAAATGTTGCTCTCCAGAAAAAGAAAACTCATTCTCATATGGCTTTCTATGTAAAAAGGAATCTTGAACTATGCTTTTATAAGAAGTGAAGCAAAACTGAAGCACTTAATTTCAAATGGAAAATGTCACTTCATTTTTACTCTTGAAAGCAGTTTGTCTTTTAAATGTTTTTATAGCTTTGTTTTCTGAGAAAACATTTATGATTTATAGAATCGTACTCCCTGCATACTTATTTATTTTGCCTGCTTGCCTCTCCCTTCCTTAAGTTTTGAACCTCTTGTCTGAGTGCAGACAAATTTGATGAAGATTCAGAGCCTGCAGAGGTAATGAAGCCTCTGCAGGCTTCTTGTCTGTCTCCAGAACAGCCTTTGGGTGGCTGCACAGAGAGAGCGAGGCCTGATCAGCACCTTGGTGAAGAAGGGGCAGTCGAGCGAGTTCAGCCATCAGACATCAAAGGATTCACATGAGAAACAGACATTATAAATGTTCTGGCATTGGGAGATATTCCATTAGAGCTCTAAACAACCACAAGGGTCAAAATCCACAGGAAAACAGCTGCACTAAGACTACAGCTTACAGAAATGCCTTTTCCCCTTTTCATCATACTTTTTCTATCCCTGGATAGAAAAGGGATAGAGATCCTTCTTATCGCAAGAATGAAAGATATATGGTGTCACCTTTTCTCAAATTCCTTTCTTTGCCAACTTGTGATTTTTCAAAACTCGCCCCGGTCATAGGCAAGTTTCCTAGTAGAAAAGGGGAGCATGAAGGTCTGTAATTCTGATGCTTACTAACTTTTCAAAAAGTGAGGAGTATTTGTAAAAACAGATTTAGAAAAAAGTAAGATTTGACTCACAGGATATATCTATATCTATACATATATATATATAGCTTAGCAAAAACATAAAAAAATAGGAGAAAAAGCAAAATAAAAATACTAAATTTCCAAAAAAAAACCCACAAGAGGGTCAAAGAAACAGAAAAGGTCTCTTTGAACACTCTAATGGGAAAATATTTCAAAAATTCTTTTTTTTTTAAATTGTCTTTAAGCATGCTTTAAGTAATGCTTTAAGCAATAAAGCTGAAATGTCCAAGAATGAACTTGGTGATAAAATAGAAAGCCCCATTTCCCATACATATGTAGAAATATCCCCTATAATACCCTGTGATCAGCTGCTTTTTTAAAAATACGTGCTTAGCAATGTCACCTGAAACACATGAATGCAGCTTTCCAATCCTGAAGGCAATTTGTTACAAGTATGTATGTTGATTATAGCTAACAAATTTGTATTTTAATTTTCAGTGCCCGAAAGGGATCTAAGTCTTGCTCTATAAATAACACTTAAATGCAATGGCACTGGAAGCTAGCAGCTGTTTTGCTATTAACTTCTCTTGGGCCAAGAAGGCAATGAAGGTTTTAATTATGCAGGTCATTTGTGGAAAGTCTTCCCAAGGCCCAGCAAGACATGTCCAGCCTATTGCAATTTTCATGCTTTCACATATCTGAACATAAGCCAATTTTTTTTCTTTTTCTGTTATGAGGATAATCAAAACATTTTTGGACCTAAGCAAAGACTGAAATATTTAAATAAAAATTTACTTGATTCCTGTTCATCTTTTCTTTTAGGTGTATTTTTTTCTTCTTCTTCTTTTTTTTTTTCTCCTTGGGAATAAAAATATCCATTGTCTTGAAGATAACCTCAATTTTCTCAGACCAGAAAGTCTGGGTAGCCTGGTGAGATTATTTTCTAGGAAACAATGAAGTGCAGAGTGTAAATGGAATTGCTTTAACAGCTATCAGGACAAGATCTGCGTGAAATTTCCTTCAGTATCTCAGCTGTTCTCACTATATGCCAAATCATGAGGTCAGATGGCTGAAAGATTTCTCTCTTCAAAATTTTATATAACCACTAAAGAACTCTTGTCCTTTGTGGAGTCAATGGTTCTTTCTTTAGCTAAAGAATTCTAGGATTTGGACTTACAGAACAAAAGTGAAGGAAGTTTCAGAAAAGTAAAGATGCACATCTCTGAAAGGCCCAATGGGCATGGTTCCTGATGTGGGTTGTTTTTTGGAAAATCAATATCAGGGAGTATGCCCATGGCTGGTGTTCAGGATTTTCTCTCTGATGTTGCATTGACAGAAAAAAATGTGATGTGAAATTGAAACTCCTGAGTGCCAGGTGTGAGCACTTCCTCTGTAAACTCTAGCTTCTCTTCAGCCCCACATTTTTATTTTTAAACTGTCCTTCCACATAGCCCCTTCTGGTAGTTTCATGCACTGCTGATACACAAGTTATGCACTGCATAATCCCCCTGACCTGCCTTGAAACCTCAGAGGAGCAGTGGCATGACAGGACATGAAAAGCTACAATTATAGGTGAGCAATGGGGACTCCCCATCTTTGCAGCAAACATTGGCAATCTTTGGTGTGAGCAAAGCGCCTGTGGTTCAGAGGGAGTTCTGTGCCCATGTGTGCCCAACAGCATTTCAGGAATATCTTCAAAGAGCTCTCAAAAGGTAGTGGCTTTTAATTGCTGCCTCTCTGTATTGGATTTGAACTGGTGACCTTAGGATGAAAGGAGTCATTTTAGATCCCATTACCCATCCGCCGAGTCCGCCTGTCCCTGAAGAATGTCACTCATTAATTGAACTGCTCTTTTGCTGACTGTATCTTTCTAAGCACCTCATAACCTACATGCAATTACAATATTTTTCCCATTCTTAATGTATGTATGTCAGATACTTACACATCTCCAGTTATTTGCTAGCTAGCCTCATTGGAGTTGTGTAAATGGCATTATCAAAATTGCATCTCCCTGATTCATTATTTCCAATTTTATAAAATAGCTGAGTTAGTGAAGACACTATCAAAGGGGTTTTTAAATAAACATGCTTAATCTTCTGGAGATTAAAAGGGATAGTATGGGTGACATATAATGATTATTTTACGCAAAAGCCATCAGAAATATAACATACAAGGAAAACACATCAAACAAATAGGCACAATAGAGAGCATTTCAATGAGAAGATAATCACACTGCAGGATTTAATTCAACACAGTGGCCTAAAAATTGCCCTATATGAAAAACAGAATGAAAGAGGAATATAAAAAATAGATTTATACCCCACAGCTTTCTTAAAAACAAAAAAGGAGCTAATATCCAAATTTATTCTTAGATAGTAACTTAAAATTAAGTAAGTTCAACAAACAAAAATTAAAATAATTTAAGAAGCTAGGAATAAAAAAGGTGCTTAATTTCTATCATGAAGCAAGTTTTTATTGTAAAAAGTAAAATGATAATGATTAGGCAATGTGTTTTTAACCAGGTATCAAAAAAAACTCCACTGAATTTCTGATTATCTTAATGTTTTTCACAGAAATATACAATATACAGAAAAAAAACTAAGACTTGTCCATGCAGAAATTCATGAGAAGTTGTGGAAATTCTATTCTCTAGAAAAAAGGAATTCATTTAATAGCTCACAAATCCTTTTACTCTTCAGCCTGACTGCAGAGAGGTGGCTGATGCAAAATAATGCTCAATTTTCATATACTGCACTGGCCTATTAGATGTACCAATGCTAATATGTTCTGTCCAGGTCCTCAGTTGGCGTAGCTAGCATAAATCAAGTGAAGTTAAATGAACTAAGCAGATTTATCCAGGTAGCTGAGGGAAAATCAGATATTCATTTATAATATGCCTGATAAGTCAGAAGAAGGATATTTTATAGTATATTGAGTCCTTTGAAGTCAGGAACCCAATTAACTCTTTCAAGTAGATGCAGCCTCTTTGTGGTTTTCAACTGACTAAATATGCAGATTCATACTCCATAGGCCCCACGCTTTCTGCCAGACTTCCACTGAGAGGTGATTGTGTTTATACCATGTAATTATTCTGTTAATGAAGATTTCACATATTTCAGTTATATGCACCCCGGTATTTCACCTGCCCCAAATCATTCTACAAGCAAAAAAAGCCAAGGTAGGAAAAAAAAAATCAGAAATGCTACCCAGATAAATGCTTTTTTGGCCTGCTGATGGTCAGCATTGTCACTCGAGCAGCATTCCCCTAACCTGGGAAAACCAAATGTTTTCCAGACAGCAAAAGCCAGTGGTCCAAGAGAAGAACAGATTGCTCACAGTACTTGGGAAAGGAATAGCTTTTGTTAGCAGGCTAAGAATTCCTGCCCCCCTGAAGAAGTCAGGTGAAATTTGGTATGCCAAAGCATTTTAATATAAGCTAAATTAGTTTCAAGGAATGGCATGTCCATTCTCTCTGCCCCTCTTCCACTCCAAACCCAAGCCCACATTGCTAATACTGCTTGCTTATCTGACATTATATTAAAGGCCTCATTTCATGCAAGATTCCCATCACAGATCTTCTACCTGTTACAAACTATGCTGCATCCAAATCAACCACAGGAGAGGAGAAATAAGCAAGCTTATTTCTCCTTGAAGCCAACAAGAGGCTCTATCTATTACCTTGTTCCAGCACAGGTTGTATGACAAATGTATTTTATATCAATCAGCAGGAAGACTTTCAGCTGGTGCTGGAAAGTTAGCACTTGGTTGCAAGCTGATCTAATGCCTTAGCTCTCAGCTATCTTAGGGGCCAGATCCATCTCTGCTGGGCTAAAAGCAGCCACTGAAGTCAATAGTATATATTGACATCCATCAGATCAGGGCCCCATATATCCAGGAGTCCCAATCTGTTGGCTTAAATACAACAAGAACACAAGACCTCATGACTTTTGGACAATATTTGTTTTAACACTCAAAACATCTAGAAAACATAAAGTTGTTCGGACAAAAAAAAGTTCTTTGCAAATGATGACTGGACTATAGTCATAGTACACTGAATATTTGATGCTACTAGACCAGGTACTTCTTGATGACTAGGGTCTTGCTTCCCTCCCTAGTAACGAGAGGAAATCATTACAGATAGAGAGCACACTGCAGAATATGGCCCTCTAGGTTTAGTGTCAAAATTTGTATTTCCCATTGTTCTGTAGCTGCTCAGTACAAACTGCTTCTCAGAAGCTTCCCATTGGCATGGAAAAAAAAAAAAAAAAAAAAGAATACCAGGTGTTCTATATTCCAACACGGCAGTCATATATTTGCATTGACATAAATGAGGAGGGTTTCTCAGTCATTTCAATGAGAGCTTGGATGAAAGAAACAGATCTAAAGGTTTCTTCTACTGCTTTTTGAATGCTGCCTGTGAGGTACTTTTCTGCCTTTTTTTTTTTTTTTAATGTTTTAGCTTATCAGTATGTATTTCAGTTTTTTTTTTCTTTTATGTTTAACACTTTTTTTTTTTTTTAAATGGAATACAATCAAGTTCTTAAGAATGTTACTTGCAGGTACAGTAGTACAAAAAGGCAGCCATGGACTGGAGGGAAAACTTTCAAAAGCTTATGGGAAGTGATAGGGATGGAAAAACTGATCCTTGACACCTTCCAGATTACAACCATCTGGTGTAGACTGCAGTCTTTCACAGTGTAGCAGTCGGTGCTCTGGATCAGAACAGTTCTTGCTGCAGAAGACAAGTCCAAGACTGCCTGATATTACAGTTGCAAATCAAAATGATATTCCTGCATTCAGCTTTTCCTTTAGAAAATTCATGAGTTCATTCATTCCACCTTTTAATCAGGCACCATGTCTCTTTTGGTTAAAACTTAACCTAAGGGGCAAATCTGACCACAAGCTGGGGAAACGAATCCTACCTGACTTCAGTCAAAGAGTAGTAGTTTTATTCTTGATTTGAGGCAAGAGGTGGTTTTGATCTTGACAATATTGTGCTATAACCTCCTCTCAAATTAGGACACTTTAAATTCTTCCACTTTTATCTCTTCAGTTCTTCAGAAGGTGGTTCAGGTTTGGAATATGATTAGCAATCTCTACAAAACTATACAGCTAGGAATAAAAGGCAATTAGGGTTATGTTCAGGTAATCATGCCACTCTAAAATAGCAAGAATTCAACTAATTATACTGTTCAAGGACAACACAGGGTAGTGTTTCCCATGAGAATCTTCAATTCAACTCTTGGCCCTTATTTCTAACTAATCCTGGGATCCTTTTGTAGTCTAATACAATTAACAACAGGTTTAACCCTCCCGTTAAACTAATTGGATTTGTAGAGCTTGTCTTTCTCTGCTATGACCAGCAGGGGTCTGAGGAAAATCTGCCGGCCTCTTAAACCTTAGGTAATTCTAGTACTAGGCGATGACATTCATACACATATGAGAACACCAGGAGAAATCTGTTTAGTTCAGTATTTCTTCAAACAAATATATACTATAACATTTCTGTCAAAAGGCATTTCTGAAAAACTTCCTCCTTGCAGCTTGCTGTCTTCACACTATACTGTTACTATCCAAAACAAATATCACCAGCACGTCTTGTAATGCACAGCAATATCTTTGCAACAGCTTAGCATTAGATTTATAATCAAGAATTAAAACATAAAAATAGTGTTTTTCCCACACGTATGTATAGGAAAAAAAAAGTAAGAGCTGCATTCTGCATAAGATTCGTTTTTTTTTCCTCTCCTCTTACCTTATTTTGCTATCCTTCTGCTGTTTTTGGCTTTCCCAGATCTATCCAACCAGACTTGAGTCATAATCGCAGAGTTCCTGCTCTCCTTGGCTCTCATGTAAAACCTTTGCCATACATGTTTCTTAGTTATATCATAGCTACACATAAAATTTAGACTTTGCTTTATTCATCTACAAATATATACGCAAGACCTGACGTACTTCCATTTGCTTCCTTATCATACATAAAGTTTATATGCAATATTGGTCCTTTGCTCCTTTTCAGACATTTTAGTGTCTGTTCTTTCCATGTTGATTGTGTTGTCCAGTCCTTAGCTGTGATTCCCAAGGACTCTCACTGGGGGATCTCAAGGGCCAGTACTGACTGGTGACACCTTTTCTACTTTCCAATATCCTATCAACCTAAGCACCAGAGCTGAACAACTTCAGCTTTCCACTGTCCGCTTTGTGTTAAAAACTCCCTGGATTATGTCCCTTATTCTAGGTAATTACTTGCAGCTGAGCATTTGCCTTCCATTGGATCTCTCTCTCATCAACAGCAAGACAGAATGAGAAACAGTGAACCAATACCTCCATTAGATTTGTGTTTCTCAAAATGAGACCCATCAGAAGACGTTACTTATTGTCTTTTCTGCAGAATCTCAGAATCTTTTCAAATTATTTTGTTTTGCTTGCAAGAGAGCCTATAGAGAGCCTGTGTTTTTTGACTTCAAGAAAAAACACATTAAAAAGAGACGAGCTATTTTTAGTTAAGAACTGTTGAAAATTCAGAACCAGAGAGCTATTTTTTTAAAAGAAGTTTTGATTAAAACTATATTCCCACTGCCCTCTGTCACTTTGTGTTCATGCCTTCCAAGGTTCATTTCTATATTTTCAAAAACATCTCCAGGGCAGTAAAGGACTTATCAGGTGAAAACCTTCATCTGTGTGGTTATACATTCAAAATGTGTGACAACAGAGTGGAAGCCTGAAATGAAAGGGCTTATTAATAACACTTTTTATTCATACAGCACTGAGAAAAGGCTTTATTTGTTCATCCCTTGATATTTTCAATTACCTTTTCTAAAAGGAGGTTTAACATCATCTCTGGATTCCAGAAGGTCTCCAGTTAAAAACAAAACAAAGCACTTTGGATTAGTTTTGCTATGACTATTTCCCCACCATTTTATTTCACTTTATAAAGCTTCTGGTATCTGGTAGCTCAGATCTAGAAAGCCTCATTCTTGTGGGAACCAGTAAGGTTCTTCTCTCCCTAATGCTCCCACACTGGCAGCCTGATACCAGCCTCTCTCTGGGTCTGCGACCTCCTGTGTCAGCAAAGCCTCTTAGAGGGATCTGGCACACATGTTCGCCGAGTGTGACAGAAAACACCACTTCTGATGTTCCAGGAGCCTCCCTGGAGTCTGTTTTCAAAGGTGCCCCTCAACAGAGACTGCCCAGCTGAAGGCATGTGTCACGGAAGTGATCGGTGTGATCCTCACACCACACAACCCCAGCCATGGTGGTGCAGCTATGGAAGAAGGGAGCTCGGGATGAGTTTGTGGAGGGACCCCATTTTGCCTCAGGCCTGTCCCTCTGCTCCTACTTCCCTCCTTACTAACAATCATATTCTTTTTTTTTGTTTTTTAACTCCTAAGCTTCCAGATGTTTGTGCCCTGTAGAAACAAAGTTTTAGGCAGCTATAAGCATGCAAAAGCAGCAGTATTTTGGGTGGTGTTGTAAGGTCTCCAAAGACAATTTACCATTCTCTGAATCAATGAGGTGATCATCACATATTCAGGATCAGTTAAGACACCCTGCAGAGGTGCTGCTTTACTCCCTTGTTCACATGTACTAAACGGAAGAATAGTCCGTTTAGGGAAGAGCCTAATGCAGTCTCAAAGTCAGATATTTTCAATATATTTCAGAATCTTGTGCCTTTTGAGCTAAAACAAGACTTTGTATGCTTGGCCCCCTGGCCAAGCTTGCAATTTCTCACCTACCTCAGAACCCTTGTACATCAGTCTTTAAAATGTCCTGAGCTGATGCATGGTGAGTGAGAAAGGGTAAGAATTCAGCTGATTTGTGATGGATGTTTCCTCTCTGATTATACTTTGTCAATTTAAGAGGGCCTGATATGGGAGAATTTCAGATAACTACCCTCTTTACAGAGACTATCTAGATTTTCTTGGCTATCGACTTGTCACATTAATAGATTAGGCACCCTAAAGTAGGGAAATGTATGCTGAAATACCTATTTTTATAACTATAATTCTATCTCACTTTTATTTTTTTCTTCATTTTTTTATTAATTCTTTGGGTTTTTTTCTTAAATCTAGTACTCTAACAAGTAACCCATCTCCTCTTTGCAAGTCAGAGAGCTATTATTTTTTAACAAAGCCAACTGATTGCTGCCAGCCTTCTATTTAGCTGCTATTTCAAGTATTTATCCCAGTCAACTGCTATTGAAAGCTTATAACATTGCCTGTAAAGAAAGATATGGTTACACATTGAGCGGGTAGGTGTCACCACTCTGCAATTTTACTTAATTCCCTTTTGCTCCTTAGTTCGCTGTGCTGCAGGAAACACAGATTTAAGTTTTTGTTCTACTTCAGATGAGACACCGCCATCTGTACTCAGCAGAAGAAATAACTTTCTCTGTCATCAAGCCACAGGCTAGACTTAGCTAAAGGACTTTCATCTTTTCATTTGTGTATAAATAAGGATAGCGTATACAAGGATGACATTGCTACAAAAGGAAGTAATGCCAGCATCCCTTGCTTTGTTTGCTTAGTTCCCAGGCTTTCATACGTGCCACACAGAAACCTGGACCACAGAATTAATCTGGGTAAAAATTCATCCAAGATAAAGAAAAGAAAAACAGTTTTAACCTATAATACTTCTCTCACTTTACCATGAATGCTGCTGCATTGGAATAAATTTCATCCTGGCTGTTGCTGAGAAAAATACTTAAAGCAAACACAATTTTTATGCTTAAAAGTACTTTTTCATTTTGGCAATAAGGTTGTCTGAAACCTATTTATAAAAGCAATTTGGTCCTGTGGTTACATGCCAACAGATAAACCCCAAGAATTAAAGTTGCCCCAAGGAACCAACCAGCGTATGATATGTTCATTTAAAAAATCCCTGTACCTACTTATTTTCTGACATTGGGTGTCATTGGAGTTCCATGCTTGCTTTGCTTTGAGGAAGCTGAGATAAATGACACTGAAACATCAAATTAATTGCCTTGCAGTCAACAGTCCGTCTGCCAGGCGCATTGGATTACTCGTTAGCTGACCATCATTTCTACAAGACTTTGCTTTCTAAATTACATTCAATTAATTCCAATTATTCTTAATTTGAACATAAGACCTTCTCCCCAAGACATTATCCACTAAATTAAAAGAAGTTTTGTCATTAATCTTTTCTGCATTTCCTTATGTGCTGTAGTCAAACATAATCCAAGCAAGAGTGCATTGTTATGTTATTCCCAGATACAAAAACCTGGATCTATATGGAATGAACAGGTAAGATTAACATGTCTCATTATCCCCTCAGCATTATTATTATTATTTTACATTTGGAAAGTTAAAAGGGCAATCTTGTTTTCAGAGGGTGAAAACAGCTTAAATGCCAGTCAAAGCATTTGACACAATTAACATAGTTTGAACATCTTGGTGAGATCATTAAAAATGGAATTAGTTGTTGAGTGATAGCACAAATGTGGCACTCTGAAGGACTTCACATTTCTGGAGATTATCTCATGCTTCACTGAAACTCATTAATGTATCTATACTGAAAGCTGTGATTTTAGAGAAACTGAAACTAAGATTTTGCATGCCTATTGACATGCAAAGAAATTGAATTACTACTCGTTCCAATAAATTTAATTTGGCCAGATATTGATGTACCAGATAAATAAACAAGCCTGTGGTGAGTTCTGTACGTAATCAAAGAAGTTTTATATCCAATACCACAGAATTATTGAGGTTGGAAAAGACCCCTGGGGATCACCTGGTCCAATCTCCCTGCTCAGGGCAAGGTCAGTTAGAATAGGTTGCTCAGAGCTGAGTCCAGTTAGATTTTGATTATTTCCAGGCATGGAGACTCCAAATTTTCTCTGAACAACTTTTTCCACTGTTTGACCCTCTCACCACAAAGAAAAGCATTGGGCTCATCACCACTTATCCTTGCACTAGATATACTGAGAAAAGTCTGGCTCCATCTTCTTTATGTCCTCACATCAGATACTTCATGCCATTAATTATCTTTGTCGCTCTTCGCAAGCCCATGTTTTCCTTGTACTGGGCCACCTAAAACTGGACCAGATATGTCATCTTGCCAGCGCTGAATAAAGAAGAAGGATCACCTCCCTCGACTCACAGGAGACTTTATGCCTAATTCAAGTCAGTTGTGCCAGTTTTCAAGACCATTCAATATCTGTAATCCCAAAGTTAGAATTGAAGGACTGTAATAGACTTTGTGGGCTAGAAATGAGTGATAACAAAGTTTACATTTTAGGTGCCAGAATTTCAAACCTGTTTTAATTTGTATGGTGGATGTCTAAACAATATAGAGTCTTCCCTTGTCATGACACTACCCACCAGAAGCAAATGAGCACATGTTGGGTAGTGAAGGAGTTTTCAGTCTCTCTTCAAAATCCCATAGGAATGTTTCCCATAGGAATGCTTTCCGTCCTGCTCCTGAAGCTAGCTCAAGTCTGTTCCTGAAGCACTGCCTATAGTTTTCTTCTTCAAAAAAACATTTTTCTTGATGTTAAAGGTCTGGTAAAAGGAAAAGAAAAATTAGATAGCACTGGTGTTGAAGATCATGGCATATGCTTTTCACTTTGTATTTAACATAAAATATAGAAGCATCCTGTAGGATGAGCACTGGTACCCAAGACTCTCTACTTCTACTGATGACCCCATCTTTCACCTATAACATTATCTTCCTTTGGATCACACTTTTCCCCTAGTTCTTCCCTTCTCTCTCAGTGAATCTTGAATTCTTTTCTTCACAGTAAAATAAGTTCTTTGTGAAAGTCAGTAAATACATCTCACTCCTACCTGATGTTTAAGGCAGATGGGCAGATGTAGGATGGAACCTTCTCTTATCAAACAGAGCTGGTTTGCCAGTTCTGCTCATGAGCCACTGCACTTTCACTATTAAAATAATGCTGTATTTTTCATTTTGGGGGATCCCAGTACTCATGGTATAAATTAGAAGAAATATGAGACCTACCTATTTGTCTGAGTCACAAAGGATGCTCAAGGAAAGAAGTTCAAAGTGTCCCGGGAGATATCCCTATTTCCCTTCTATCACTTTCCATGCCAAGGACTGTACAATATTGGCCCATGAAGAGCCTGCAGCTCATGAATCATTTTAATTACTAGGGCCAAAAGGCACCAGTGAGGACAGGATACTGTTGTCGAACAAAATAATGACAGCCAGATCTTTGTCCTGAATAGTTTATAACAATGTAGCAGTAGAAAGGAAATGGTGCAGTCCCTTGCCTTTCACAGTGGGGAATGGAAACTAAGATAGACTAAAGATTTGTGTAAAGTCTCATAGAAAGTATAACACACACTTGGAAAATGAAGCCAGCTTTCAAGTCCTGAGGGTGCATCAACCCAAAGTACTCAACTCATCTGTTGGACTGACCTGTCCTGAACAATAGATTTTTTTTTTCCTGATTTTTCTGATGCTAAGGCAAAGGTAAAAATCAGGGAGAGCATAAAGTAATCCTTCATCAAGATTCCCCTCCCAATTTCAGGCAAAACCGTGGTGCCAAAAGAATGGACCAAAGGATGAACTGCAACCTAAAATTCAAATTCTGTTCTCTCTTTATTTCCAGAGTAGGAAGATTATTCCAAACTAGACTTCGTTAAAATAAGATGAACCAGCCTAGGTGGCTGGTTCTGAAAGAATGAGAGGAGTGTTCAGGATGGTCCCTTTGTCAAGTGTAGTATCTCCTTGTTTTTCAAGATTGGTTGTATCCTAGTGCTCCCATGGAGGTGACCACCCAGGCAGTGCTACCATGGCTGTTCAAGGCCCTAGTTATGCTAGAAGAGTCATGGAAGCGTGAATCTTAGCCAGGAAGTTTCTCTTCCATAGACAGAACCTAATTTTTCAATCTCTGTGTGTTCTACACATGTGCAATGAATTTTTTGGTGTGGGAGGTTTAGACTAAATGCATAAATTCCCTTCAAGTTTGATCAACCTTCTAAATCAGTTTTGGAAAGTAAGCTACAAGTTGTTTTTTGTTTGTTTGTTTGTTTGTTATATATGTAGTTTATTATCATTGTTTTCATAACTACCGTAATAAGTAATGAAGAAGAAATTTTTGCTGTTGAACTTGACAAGCTTTTGCTTGTCAAAAAAAAAATTAAAAAAATAAATAAAAATAAAAAATAAAAAAGTAACTATTGACTTTGGCTTGGATGCTTCCAGTGTATTCTAATTATAACTCTTATCATATTCTTGTAAAAAGGCAGACTTCCAAACATGTTGCAAATGCAAACAGTGAAAAGAAATTAAATGTAGAGATAGTGAAGAAAAAAAAAAAAAAAGGAGTTTATTAACTTCTTCAGGTCCTGTTTCAGTGCTCAAGTGGCATGTTATGATGGAGGAAGGACCTGGAATTTGGATCCAGCTCAGAATCTGCTTGCCTTCCTATTCGAGGATGTTCAGACCTGTGGCTTTGAATCAAGCCCATCACTGAAGACAAAGACACTGTTTTGCATTCCAGTCTCCAGCTTCATGACTCATGCTTGTCTTTTTTCAGACATTGGCACCCAGTGGCGCCCTTGGGATGATATATGAGACTTGCTGAAGTTGAAGGACTCTATCAGAACAGCTACTTCAAGTTCCAGTTGTGGACTTTTATGATAACTTTCCTTTATGATTTGGGACTCTAATTCCGTGTTATAATATATTCTGGTCAGCACTGCTGACACTGAAAACTGCTGAACATCTTGATGGGAAGTGGCCCAGGATTATAGTGTCCCAAAACTCTCTCTCTGTTACCAGCTCTAACACAAGAAATACATTAGATCCAGGATGGACAATGGATCAGGCAAGCAAGATAAATACATTTTCTTCTTCTTCCCTTCCCTTTCCTTTCCTTTCCTTTTTTTTTTTTTTTTAACCTAGTCCAGCACCCCATGCAAGAAAACTGAAAAGAAAGGGGTAGGAATAATTTTGTCTACCTTGAAAAAAAAAATCTGACATGCCTTCAAACTTCCTAACAGGATGAGATCAATCCCAAAGTACTGTAAGTCAGTGTAAGTCGGGATATTTGCTCTTTTGCTGAGACTTGCATGTGTAAGACTTGCTGTATTTCAACAGCAAAGTACTCAGGATAAAAGTGTTTCTTCAATGTGGCAACTGTTACATTTTTTTTTTTTTTTTTTTTTTTTTGGAAGAAACCATTGCCTGAAATCAGGCTGCAGACTCAAAGGATGAAAAATAATGGAAACAAAGGCCTTCTTTGTACTTACTTGCTGAAATTCAGTATCTCTACTGTTCACTCTAGCTTTTCGTCTTACTTTAAGTATTTCCTCTCTGAATCTCCACCCGCTCCTTCATTTCTCCTCAGTTTTAGGCAGCATGCTAAGCACTCTGAGAGACTGTTGTTGATGAAACCATACACAGGATGATTGAACCTCTGTCACCCTCCTTGGAAAAGAAGGGAGTTATGGCTCATATAGAAAGTACTTCACTGTGCTTGGTCAAACAGATCAATAGGAAGTCAACAATAACACACAAACCCAGAGAACTGGAGTTCTAGCTCACCAGATCTTTACATCTGAAAGTGATATGCCAATATGACAATGAAATCTTTTATTTATAGATCTCTGCCCATCAAATACCCCAGACCATATGAAATGGTCTAGCTTCACAACATCTACACCAAATAATGTCATTATTATCCCTGTTTTGCAGACAAAGATACCTGCAAAGAGTCTGGACCTGAAAGGAACTGCCCAGATGACACCCACCTCACACCATTGGCAACAGTGGTCATGCAGCACTTCGCAAGACTGGTTCCTAACTGCTCTTGCCAAAGACAGAGAGGAACATAAATTCTGAATGCAGAATGCAGTTCCATTCAGGAATGCAAATACTTATGTCCTTAAGCTTAAGCATGTGTTTACCTCTGCCGGAATTTCCTGACTCCCAGTTTTTTGCTTACAGTGAGGGCAATTTTATCTTGGATCCTGCTGTTGTCATTGCTTAAGTCAGTGCCATTAGAATCATAGAATCACAGAATGCTTAAGGTTGGAAGGGGCCTCTAGAGATCATCTAGTCCAACACCCCTGCACACACAGGGTCACCTGGAGCACGTGGCACAGGACTGCATCCAAGCGGGTTTGGAAGATCTCCAGAGAAGGAGACTCCACAATCTCTCTTGGCAACCTGTTCCAGTGCAATTTAATACTAAGAATCAGGCTGTTAATGCACATATGCATTTTTGCATTTTTAATTGGCTAAAGTAAAAAAAAAAAAAAAAGGTATTGTTTTGCACTCACCTGAGAATTTTGTAAAACAATAACTTTTATTTAACTGCAGTGACTGCCAGCTGTTCTGTACAGTCTGTGCTTTTCTATCTTAAAGCTAAAAATAATGACAAAAAAAAAAAAAAAAGAAAAAACTCTCCAAAGACAATTGCCAGGTTTGAAGACTCCTTTTAACAGACAGTTGGTAACAGTTGCAAGTTTCTCACAACACTAAAACCAGCTACAGGCAATGATTGCTTTTATTGAAGAAAATAAAATGACCACCATTATATTAAATTACATTCTCTTATACTTGGAACTTTAAATTGGATCCGTGCTGAAAGGAGCAGGTAGCATACAGATGTTAATGTAATATACTCTAATACTTGAAATTAAAGGCCACAAATTATACTAATCATCATCTTTACGTACATAAGTGACTATTGATTGATTAATCATCTGCTAATGATCATACCAAGGCAAGATAACTGTATGGTAACTGTATGGTGAACACTACATTGCTACCCTAGAACTGTCCAAATTGCAATTTATGTAAATGAACATTATTCAACTAGGCTACCTTTCCTTTACAGTTCAGGATGTGCTGTTTTCTTCAGTTCAGCTCATAAGCTGTTATTTGTTGTTGCTATGCATTATTAAATGCTCCAAGAAGTTGGTTCTCACATCTTCATAACAGGTGAGATCCTCCATGGTGTAAAATAACATTATAACACTACTTTCCTGGGACCTGCACTGTGTAGCTTCAGGCTGAAAATTCAACCCACTGGGTTTAGATACACAAGGGAAGTAATTGGCATAATATAATAGCTGTGAGAGTACAGAAAAAAAAAAATCCCGTGTTCTCATAGTAACTGTAGCTGAGCCCCACCACAAAGCAGATGTATTACTGATGTTTCTGATTGTAATGCCAGTATATGGGATCAACTTGCTCCTTGCACAAGAAACCACAGCTTTGGTATTAACTTTCTAGAGAAATCTTTTTTAAACAAGAAGGATTTATATTATGTACATTTCCCCTGTCCTCCTCAGGGCTTGGGAGCATACTGAAGAACAGCCTGATGAAGCAAGCTCTGAGAAGAACCCACAGCTGTGCAGTGCACCAAGCACCCCACCTGTCCTGAGGGGATGCTGACTGTATGCATCACCCCACAACTATATGCCAGACTAGAGCAGAGAATCAGAGAGTCCTAGAATAATTATGGTTGGAAAAGACTTTTAAGGTCATCAAGTCCAACCATAAACTCATCACCACCATGCCTGTTAAACCATGTTTAAAAGTGCCTCGTTTGCATGTTTCTTGAACACTGCCAGGGATGGTGGCCACGAGACAGCTTCCAGGAGGCTTTATTCTTCGTAAGCCACTGTCCTACAAGCAGTCTAAACCTCTCTGCCACCTGTGCATCTCTGCACACACACATATATACACACCTGCCAGCAAATTAAGTCACAGACTACAATATTTAATTTTATCCTTCTGCTTTGCAGAGTCATTAACCAACCATTGTGTATGATATGAGGCCTGCTTTTTCGATCATATTCCCTCCCTGCTTAACTTTACTTTTTAAAAGCTTAATTCATTTAAAAGAATTCATTTCCTAGCACATTCCTATAGCAAAAAAAAAATGTTAGAAAGAGTTAAGTTTGAAAGTAAGGTTAAGTAAAACCCCTTAATTTCTCTATAAAATGTGACAGTTTGCGTATGAAGAGCGGATTAAGCCAGTTTTCCACTGTCTTCTCACATGATTGCCTAATATCCCACCCTGTCTAATTCTCCTTCTGGCCTCCCTCTGTTGTCAGTGGGCAAAAGGACACAACATTAGAAGCAAATTCATCCTCACTTCTTCTTTTCTAAAGGTGTTTGGCTCGCTCTACAGAGGGTCACAGAGATGATTAAGATGACATGATTGGACAATTAACTTTCAAATAACTAAGTTTATGTGGGAAGAAGCTCTCCCTAAACAGTATGTTAAAAGGCACCCAGGTCCTATGACTTGAGGATTTAAACCTGCGTTTTCCAGGTCTAGATAGGCACTCAGACCAAGAGGTGTTCCAACTTGCTTTTTGTAATAGTGAAAAAGGTTCTTCAAAAAGGCAAAAGACACACCACATACAACTGCACAGTAAGTGCTGTTCCTCAGCTCTACCTTCTTTCTTTGTGTCTTTGCTGGGGAAGAGAAGTCCCCAGCAAGAAGATGATAAGATTTTATGGGCAAGATCACACTGAAGCACGTGAGGTCAGGTCCTGCAGAAGGTAAGAAGGTTAAAAATAACCCATTCACATTGCTTTTGGATGAAAGGATACAAGAGGAGCAAATACCTCTTTGCAAACCATAAAATATGCCTTGTTGGAAGGTTTTGTCTGCACAGTAAATAAAACTGCACTATTCCTGGTTCCATTTCAATGCTTTGCTTAGGGTGTAAGGGTGATGGGGATATAGAGTATACTGACTGCAAAGTTATTTTCTCTTTAATACATTTGCTTCATACCTCGCTGGTTTGTTGCATACACAACTACCTATGTTTGGAACAACCAGATACTATGTGAGGTCACCCTCCAAAGGAAGCAACACCTTGTATAATACTGATTCCTCTGATTTCCTGCATAATCCCTCAAATCTCTCTCTCCAAATGTATCATTTGCTATTGATCGCTACTGCAGAAAGCATATTCTAACATGCACACTGAAAAAAAATCTAAAATAAGAGCAGGCTGGAGAACAAGAATTCTGTTTTGCAAGAACAAGCTGATATTTTACCATTTGAACTTGTTCTGTACCTGACAAAAGCGAGAGGAGAAGTCATCTAACTGACTGATGCTAACAAAATGCACCTGGGGTGCAAAAGAAAGCATCCCTTCCTGGCTTGTGACAGCAGTTTTCTGAGCCTGCCTTTGAGACACACTCTGGGGTAGATCCTAGTCCCACACTGAATTCAGCCTCTCAATAATTTCCATTAGAGCTCTTCTACTTTTTTACACAAAACTGGTCCAGAAACAGGGTCAAACAAAGATAAGATTTGGTCTTTGATCTACCACATCCCAGGCAAGAGCCCAGAACACCTACCTATGTTTTGTGAAAACTCTAGAAGAGATTAAGGAAAAGACTGATTATACAAATTGCTGGATAAAGATGTACTGGCATTCAGAAGAGGCAGGTAAAAAAAACTCAAAATGTCAATTTATTACATTTTATTACATTTACAAATTATTACAATTTATTACATTTAAGTGAGCATGTAAAAAGTGGAATGCTGGTATTGTTGGAGTGAATCTTTATCTACCGACCCCACTGAAAAAAAAAACCGATTTTGCTGAAGTAATCTTTTTTGATGAATATTCAGTGTTTTAGAAGAACACAAAGTGTAAATGTTCTGTGAGACTTTGTGGTGTAGTTTTCAGTAGCCTCCTCTGTCAAGTAATATACACAAATTTAAGTTGCCTAGAGTAGAGCAGTATTAGTTGAATAACATAGAGTAAAAAATGACATTAGCCCCCAGGATTTGCATGTAAGTTACCCTCCCCCATCCACTCTTAAGCAAAGAGTTTAATGGAGTTCAGAGACTAGGAAAGGAGCTGTATAGTTTGTTCTCATATCCCAAGAGAAAAAGAGAAGAGAAACAATTATAAATCGTTGCTGCAGTCTCACATTTTGGAAAGAAATTCTTGAGCTGAGGTGAGTTAGAGCAAGAAGAGGGAAGCAAGAATATCCATACTAACTTCTAACACTGACAGAATGCCTTGGGGATCTTTTGTCTCTCGATGAGTTGCTTGCACTTTAGAAGACTTTTGTGTTTGCTGTTTGTCTTGTTCAAGATCTTTGTGGATTCTGGTGGCTATGGTGTTATTAAAAACTACCCCTATTTTTGTGAGGGCTCCTGAGCTGGCGGCCTCAGGTTGAATATATGCCTTTACAAGGGGCTTGAAATCACTCAGTGTCACA
Source organism: Tinamus guttatus (assembly GCF_059628265.1). Lineage (NCBI taxonomy): Eukaryota > Metazoa > Chordata > Aves > Tinamiformes > Tinamidae > Tinamus > Tinamus guttatus. Next base: position 690,858 of record NW_028289007.1, on the reverse strand, counting down.
TGGACTCTTCTGTTTCATTTTCTGCTTACTGAGCACAGAGAGGAGATGGATGCTTTCACTGGGTCTGTCACCTGCAAAGCCTTGGAGGGAGTGCCCAGAAATAAACATGGTGATTTTTCTTTTTGCCCTACTAAACTCTGTGGAAGTTGACTTTTCCCTAATTTTCCTAGAATATTCTGTGGCTGAGAGATCATACTACCTGTCCTTTCTCACACTGTATCTCTATATGAATGCTTGCCATCAAACCTCAGCATGAAGATGCTTTCACACAGATGTAGCCAGAGGCACAATATACCGTTGCCCATCTGACTGTTGTTTGCCTCCAGTGTGCTGCTGGGAGAGTTCATATCTCTCGCTCTGGTGGGGGGTGGACATTTGTGATAGCCTTCCCAACTGCTCAATCCATTTTCTTGCTAAAGCTCTTCCATTTTCCTTTGGATTTTATTCCTTTGAAGTAAATAAATAAAATAAAAGGAATTCTTGCCTCACTTCATACTCTAGATCTACTGTATCTACGGGAAAGCAAGTTAGATCCTAGCCTGCTTCATGCATCGTTGACAAAGTTGTCAGCTCAGTCCCTGGCTGCATATTCTTTATTAGTGGTGATAATGCAAGAAGCAGAAGGGAACACAGCTTGACTTTCAGGGCCCAGTCTGAATTCCAATTTAGAAAAATAATTCCTTTATTCATAAACTGAGCAAATATGATAATGAGTCATCAATAGCAAACAAATTGGGAACCCCCACAACCATCCAGAAGGAGGTCCATCTGACTCCACCAGATCCATGCTAAGAAGTGAAGAGACAGTGTCTGTCTCTCATTCAGTGCAATTGTAAGCAGATATACATAGTTCCTGTATGGTAAAATATTTCAGAAACACGTGTGATGCTCATCAATTATTAGTGTGCAGCTGTTACAAGAAATAAAAGCAGCGGACACTTGTGGAATTACGTCTGTGGGACTTATTTGTGGAACTACTGGAGAAAGTCCAGCACAGGGCTACAAGGATGATCAGAGGCCTGGAACATCTGTCCTATGAGGAAAGACTGAGAGAGCTGGGCCTGTTCAGCCTGTGGAAGAGAAGGCTGAGAGGGGGTCTGATGAGCATATATAAATACCTCAAGGGAGGGTGTGAGGAGGATGGTGCTGGCCTCTTTTCAGTGGCGGTCAGCAACAGAACAAGAGGAAACTGCCACAAATTGAAGCACCAAAAGTTCCGCAGGAACTTAAGGAAAAAACTCTTGACAGTGAGGATGATTGATAGGACACTGGAATAGGTTGCCCAAAGAGGTTGTGGAATCTCCTCCTCTGGAGATCTTCCAAACCTGCTTGGAGGCTATGCTCTAGTTGACACTGTGCATGCAGGGGGGGTTGGACTAGATGATCTCTAAAGGTCCCTTCCAACCTTAATGATTCTATGATTCTATGATGCAGTATAGAGTTAATCCTGCCTTGCCGCTACCTTCTACTGTCTTCAAAGTCAATAGGAGATGTGAGAGCTTGCCCACCAGATCTATCCACAGGGTGGAAAAAGGATAGTTGCAACAACAAAAAGCATAAATTCCAAACTTCTCACAGAATAAAAATCTGAATAACAGAAAAGCTTATTTTGCAAATACAAAAATAATGAATTTTGAACATTTCTAATTGAAAAAGAGCATGGGCTTGCTTAGTCCATCTCTGTCAGGATCCAGAGGCTTAAGCATTCTATGATTCTATGATTCTATGATGTATAAAGAGGAAGCCTTAGGAGGTAATACTAGAGAGGAATTCTCCACCTTTACAGGGTCAGTCTCCATTATAAAACTGAGAGCTATAAAGCATTTCACCTACAGTCTAGTCTTTCAGATCCTGTAATCCCTAAGGCTCAGGGGAATCAGAACTTTCGCTGCAGGAAGATGATCCAAAAATCACCTTTCCTGGAATGTCAGCTTGCAAATTGTGCAAAATGGCACAGCCATAACAATAAAAATATTAATAATAATAAGCCAGAATGGCAACAGAGCCCCTTATCTTCATTATTTTTCTTACCTGTCAGGCTTTCAGAGACTACAAACAAACTTTGGTCAGCTGTATCAACATACTAAGAGCTTCTGTACATTTGTGCAGATATTCTGCTCATTCTGCCCTCTCCAATTTTTTTTTCCAGCCTTCCTTAACCTAACGCAGAGTGGATTTACCCTCAGCTTTAGAGTGACTTCCTTACTGCAAGACAGTTCCATGCCAGGATTCCACTTTTTAGACTAAACGCCTGAGGAAATGGATTTTATGCTGATGACTTTCTGTGTTTGGGCAAGTCACACAAATGCTGGGCATCACGAATCAGATCTTTAAATGAAGGCAGACATTCTTCCGAACCTCTGTAAACAAGTCAAAACCTGCTTTAGCAAAGTTTAAGCTTAGTGGTTTCCCAAAGACATACAGTTTCACATTGAAAATGTTAGATCAAAAGATTTGGGATAATCGTAGTTCAAATGCAACATGGAAATGGCTGTCCAAAAGTGTTTTGGGAGGATAGCCTGTTAATAATAATTCAGGATTTTTAATATTGAAAATTTTGTCCTGTCTGGAAGACAACGGAACAAAAATGTGTCAAAATGAAAAAAAAAATCGTGTCCTTAAATAAGGGGACATGAGAACAACTGGCAAGTTTTCCCATTAATACTACAGAACAATGTGGTTTTTTACTTAATCTAAGCCACTTTTTGTTCATTTCTCAGTGAGCACAGACACATTCAAGATCAATTCACATCTGAACAGAATATTTCTACCTACTGTGTTTAATTTCTCTATCCAAAGCTATCATTTAAATAAATAAAGGAAACCTTTGTTCCTTCATCTATGTTCCCCTCTATAATAGCTTTCATTAAAAACAGTAAATGTTTCTGGGTAGATTGCACCCTTAAACCTAGGAAATAATTACTGACAGACACTGCTGCGGTCAAGCAACCTTGCATTTGCCTAACTGAATCCCAAATAACACAAAATCTATTTGGAGACCTTTTGAAAGCCATGTTTTCACCTCCTCATGGTGTACACTGTTTATCTTTTTGAGTTTTAACCATGTCCTTTATAATTTTGCATGTTGCTTCAAGTCACATTGAAGTCTTCTTTCTTGCAGAGAAAATGTCAGCAATTGTTTTTACTCTACCTTCATTTCCCCTAACAAATACTTCTCATTTATCTCAAACTACCTTTTTCGAACCACTCCCAGGAAAAGTTGCTCAAAAAGGTACAGCACAGAGTGCTCCATAATGCGTTCTTTGTTGTTATGGAAGGATTTTGGAAGGATTTTTTATGGAAGGTTGTTGGAAAGATTTTTAGCTCCTAGCCTGGTTCTGAACGTTTTCAAAACTATTTCTGGGGGCTATGTTTTTGTTGCCTTTTTTTTTTTTTTTTTCCGTTTTTCGCTTTTCAGGTTTGTTTGCTTTTTGTTTAATTGCGCTGTACATTTTAAACCAGGATCTTGAATGAATTTATCGAAGAGCTCTCCTTAAAATAACAATGGAATGATTTGCCCTAAGCATTTACCAGTCATTGTATTTTCATTGCCATAATCTGCCTGAAACCTTCCAAGTTAGTTAGTTAAATCTTTTAAGGCTTCTTTCACACATGGCTGTCTCCTAACAAATTATGCTTTTTGAATTGCAAGGTGTTCCCTCCCTACAGACGTGCAGGGAGGGAATTGTTTCTAATATTATAACTGCAATTGGCACTAAGGAAGAGACTCGTTATTTTCCAGCTCTGTATGGAGACTCTCCTTTAGCAAACAGTGACCAAATGACACTGACAGGCAGTAAAAATCTGACTCATCCCCGAAAACATTATATATATATATATCTGTTGAGGCTTTGCTAATTTCTATCCTCACTCTGCTCTCAAAGAGGGATTTTATATGGCATGAGCAGAATCATCCGTACTCACAGGAACTTGAACCCAGGTCAGAAACAGGGCACTCCTACGGTGGTATTTTCTCTGTGTTTGATTTTGTAGGGGAAACTGTATGATTATTATGACCACATGAACATTCATACACGTGCATGTGTGTACGCACATCCATACATTATAATAGTTACCAGTGCAAAAAGTTAACATTTATATACAAACCCACAATTACCTAGTACTTAAAGTGCAGGGAGTTGGTGTGCTATTTCCAGAATCACAGAGTGGCAGGAATGGGGAGAAAATGGCTTCTTAATGACCACCACCATATGCATATGCACAGAATAAAATAGATATGGTTATAAATAGTTACATACAAACAACAAGACTGCTTCAAGCTTAGACAGGCCCCTTTATTTCAGACATTTGAAATAATTTTAGCAGCACTTTACAGGGGAGAAACAGAGGCAGGATTTAGTCAATGCTACAATTTTTCCATGGGATAATCTCTGAGAAGAGTCTAAAACTTTTATTTCCTGTAGTTTGTGTCATTATGACTTCAAAGCCCTCAGATCTGAAGCAGATATTCCAATGATGAATGCTTTTGTTACCTTCAGGAGTATCATCTGGAGTTGGGGGAAACAGTGCTGGTAGAAAAACGTCCTACCAACCATGTAGCATCAAAATGACATCTCAGCCTCCCTAACCATACCAGCTAACTCTGCCCTTTAATAAAAGCTAATTTTGGAGAAAAGGCTCTACAGATCCTTGAAGAAAGAGAACAGCAATAAGGTGAAGGGGCTGTGTCAAGAAAAGCATGGTTTCTGTGCTCCTCAGACCTTTCATCTCTCTCAGGATATCTGAAAACTGCCGCAATATGCTTGCAGCAAGGGCAATGTCCATCACTAGGAACTGCACTGCATCCTTGGCCCATGTGCACACTGATCAACAGTCACATATAAGCAAGCCACAATCTAAGATCACTTCCCATCACTGCTGACTTGATGGTAGCTTTCTGAAAGATTGTCTTGAAAGCTGCCATTGATCTTTACATCGTTTCCTGCTTTAGAAATGGGGGACTACTCTGAAAAAAAAAACAGTGTTAAAATTTTTCATCAGCATGGATCCATCAGTGTCTCCCATTGAAACATATCTGGTTCTTAGCACATTTTCTATTTAACTTCTGCCACATGGCTGGTAATAAAAGATTTTCTCATTCTATCAAATAAAAAAAACCTAAACTTTGTTTCTTTTCTCAGTTACTGTCTTTTAAGTAGATAGTCTAATCTTCTGAGCTGCTTTCTCAGATAAATGTCCATTAATATGTCCAGAATGGCTTCCGATTTTGTAAGCTACAATTAAAACAAATGGCAAAACAGAGTAGCCCTTTACATTATTGCAGAAATGCACTCCCCTTGGTAGAATGCTCCTAGTTATTATCATGAGCAATGTCTGCCATTAAAATCTCCCAGAGATCAAACTTTGAATTTTATGAGCCTCTTTTATCTGTGAAGATTTTCTTGGTATCATTTTAATTGCATAACCTCACTACATTCATTGTTCTAAATTTCCACCAAACTGTCAAATTTGGTAACAGAGCAAAATTACATATCTCCTTCACCTTACAAATCCCACCTCATCTGTTTAGAGAAATGGAGGATTTGATTTTACACAGATTTTCTCACAGTCATGGTACCTTAAACATTCTTTGCAGTAGCAGGGAGAAATGATGACCCAGAATTCTTTACAGTAGGTGAAGTAAAACTGAGTCACCAAATGATGTCTGACAGAAATGGCTGACTGGGATCCCTGGAGATTCAATCTGATCTTTCTACTAGAAGGACTATTGGTCATAATTCTTTTTTTTTTTCCTATGTCCTCCTTTTTACAGTTCTTTTAACATCTGATGGACTGCCTATAAGAAGTAGTCAGAAATAAAGTCAATTTAATGACACATCGAGAAGTCTTTAGCAGAACAGTGCTGTGACCCCTGCATTTTTTATTATTATCACTCAGTCTGAATCCTGGAATGACACATAAAGCCAAAAAACTTCTGGTAGCAAAGAAAGAGAAAAGTAGAAGCTTATGTCACCCTTTTGGCCATATTCCCACTGTAGTTTCTCTATATCCTCACTTCATCAAGGCCTTTTTCAGACTAGTATAAGTCAGTAGGTTAAATTATGACATAACATAGCATTTAATCACATCTGACATTCTAGTCATACTATTCTTATCTTTGAAAACAGATCCAGACCAGCAATTAGATTATATACGCACCTAGCATGCTTTTGCATAACAAAATGGTTCTGCTTCTCCCTGTTGATTTCCCTTTGGTTTACCTTCTAATCATTTCCTACAATGCCAAACATTGAATACATTATCACTACCTTGGTACCTCCAAATTACCTCTAAATTCTATTTTTTTCCCTCTTAGATATTTATACACTGAATTAAAATCACAGTAGGACATCTATGACTTTACTTCCACTTGTCAAGATTTAAGTTGCCTTTCTCATCTGCTGATAGATGCATGTAGCATAATGCAAGCAGGATATTAAAAAGGTAATTCTTTTTCTTTCCCCTCTTTCTATATCTTACTTTTTTTTTTTAAAGATCAGCTAGCTCAAGTAGCTTTTTTGTATTCCTTTATTAGCCTGCAGCATGCTTTGTTAAGCATGACATAGCAACACAATTTAAAGTGAACAAGGTTGGTCATGATGAATGTGTTTTTTAAAAAAGACTAATCCACCATTTAGTCTGATTTCCCCTCTCCTGTTTTTTTTTTTTTTTTTTTTAAGTGAGCAAATAGCAAAATGACTTGGGAGATTTTTGCAATAACAACAATTAAAATAACAAGAACTCCACAACGCCACTTGCTCCTATAAAAATGACTAGAAAGGCTAGGTTGATTTGTTTGTCCTGAACTAAAGTGTATTTCAGGTGAATGTGTAATATAGGTGGAATTCAGTCTCATCAGAGCACTACATGGGTTTCTACTAAAGAGAGACCACTAAATCTCTTGCCTTCCTCTGCAGTAGGAGAATGCGAGACACAAAGGTAATTACGGCTCTGCTGTTAGCATTGATGCCAGGTCACTAGCACTGCACCTGTGCACAGTGGATCAGCAGAGGATCTGACCCAATGAAATTAAACAAGGGGAGAAACAGAAAAAGTGAAGAACAGGCAACAGTCAGGTTTCCATTAAAACACCATTTTAAACCCAACAGCCCTCTCCCAATTGTAGTTGCTTGGTCCATGAGGAAGGACATGGCAAGCAGACCTCCATGACAAGCAGAGCTCCCACCAAAGCGCAGGCATTGCCTGAAGGGTTAGTGCTCCGAACTGCAACACAAACAAGTAGGAGAGAGCTGAATTTGTTCCAGGATGAGCTGGAAAACTCCTGGAAACTCAACAGAAACACACTAATTCATACTAGCAGCAACCTGTTTCCTGGGCCATCCTCTTGTCAGCCTCCTAAGACAGGAGCTTTCCATTCTATCTCTCCCCCTACCTACACAATCCAGAGATTAACCACATTTTATGCTATGGGTGAAATCCTCATAACACTAAGCTTAGTGGTAATTGACTTCTTGACTTCACAGATTCAGAGAAGCACTGAGACAAGAAAGCACCTTTGGAGAACACCTGGTCCAACCCTGCTGTTCAACTAGGGTCAGCTACAGCAGGTTGCCCAGGACAGTGTCCAGTTGTGTTTTGAACATCTAAAAGGATGGAGAGCCCAAAACCTCCCTGGGCAACATGCTCCACTAGGATAGTTCATTAGGATGTCACTCTGTGCATCTACAAAAATTCAGACGAATTAAAAAATCACCAGAGGTATGCCAAACATTGGGCATACATGCATTCCTTTATTTGGGAATGTTTCCTCAGCTGATCTATGAAAGTTTCAGATTTAGTAGAAATCATACATGAATGCCTTCAACAAATACTTTCTCAGTCTGCAGATCATGTGCAGTTTGTCTCACTGATTCACCTTTCATAGTTCACGCTCTGTTGCTTTCTTACATAAGCTGACCTCTTTGTTTCTGGATGATTTATGTAACTCTATAACCCAGCACAAAATCTAAATAGGAATTTTTACACTATTTGAGATATTATCTGGGTAAATTTTTGTTTCTGCCTTACATAGGAATAGGAAACCTCAAGCATTTAGTCAACTGAAATGCAGACCCGAATGGGTTGCAAACAAAACCGCAAAATCTGAATTCACTTTCAAATGTAAACAAATATTCACAGAAAACTGGCCATATAATTTGCTCAGTGCTCACTAATCACTAATCAGTGCTCACTAATCCATACTTGAGACTGAGATCAATGCTTGGTCCTTGCTGGTCAGTGTGATATTTTTAGAATGCTGCATTTCAAGTTCTCCTAATTTATGGCAAATGACCTTCCCATTTCCTTCTTGAAAATGCAAACTAACGTTTGCCCTAACCTCCTCCTGACTTCCTTCTGCAAAACTGCCCTGCAGATCTTTGAAGGGGATCTCCTTAGGTCTTCATCGATGAGGGATGAACAGAGGAGAGTTAGGAAGTTATATGGGAATTTCATTTAACAAATCCTCTTCTATTTCCAAGGAATGAAGATACACACACTGAGTTCTTTTGCCCATTCCTGCTCTGTAATACAGCTGTGGATTGCAGACTTTTAGGCCGCAAGTTTGTTCAAAGCACTAGGCAGCAAGGCAAGGGATGGCCCTTGGCAGCTGATATAAACCTGCCCTGCATCAGGCTGGAGCTGCTGCTCCAGGAAAGGCTTCATCATGTCGCTTTGGGCAAAGGATTTCCTGGTCCAGTGGCCATTTTTTTGTCAGCAACATTTTTCTAAAACTGAATTCCAGTTTGCCCTTTTAATGTGCCAACAGTGCTCTATTTTACAGTTTGTCTAAGAGAGGATAAATAACTCTCTTCCAAGTATTTGTAATCTTCATCTATTTATACAGAACTATCAAGTCCCTCTAATCAAACATGCTTTGTTTGGCTAAAATTCAACTTTTATTTGTTCCTACCTCTCTTTATCTGCTTATGATATTTTAGTCCAAAGTTAATTTTTCAGTTCCTCACATTTGGTACCTGCTATGTTTTTCTTGATCTTCCAGACATAAAACAAACCTGAGGCACCTATCCTGCACAATGCTGATTCCCTGCTTCAGAGCAGCAAGGAGTCTCACTGAGAAGAAAGTGGAAGCTGCCTCCTCCTCAGCTCCCTGCAGGAAATGCACTTACGACTCCTGACCTGGCTTCCCTCCTTTGCTGATTTAATCCTTTTCTCATGCTCTCATGAGCATGCCATTCTCATGCTCTCTTTGCAGCCATTCAAATTATCCATCACTCCTTTAATGGAGTTAATTTTCACTTTGTTTTCTTCTCCATAGTTAACTTTTTTTTTTAGGGGGTTTCAGATTACTCACTTAGAAGGCAAAAAATAAAAAAAAAGAGAGAAAAAATAGAAATGAGATTTCTCAGCACTTGATATAAATAAATAAATGTGTAGACCCAGATTCTAAAGAAAATTGACCCAAATTAGTAACTAAGTGACAAATTAAGTGATGACTGCTGTCACTATAATAATGACATTAATAAAAGCTGCTGAACGTTCAGATCTATACACACTTAAGACAATTATTCAGGAACCTGACTTTAGGAACCATTTAGGAACCATTGACTAATTTGGCCAAAGTCTGCACTAATAAGAGAGGAAAAATGAAACAAAAAAATACTGTGAGTCACTGTAAAATTCCAGATTTATAATAAAGCTGCTTCAAAACAGACAGGGAGATTCCTCCTTATTTAAGGGGATATGAAGAAAAGTAGACAGAAGGGTCTTTCATTCATCACTGCGTTGCTCAATGTGCAAGGTTCAGAGGGTATTTTTAGAATATATCTACAATAATACATGACATTATTGGAAAGGTTCACTGACATCATTTAGAGTTAATATGGCAAAACATGAATTGACACTTTTTTTTTTTTCTGATTTCTTCCCCCCTCAAAAAAATGAACAGTTTCAGAAAAGCAGTGAATAAAATAGACAGATTTGATACTGGGTTCAGATTCAGAGATGACACTACAGTACTGCCCTGAACTATCTGAATATTTTGACAGCAAGACTGGGTTGGAACTATCATTAGTCTTGTGCAAGTTCACACTGCCCTGTTCCTGGTCATTTTGTGAATAGGTTGTTTTTCTTCACAGCTTATTGAGATAGGTGAGTTTTACACCTTCCAGAGCTGTGTCCTTGATGTTATGACACTTTCATTTTTGTTCCCGATAAAATGTAAGAATTGTAGAGGTACAATTACAGAGCTATCCGTAGAGACAACTGGCATTTTGGAGATTAGGGAATGCCGAATACAGGAAAGTGATTGTATCTGAGTCAGGTGGCACATCCCTCATCAAGGAACACACAGATATAGCAACAAAAAGAAGAGCTTCTGTTTCACGTTTCTTGTAGTACCTCTAAAATCCACATAGTCATGTTCAGTGATCAAGGCACATAGATGGTTTATTTATAATTTACAACTTCATCCTACGGGGAATCCAGCCCTGCAGTGACCCTCTCTCAGTTTGTGTCCAGATGGGACTTCATCAGCTGCAGCTGCAAAAATGCCTTTACTCTCTGTAATAATATTTTACCTTTCTCTGAGCCCCAGCAAAGGAGCAAAGAAATTGCAGCTCAGACAGTGATACAGTTACAAAGAATAGTTCTTGAGTCTCCCACATCATAAATGAAGTCCGGTAAAGTCCGCAACCAACTGGAGCTAAATTATCTGGGCAGATAACCATGTTACACTGCCCTGCTACAGTCTGGTACATTTTTTTTTTTCTGCAGCCCTGCTAGGACTGCAAACTCAGGCAGATGCTACGAGCGGCCTCCTGAGTCTCGTAAGGTTTGTCTCACAAATAGGAATGGCCAATTAGATTTTCTTCTCTTATTTTCTAATTAAATCTTATTTCACCTGATGAGTTCTATCATCAGACCATTTTAGGGCATATGAAAACTGGTGTATGAGGAAGAAGGGAAAAGTAAGAAGTGATTAATATGCAGCAGTGGTAAAGAAGAAGGGGAAGAGATCATAAGTATCTTTTAAAAGTTATTTCAAAATACACAAAAAAGTGTGGAAAAGACTAAAGGAAAAAAAACATGGTAAACAGAGCATATAAAAAGCCATGTGGAAGTAGGTAGAGTTTAACTCAATTCTAGAACTCATTTCTTCAGAAAGTGACACGTAAATAGGAATATTTTGAATCTGGAACCTTCTTTGGAATAAATCATATTCACTTCTATGAGAACCCAAAGGGAAAAAAAGAAACAATGATCAATCAAGAATCACAAATACGAGTTTAAAGATTTTCTACAAAGTTGATTTTTAAGCCTGTTGTGTAAATCTATTTCAGTTCCTGGATCATTTAGCAGATAAAGGAGCTCTGACCTTCTTTCTTGCCACCTTAGCTTCTAGAAGTGTATGCTTAATTCACATGCTAAAAATCCTAAGGACATTTTTAGTGAGTACAATGATACAGCAATGCAGCCACAGTAACTGATCTTTATACTGCAGAAGAATGGCTGCCTTAATTAATTTTCTCAAAACATTACAAGATATCAAACTTTATTAAACTAATCACATTTTGTTTTATCATTCTAATTCACTTTAAGTTATCCAAATATGATTTAAAAGTCTCTAATCTATAATGCTCTATTTCTATTTATTTATTTATTTATTTATTTATTTATTTAATCGAGTTGTGAAGGCAGCTTGCGGTATAACACCTCAGAGCTAGTTTTGACTCAGAAAAGTCACTACATTTTTTTTTTCTTTGCCTTGTCCATCCCCTTCATTCATTGCTGTATTTAAAACACCAGATGTTTTCCTTTGCTTAGGAGCTCTTTGGACAGCATGGAGAGGGTGACCACATCCTCCTGGCTTCTGTAGAAAAGAATAGAAATGAGTAACAGCAGAGTTGCAGAGTCAGGGGATGGCAAACATGAAGACTGCTGCTGCTGGCTGTAATTAGAGCTTAACTGGGGCAAACTTGTCTATTGTACAGTGGTCACTTCTGACTGTTGCTGGGGTTGCCTATGTCCTTATCTTCTCACACTTTCTTGCAAGATACATACCTTAACGGCTCTGGGGTCACTCTGTGCTTATTTACGAATGTTACATGAGTAAATAACACTCTGAAAATCCTTTACATATGAGAGGAGCCTCAACCATGATGTTCCTTCACCATCAGGAACCAATACAAGAATACGGCCTGAAAGAGCAAGGATTTTGCTTTGCATTGAAAAGGACTAGAGATACCTTTGGTCTTGCAGCAATGACAGTACTGAGTCTAGCTCTGCTCCACAGGATGAACCTGGCCAGTCTCTGGGAATTAAGTTGGTGGCATCATTCCAGGACATCCTATATTGTGAATACATGGTAACAACAGGCCAAGACTTCCCTGCTGTGCCAGAAGAGAGACTAAAGCCTGAACTGCTGTAGTGACCAGCCTCTAAAATATCTGCTCTTTTAGGTCTGGAGTGACCTGGCATATCAGCCAAGCAGGACAGAAAATCTTCAACTGTTGCTATCCATGATATTTCAATTTGTAGACTCAGCTAGGATTTGGGGGGATCAGTCATTATTTCCTTCGTGGATTGCTATCTTTATTTGAAAAAAAAGGTGAAACTTTTTTTTTTTTTTTTAAATCTCTTTGGTAAGATTTGACATGTTTCATTAAAAGTGCGCATGCTGTATGTTCCTCTTGAGTTTCTTAATGGGACAAAATGCATGGCTAAAGCCTTCTTGGTAAGAGATTGACATTTATACGCTACAGCAATGGAGACAATAAGCCTATTTTCAATCTGGAATTAAATCATTTTTTGTTTCTTTCTTTAACTTCTTCTGGAACTCTTCTGAAACTTTCCTTAATGTATTCTGCAAAGACTATAAATTCCTCAGAGAAACTGGCTGTATAATATAAAGAACATTATTTTACAATATTCTACAGATATTTTGGATCAGGTCTCTAACTTTTGTGGCTCAGCATTTATGACAGAAAAAGAATCTACAATTTTAACCAACTTTAGAGCACCCAACTCCCCCAAAATGTATATATATTCTCAATGTGCAGACATATTTCCTGATGAGGTATTTGTGTCCCTCTTCATGATGTATCACATAGAAGCTGCTGCCAATTTTGTACTCTCACTAGTATTTTCCAAGCCACCAGTGATAAAAGATATTTTTAAGCCTGCAGTTAGCAAGACAGCATATATTGAAACTTCTCCTTTTTATTATTGCTTTTGATGCACACAAATCCTTTAAGAGGAATTTTAGCAATTGTTCTATTATTGTATGTCCCCTTTCCCCTTCAGATGAATTATTCATACTTTGTTGTCATAGCAATCCTTTCTCTCTCTGAAATGTTTAATAACTCCTGTTGACTCCAAACTAGACAATGAATCAAGTTGTAACAAAAGCTTTATTAACTAATGTGCTTTGTGGCAGGCGCATTGTTTGCCTCCCACCTACACCTACCTTAAGCGACAGTCTGGTCCAGTGATAATAGGGATGACAGCAATGACAGTGAACACATCTGTAAGAAACTTTCTTAACTTAAACTAATTTCTTAGATAGAATCTATCATCTCCTTTGCAGACTAATGAACCTCTGCTTTTTTGTTAGTCTCACTGCTTTTTAAAGCAACAGTGAGCAATCCCTGCTCTGTGCAGAGGATAACCACATAACCTAACCACATAGTCTATATTCCCCTGATTTGATAGGTCATGGGGGTACGGGTCTTCCTTACGGCATTTCAAAACCTGCTAAAGTGGGACTGTCCACAAGAAGAGAAGGTCAAGCCTTAAGTCTTAACTGCTTAACAGTGCAAGCTGCTACATAATTCTCATCCATGCTCACCTTGCAATTTCATATATATCTAGTACTGTTTTCCACTTGGCAAAAACCACACACACCGTTGGTCTTAAGCAAATGACATATTGTACTGCAGCCAGAACTAAGGGGTGGGCAAATGATAGGTTAAGTTATATGGCTGTATGGTGGAGGAAAAGAATGGGAGGGGGTCCACATCAAATCCATACAGAAGAGCCAACTCTCAGTGTCAAAATCAGCCAATATTTACCCAAGGGTTAATCGAATCCTTGTTCTAAAACTGCAGTGATGGCATGTAAATGGCAAATCAATTGATATAACAAGCTACAAACAGTCCTTCTTTATGAGGGGCCTGACAGATATGTAAATTATTACAATTTTGAACACTATTTCCAACTGAGAAATAACTGTTCATTTTCTTGGAAGAGAGTTTATGGGAAAAAACGAAGGCTTATATTTTAGGACAGCAACTGCCTTGAAGCCCGAGTAAGGCATTTGGCAAAAATGCCTTATTTTTTTCCCAGACTGCTGGGATAACAAAACTTACCATCCAAACTCAAGTCCCCATGATGAAGATTTACTTCCAGGGAGAAGTGTGAAAACAAGTGGTGTTCCCTATCTGTTCAGCAATGTTGGCAAAACCCCTACCAGACAAAAGATGTCATTCAAGGAGTCCGCATGCAACTTTATTTTGCTAATTTAAGGTTCACCTCTACACCTGGTGAAGGAAAAAGGGAAAATCTGCTGTTTTAATGGGAACTTCAAAGACCAAAAAGATGTGTATGGGGGCACACCATCATTCATCCCAAACTTGGATTTTTTTTTTTCAATTATTATCTTATTTTACTCTTCCTGTTCATAGTTTCCTAAGAGTCTGCCTCCAAAATATTCAGTCAGGGAAGCTCATGCAAGCTCATCTTAGCAGGCTTTGCCCCTGTGGAAACTCTCATTTGCTCTTCTATCCACATGGGGCATGGTATATACTGCATCATTCATTCATGCACCGTTTGGTGCATGTATTTGATCTAACAAGTGCTTTATCTACTCAATGCCTTATGGAAAAAGTCTATAGGGTCCTTTCCAGGCTTCTGAGATGGAAGTGTTAAATATAAAGCAGAATATGCGTGACTGTAAATAATAGTTTGCGAATATTTGGTGACATTACTGCACATTATCGAGGGTCTAGGCCAAAATCTCATTTATTTTAATATTTTATTCATATATCATCATTTGCTATTTTGCACCTATTTTACTCCACGGATGCGTAATAAATGGTCTCTGGGTTAGACTAAATTCAGCTTCTTTTAGCACATTAAAATCAAAACAGAGATGTAAAAGAAGAACAGAAATTTAATAAAAATATCTCGAAGACTTAGCAGACATTTCAGAATTTTGAAGCACTCATTTGCCATGCCAAATAGAATGAATAATACAGTAAACAATATGTGGTTGTGCATCAGTTTGAATTTAAATCATGTTATTGTTTTCTAAAATCACATAAAAATACAGGTCTTGTCCAGCAAACCATGCCAGCTTTTGAGTTCAGTTTGCAAGTTGAAGCTATTCTCATATTGCATAAACAGTGGTTAGAAAAAAAAATATGCTTAAGTTTTGATGCCCAAGATTACATGAATAACCAATGTCCTAGAGCTCTAGCACAGTCCTTCAAGTTGTTTTTTGATTGTTGGTCTTCTACCAGTCCTACCTTTGCTCACTCAGTTTTAGTTCCTGTGTCATCACACCAACTTTGCAACACCTGAGTACCACAGCCAGTGAGCACAGATGCTGATTGATTCTGAAATTTTTTATGATCCAGTAAATTAAAAGGAAACTTTCCTTTTTTGGAAGTCAGATGTCCTATTGCTTCTGTGGACCAGGCAGTATCTTGCAGAATCATTAATGTGAGAAAAGGACTTCAAATAATCTCACTTGCAGTGCATCATATGCTATACATCAATACCTTGGTCCTTGATAATCCTCCCAGGCAGCTCCAAAAGCCATAGGATTTTGCTGAGAGCTGAAGTCTGGAAACAAAATAGTCAATAGTCTTATCTCATTCTTGTGCTACCTGTATAGCTACAACTCTGGGTCCACAGTAGGGAATAGTCTTCTATGGAAATTCTTACTGCTCAGCATGCACTTCAGAACTCTATCCCATTTTTCTTTACAGAAAACAACAAAAAAAGGTCCTAAAATAATTCTGGAGTTCATATTCTCCTAAGTAAGTTATAGAAACATGGCACATTTCTGAGTGACATGTATTCTATGAGTCATGATATGCAGCTTTACACTATCCATAATTTATCCTACCTCTGAACAATATTGTTTCAGAGTGCAAGAGCCAAATGCACTCCAGGGCTGCTACTCAGCACCTTCACTTTGCTGTATATCCAGGACATAGTTTTGCACACATGATAGAGAGTGCTTCTTTCTACCTCAGACATATGGAGGCATCTCAAGAACCAGTACCCAGAACTGCAATTTTTGAGATCCAGTCATGCTCAGATCCAAAGCAATGACAGCCCAAGGCTTAAATGCAGGAAGCTAAGACGTCTTTTCAAAGTGCATTAGTATGCCTCTTTGTTTTTGCCTCAGACACATAGTTTTGAGTTAAAAGCCATTAAACGTCTCGTAACATTTTCTAAGCAGCAGCTTAGCTCAGGACCTTGAGAATTCCTTCAGGGAATGGACCACTTGGAAAAGTAATATGAGCAAAACGACAAGGAAACATTTCATGAGCAAATGGACACATGAATTTGTGGCATCTCTGCCTTCCATCAACTGGCAGACTCCCCATCAGGAGTGTCTGTTCTTCAGACAACTATATGTCATCAGAATAGAGCAGTTAAAAGACTGGATTTATGATTTCCTGGCCTGGAAGAGAGAACCCCATCTATTCCAGCCCCTTTTCTATGGAACATCTTGTGGAAAAATCACAGTAATTTTGGAAACTAAGGTGTCTGTTTCAAAAGGGAAATCTTCTTCTCTTTTCTCAAAACTGACTTGTAACCCGAAATAACAACCAAAACAAAACAAAATAAAGCATACTTCTATCTTTAGGAGGGAGAGAGAGAGAATTTGATTGTGTTGCCATTCCATTCCTATATTTGACACATCTTAAAAATACCATCCCTGGAAAAGCAGGAAGTTTGCCAATGCTGTATGACCACTTACCAGCATTAGCAACTATAACTCATAAATGTACTACTTTTTGTTACTGGAGAACTCGGGGCTTAGACCCACCTGTAGGAAGGCAGTGTCATCCTCAGTGATAATGCTAAAGCCCATGTGTGTGCAGCCCTGAGCTGCCCTGTGCTTTTGCGAGCACTCATGAGTGTGCTTGAACCCAGAAGAGATTGCTGCTCCTGGATGGGCACAGCACATGATGACAGGACCACTGTACTGCTGCCAACCAGACAGCAGACACAGTCTCAAACTGGGATCACCTTTCTCTACACCCATCCCTCCAACTGAGTTTGCAGATAGACTTTCTTCCATTTCCAAGAAAGGCAAAGCCTACAAGCGGGAACGTACTGTAATGTAAGCTCTGGTTCTCAAACTCCCTCCTGAACCGGCTGATCTTATGGCTTCTGCCTGCAGGATCTCTCCTGCCCCTTTTTCTCTCTCTCTCTTTCTCTTTTGCCTCAAAGAAAAGCTTGGTCTTTTATACTCCTGAGTTAATGAGGTGGCCTTCCTGACCCGACTGTCAGGATGAATCGGCAGACTAGTTCTGCACCTCCGTGCCATACTGACATTCTCTCTCAAGTGAATTTAGCATCATTTAATAATATTTTTGCTGTATTAGTGCAGTGGTGATTCTAACATGCTTTGGAAGCAAGGCTTGATCGTTAATATTATTTTACTTAAGGTGGACCTCATGGTCCAGCTTCATCCTATGTACAAGATGGAGATGGTTCTTTGTAATTATCTGGATAAACAGCTATTGGTTGGTAGTATTCCTATCCTTTTGCATAACTCTGTATGTTTCAAGTGGATTCCAGAGTGCAAGTTTATATGTTTAAATCATAATCCTAATTTGAATTCAGCATACCTTTATTAGTAAATCTGTATAAATTTTAAATGTAAATACTGACTACTCATATTAATACATATATTACTATAATTATTATTTGAATTAATAATTATTATTTTAATTAAGAAATTATTTGTATTAAATAAACATCAATATCCCTTATAGTACATGTGAAAGGTTGAAAGCAAATGACTAAGCCAGCTAACTCATGAGTTGAGGTTTTTGACCCAAACCTGGCAGCATTAAGAACCAGTTAAAAAGCTGCATCTTCTTCTGCAAGTGTAGGGACTATATTTTCTGTATTTCTGTTTGTTTAGTTACTTAAATTAAATGACTAATTCACTCATAACTGATAAATTTTTAACTGCTAAAATAATGTGTGTATCTCACTATTCCCTCCCAAACCATGAATATAAATTAGGTGTTATAGGCTGAGATATGCTAGTTCTAAAATCATGACAGACACAATGATCAGAAATTAGCATAATTTGTTAATCATAGATAATACTTTGTTTAATGAATCAATTATTTTTAAAATCCATTTAAATATATGAATGCTTTCCCTAGGTAACCAGCTATATAAGGTGTTCTAATTTAACTAAAACAAATAACAACATTCACTTTTTGCTTTTTAATTGCCGCTTGACGTGAAGCACAGATAAGCACACGATCATAATAAGGTGAATAGTAAATGTAGCATTCATTGTTCTTTTAGATTACTTTAAAATTATAATCTGACTAGAAGTGACTCAACCTAAATACATACATATGTATATATACACTTGCTGGCTAAGCATATGCATTATATTTTATATATATATATATATGCTTTTAAAACATATTCACCCAATTAAAAAAAGAAGAGGAAGTACTACCACATTGAGCACAAATGTTGCATTTAAGTGAAAATCAGAAAGTTCCTGCAGTTACCAACCATGGAGGTCCAGCATTCCTCTAGGAAGGTAACTAATAAGCAAAAGAAGATTAAAATTGATTATTTAAAGCTAAATTGCCTGTCTGGTGATTTAAATGATTACTAAAATTGGTAATACTATGCAATCTACCCTTGTAAACTCCTGTTTTTTATTAGAAACACAGCTGTTTTTTGTGGCAGAATATATCACAAATGAAAATAAAATCACTTTTTGTGATCTTTTATTTCCAGATGGCAAGTTCTTAAGCACAAAGAGCCCTTATACTGTGCTGGAGAAATTCTGCAGACTGGAACTTAGTGCGTAAGCGACTCTTAGGACTGGCAGCAGTCCGTCACAACATCATTCTGCTGAAGACTTCTGGCTTAATTTGGAGCCATCTTTAAGATCATCTACATGTATGTAATTCTTTAATTACCACTGCATGCACTTTGAAACATTAGCATAATATCCAGCAATATTATTCACATTTCTTTCATCACTATGGATTATTGCAAATACCACAGTACATGGAAAACTGCCAGTTTCAAAGGAACTACTATTTTTTTTCAGTTGAGCCACTGTTTTTCTCTGCCCATAGTTCATTTTTCCTTAGCATGCATTCAAAAACTAAGATTTTTAAAGGGACAAATGATAGTCAGCTGCATACATTTTTTTGAAAGGCAATCTTCTCCATCTCAGCTATTCTTTCGTCACCTCTGTACTCTTAGTGAGTCTCTTTCACCATTCTTTCTCCTCTTTCCCCTTGCTCTTGTGAAGAGAAAGACAGCCAAAGTCTTTTAAAGGTCGAAATGACCGCTCCTACAAATCCATCTAATAAGAATGATGGAGTTGCCAGAGTTACCGAATATTCAAACTTTCTTTCACAGTCTTGTCAAGTGACAATTTATATGGGATAAGAGGTCTATCATCTTAATTGAGCTTCCTTCTTCAGGACACTCAACAGTAGCACTGAATACAGTGCTGTATAAGGCAGGGAGTGTTCATACAAAAGACGATTAATTGCTATATATAAAGAGGCAAATTCAGCATACTTCACCAGGTCATATTAAAATCCAGGAGTGGAGAATGTGTTGGATAGTAAAAATACCTGTGGAATACAACACAGAGATCCACATCCTGTCCAAATGTCTCCCGTGTCACTTTTCTTGCAGAGTGTTGCTAACTGCAGGTAGGAGTTAGGTGGACTCTGCCGCTTCCCAGACAGAGCAGGGCCTCACTCAGGTCCTCAACCAGGGGGTGCAGCTATTGCACTGAAACAGATGCCACAGGACAGGCTTGTATCTGTTATCTGCTCTGTGAGTACACACAGTCTCTGTTGTAGCTAAACAGTCTTGGAGAGCCAGACTGTATTTTCTTAAGCAGAAAAGAATGAAAAAAATGTGCCTTAATTTAGGAGAAAATGTCTGAAAGCATGAAAGTGTCCAGTTCTTTTTCCCTTTGCACCCAGCAAGTGACCAAGAAGGTCTCACTGACAACCAGCTAAATCGTAGCCAGTAGACCTCATTGAAGAAAATCAGAGCAACGGTCATTAGTTTCCTCTCCCTCAAGGTCTTCTGTAGCCAACCTGTACTTAAATTCTCCTTTAATTGCATCCATCTGTATTCTAGGTAGAGGCACAACTCCTCTGGAGAGGAGGAGATAGAAGAAAACTATGTCCCAGATATTAACTTCCTTAAACATTTGGTACAAATTATCAACATTTAAATAATTCTGCCCTCTAGGCCCTACACAACTGCAGAGCATGCCCATGAAAACCAGAGACTGCATCTGAATTCAAGGTAAGACCAGTGCATCTTTTCTACTCTCTTCAGGAGATATTCAATTATTTGACTTAACGATAGAGACAATCCTGTCTGCATAAACTTATAAATAATTTTAAAAGCCTGAAGCTCCCTTTACAATACTATTCAGATAGGCACAATAAAAGCATTAATAGCTTTAGCTGTGACCTATTAGTCTTGGTAAAAGAGAGGAAGAAATGTTACTGAATAAAAAGGGTTTTGATGTTATGTGCTTCTGCATGTGCCATGCATTACCTAAAAAAAAGTTTGAAAGATGATCTTTTATGCAAACTAGTTCACACCTAGACAATTCTGCCTTCATCTTCTCTCTTCTCTATCTTCCTATCCTCGGTCTCATTGTTAACAGAAAGTTGAATGAAAACAAATATTCTTCCCATAGGAAATGCCAACATTTTATTACCTAACTTCTGCAAAAATACTTGATAGGGAAGAGGAGGGAAATAAAGACAGGGTCCAACTGTTCTTAGTGGTGCCTAGAAAAAGGATGAGAGGCAACAGGCAAAAAGTGAAATGCATGAAATTCCAGTCCCAGTGCTCAAGAGACATTCAAATCCAGCTGGGCACAGCCCTGAGAAGTTTGCTCTAGAGGACCCTCCTTCAGCCCAAAAATTTAGAGGGGTCCTTTCCAATCCCAGCTATTCCATAATTTCTAAGTTTCATAAAATTTCTGAGGTTATATAAAGTTTCACACTGCAAAATTTACATGATCAAACAAATTGTGTCAGTGTTCTTATACAGAAACATTGCTGTTTACTGAATCTAAACTTATGTCTGTTTTCAAATCTCTTCAGCATTAAATTACATCTGCCTCCTTTCCCCATCATTATCCCTGGGGTAAATTACTACCTGTTGTTATGTTTCTTGGCTAATCTATCATTTGCTTTGATATCACCTGTCCTGTCAATATATCACACAACTGAACTGTGCAAGAAGAACATAAGTGATACAGTACCCAAAACACAACGTCAAGAGCTCAGCAAAATTGTCAGTGATTCAAAGCTAAATATTTTGGTTTGGTTCAAGAAATTAAAATATTTTAGTTTTGTCAAAAACCAATGACCTAAACAGAATATTTAATTCTAATTTTCCTGATGGGGGAAGAGGGGGAGGGAAGCAAACAAACTTTTGGAAATATAATTCTTTTTCATTTAGTTATCAGAAATTGTATTTTTCATAGAAGAAATGGCATATGTCCAAAATGATCAATAAACAACAGAGCTACATACATTTAGCAATTTCAATGAAAAATATTTTTCAATGTATGACATAACATTTTAGGATTGGAAATGATACACCTCTCAGTGGAAAATGACAACTCAAGCACACCATGGCACGGTCATTTGCCTCAGTCCCGCTCCACTTTCTACCAGTTTGCAGATTCCCATTTCCTTCATGTTCCAGCAGCATGGGCAGCTGCACCCACCAAATCCAACCCCAGGAAACAAGACAAGGATGATTCCTCAAGCTGATGAGATCCCATGACTGCCCAATCACCGGAGGTTGGCAGGACCACATGGCCAGGATTAAGCATAGCTCTTCCACCCCTCCCACCTCTTCACCTTTAACTGTGCTTCTTACCTTGTATTTGCTCATTTACTGTGTTTGACTTTCACCCTGTCTGAGTCACCAGTGATCTCAGGCTCTTGCACAGCACAAGGGCAGGGCCATCCCATAACCTGTGGTACCAAACATCTTCATAGGCACCGCTGCACCCAGCATGTTCTCCAGAGCAACAGAAGGGCAGCAGCAAAGCTGCTATCATAAGCCAAACCACAGTGCCCAACCATGGGCACTTCTTATATTCTTGACGTATATATATAGTCCCTTTTTCCAATGGCAAATTCCCTTCACCTCTGTGTTCATACAGCATAGAAAACTTTCCTAAAAAGGAAAAAAAAGCTCTAAGTATCTTGGAAGTTGAAAAAATGCTCTACAATTGATCAATTGTGACATTTATGTACACAAGTAAGGATCAGTCATTGTATATTAAATGTAATACACATTGTAGATATATTTTATTCCCCTTCTCTGCTTGAGGAATGAAAGTGCTTTTGAGGACAGGTGTGAGAAATGTGCTTCAAGTGCTTGGATTGTGTAGGAAAAGATAGTTCTGAATAATGTGAAAATTTGAATAAGTTCTGAGTTGTGTCATCAGTGGAGGAGCAATAGATGTGAGAAAGATGTTAGAACTACACGGAAATCTCTCCCCACATATCACCGCTGTTAACTTTCATTTTTTCCCCGACCAATCTTTTTGGAGGATGCTGCTGACTCCAAGTCCTCTACTACGCTAAGTCATGTTGTGCTGGCCACCTGCCTGAGTCCAGGAGATCTCCAGGGCATGTGCAGGCTGGGAATAAGGTCTGTTTGAAGGGAAAAGCCAGACTCTCTTTTAATAATTTCTTTCTTTCTCCAGTAAAGCAAGAAGTGTTGATTTCTCTTCAATAGAGCCAGCTAATTTAAAACACACCTGCCTTTCTTCACTGCTTAAGAAACAAAAAAGATACAGTAGTAGACTGCATTTTAGTAGAAAATAGAACAAAAACTTGGAATCACTTGTTCTTATATAACCAGCTGTTAGAGTTATCCTCTCCTATCCAGGCTACTTTAAAGAGAAAAAAAAATAATGCATGCAACACCTATTATACACTACTGATAGGGAAAATCAACACGATGTGAGATGCAATATTCAGCTCACACAGCTGGAGTGTACTTGACGAGTTGTGTGCTGAAGATCAGGGTAAGCTGGCAATTGTTTAAACACATCTTCTTGCTCAGCTGGTCAATTATTCACAGGTACGGCAGAGCAGGAAAACAGCCTCTGCTAGTGTGAAATGTGCATTTACATCTATCAGTGACTTGCTGTGCAATCTTTGGCTGTTGCTCCCCTTCTCTGCACCTCCCACTCTTCTTCCCTTGTTAACCCAGGTTCACATTAGCTGCGTGGCCAACTCCTGCTACGCCACGTGCAGCGTGACAGACCCTTGATCTTGATCAGGGCCTCAAGTGCTACTGTTCACAAGTAGGCAGGAGCAGCTCCTTTTTCCCTTGTGCAAGCAGTGGCACCATCCTTCCCTGGGAGAAAAAGGGCTCAACTGGAGCTTGAGGAATCTTTAATTCTGACACAATGCCCCTACACATCCTAGAGTACCTCACTAAAGGTCCAGTTCAGATTAAAAGCAGAAGAGCATCTCAGTATCTCAAAACACTTGGCAACTTTCAAGGAAAAAGCAAACAAACAAACAAAAAAAAACCTGTCTTTCAATTTGTGACTGAGCCCTAGTCTCTAATTCAAAAGTTAAGCACCATGATACTGCCTTGCCTTATTGGATTTCTCTAAGTTCACTTGTGGTCACAGTGTTCAGCATCTGCAGTGATGACAAATGGAGGTTTAGAGGCAAAGGGAAGCAAAGTTTTCAAAATGCAAATTTAAATATTCTTTGAAGGCCTGTTTTGACACAGTAACTTCCCTATATATTCACGATAATATTTCTTGCATTCTCTCACCTCTGCAGGGGGTGCTGTCATATTCATAGGAGTGAAATCTCACAAGCCTTATATTTGTTTGAAGGGCTTGCAAAGCTCTTTATCTGATTTATTTATTATTTAGGGAACACTGCAAGCATGGAAGTTGCCTTATAAAATATAGCAAAAGACAAGATCTCTGGCACCAAACATCCTGTGATCTACTTCAAATACAAAACATGGAACATCAGTTTAAATGCAAGAATGTGTAAAGGTGTCAGTTACACAGGGAAAACAATGTACAGGTTTTCATTAAAAAACAAAAAAGACTCAGACTCTCAAAAGACCTCCACTGATCTTTTTTTTCTTTGAAAACACAATGGTACATACTCACAATTCTGTTTCTAAACTAAAGCAGTAACAAAAGCTGGCAGCAGAGTACACGTGTGCACCTTTGTTCTAACATGCCAGAAGCTGAGTCTATTAAACAGAAGAAAAATCTATGCTAAGGCAACAGGCTTAGACTTAAGCACTGCAAAATCATAGAAACAAAAGACAGCACTTTCTTAGTTCTCATATATATTACATGAAAGATTTCTAGAGCAAATGAAGGTCCTGGAAGTTTAACCGTTCTTGTTCTGTGTGAAAGAGTGATCTCATGATGGTAGATGTGGAAAATTCAATTCTAAATCCAACCCTTAGAAAATCTCTCTCTGCTTTTCTCTTGTCAGATCCTTATTAAATAAGATTCTTAATAGCTTCTTGGGCAAGAAGTTATTATTTTTGGGGTGGACAGTTGCTAGTGCTGTTCTTTAGACTTTTTTTTTCCACATCCCTCCACAGTTATGGTGAATATCAATTGACCATGTGTATTGCAGAGTTCACCTGAAAGAAGCAGATATACTTGAAAAAGATATACTTGAAAAATCTTTCCATCAAAACTGTGTTCTGGGTTTCTGGCATGCACTCATAGCAACCAATAGGTACACTGTAGCATCCTACAGAATCAATAGGAAAAGGGAAGAGTTTGAATAGAAAGACAGTTGTAATGCACTACTTGAAGCAGAAAAAATGCAATTTTAAATAGTCTGATATTAAATTTAAATACCGAATTAAAAGTTTGGACAGTTAAAATCTCTTCCAATGCCAATAAATGACACTTACCAACATTGTAATTTCATTTATGACAAACAAAAATATGTTCGCAGGAGTCAAAACTCTTAGAGATTTTCTAACAATTGCTCTCTGCTCTCCAATACTTTTGATATCCTTATTTTTTGGGCATCTGGATAAAAAGGGGATACCTTGTGAAAGGGCTACATTTTGACCAGTCCTGTGTATCAGATATACTGGACTTCAAATAAATAGTGGGCTGCTAAGAATTACATTTCTGTCAGCACCAAAGGTCAAAAGTGCCTCAGTATTTCATTCCAAGTAATGGTAAGCAGTGTTATAGAACAAAATGTAAAAAAGCAAACTTTTCACTGAATCAGAAGCAACTTTTTTCTCCTTACTGTTTACTATCTGTGCATCTTCAGTGCTTTTGCACTAGAAATATTGTTCATTGATTTGCAGACCCAGACAGCAAGTTCTGCTCATTGCCATAGCAGAGAGGCAATGTAATTCCACTGAATTAAACACACAATACAGCTTTATTTCAGTATAATATTTCCCCATAATATTTCCCCCGTAATATTTCCCCCACCCGATCTGAGGATCTTATCTGTTCTTTACTTTTTTTAAAAAAATTAAGGAATTTATATATTGAAAAAAATTGCAACCACAAAGCAGAACTAAAAACTGTTAAGTTTTAAGTTTTTAACTGTTAAGAAAATTAGTTCTCTGTTACATGCAGCAATTATTTTTGCTGGCTGCCCGTGCATAAATACACAAATGTACAAAGAAAGGCAATTCTATTCTCATAGAATCCAGGGCAGCCTGTGTGTAAATGAGCCTATCTATATGTACTAAAAGCTGTCTCTTCACATTTGTTGCCACTAACAGTAAATAGTGTCTTATAAGATGGGTACAGGATGCACCCTGAAAGAGGAAGAGGAATCAAACAGAAGCACATGTATTTGCCAGGACTACACAAACCTAAAAAAAGAATAAAATATTTTGTAAAAGAAAAAACAATATGGATACTATTGCTAATTACTGAAATTAGTATCACAATACAATACCATTAAATACATAGAACAGATTCCAGTTTAAATTAAGGAATTTGAAAGGAGAAATTTTTGTAAAGCGTCTTTTTTCAGGTAAGCAATTTTTATAGAATGTAGATATATAGTTAAAAGACATGAGCAATTCTTTACTCAAAGAAAATCAAAATCTTCTATGTATGTACTGCAACACACTGCAAGTATTACAGAATCACAGCAAATAGAGTCAATTACACTAATTCAGCCAGAAGATTTTGACAAAATAAAATGTCATTATGTGATATGCATGGACTTCCAACTTGGTGTGATAATAATTAGATTGAACATCACTTTGGAAATACATGAGGGAGGGGAATCTGAGATGCTGTTTTGTGTTAGATTTTCTGCAGTCACTTGCTTAAATATAAATGAAATGTTAGCTTCAGTGTTTGTTCACCTTTGTTAAAAAGGTGTCCTGTGTCAGAAAAGCAGTAAGGTGCGAGCTACTTTCATTGTGCCTGTGTAACTTTCCAAACCAGATCTTATCAAATGCCAAAATTCTTGCTGTAGGCTGCAGCTCTTTGAACTCTTCGCATGTCTGCAATTAAATATGTGCATTGCTGGATTAGGGCCATTTAAAAAAAAGGATGCAAAAATACATGCTCACCTTGAAACAGTTGCCTGATCAAGGGAATACTAAGGCATCACTCCTGGATAGCAAAGTTTGGAAGAAAAAGACCTGATCACATTTCCGTGTGAGGCAAACCCCAGTAGCTGGGGCCAGTCCTAGAAGAGCATTCAGGGTATCCTTCTGATCTTGCATTGTTTTAAAAAGTAATTGTTGATTCCTGATATGTTTTCTGCCTCCATCCTAAATTGTAATCACCCACGTCTCACCCTCTAATCCTTAATTTTCCTAATAACCTCCTGTGCCTTGTCTTAATGCCATCTTTTTCATCTGTACAATTAAGATTAAATCATCAGATTAAATAATCAGATTTAATTGGATATTCACAGAATCACAGAATCACAGAATGGTTAAGTTTGGAAGGGACCTCTAGAGATCATCTAGTCCAACGCCTCTGCTCCAGCAGGGACACCCAGAGCACCAGTCCTCACACCAAAACTTTCAAGATATGTTATGCTCAAGCAGTAGCCGATAACTGTTATTCACAGGCATTCTTATCTCGTTTACCTGTGTTGGAAACAAAGTAGAATTATTCACATTAGGCAGATTTGGATATGGTTTACAAGGGTTACAATCAAATCCAAATCCCTACCAAAATCAATGGGGCTAGGATTTTTGTAAGTGATAATCAATCAGGCCGCAGGCAGTGCTGGTTTGGTGTAGAACAACAGGAGAGACTAGTTGATAGCAACTTTCTCAGTGCCTTGAGCTTCTGACCTGGTTCATCCCACTACACTTTGATGGACTGGCCATTTCAAAACTTTTGCTGCAACTAAGGATGTTGTTAAATAGCAGGAGGTTATGGGAAGTTGATGAATTTTGAGGATTTCAGATTTTTCAGAAAAATATTCTTGCAAATTTAAAAGACAGCCTGACCTTCAGGCAAAAAGTAACCAGGTTCAAACATGAGCTATGAAACTCATTCCCTCTGTGACCTCCTTGAGCTTCATGACTACAATTACAGCAAGAGAAGTTTTATTCTGCTGCTGCCTTCATCCTCATAGCAAAGAGCTTTAAAAGGACAGAAATCATGCCAGGAGAATTCTACTCTCAAGTCTGTCAGAGTAATGAGAAAATCAAACAGGAAAAAAAGTTTAAAAACTTTGTTCTAAGATCTCAGGATTTACTTTTTCCCCTTTATTTTCTGCTTGAACACAGAACAATGTTGAAGAAATATATATTTTTAAATTTCTTCTAGTGTCTGAGTATGTTTTTACTTTTTTTCTCAAACTAAGGAGTGAACTGCATTCTGTATATCAAGCTTTTGCACATTAAGAACGGCACATCGATTTTTAGAAAAAAAAAAAACAAAAATACACAATCATCTTATAAATGCCAAGTGTATAATCATATCTGATGGAGTTTGCATTTCTCCTTTTAAAGTAACATCAGTCATGATACCTAGTAATGCTACTTTAGACATAACAAACTTCATCCAATGCAAACACATTTTTATCTTTTATCCTAGTAGTATGATATACCATTGTGCTAATGTGAGATTAAGTACACAACAATCCCAGAGACTCAGCAATATTTTGTTCATATTATTAATTGTCCGTATTCTTATTTATTTAATCTCCATATGAGGAAGAACTTCTTTCCTGTGAGGGTGACAGAGCCCTGGAACAGGCTGCCCAGAGAGGTTGTGGAGTCTCCTTCTCTGGAGATCTTCCAGACCCGCCTGGATGCCACCCTGTGCCACGTGCTCTAGGTGTCCCTGCTGGAGCAGGGGGGTTGGACTAGACGATCTCTAGAGGTCCCTTCCAGTCTTAAACATTCTGTGATTCAATTCCTTCCGCTGTTCGTAGAATCCCTACAGGAGTAAAGAGAGTACAACATAGAGTTCACCCAGACAAGTAATTTTTATTACATGTTACTGTTTCTGTGTACCTCTTGCAGTACGGAAGGTGGGGTTGTGTATGTGCAAATTCGGTAAGAGATGAACCCCCTTGCATTCCAGCTGATCCTCAAATGTTAGAGGGACTGGGGGCGGCTGGACTCATCTCTTAATAGGGATAGCAAATACTGTGGTAACTATAGGCCCGACTCTGGCAGTACAAACAGTCTGTCACCTTCAAAACAAGTAGTCAAGTTCAAAAATAGCATGATTTATTCAAATGCAACTTTTACCCAGCAGGTTTCAGATGTCAGTACAATAAAATCTCTACTACAGTGTAGGGTTCTTAGCTAGTGTGTAGCGTACAAATGCACAATTATCACTCACCCAAGAAGATGAGAGAGGACTCTCAACCTCGAGGAGTCTCCTCAGGCGCCATCCCGACGCAGGGGGAGGAAAGGGGTTCAGCCCAGACTGATCCAGAAGTTATGATGGAGTCTTCCCTCTCCCTTCTGAGTCTCCTCTTCCTTCTTTCCTCTCCCTTCTTCCTTCTTCCTACTATATCCCTCCTCAGTTCACCTTCTGTATATTTTCTCTTACATTCAGGGGGAGTTTGAGTGACTGTAGTCATACTTTTGTTGTTGATGGGTTTAAAAAGTCTCCCGAGTTAATCAAAAATCTAGAGAACATGCTCAGTGAGGAGTTGTTGTTCCTTGGAGGCAGGTAATTTTTGGGAAGGGGATGTGTATTGGTATTATAATGAGATTAGAATAAAGAAAAAATTGAGCAAAGTCCATTGTAAGGGACAGATGTGCCACCATTGTTGGCCCAGCAGCAGACATTTTATCGTACTATGTGGCTTATCAGCTGCGTGGTACGACCAGGTTGCCGCTTCTGCAAGGAGGACAACAGAGTTTGGCCACGGTGTCTTAGCTCCATTCCACCCTCCATTCACTCATCAGCTGTGTGGCACCATCAAGGTTACCTCCTCCGCAGGGAAGCCAACAAAGTTTGGCCATGGTGTCTCCATTCTGCTCCACTCTTACTAGTGTATGCTAAGAGGACAGTTTGTGTCGCTGAGGGAATCGTGGAGAAGTAGATTCCATACACACCAACCATCCTGGAAGTGTAATTATCTCTCACCTCAAGGAAGCCTCTAATGCCATAACTTCTGTTAGGCCCTAGTTTTTCTCTAATTTCCCCTTTCTCAAGCAATTTTCTCACAGTACCTTTTAGGGCAATTACTGTGCCAATGGAAATGCTGTGCACAAGCACTGTGTATTTAGTGAGGGTGCCCTCAGTAGTCTTGAGCAATTCTGTGGCAGTTCATGTCCTCTGTCCTTGATCTGCCACATCTAACAAGGTCTATATTTTGCTCAACTTCTAATTAGCTTTGATGTGTCACAGCAGACTGGTAAATAACACTAAAACAATACCTTAAATTACATTCTTAGCAGCACCACTTCCTGAAACAGAATATCCCAGTGTGAGATCAGATTTTTATTTTAAATTTATACTCACTCATCCCAGTACTATAATGTGTGGTTAAAGGTTTAGTCTATGCATTTTATCTTGGCTTTTATACAACAGTTTCCATCAGAGTTACAAAGAATAGGAATTCTTACCACTGAGAGCAAAGTCCTTACCTCTTAAGACAGGCAGACTGGCAAATGGACCAGAGGGTAGTTTCGCTCATCAGTTATTTCAGTACAGCGATACCAAGAGCAGGACCGATGGACCGCAACAAAATAAGTTTTCAGTTTGTTACCTCACAGTTTATAAAAATTGACTGTTTTCAAGTATTTTATTTGAATATTCCTATCATTAAAAAAACTTGTTTTTCCTACACATAAATGAATGATTTTCTTTATATTGTTTCCAACACTGAAAATTCGTGAGCTACTAGAAACATCTCCCATTACATTCTCATGAAATTTCCATCTCAATTTCCAAGCCAAATAATTTTGGACAAGTTCACATACATTAGCTTAGATATGCCAAAGAATATAAATAGCTTAAGCTTCTGATTTGAATCACTTACACCTCCTTAAAACATAAATTAAAAACTTGATAAAACTGTCACAGTTCATCTTCCTGAAGCAAGCACTTTTACTTCTGCTCAGTAAATTGCCTTGGTCTTTAAGATACGCTATTAAAAAGTCAAGATCCTTTCCAGTTCTCATGGACATTAGATATTCCATGAAACACAGGAAGGATAGAGAAATATAATTTGCCAGGGTTTTCCTCCTGTCCTTCAGCAAAGTCTGTAGATTGACTATTCTTGTGGTTTGCCTGCATAGCTGCATCACCCAAATCATTCCTGTCAACATGAATTTCTCACTCGACTTTAACAGATGCCATGCCAAATCTTAATTTGAGATGCAAGTACTTGGTACACATTTGGTATATAAATTTAATTTGGAGTAGGGATGTGTACATGAAGATCCCCTCTGCCCAAAGTCTCATATACAGGATGCTAAGATGATTTTAACTGAGACATCAAAAAGGAAAAGAAAAGCAGCATTCCTTGAGCTCTTCAATATCTCCACCAAATCCAAAAGGTCTATGTCATGTATGTGCCTGTGCCACAGTCTTTGAAGTGTTTCTAGCAAACCTTTGTAAAGGAGATCTATTCCAAATAGCAAGAAGGGAGTCTGCTAATGTTCTAAGTAGAGAATTCACCTGGAAAAATAAATAATAATAATAAAACAGCACATTTAAACTTCTATTCTAATGAAGTACCTCTGCTCTCATGCTGTGTACGACTCAGATTCCAACCTCCCATTACCTCAAGCCATCTAAAGGTAGTCCAAACCTAGAGATATATGATTATGTCTGGTCTGGTTTCCTTAAAATCCTTATTTTCAAAGTTAAAATTTTCAGTATTGCTTCATATGTACCCTTAAAGACAGCACACTGTTGTAATGTTTGACACAGTAAATTTGCTGCTGCTCTAAACAAATCTGTTTGGTCAATGCAAAGAGGATATAAAAATGCTAACATGCTACTTCAGCACTGCTTGACATGGCAATGAATGACTCAGGTGTAAGACAGTTGCGTGTTTCAACAGATGAAATCTTGTCTCCATTAAATGAAGTGGCCTTTTGATTACAATGAAGAGAGGATTTCACCCTGCAGTGCCTAGAGCACTTCAGGGACTGGAGATTTCACTTGAGAACACTGCAGTATGCCTTACCAAGAGCTTTTCCTTCCAACCACTAGTGCAGACTCCCTGCGCCTTAGAAGACGCCAAAAGGCAAAAGTAGCCAAAGCCTTACATGCTTGCACATGGCTAGAAAATACACTTTGTGAGACCCTGTGTTCTTTTGCCATTTCTGCTCAATGCTGCTGTTCAATGAGCAAAACAAAGCCCCACCCAGCCACCTGTCAGAACTTTTCTATTTCTTCCAGATAAGCATATTTTCTATCTTTTTTTTTTCTGCCTAGATGTTTTTGAATGTCATAGGGCCTCACTGAACTTTCATCCCCCACACATCTCTGCTTTCCAGACAGCCTGAAGGCATAGTGCACTCTGCCCGTCTTCCAGCGCAACAGTTGATGCTCACACATCTCCCTGTTGCTGCAGCCTCTATTTTCGTTGTTTCTACCCGGCAAATCACCTTTCCCATCGCAAACTTTTTCTTTAACAATACACATTAAATTTACTTAACATCTTTCTTACAAAAAAAAAAGTCTATAAAAAGGCTTGTTAGGATTTTTTTTTTTTTGGCTAAGATCCTCCCTTTCCTTCAAAAGGGAATTACATCTGTGAAAATTACAGTCCTGAGGGGATTTAGGATAACCCAAACAGAACAAAACATTTTGCTTCAGTTTTCACATATGAAAATTGAAATGATATTTATGATCCTTCAAAAATTGAAACATTTCTGTTTGTCCAAGCAAAGCAAACTGGTTTGTCTGGCACCAACTCAGTGTTGACTTTTATGCCTGTGGAGTTATAGCTCTTCCAAGGAGCTGCAGTTTGATTTCCTATGGCCTATATTGATTGCCTTCAGCCATCCTTCCTATTTGGATGACTGCTTCTAAGATATACGGCATTCTCCCATCTACATTCTCCATAACAATTCAAATAATCATAAAATTATTTAATCCACCTTTTAGAGAAAATAAAAGCACCACAACACTAAAAACTCCATAGCACAGAAGGTTTGAGGGAAGTTTTAGAAAATAAGAGCAAGGGAGAGACCTGTTGTTTAGACTGCCATACCAGCATAGCCACAACTTTTGATTGTATTTTCCATAATAAAGAGTTAGGAAGGATATAGACACTTTTACAAAGGTAAAAAGCTCTTAAATTAAAAGTTTTGCTTTAAATCTCCTGTCTGAATGATTGGCTTTTGATGTCTTCTCGGCCAATTAGTTGGTCTTGCAGCTCTCGAAACAGAATCTAAATAAGTAGGGATCAAAGAACCATTTTATGGCAGTGTTTGTTTGTTGTTTACTAAAAGTGTTCTTTAACTGCTGAGTTACACAAATGTCTGTTTATCTTTTAGTATTGAATGTCACTATTTTCCTACTGTTCTTGTGAACGTGAATATAGATGAGTCCATGGAGAAATGAGGCATCTATTGTTCCATAAAAGCACCCCTTTGAATAAATGCCTCTCCATAAGATTAGCAATAAAATCTCACAGCCTAAATTTTTCAGGATAGCTTTAGCTCAGTGCAGCACTCACGGAACAGCATGTGGATTTGTCAGACTTCCTCACATTCCCCCAGTGTTTGCAAGGTAAGACCCATGACAGCACAGGAGCAAAGGGCATCTTTGAGCAGCTCTACCCCCCTGCCCACCAAATGCAATTCCGCCTGCCAAGCCTCCCCGCCACACTCTCCGCCCCAGCATGAACTAATGGAGCAATCTTATGGAGAATATCTGTTGCTCATGTACCAATTTGGTCCTTTTCAATGTACCACCTGTAATATCTATCAAGAGGATTTCTAGAGGTTTTATAAAGAATGGATAAAAGGAGAACCAAAATAGGAAACCCTAACTGGAGCCCACCTGAAGAGCACTTGTGACAGCTCTCAGCTTGTAAAAACACAGGATATGACAGGATCACATACTCCAGAGATTTCAGTTCAACACCTGTGGTAAGCTTGCCAAGACTGAGTGTGCTAAAGGAGAATTTCATACTGGGACACTGTTTTCCACTATGCCATACAATGGTTCCTGGCAAGGTTTTTTAATTTGATTAGAAACAACTTGGAGAACTTATTACATGAAATATCTGTACAGATATGATTTGAAGATATATTGGTGAGCTTTTTGCTACTCCAGAGATAAGCATAATATGGTAATTGCAACTTTTAGCTTAAATGAATAACAAGAAGGAAATAATGTCATATTGAAGAATATTTATTCAGTAAGATTATCCAAAGGTCTGCCTGACCTGCTTTGAACGGAGCTACCACTTGTAGGGCAGTATACAACTTTAGCAAGGTACTCCATTGGAGAGAGCATTCTTTTTACGGAGAGGGTTTTTTTTTGTTGTTGTTTTTTTTTTTCAGGAAGCCTGGGCAGCTGAGCAGAGTTTACATTGAAAGCATCTTCAAATATGAGGTCTGAAAAGTTACCACTTGTCAATGGGCATCAGACAAAAATATCAGTTTGATGCAGTAAGGACCAGCTCTCCAGAAAGCAATTTGCAGTCCACAGATGGGTTCCAATTGTAAACCACTACAACAGAAGTATTTGATCATTTCTGTTCAAAAATGTATTGTCTTCTCAGTCATGGGGTAAGCTCTTTTTTCTTTTTTTTACTGTCTCCAGATAAACTTTAGCTTCTCTTTCAAATAATCTGACACTGCAATTTGATGTTAGCCCAAGTGACTTTGTATACTGACAGAAACTCTCCTTCCTGCCTTGTCTGAGACTGTCTAACCTCCATTTCTTTAGCCATGGGGAGCCTGCTCTGAGCTAATACAAGCCCTACAACGGGAGAATTGGGTACTCTACTTCCACCTGTTGCATTGCATATCTGTATGAGAAAAGAATGCAGCACAGGTTTGAACGAGGTACATCATCAAGACACACTGATATTTATGGTCAACATTAGAAAGCACCCTGATGTGAATTTGATTTGAATCTGCTTTAATCCTCACCATGTCTCTATCTTAACATACCCCTGACAAAGACAATATGCTATGATTTCACATCCAAGTTCCATTCTCAGATAGATACCCTAGGGTGATAGGTAAGCTGTGCATATACATATATTTATGCAGACTATAGCAAGTGTTTGAGAACTTTAAAAGCACCTCAATGCCTGAACACCTTGTGAAACAAATAGGAATTGTCAGCTGGGGTTTTAAAAATCCCTCAGCTATGTTTGGGAGCATAAAACTTGCAGGCTGGGACAAAATGTTTTGTCTTGATTTTTCAGGGTAAAGTGAAAAAAAACAAGGAATCTGAGTTCTCCCAGGCAAACGCACACTTAGTGGGAAATCTGGATTTAGCTCTTACCACTTATTGTAGTTATCTGAGCCTTCATCTTCCACCTTCCAAGAGGGTGTCTTGTCTAATGAGCTATGGGATATGTTTATTTTTGAACCTCCCTTTCACTGATATGAAATTGCTAGTCAATTTGAGAGAGAATGACTCTTCCTCTTAATTTGATTTGTATGCTCTCCACAGTTAAGAACAGGTAAGAACAGCGAGTTTGGGGGCATTTATTTGTTTGTTTGTTTGTTTTTGTTTTTCAAAGCAAGAAAAATGATCCTAAATGAGAGACTGAGAGAGAGACATTCTGCACTAAATGCCCACAACCTCTGTCAAGAAGCACAGGCCCAAAGTTTGTAGAAAAAAAAAGAGTGAACTAAGGAATTTTGCGGTATTTGTGAACAATTTCTCAGTGTGAAGAGGCAATGCCAATAGCCTGATTCAAGGCTTTAACTGCCTTTCTTACAGGAATCCAAACACAACAAGCACTTTGATTCAGCAGCAATCATGAACTTTGTTTAATACAGAGGGAATGCTTGTAACATTTTGTCCTCATGAGAAAAATGGAAAGTTTTGCTTTGTATTTAATCATAACCAATTGTGTTTGTGTGTGTTTTGTTTTTTTTGTTTGGTTTGGTTTTTTTGTGTGTGTTTGGCCATTGAACCAAGAAATCAATTCTTGTTCAGTGTATTGTACAGTATAGTATGCTGCTGTACCACTACCATTCTAAATATCTTTAAGTCATGTCCCTTAATTCCTAAGGCAGATTTCCAGAAACAGTAGGTTGTATTTTCCTTTATAAGTCAATAAAAATCCCAAGGGAAAGTAGAATGTTTTATGTGGCAAAAATTTCCCAACTGAAATCCCTAGACCTTCCTATTAATTTATCAACCAAGCAGAATTTATGAGGTATCTAAATTGGAAATGAAATGTGTATTTTAATGGTCTGTCTCCCCAGTAACCAGAGGAATAAATAAATAAATACATTACTGTTGTGGACAAAATGCAAATCCACTTGGATCTTTCTACTCACACTTTAACCGCTTGCAAATCATTAGGTGAACACAATGAAAAGGAGGATGATAGGAAAAGTGTCCTTTGATAGTGATGCAGTGTGTAAGAAAAATTCCATCTGTTGATGAAATGGGAAGTAATAAAGATCATTTCATTGATAAAACAATTTAATTAAAACAAAATACAGGTTTTAGAACACCTTATACTGATGTCACTTAGTATGTAAATAATATTACTCAGCAGGTGTGGAATGCTGCATATCTCATACATCAAAAAGCAGTGTGACTCATTATTGCCATGAGGTTGTCGGATCAAAATCGCTTGGACTATCCCATGTAGTAAGATTTTTATAAAAACAGTTAATGAATGAATATTTGAACTGAAACCTCAGGAGTACAAAGATGTGAATGATGAGGTACCTAACCAAAAAGAGGACTGAAAGAAGTTGAACTTCACCTCACACCTACATCCCTATACTCCAGAAATATAAAGAAGCAACTTACAAGATTTACTGTTCCAAAAACCTGCTATCTTTTTGTCTAATGCTGATTTTTCGAGTCTTTAATACAACAGCTGATCAAAAGTAAATACATTTCTATAACTAGATTGCTTAAAACCTGTTCAAAACTGACCTCTGGCCTCTGCTTATGAAAACTGGACATGCTTGATTGCTTTACTCCAACACAGAGCATGTTCAATTAATGCTTACATTATAAGAATTGTGCAAACAACATAAATGGAAATTAAATCTTTTCACTATCCATCTGCATTTGAACGTTCATAAATAAGTGTAGAAGAGCTGCACTCAATCAATTTCAGCTCGGGTCCCTGACCTGATCATGTTATGCATGGCAATATACATTCTCTTAATCAAATGTTGTTCAATGAACATTAATGGTAAGAAAAAGGCAGACTATGGCCCACTTATTGTTACCTGAGATGTTATCACATGAAAAACATTAGAAAGTAAATTGAAGACAAAGCTGTCAGCATAATGTTCTCTTATACTAGGTGACTCCAAAACAAGTTCCTAAAAGTGTCACTATTATTTCCTTGATGACCCACTGTGGAGGTTAACAATCAACAAGACATCGAACTTGAGGCTTCCTAATTCTCAGCAGTCTCTATCTCACATCATCCTGATCTGTGTTATCTGCCTAACACAACAGATTCTATGGCCTTCAGTTTCCTTACCCTTTTCTACTTTTTCCCTGTACCACTGGCCACTGTGACACTCGTTGGTTGTTGCCACACATCTAGGTGGAGTAGTTTCCATCAGTATTGCTTGGAAATGGAAGGCCACACACAAAGACCAAGTTTGTAAGGCTGTAAAGTACTGATAATAATGTTAGAGGACATTGCTTTTCCTCATGGCATTGTAGATCTTTGGAGGACAAGAGATGAGGGACTAGAAGAGCACTGCCATAATAGAGTGAGTTAGGAGGGAAAAGATATTTTCTACAGGCAACTTGTATTGTATCCGTGGTATCTTTCTCTTCTCTTTCAGAGACAGGCTATGTATTACACAGAACTTATGATTCAGAAGGAATAAAACACCCTCTGGTGTGCTAATGAGCATGTGTTGCAGTCACAGATGGGATCTAAATGATCTCAAATATCTATTCCCACCATAGCAAGATGCACATGGCAGGCATCCTTTCACTTTTGCCTACTGTAGAGAGCTAACCGATTCTGGATCTGGGAGTAATATTCAGAAAAAGACCATTTAAGTTCACCTTCATGCACAGAAGCAAATTAAAACAAACAAATCAAACATGTTGAAACAAGCTATTTGGAACAGCCTGCCCTGGAACACAACTCTGACTCCACCATGGTACGTCAACTGCAGTCAGGCTTGCAGAGATGAATACAACGATAGTTCTCCACCAACCCTACTAAATTCCACACGTGCTTTCTGGCCCCCCTAACCCTCCATGTTTCTCCAATCTGCCAGTCAGTCCTGAAGTCCAAAGAGATTGGAAAAGTTCAGATTGCATGTATTCTAGCATATTTTTTGTCTTGTTTAGCTCCTTTTCCCAGTCATGAAGGAGTCTTACAGGAGGTCTACCATTGTTTTATATTTACTCAAGAGCTGTGCGTTCAATAATTTCTGAAAACACCTGCAAGTTCTGAAATCGTTCAGAGGCAGCATAGTCCAATCTTTACTAAGAAAATTCAAAACTTTTCCCTTCTGAATGAAACTCAAACATGATCCCAGTCCTAACTGGACATAGTTAAAACAACAACAACAACAACAACAACAACACATACATGGTCTAAGAACATAATATTAGCTATGAAAGCAAAGCTGCAAGCAGTGGAAAGTAAATGAGCAAAGCTTAGGGTCTAATTATTTGCAATATAGAACTATGTAAACTAAAAGTACTATTGAAAGAAGAGAAAAATAGAAAAATCACTGAACTATCCTTGGAAAATAGTTTCCTTTTTTGGTATTTAAAAATGACTCACATTCGTTTGCTCTCATAGTGGAAGATGGGGAATTTGATCAATGAGAATTACTGTAAATCTTTTACCAGAGCATGCTGACATGGCAAACATAGCAGACATGTAAACTGAGATCTAGAAAATTCAGTTCTATCTACTTTGTCTAATAAAGATGGAGGAAGTTTTGGGTCTTCAGTAGTATTTTTCTGTGTTAGGGAGAGGTGGTAGAATGCTTGTCTCACCTGCCAGTAACATCTGCTTCCGAATTTTGGCCCATTTTTCTGCACTGGGAAAAATAAAAATGAAAGATCATCTAAATCTTAATCAGCCTCAGTAACATTCACAGTAACAGTTTTCCAAGCAGCCTATTATAGACCCTTACTTTCTTTTAAGAGTTTGCTGGTCGGAGGTTTGAGGAAGGGGATTAAGGTTAAAGAAAAGACATGTGGGGTAAATTTTGTTGTTTATTAATTCTATTTGGTCCATGTGTTCTTACATTTCAGTCTGCCTCAGAAAAGGTGGTGCAGGAGTGCAGTTGTGCACGTACTTGCCCCCTTGATGTATCAGCAGTTTTTGATTATGCCAGGGCCTTTTGTAGAATCATTAAGAATCATTAGCAAAAGTCATAGTCAACACAAGCTAGGAAAAAAAAAAACAAAAAAACACATCTATTTAACCTTCAAGAGTCAAATAAGCAATTTATACAGCTAGGTTGCCACTAGTTCTTCAGGCTACAAAATCTTGTTTAACATTGTATTAGTTCATTTGACTTCAGCTGAAAGCCATTTAGGTTTCCTACCATATTCATCATCCTAAATTCAGAACATCTAGTTCATCTACTTTTTAGTGTTCTAACATGACCTATTTTTCCCCACAAGATAAACCTCTTGCAAGACAGTCAATAAGGGTGATAAGATGCTTCAGCCTTTGCTGCTGATGTTGTCAACCAGGATGCTAATTAAAGCTATTTCTGGTGATAGCTTTACTTCTTTTTTTTTCCTTCTTTTTTTTTGTCAATGTCAACATTTAGTCGCATAAAACCAGACTAAATGCAAACATTGTTAATCTTTTGCTAACATAAAGGCCCTCTTCCACATCAGCTTGTCAAGGACTCTGAATAACAGGGAAGCTCCTAGAATTTAAATAACTGCCATGGTGGTGCCTCTTCCAAAACCTTTCCCCCTTTTCTCTGTGAGCTCTGCAGGCACTGTACTGTAAGTAAAATCAATAACTACTCTGATAATTGCAAAGCTGTCAGTGCAACGGTCTTTTTCCCCCCACCACCTTTAAAAACAGGAAACCATGCTTTTCTGTTGACCTTCCCAAGTTAATCCAAATCCCTCTTCTGCAAGAACATCTGGAGGAAATTAAATGTAATAACACAAATCTCTTTAAATGGCTCTAGCTGATGGTTCCATAAAAGTCCTATTTCATTTAAGTTTCTATATTTCCCCCTGTCTTTCCATTCTCTAACCTCTTCAGGAACAATAAAAGACATTACCTACATCAAAAGACGCTTAAGACCTAAGCAAGTAGTGAGTGTTCACTCAAGTCTGGCTTTGACTGGTGCCACAAAATCCCTAAAGAAAACAGTGCACATAAATTATAAAATAGATTTTAAAATCTCAGGTTAGGTCTATGCCATATAACCATATAAAGGCCTTTTACATTCCTTTGCATAAGCACATCAACCTTGTTCAAGTTTTCTCTTCCAGCTTCTTAATGCACTAGCAAGTGTCTTTGTGGCTTTTCCATTGGTTTTGTCTCCCCCTTATCCTGAGATCTTTGCCTGCCTCAGCCCGTCTCTCCCAGAGCAACTGTGTCAGAAGGTTTGAAAGTTTATGGTAAGTAGAGTCTGGTGTTAAATGTATCACCCTCCATTTCTGCTCACATCTTTACCTAGGATAGCAAATAAAACTTTATAGAGATTACTTATATAACAATATAAAAGTAGTAATGCATGCAGTTCATATTTTTTTTATATAAATATGAAATGCATTATAAAAATTAGGCAGATGATGGCAATACTGTTCGTCTTCGGCGTTTAGGAAACTTGATACTACTTCCTCTGAGATAATCAACAGCCTGACTAGAACATTAGAGAGTCTCTTCTCCCCACCCCTCTGCAGTGGCAGCTAAGTAACTCCACAGCGACCACCTGGGATGGTGTTATATTATGACAAAACAAGGACAACTCAGTATTATAAATTCCTTATTTACTGGTTGATAGTGAAGCAGATGTCTGCAACTGATGGTTCCATATTTTGTCTTTAAGGGCTACTGAATTGATATGCATAGAAAAACAACCTTGCAGTTGTATTTTCATAGGGATGCCCAGACATCTGGAATATAAGTCAGTCAGTTAAATTTACTCCTGGTTAATACTCTCCAATGACAACCCCCCCGGAAAACTGATCAATTATAGTTAAGCACTTCTGCTAGAAGCCTATTAGAGAGATGATAGTTAAAAACAACCTAAACCAAGAAATTTTGTGATGGGTGATGAAACTGTGAGTCTCCATGTTCATATAGAACATAGTGTTGTTGGTTGCCTCTCAATATTCTCTTTTTCACATCTTTATTAAAGATAAGGCTTCCTGTTAGCCTAAAGCTTCCACTTGTGAAACCTTGCTCGTCATTATGTCAGCTTTTAATCACGTGGTCTTACAGTTTTTACGCTGCTCGTCTGTCTGCAGCAGCTGAATACTTGCGTGTGGATACGTGTGGTGGTATGCACACAGTGGAGTGTGCATGCAAAACTTCAGTGTTCAGCAGAGAGTTCTAGGAAGGAGCTGAAGTGAAGCCACATGTTCATCCTATTTTAAAGATTCTTGCAATCTGTTCTCTGTAAAGTATTGGCATGCTACATTTTTGAACAGAGAATTTTTCAATTAGAAAGAAGGTAGCAATAATGACCAGGCAAGGCAGCACCAAATATATTTTGATGTTAAAATTAGATTTCTTTCAATAAGCCAGATTGATATGCTTTGAACATAAAAACTCTAAAATATATTTTTTTCGGCTAAAAATGTCCTCAGATTAAAAAAATGTTTTATATCACTTCAGAACTTCAAAAATATTTTTTTACATTATTGCATTCATTTCATACATGCCAGTATGTGGGAGCACAATAGGCATTCTAAAGAGACAATTCTGATATTTTCCTGGAGTGAATGTCTTAAAAAAAATTCTCTTTGAATATTCAAAATATTAATGGTTTCCCTAGAAATGTCACAGTGTGATTTAAAAATATTCAAATTATCATACATTAAGTGTATTGAAGTATTTCAGTCTGTACTAAGTTGCAGGACTTAATGATTTCATCTTCTTTTCTGCATGAAATTTTGCTTTATACGTGCTAAAAGTCATTTGATAATGCAATACAGTGGCATATTTTCAATACATTGCTTCACAGAAAAAAAGTGTAAAATAAAGCAACATTTTAGATAAAGTATGTGTATATGAATATATACACAAACATGTCAAAACTACTTCTCAGAAAATAAGATGCTTGGTTGCCTGGTTATTTTTATTTTAATTCTTATTTTAACTACCTTTATGAAAAAAATGCTAAATTAAGAAGCTATAGGCTAACCTTCTCCCAGTTTAAATCCCCTCCTGCCTTTCAATGGTGAGATAGACTAAATTAAAATTAAGTATGAAATTTAATTTTTTTAATGCATTAGCTAAAACGATTCTCTACGATTTTGTTTGCCATAGATACTCCCAGTCCCTCTCAAATTCTTTCTAGTTTTGGCCTCAATACTGTGGCATTAAAATGAGTTTTGGCAATGTAGATAAGCACCATGTTTTGAGTCAGATTTCTGGAAAGGTCCAGCAATTTAGCTATCAGAAGAGGATGGCTGACTCTACACTGCCCATAGGGAATAGTCCTTGGGCAAATTCCCAAGAAAGTGTTTGGTGCAAATGCTTCAGAGCCACTTTGCTACAGGCCTAAGAGGTACCAAATCGCTACGATTCAACAGCACTGACAGCTGAATTACAGGGTTAGTGCTATGGAACTGCTGAATTTTCTAGCCAAAACACAGCCCACAAATCTAGAGCCTCCAAATCTATCCTTTTCATATACTCCTAAACTTAGGCATTTCTATTGTCACCTTTACATTTCAATTCTATCACTTTTTTTTTTTTTTTCTTTTGGGAAATAGCTTCTCTGTATTTCTCTTTATGGAAGTATAGTCATATACGGAAAAACAATGCCTCTGCCCCAAAGTATGTACACCCCAAAGTATGCATAGTGTCCTGCCCAAGTTCTGCCAATATTTATATTTTGAGTATGTGATTTGTAGGACATTGTGCCCAGCTTAAGAATGGAATTCAGTAATGAGAGGTCAACAGCCAGAGGGAAGACAGAATGATTTTGCAATGGGAAATTGAAGATGATCCTTTTTTATTATTATTATTTTAAAACACAATTGTAAAGTGTCTTCTGAAGGCAAATGTCAGTTTCACTATTAGATGGTCACTTAATCATAATATGACCAAACCATATAATCCTTTAATGCTTTGAATATCAAGCCTGAGATTCGCTCTTTCCAAAGTCAGCAAGGACTTAGGTTCAGCTTCCAAACTTCAAGGAAGTTTTATCTCAAGATGTTGGAACAGCTTCTGAAACAATTGCCTGCCTTATAAACAGAAATCTTCCAAGATTCCAGTGCACTTAAAACCTGAATCAAACTTGAATCTTAACCAAATCACTAGTTTTCTGTCCCCTACTCTGACTTGAATAATATGTACTCAAAATATCGTTAATTATGTGGCACAGGATAAATCTATGACTGATCTATAGAAATATACCGGTCTGGGGAAGTGGTACTGGAAATAGAAAAGATT
The DNA here is from genome assembly GCF_059628265.1 of Tinamus guttatus. Classification (NCBI taxonomy): domain Eukaryota; kingdom Metazoa; phylum Chordata; class Aves; order Tinamiformes; family Tinamidae; genus Tinamus; species Tinamus guttatus. The sequence continues at coordinate 647,401 of NW_028289007.1, read as the reverse complement.
TCAAAGCTGAAAGATATCATTTTGACCAATAGCAGGTACTTAAGGCAGCTGAAACCATTCTTCACCTGAGGTGCTGCAACTGAAAGGCATTTTTATGAATGTTACAGAGTAATTGCCAAGAAGTAGAGTGGCAGTGTGCACACCTACAGAGAAAGTATGGATAAAATTTGACAGACAGCACTAAGAATGAATTTGAAAGTTTACATTAGGAAAGTGCATGAGCTTTTCCTCACTATTCTGCAGGCAGGCTCTTGTCACACCATCATTTCTTTAATAAACTTTCCTGAAGTATATTATTTTTTTATAGAAAAAAAAAAGTCTAGGCCACATGAAAACTGAATGGACTCACATCTTGCACACTCCGAGGTTCTAATGATAAGAACCACCTTCCACATCTAAAGACATATTGACCGTTAAGTCTTTAGGACTCATTGTAGGCTTGGGCAGAGGGGGAGAGGTCTTTTTCCTGGGACAAATGTATGATGATACATTTGATTAAAGAATGACATTGCGTACAGAGATTGCGACACCATCTTTTTTGTTTCAGGTAAGTCTCAACAGTAAACAGAGTGACTCTTGAACAAACTGAGCTATCATATGCTGAAATGGCTGTGCTGAAACCCTATGCTCTAAAGCATGAACAAATAAACAGAGCAAATTGGAACTGGTTTTCTTCTCCCTGTGCACTCAGTGGAAAGAAACTATCAAACTTTTGCACCCCACTGCTCCAAGATGCATTAAAAAACTCTTTCAGCTAAGCACAAAATGTGTCAACCGCCTTTGCCATTCCGACTCAATTTAAGAGAGAGAAAAAAAAAGTAAAATCTGTTCAGAGAAAAAAATGCATTTAAACATTCATTCCTGCCAGTGAGTGGCCCTATGTTTCATGCTTACTGGGTCAAAATTAGAGAACCCCTGTGCTGATAGCCAGTATTGACCCAGGCTGTTTGTTGACAAAAGGCACACTTGTATGGCACTGTTTTTCTACTGACATGAGAATGCAACTTAATTTAGAGTACTCCCTCCATCTTCCAAGTAGTTTTGGTTCAGCAGCTGTAGGGCATGAGTACACTGCATTTGTCATATCAGATCAGCTCACTGAAAACAGTGAGCTCAAAGCTTTCTTAGGCTGCTGCTGGAGACTTCTGAAAGAGCTGCAAATTCCCAACACTTGGAAAACAAGGGATCTCAGAAAGCCTGTCAAGGTGCACATGGCAGGCATAAGAGTGGAAGTGGAAAAAGTAAGGAGCTGAATCCTCTGTTTTCTGTGTACACTGAAAACTTCCATTGCTGCTATAGCACATGTTGCTTAGTTGGGTTACTGACAGCCTTGATCTATCCTCCAAGGCCTAGTTACCATTAACCATCACCTAGCTGGAAGTCTCAAATAGTTCCTCATTTGATTACTATAATTACATGCACTGGCTGCACCTCTAACCTGCTGGAAGTAATAAATCACCAGTATTTCCCAAATAAAAGCATGCAATGGTCATGCACTAATATTTGAGGCCACACTGAAGGTGAAGAGAAATGAAGGGATGGAGGGAATAAATGACCTTAAAAGGAACAAATAGAGCATTTCATTGCTGTGATCAGTGTGCACTGAGGCAGGAATTGTTCCTTTTAAGAAGATGTCTCTTTTTTCCTTCTTTCATAGTAACACACTGAAGCTGAAAACTTATGAATAATACTTGATGAGTAATCAGGATACTAATTTTCAGCAACAAATTCTAATGTGAAACCTTGCTTAGAAGTACTGTTAGTACTTGTACATTCACATCTAACCTTTCCTATAATATATAATATGGGGGAAAGCAAAACATTCCCTTGGAGTTCAGGAGACTTCTGAAAATCAATTACATAATGCTTAAAGAAATTTTATAAAGAAGTACAGTTGTACTATAAAATTCAATCGGTTAAAATTACGGCATATGACTTATGAGTATTCTTCATTAAATGCTATGATAGTTTTCCATAAAATTATACTGACATAAAACAATACACAAGATCTTCTTAAATTCTGTCTAAGGAGTCCTGAGAGAGATTTCTGGTTACAATGCGATGCTTACAGTTATAATAGGGGGTCAGTTTAAGGTCATCCCTGAGGAAGTGCCCATTGACCGACTAGGGTATAGCTCCTGCAAGTCCCTCAACTTCATCCCTAACCATTCACCTCAAACTGGGAAATTCTGCTGAAGCCCTAGGGCTGACCTCACATCCAGCCTGCCACCTCATGACAGCATTTTCATCCAGTCTGCAGGCCTCCAACAGAGGAGCTCAGCAACCTAGCAGTTCCTTGTTTTGTCTTTCTCTCTCCGTACCCCATTTGAAGACCTTAAATTCTACCAGCACGGTACACAGCTATGTGGAAGCAGACAAGGAATCCATAGACTACATATGCTGTTTTGTGCAATGTAACAAGACTTCAGATATACCTTAATGCCACGCTGAAAAACTAAGCCAACGGGACAGATGGTTCTGGGTAGGCATGGTAGTGAAGACAAGGCAGCTTTGGCTGGTTTAGGACAACACAGAGACTGACACAGTCTAAATATGAGACTATTGATGAACCTGAGGCTGACACTTGGGAACACTTACACGAAGAAGATTGCTGCCTGGGTGCAGACTTTGATATGTATCTCAGAAATGGATAATCAAAAAGGTCCAGTTCCTTTTTCCTCATCCTAACCGCTACAGGTCAAACTCTCAGTTTTAAAATGCATACTTTAATTGCTTCTAGCACAGTCCCAATGAAAGAGGAGCTCAGCACAGAGCTCTCTACATCATCCAAGCATCAAATGCTGCAGTAAAAGAGTTTAGGTTGCATAGAATATAAAACCTGGAATGAGTGCACAATAAAAATAAATGAGTGTTCAAAATGTTTATGGATTTCAAGAATCTATTTGTTACTGTATCAGCACAACAAGAAAGAGTGGTCAAAAAAGAGAGAAATATTATATTGACCTTAACACTGAAAGGCATATCAGTAGAATACTGTACAGTTAAATTATACACTCTACTATGATATTGCATATTATGATTTCCCATGAGCAAGCCCATCCTGGCATGAAAAAGCTTTTTTTACTCAGGAAAATAGAAATCTCTTTTCATTCTGAGGGAAAGACAAAAAAAAAAAAAAAGGTCCAGTCTTTTTGAACTGATATTTTACCAGCTACTTTTACTGTTAAGTAAGTTTGCCTCGCAAATCTTTAACATCCTCCCACTCCTTGAAATGCTAGAGTTCATGTTTTAATCTGTAACACATTCATAAGGTGTAAAGAGTTCGAAGGGGCAAAGTGTGAGGTTAAGGAAACTGTAGGAATCCTGGTCTCATGGACCTAAGTGCAATCTGGGCTCCTATCTGCATCACAAGCAATTTTCAGAATCAATATGGATAGTTGGTGTAGATTTCCCTTATCCTATACTGGCATCCTAAACTCTGGACCACGTTTTTTTATTCTTCAAATCTGGTAAAGGGATACAGGTATTTGATTAACAAAACATATAATAATCATTAAGCCAGTAGGCTTAATGCAGGCACCAGCTATGTCTACAAGAAAGAGATAAAAAGCAAAAGCTTTGCTACTCATTCACCTCTCATGAGGATAATCATGTGAAACATGCAAGTTTGATTTAGTTTTGTTATCTTATTTTTAGAACTAATGTCATTCCACAACAACAGACCTTTTATTCTGGAACTTAGTATTCATAGACATCTTCAGCAGACCAGACATCTTCAACGTTAATAAAAATAAAACAGAATATCAGAAAGAGAGAGTGCACGCCATCCTTAGAACAAGCTCTCTTAGCAAAATATAGGCTTCTGTGATCACAAGCCATCAGTGCTACTCGCATGGACTCTCAGAGTGGTCCCTCGTTTGCTCTCATAGCCCATCTTCCTGTAAATCACTGCTTAATTCCTGTCATGCTACATCATATTCATAGGCAGCTTTTACAAGAATCAATAGCAAAGACATTTGTTCATTTAACTTGGTCGACTCTCTTAACTCATTTAATTTATCATTTTGAATGAGTATGCTTTATTTAACAGGTTACTTCTTACAGTAAGTACCATGCATATTTGTGGGGCAGAATATAAAATGATAAGGAAGGACATGGATCAAATAAATAGAACAAACTACATCCAGTAATACCACAGTTCTTCCTCAATTATGGAAAATAAAGGGGGAAAGAGAATCCAAGAAGCTTATTCAGTCAGAAGAACTGCTTAGAGAGAGCTAATCTTTGCAACCAAAATTTATGAGGTGAGCATAGATAACATGCTGATATTTAGAGACAGGACTGTCTCTTATCTGTATCTTATCACCTGAACATCCAGGACAACATTTAGGAAGGATCTTTCTGATGAGCAAAGAAACTATCAAAACTTAACAAGTGAGAAGCCTGTAAAGTAAACATCTGCTTTGCTGTTTTTCATCTACATTAACAGTGAGGAAAGATGCAAAGAGCAACAACTCCTGAATAAATCTAATTACTTCCTTTTAAGGATATTACAGATTTCAATGTACAGTGCAAACAGTTTTGAAGTGACTGACATCACAGACTTCTGGCTCAAGTGCAGCATTTGCCAGACAGTGGAGCTTAAACTCTGAAAATGTCAGTTTTCGGACTAAAAGGGGATACACTCTTTAATGTCAATGATTTATTCAGATAACACCTGTGAACATTAAAAGGTCATGACTTACGCTCATAACTTCCCATGCATCAAGAATGATAAGACTATCCCTCAGACTCCGCTGAATAGAGAGATGTATCAGAAACAAATGGCAAATTATTTATTTGTTAAAAATGTAAGATTCTGATCTAGCCAACAGAATCTCCACACTATTTTATGAGCCCTATCAACATAAAGTCAGCAACGGATAGAACCATAGTGGGAAAAAAAAACATAATCTCAGTGTCTTAGCTATGAGTCGCTTTTCTTCATCTTCTGTATTCTGTGGCTGTGTCTGCACTTAAGTTTATGACACTTATAGCCTTCCACTAAAATAGTGCTATACATCTGCAATCCAGGGTTATGCCAGAACGTGTGATGCCTCAGTGGAGACAGCTACGTGGGATAGGCCAGGATGAACCTCGAATGTAAAAAAAACAAACCAACCAAATAAAAAACAACCCCCTATCCAATAGGTATTCAATAGGCATAATATGTGTGCTACTTTAAACAACCTGTGTTCAGCATGATTATTGCCATGCCTAAACACGACCTTCATTTCTGAAATAACCAGAGAAGCACTGGGAAGAGCAATTCCTTAAGACTGCACTGTCAAGAGTAGAGAAACTAACTCTGCCATTCAGACTGTGCCCACTCCTCTAATGCACGACTAGCACAGAATAAAATAACTTCTTGAATTTTAGAGGTGCTAGGGGGCTCTGTGCTATAAACATACCCACATACTCTCATGCTCTTTGGTCTATTCCAAAAATGTCTTCCGCTGGAACATGTTACAAAGAACAAGTATTTTTCCAAGACATCCTGTCTTGAATGGAATGACAAGGAAGCAAAGAAGTTAGAACACCTCTTCTGAGCATTCAATCAGGTACAACACACTGTTTTTACGAAAAAATGCAATAATTGAAATTGCCTAATATATTTCGTTATGTCTTTTAATTGTTCAGCAGTGCACCAAATTTCATTGTAATTCCTGATAATTGAACTTCTTTTTGAAAAAAAAAAAAATTTTTTTTTCTTCCGAAAGAGACTGCTTTACTTGTGTTAAAATAATTTTGGCACTTGGAGAAACTGTGATCTGAAAGTGGCTACGTTTCAAGGCCTACTACTGAAATTTGGTTTGCATTGAGTCCCCTGTATCAAGTGTTGAGCCTTTTGTCACTCTTGTTGAAACCCAGCCAGATTTAGCTGTTGATGTATTTCAAAAGCTATGGGTGCCATGATAGAAGTGGACCACCGTCTACCCCTAAAATAAGAAAAAAACATGAATTAAAAAAAGAGAGAGAGAGAGAGAGAGAAAGAGATAAATCCCTGAATTAAAGTTGCTGTTGTTGAATACAACATGTCAGGAATATTTGCATTTGCCTACTATTTTTAATTATATAATGGTCAAACTGGCCCACAGTATATCTTCTTCTTCCCTGACGTTCGATCAGGTTGGTATCATTCAGCTTACTAGATTGTTTTCTTTCATTTCAGTTTGCCTATCCATCCACTCTACCAGACATAATTAAGAAATACAGAAAGCCTGTTCTGGGCTGAAAAATGCATCCTCACCTTTCCCACAGGCTCCTGCATGGGATGTTGTTAAAGTCAACTACTCTGCTTTGCCAGCTTATTAAATAGGGTTAAAACCTTTCACCTTGCAGAAGAACAGTGTGCTTGAATCAAGGCACTTTGGGAAGAGCTCAGAGGCAATGTGCTATAGCTGTGGATAGTATCCAGTAACAAATACCATCAAGCAAAGTCCTTTATCACTTATTTTAACCTACTGGTATGAAAGTTTCTGGTTTTGTTTTCTTTAAAAAAGCAGGATAGCTGGATTCACAAGAATTTCAGTATCTTCAGTATTTTTTCATGTGCGTGTTCGTTTTTTTTTCTTTACACCTACACACTATTTCTTGTCTAATATATCATGCTCTCCACCCTTTGCAGCAGCTGGTGTGATATTATTGGATAGATGCAACACATTGATTCTGGACTCCTGGGAATTACCAGCTGGCACAGTGGGTAACAGGGTAAGTATTAGCTGTAGCAGATAGAGTTGTTTCTTCCATACAGCAAATGGCTCCCTTCATTTACAAGTAAATAAGCAAATATTTTCCAAGCATTTCTCCCACGTTACATTTTTCCTTTTCCAGGACTTGTGGATCACTATAATTTGTCCTCCATATGCAGTATCAGGAGATAACAACTATAGAGATTTTGCTGCTCCATATTTATGATGTGCCTTATCCTTATTTTCAAGCTCTGATTTTCACTACACAGACTGATTTCGATTTCATTAATGTAATGTCATATCTTTCAGATTCCACCTACATGTAAGCTGTGCCACATAAGTGCTATGATGAATAAAGTGCAATAATCCAGGCTACATGAGAAGCAATTTATAGTATTACAATCAGCACACATTGCTATGAAGTTGTTACATTTGCTGGTTTACAAACAGTGCAGATGGCAACAGAAGCTTTTAAGTCTGGAAAGCACACATGATATTAGATATTATTCTCCCTGTGCTAATCTTTGTTAAGTTTGCCTCCTCATAGAAACAAGGCTAGCAGGATTCTGAAGAGTGCATGAATACAATGGTGCAGGCAATGAGAAATTAAGTAGCTTTAAAATAGAGATTATTATTATTCTCCCTAGACTTCTCTGCATGTCAAATTACCTCTCAAGTGTTTATGGCATTTCCAAAGGGAGTGTTGTAGTTCTGGGCAGAGTATGTAATCTGGATGTACAGGCAGCACACACAGATCATCCTATCATGTTAATGACATTTGTAACAAGATATTGGGGCTGTCAGTCATGAACATCCTACTGAGAAAAAAAAATAGTAGGGATAAACTCCAATGCCATTTCTGTATGAGAAAGACTATTAATTGCATGATCTCGTTTGTGATTATAGTGATTGTAATATTATACTAGTGAGAATAAACACTTGTGAGAGGAAGAGCTTAAATTTAAGTTGCTTGAATGTGATTAAGGATCCAAACCCTAGAAGATGTTTTGACCTTTGTTTGGCTTAAAGAAGCTTCTTCAAGTAAAAATAGCTTAGATTTAAATTCAGTCACAATAAACCAATGCATATCATAAGAAGTGACACCAGGATGACGATGTTAAGCAAAATAATGGTTAAAAAAAAAAAAAAGATAACAAATTATAAAGAAATTTGCTTGGTAATGACCTCACAATGAGTTACAGCTAAATGGGCAGAAATGACTCTTCTGGTACATAACAAAAGGAACAATATTTGTAAAGATAGCATGTCATTTCTTGAAACTAAGTAGGTACCTTCACAACTAAATTGAAGTATGTAAGTAATACAAGGTTATGCACTTGTATTGAGGAGGTGTATTGGGAGGGAGGTGCAAAAGTGTTTAAGCACAGACTGTTAGACTGGATGAGTGGATAACAGACTTTTTATTTTCTTCCTTCTTTATTCTACCCATTTACTTTTTTACCATTTTTTCCCTACATTCAACAAATCGGCCAAGCATCTCTGGACAAGTGTGAAGGTCCTAAATTAATAAATTAATAGTACCTTACATCACTTTACAAACCTTAAAGTATTAGACAATTAGGTGAGGGAAAGGGAGGAGCCAATGTCAAATGCCTTTGCTGGGTGCAGTTTATGGCATAGTTAAATTATTTTAATGATATTCTCTTCTATTTCATCTATCAAAACCATCAGTCCAGTCAGATGAGTGCCTGAGCCATTGCAATGAAAGAGGAAGGGGGAAAGCCCCTTCTAACAGGAGTTGGCTACAACATTAATATAAGAGCCCTGCAAAATAGACGAGTGATTTCTGGAGGAGGGTTTCATTTGGTTTCTGTGTTCTCCTACTCCCCAGATCCATCTTCTGATCTGCCAGTCCTCATGGTGCAACAACACAAGCACCACTGCCAAAGTGAATGGGGGAAGCAGGAAAGGTCAGGTATGAGAGGATGAAGGAAGACGACGATGTTGCAGCATTTTCACTGCTCCTGCCACTGCAGGCTTATCAAGGGTGGGAAAAATCTAAGCCAGACGCAATGTGGAGTGTCCTCCCTTTTAGGAGATTCTTGTGAGCTGTGGTCAAGAAAAGCAGCTCATCTTTTGACAGATAGAGAGACATGCCACATTTGATCAGGTCATTACTCCTTTTGGCCTCTAGACTTCACAGTAATTCATTCTTCAAAGGAAGATAAATAACCCATAATAAACTTAATACTATTTGGAAATGCTGTATATGCCTGCTCACCCTCCATAGGCATTTCCTTTATGAAATGAAGCTTGAAGCTTGAGTAGTTCTCTCAGCTTCAATAGCTACAAAAATTATTCATGATCCTAACATTACCAAATGCATCCACATGATTTGTCTGGCTGACCTCCTAAGGCTCTGATTTCCATAAGACAACAACTATACAGTGGGCAAAAAAGCTTTTTGCTTTACTGAGTCTAAATTTACTACCCTTTTATTTTATTGCTGACCTATTTTTTTTTTACACGTCTCTGAAAATGAGGGGTAGACTTGTTCTCATTATGCTTATCATGCTGCAGGAAAATGAGAGAACAATGATATGAGAAATGTATGGGATGACCTGACAAAAAGTGAAGGAAAATACTTTTCCTATCATCTGCTTAAAAAAAGACACTTTCCTCAGGTTTCAGTCAATTTGAACACTAAAAATCTCAATGACAGCTTCAGTTTTACATCATTGTTCAGCTTCTTCAGGGCCTGCCACATCATAACCTGAATACCTGTACTTGAAAAGTATAGTTCCCTAGATCCAGTCAATCAACAATTCCACCTCCATCTTTCAAATCCTGTTTGAGGAAATCCGATGAAAATATATGTCTGATCTGCCCATTTATAGAGATCTTCCACTAAATATATTCTCTCTCTCATCACATATCTTCTCTTCACATTATACCTAGTTCCAATATACTCTAAGAATCAAGCTCTCTCACGTGCATGCACACATACACACACATATATGCTTATACTCTTTTGGTGGCTAAAGCCACTCAGAATCACAATTCTTTCTCTGGCCCAATAAACAACCTCACTGATCAATGCAGGTATAAAGCTTCTGAATCAAACTGTTACGGTATTGGACATAATAAGCAAATCAAGCCTCGATTCAGTCAGACAAATCAGAACTCATCCCAGAAAAAAATCATTTAGTCATTGCAGACTCAAAATGTATTTCAATTTTACCCAACAGAATTAGCATCCCCCTCATTTCAGTTGATAGGGGAAAACAAATTATTGGATGGAGTAGATCCAAGAGTATCTGTACCCACTGTTAATTTGAGGCGGTTATTTGATGCAGTAAGAACTCTAGTCAGAATTTGTTCCAATTCTGCACCATTAAGTAATGGATTTATTTCAGCTTGGTTTATGCAATAACATTATGTTTCTATAGATTAAGCCATTCTTTTTCATCTCTAAAGCAGAATTTTTACCAGACTGGGATGCCTTTTGCAGATATGTCAGGAGCCTTTACTTGCCTATGCCCCTATTCTGAATTCCTCTTCTTTTTCACTCTTAAGATTAAACACAACAATGATGACCACCATCCTTCTATGTCCTTAATTCAATAATTTGAACAATAGGTCAGATTAACAGCTTCCAAAGTATTGTTTCCCTTCCCACTACCTAATACAGAAACAGCTAAATAAGAACAAATATTATTTTTGCCATCACTGGTGAAATGCATCATAAGAAAAAAACAGTTTCTATCCAGCTCAGGGCAGAAGAACTGCCAAGCGTGAACAAGTCAGACCTGGGTCATCTTCTGACTCATTTAATGGAGCAGCATAGAAAGTAGAGAGTCGAAGTTCAGAGTTCTGCTGGAGCAAGACACCTCTAGAGCATGCTAAAACCCATAAAAACAATCATGCTTTTAGGGTTTTTCACCCTTTGTCTCCAAGCAGCTTCATTAGTGCAACTACAACTCTTTTGCTGTTTGGTATACTCTATATCACTTAAGCATGGACATTTATTCAGCTTTATGAAGGTTTTATGAATTTTATGAAGGTTTTTATGCAAATAGACTTTAGTAACTTTTTGGAGGCTGGTTCTCTTGTTCACTTGGTTGCTGATCTCTTTGCTTCTGTTTCCTTATTTGCCTGAGGGTCAATTCTGTTTTAAAACAAACAAAAGAGAGATGAGAACAATTTAAAACTCAAAGTTCAGATTAATGAAAAAGCTCTGTATGCTTGAAAACTCTGTCGGTCAGCACACTACCCACCTTGGAAAACTGTGGGGAAATTGATAAATGATTACTGGTCCATCCAATTATAACTGACCCTTATAGCTGGCAATAGCCACAGGAAGGGTTCTTACTGATGTATGAGGAGTGAAAAAAAATCCTCCTTTTCCTTACCTTTCCCTTTCTCATCATTCCACATCTCATGTGTATAACAATGAGAGATGAATACATAGCTTGAGGGGACCAGTCTTGTTTCCTTTTCTTACCGACTTCCATCAGTTCTAGAAAACAAATGGCATAGACAGACTTGTTACCAAATGGACTATCAGCAGAAAGGTGGCAGATGGGTTTCCCAAAACATAAGCAAAAATTTCATGTAAGGTAGTCTGCCACAAATGAGGGCAAAGAAATTTGCAATGAGCCTCAGTGTATGTTGGCTGAGCAGATGCTGGTAGATTCTATCACGCAAATGTAAGTTTTGCTATGATAAAAGAAGAGAACATAATATATTTATCTGAGTTACTCCTCCTACTGGTGATGTTTACCAGAACAATTTTCCTTTGGAGTCTCGCTATGTTTTGTACATTATCTTTGACAATACCAACCCTGTATTTGATTTAGCCCTCCTTTGCTATGACAGGCAAGGTAATTTTCTTTGCCTATTTCATCTTTTTCTCTTCTTCAGTTTCTCTGGATCTTTCCTTTTATAATTTTGAGATTTGACATATTTAAAAGGAGAAACGTTTTGATTTGAAAACACTCAAACTTTGATAATCAAACACAAAACTGAGTATTATCCTGTATCTTGATTACCTACAAAACAGTATTTTTGTGCTTGTGTAATAAAACGGAAACCCTTGTGCTGCTATATCCCTACAAAGTACCAGTTGCTACAGAAGGAAAATAAAAGCTAGTAAAAAATAGGATAGCCAAGATTGAGAAGATTTAGTCCCTGTGGAAAAGAGGCACAATAAAGTCAAAGCAAATAACCTGAGGCCTCATAAAATTGTGAAAACAGAAACTTAGACAAGGAAGATGACACTCTTGCCCCACGAAACTTTAGCATTTGGAGCCAGAAAAGATGGGTTCTGTCAGAGAAGGCATCCTAAGACCATGTAAATACACACATGTGTATTTGCTATCAGCTTACAGAAACTAGAATACTACTCATTTCATATAGAAGTCTTATTCTGCAGAAAAAAATTATCATCAGATGTGTTATTATTTCTAAAATTTACTGCATATGGAAGAATTTTGTTCATCTGGAATTCTATACCAAGCACTTCCATAAGGAGCATTTTCTTAAGACTGTATAGCCATTGCTTATCAGTTGCTCAAGACAGCAGCTTCTGTAGGCCCAAGAAAGGCATTGTTCAGGTGTGAAGAACTACGAGTAAACTAGAAAACCTCATGACAGTTATAGTTGCTAAGATGAAACACAGCAGCCCATTTCAATTCTCTAACAATCAGTATGGAGACTCAGGACGCTAATCAAATGTTCAGAATATCCTGTAGCAAGTCTGTAGCTAGGTCTACAGTATACAGTATACAGTAGATGATAGATAAATAACAAGCATTTGTCAAAAGGCTTTGTTTTTTTTTTTTTCTTTCTTTCTTTTTTTTTTCCAAGTAGAAGTACAGCTTGCCTGGTATGTTTAATAATACATGTATGTATCACTTCACTTCTGACAACACTTCCTGAACAAGAAGGCTTTAGTCTAAGACCTCCTGCAGTTTAGACTCATCATTTTAGAAAGAACACAGAGTATTAGAGACTTACTCTTGGCTCTTCTAGCTAATTCACCTATTGAGCTAGACTGCAAACCTCACAGTGTAAATGTCACATCTGTCTAAATTTGGGAGAACTCATTAGGTGTTGCAGAGCTAAGTGGATCTATTCATGACACTGGGTGTCACTGCAAGTGTTCTTGTCCCATGGCTTTCAGAAATCAATTTCAAGTTCAGCAGATACTTATCTGGTTCCATGAGAAAATAACTATGTTATAGGGCAACCTGGGAAAAAACATATCTGCAATATATGGAAGAGCTACTTGACAGTGTGTTATGGTTACTTGTTACAGGCCAAATCACTTACTTCCTTAATGGCAGTCTAGGACGAACTGTGGAGATTAACAGTTTTGCTTCCAGTGTTGTACCTTTTCCTTGCCCCTTGCATGCATCCTAGAGTTCTGCTCCTTTCAATTGGCCAACATGATGTGCATAGGTATAGACTAGTTCTGATATCAGAACTCTTACAAATACTCAGATCTCTCAAGGGTTCTTTCTACACACAATTCACACTGAAGTTGCTAGATAGAAGCTATAAGCTCCAAAAATAAGCTATTTCAATTTCTGTGGATACTAATCACAGTAGACATTTGGAAATAGGTACACACAATTAGAGTTAATCAGGAGTCTATGGCAAAAGGAGTTTACTTCAGAAATACAAATAGTGGAAAAGACTGCAAATCTCAGTTTTTAGAAGCTTCTGCTGAAGCTCTAGGATATTTCCATTGGGGACCTGCTAAGTTTCATGCCAGCTTGTTCAATTCTGTTAAAGACTCAAATCTTCGGTTCGACAGTGTCATCTCATTGCCTGTCTTGGAGTCAAGGTTCCCAGGGCTCCCAGATCCGTAACTAAACCTGAGAATATAAGCAAAGCATGAAGTTCTTGGTGTTTTTAGCCTCATCACTCCACTAGAACATGTAACTGTCCCAAAAGATGTCCTTTAGAAAGGGCAGAAGTGCATGGATATTGTGTGAACACCAGAGTAATTGAAACACAAAATGGAAAAAAAATCCTCACCACAAAAGAGAAAATGCCAGAAAAAAAAACATAAATTTTTATTGGCAAACTATTCAATTGAACCTATACTTGGCCGTAAATAAGCAGATTAGCAAACCTCTGCATTTTATACATTAGCAGAATAATAAATCCAAGTACCAATTCCAACATGAAAGGTAGTTTCAGGGTAATCTGTCCAACACTGATGAAAGATGGACCATGATAAACTACTGTACCTGTAGTTCGAGAGATAAATTTGTCATTCCCATCTGGACACAGTATGGCCTAGTTTTTGCTCAAGTCTAATTAATTATCCTTAAACTAGACCTGAAATCCACTAGAGCTGCTCTTCTTAGTTTTATTTATTGTTTTGGCAAAATAAATTATAAGCTGTAATCACCATCAGTGCATTTATTCATAGTATTAGTGAAGTGTCTTGATTTTTTAAAACATTAGGTAACAGAAACCTCAACAGAGCTTAGATACAAATAAAATATTTCCTAGTTATACACTTCTATCAACCATATTTCCTTGATGTTTTTTAATCTTGATGCTAGCAGCAGCTTGTTCCCCTCCCCCATCTCTTCCTAAGCATGTGTTATTTTTGGCCTAGATGTAGAAACGATCACTCTATGAAAAAATTTAACAAATATCAACACTTTCAGGATCCTTTGGAAGAGGAACTTTTAATACTTCTGCTTTATTTTGTCCTCTGTGGAACAGTTGATCACACAGGAAGCCTATAATTAATTTCTGGTGAAATGCCAGAAATCCTTGATGCCTTCCTCAAGAGTTTAACATTATAACTTTAAAAAATGTATACTAATATATACTTATAATATTATAAATCCTAAAAAAAAAGAGAACATCAGAAATTTGAAAAAATCTATTTCACATATCTGAAAATGAAGAATTATATTCTTTGGCATATACATAATACCACCCATGCAATGGTACCAGAATCAAAAATACTAGTTAATGTAACAGAAGAAAGGCATATGACAAGCAAATTTGGTCACACCATGGATTATCTGAGGGACAGAGAATCCTAGTGAATTATCCCACCTCAGGTTGCTCAGAAGCTAAATAAGTGAGCAAAGGAAAAAAGCCACCGGATTCATGACATCATGCTTGTGTTGTAAGGACCTCCAGCTCACTCCTGACATGAGAAAGATTGGGCAGATTACGGACTTCAGCTATCTCAGCAGCCACTGCTCTCCTCTGATAAAGACTCCAATTTTATCAATATCTTGGATCCCACTGTTGTTAGTCATATAACCAAAGTTATGAAGCAAGACACTCCCTCCTTGTAATTTCTCTTGCAGCGATTGCAGAGAGGTCACTCGTTATACCTGGCAGTGTGACAATCATAAAAAGCTACCCAAAAAGGCCCTGAATAAAATTGCCATTTATTTTCACAACAATCAATTTTTGCTACAAACACACCATGTTTGCATCTACAATAGTTTCAGATTATCACTTCACAAACAGGGCATTTCAAATCTTGTTACCTGTCCTCAGGAAGGATCAGGAAACAATGGAAGAGGTTTTCAATTTTAACCTCTCAATTTTATGACATTTCATGACACATGATTGATGACCACAGAATTCAAGAGCTAGAGTTTGGGAGCCTGATGATTAAAAGCTAACATCATCTTGAGCTTGGAGGTGAAAAGCAGGGAGAGCAAAAACCTCTGGCTATACGAACAAAAGCAAGGCAGAGAAATGAGACATTTGGATATTTGACTACAAAATGATATTGATTTCTTACTCATAATTACCACTGTGCCTAAATGTCTGAGATGGAAATCAAAGCTCTGCTGGGCTAGGCATTTTATGTAAAGGACAGTGTCTCCACTCTGCATGCACTAAACCACTGTTCAGAGATGGGAGAAGCAGGCACCAAGTGGAATTAAAGCACAAAAAATAAGGTACAGATTCTTCATCCTAACTTGAGGCATTTAACTAATCTACCTAAATTAGGAAGCTAGGAACACGGACTTCATTAATGATGAAAGATTGAGGAGATGAACACATCCTTGCATTTTTCCTCTACAATCTATTCCTGAAATTCAAAACTGCTTAAAGTTAAGTTACTTGAGATGCCAGGCCACATTTATCCAGACCAAGCTTATTACTGAAGTTATCCCATAGAGTTGAGAATGTAGTTCAGAATTTCTCATCCAAAAATCTTGTGTTCGTTGGCAATTTTACTAGTTGCATGTTTAGAACAGAAGAGTTGAAATGCTGCTGATTTAGCTCCTTAGATGAATGTTTACCCCAGGAACAACACTTTTCTCTAAATTGGTGTAAGGAAAAGTAAAATGATAAACTAAATGCAAAAGAGCCGCTTCTACATAAGTAGAATACTGTCCATGTTATAATTACAAGGATTTTGATTCATATCACAACCTAAACCAGCAACAACTTCCCAATACCGCTGACTCATGCCTTACCCGTGCTTCTTTTCAAGGGGATTATAGATAAAATATCTAATGTTTAAACCCATTTTTATAATAAAGCAATGCAAAGAGGAAAGCTTTTTCCCACTCCCTGCACAAGTTATTTGCTAAACCATGTTTTGAGTAGTTACACACAATATATTAACATATGCTGAGAGCTACTGCAAAGACCTGCAAGACAGGACTCGCACTACAGACTCACAGTGACTGAAGCTGGACATGTGTACCCTGGTTTCTGACTGTCTGAATCTCTCACACTGATAGTAGAATTTGCACAGCATTCTTCTGAAGGGGAAAAGAGCCTCTGCACTTCTGTTTTAGCTGCTGAATCTGGACAGAGATACCTAGGAGACAGAGATTGCTTTTATAGTAGAAAACCACCCATCGTGCTACCTTTGAAGAGCCTGGGGAGGGGCAATGTTAGAAGTGTCTGCTGCCAGAGGGAAGTAAGAGCTCGTGCTCCAGCACATTCAGTGATAAAACCTTTAGTGCACACTACTCCTCTATTAAAGTATTTGGGCTATAGTTCCCTACAGGCTCACATTGCATATGCTGATTATATTATGTGCTGTCCAAAATGTGACAAGACAGAAATATTTCTCAAACTATAGGATAGAGAAACACTGACACTTTCCAAGCACACACTTCATTAAGTCACAGCCTTAACTCCTTTTTTTTTCTCTCACATTAGCAACTGCATAGCAATGCAGGGCTTCTACATGTGACTCTTCTGCTCCCAACACCTGATGGAGACCTTAATTCACCAACCAGATCAGTGGCTGGTCTCAATCTCCCTACCATTCAGGAGTCAGAGTCCAGTCCATTCTTAACTGATAGGAAAGAGGACAGAAACTCTCAACCTGCACCTCACACTGACAAATGCCAGAGGGAGCCATCAAAAAAAAAAAAAATCATTTGGGGGTCTATTTAGAGAAAGAGATGCTCCTACTCTCCACCGTCTAAGGTGAGGGAACATAAAGGTTGATGCCAAGTAAGGAGAGGCCATCCCTGGTCTCTGAAGATCTTAATGCAATGTCTATCCAACCATTCAAAACAGAACATAACTATTGTTGTGGCCTGTAGGAAGGAGTTATTCCTTATTGCCTCAGTTCTTAGCAGCCTGAACTGTTTTATACAGAATGTAAGTTAGGCAGAGGAGGAGGCAAGAAAAAAAAAAAAAAGGGGGAAAAAAAAAACCCTCTCTGATTTCTCATGTGGAATTCTCACACAGGTAGGGAATAAACAATTAAACAGCAGACCACTGTTCCAGGCCATGCCTCCAATCCAGGCAACATAGTGACTGTTTGTCAGTAGCGACTTCACATTTTGCAAGGCAGCAGAGCCTCCAGAAGAGAGGGTGCTCTGTGGGGAGGGTAAGATATCTGCCTTAACCTGCAGGAAAGTGGGAACTCCATTTTTCCCACTTTACAAAATGGAACAAAAGACCTCAGTCTGCCAGAAGTTGTAAAGGACTCGCTAGGGTTCATGAACATTGAAACCATTGGTTGAAAATGCAAACTCTCAGGATGAATTTCAGAGAAAAGGCTAAATTATTCATAATACTTTAAAGGTTAAATATTAAAAAAAAGCACAACTTTATCAACAATGAGATCACTGAATAATATCAAAATACAGTGTATGTTTATGATCTTTTAAGATTGAATTTGTTTTGATTACATCAAACAGCATCTGCTCTGTTTTTTCTTTACCCAAAGCACTAAGAATATGCATAATCACAATATCACTCTGTATTGAGGAATTTGCAAGTGTTTCTGTACATTTCATTAGAGGGGAACTCTTCCAAGGCAAACTTGAAAATAGACAACACAATATGAGGAAAAAAACTGCCAGGAATACTGCACATTTGCATTTCTTTTACCAGAGGCATTACCGCTTGAGAAAAAAAAAATGTCTCTGTTGCACCCCATAACCTGCCTCAACTGTGGAGAAGTCATAAGCTTATGTTTATGACATGCATGGGTGTAGTCAGGCATAGGCCATGATCACCATGGTGTGCAATTTTTAATTTCCTACGGGCAACATTTTTTTATTGCAACTGGCAGGTTGTTTATGGTTGTCATTTTGAGCTGCTTTTTTTGTCGTTGTTGTTCTTTAGGCCTTTTATTAACATACTGCTAGATATCATTCTATGATGGCACATGCTGGGTTAGTGATAATGTTGTCTGTTGTGGCAGGTCTACCTTGGCAGATTATGGGTATAAAATGGGCAGGGGGCAATTGACTTGTCAGAATATTTACAAACTTCAAATTGCTATCTGCACCCCTTAATGACTTGTACAACGAAAAAGATTGCAATGTCATCATGTCTGCACTGCATGATGTATGGTAATAGAGAAAATGGGCTGGGAGGGAGACAGCCCTCATTAAAAACAAATAGCTGTGATTGACATGGAAAAAAAAAGAATGCAAAAGGAAGGTAAACACATTTAAGTGGCTTTATTGGAGGTCTCATGTTAAATGGAGCCATGGGCTAGAGTGGGGGCCCCAGGTGAGGCTGCACAGGGTGATTAAAGCTTATTGGTGCCCATAGAGTCCTGACACATCGTTTTTGCTAAACTCAGCACAGAAGCATGCAGAAATTAAAAGTGGCTTAAAGTCACTATCTGATCACTCTTGCCACTATAGAACACCACTGAGTGTGCATTTCTTCATCATGATTTGATGAAGAACTTTGATTTTAAGACCTGTAGGTTTCCTGGGTACCTCAATATCTGTTGCCATTCTTCCCAAAATAAGCTGGGGGAAGGAAAAAAGTCTAAGTCATGGTGAAGAAAGCAATAAAATAAAAGTTTCCAAAAGCTTTAACTGTTGCGCAACCTGACAAAATGGAAACCAGTTACATTTTCTTTATCACTCATTGTCTCGTGCTTCCAATGGAGCCAATTGCTGAGAGACTCCTCGACATTCTTACTAATAATTCCTTCTACTCAGCCCTTCTGGTACTTCAGAGAGCATTACATTTTCTTCTTGCCAAAAGCCAAGTACAAGACAGAGCGCACCCCATGCCAGCCTAATCTTTCCCTCTGGTGAATAAGAATTTTTCCATTGACTATAAGGTAATAACACAGTATCCTTACTGAGAGCATCTAGTGTGCTAACAGTGCAAGGTCTCTAGGCAGCAAGGTGATGATTATTAAATACATAGTAATTACGTATTGCACTTCTCATCAATAGATTTCTAAGTACTTTAGTAAAACAGCAAGCATCTCATTAGATCACAGTTTCAGATGGCACATGGAGGAAGAAAGAGTTGCTACGACAAAATCAGCAGGCTAATAGTAAAACTGGGGTAGATATCAGGTTTCCTAAATATCAGACTTGTTTTTTATCCATCAAACTATGCTTTCCTCACAAAATATTTTCCTACACACAACATTTACAAGCATTTTCAACAGCATGAGGCTCTCACAGGTTAACTTCATAATTACAAATGCACGACAAACTGTTTAAAAGGTGCTGCTAAAATACCATCATTTATTCCTTGTTTCAGCCTTGTTTACCAGCACCATTTTTCACTTTGAAAATGTTAAAAGAGGGCTAACAGTTTGAGCATCTGGTTTGTCATAAAAATGGAACATGTTTACCTAAAAGTGAAAGATTTACAAATATTTTTAATGTTTCTATGGAAACCAGAAAATTACAAACCATTTGTGTCAGAGCCATTAACATAGAAAAGACACATATATTCTCCATATATATGGTAAAACATAGCCCCAGCAGGAAAAGTATGTCTTTATTTTAAATCAAATGAAAGTGATGGCAGAATTTTTTAAAATCTGGAATCCTTGCTTAGCCATAGACCAACATCAACACAGGCTTCCCCATGCAGCACCCCAGTTCAAAGCTGCTGTCTCTGTACTTAGAAGCTCAAGCTATTAATCTACATAGTACTTGGACTTCTTGTCAAGTCCATACAGGAAAATACAACTGCAAGTAGTTGTGATACCAGATTTTGCAATGTGAATAGCTGTAAATTATGAGGAGGCTGGACTGACACACCCAAACTCATTGCATACAAGTTACCTAATAACCTACCTAATAATTTTGGATATTATCAGTCACAGGTATATCATTAGAAAAATGGATATATATACAATCCACTTTCATATAGTAGAATCTTTTTTTCTTTTTTTTTCATCAAAACTAATCATTTGCCAACAGACCAACACAACAAAAGCAACTGAACATGTAAAGCATCATAACATTTCTTGCAGCCTAAAGAATCCTGTTATATATACAGATGGCAATCTCACTTCAATGCACTTTAGTCCTAGATGTCTAAAACTTTACATCAAGTATTAGAAGCCCATTTTCTCCTTTACTTTGATTTCTTGAACTTTAATACAAGACTCATGAGACTTACTCATTTATGTTTTGAGATAAAGGTGACAAAGAGTGACTATTAAAGAGATCTTTAGCATCTGAAATCATGTTTGTCTCTCTTCCAGACAAACGTACCGCGTAAGTATTTGCATGTTTGTTTGGGGGGGAAAAAAAAAAAAAGTGGGTGCTTAATCTGTGACAATTACAATGAAAGAGAAATAAGAATCTACATGGTACTGTAAAGTCACATGCATGTTTTATTCCCCCGTCCCCTGTAAACTGTCACATCTGCTAATTTAAAATCAAGGGTTTTTTTTTTCCTTTTTTCCCAAATAAAGGCCATTGTGATTATGCTAACAACTAATACAAAGGACAGATTTTCTCTAGCCTAACTTCATAGATCTCAGAAAATGGCTTCTTTAAACTAGAAATACAAGCTCCCTCTAAAGTTAATGCAGAGAAAGAATCATGCATAAATAAACTGGAATAAATTACACTCTAAGAGGACATGTCCTCTAAATGAGACCCCATGATTAAACTAGATACCCATTTCTTTGATGGATAAAATTAGGTGAAGTAAACTGTTTTCCCTCCCTCCACCTACACCCATGCTAGTCTTACAGATATTTAAGTTTCTTACATATGAGTAATTTCTATGGATTCTGTTTTAATTTCACTAGTATGATCGGAGCAGTGGTATAATATGTGGCACTGTTAATTTAGGTATTAAGAGTCTTTATGGAGCTATTGGAATAAATCCAGGGACTACTGGTCCAGATACTGATGAGGACAATATGAACTTACTGTTCTGCTGGAGAACTAGAATTTGCATTTCTATGCTCATGCTAATCCTGGCAACAACGGCTTCTGAAAATCTATCTCAGCTAGAAATATTTCACAACTATCTCATAATACATATCTGAGCTCAATTTTCTGAGACAGATTGGGCAGCATAAACTCATATGAATCAATGCAAATAACTCTTCCTGTAAACGATGGGAGTAGTAATGTGAACAAATGCTTGCTAAAATAAGTCATCTACAATGTGACATGTGAATGTTGCCACCTATCAGTCAGAGCCCTTGAAAAAAGCAAGATTGAGAACTTAGTTCCTTCAGTTTCCATGGTTATTTTTAGGTCTTTAAATGACCACTCTAGAGAAATGAAATTAAACATAGAAATTTATTTTAAACATAGAAAACATTAGTTCTCCTAGAAAGAAATATACTACCCGTGTCTTCATTCGACACTGGTTTTCTTATCCCTTTACACACAGCAAACAGATTTATAAATTGTAATACAGACCTCTTGCTCCCTTGTGTGTAGAATAAAATCACATACACACTTAGTGATGACTGATACAAAATATTTGATGATCATACCAAATATTTGGACTTCCAATGCACCTCTGCTATAGCACAAATAGCAAATACAAGCAGTTACTTACCAGGGAAGACCCTGTAATGTATCTCTGACTTGGGGTACTGAGGTACAAAGCTTGATTTTATTACAGTTTTGTCTGGACACTTGATATGTAATTAAACTAATTTTCAGACTAACTAAACTAACTTTTAAGGTAGAAATAACACACTGAAATTCCTGTAAGTTCTGTGCACATTGAGAGAGTGGGTCCTGTCTCTCACAGGTCTGCTAAATAAGGTCTGGTGTCATCATTTTGACAGTTGGTTAAGTATTTGAATGGTGCCACCAGTGCCACAAGAATGTTTGTCTCAATTTCTGCTGTATCTCTGTGACAAAAGAATTGGTCATACTGCCATCAAAAAAAAGCTGCTTTAGGCCAGAGGCAAAAACTGAAATAAACTGTGCCCGGCGAAAAACAGAAGTGTCTTTAGTTGCTTTCACATATCTGTGAATATTTTCTGCTTTTATTTTCTACTTTCATTAGGGATGTTGTCCTTTGTTATTAATTAAATGGAAAATATCCATAGCCAGTGATTGAATTGCCCCAAAGTATCTGCTTAAAATGATCGATATTGATCAAACTAAAGGGTAAAAAGTACCACTTCCTTTTAATGTAAGTGACTTGGCTCATGAAAGGTTTTGATCAAATTAAGTGGATGATCTAATTAACCTGTGATTAAATTAAGTGGAGGGCAAGGCGTATAGGCATAAATCCCATACATATTGAGATGAAAATAGTAGTAATGCACATATTTATGGAGGCTGCCAAAGGAAAGCATGCAATAAATTCAGCAAAGAAAAAAGGTCACAGAAATAAAGAAAACATAAAGCATGAAAGGATTAGAATGCAGAAAGAAGATAAATACAACCACAGATAACCATTACCATTGGAAGAGCATTAGCCAAGCCTGATAGATTAAAGGCTGAGAATACACTAAAGTATGAAAAAAATCTTGCAGATTAAAAATCTAATGCAATGCAAAACTCAATGACTCGAAATGGAATTCTAGAAGCTACAAATCAGGTTCTTGGACAAGTTCAAATTAATATGTCTGTAGTCTGCACTCCATGGACAGCAGAAGACAAAGAACAGAAATAGGAACAGACTGTTAACAAAGAGGCAAGGTCCGGTCTCACACGAACAGTTGGGATGGCCTTGGATGCACAATCTACTTCCAAAGAAAGACTGAGTTGGTGACATTATTGAGCAGAAAAATAAGACTTTCTGTTTGTCTTTCACCATGATAATACATTAATTCCCATCTCCATTGGCTGGTACTTTGTTATACTACCAGTACTCCTTGTTTGTAATTTGGAGACGTGGACACAAACTTCTTTAAAATGCTCTTTTAAATATGTTCATCAAATTAAAATGAGAAAAAAATTGTCTGTAAAATTTTCCAAAAATGATAATTTGCAGAGAAGGAACTCATTGGCTCTATGGAATTTCTTTATTTCTGCTAAGTACTTATAATAACAAAAAAAAAAAATAGTTAATACACCATTCCAGAAGTGATGTTTCCGCTCTGCTATAGCACAGATAATTTCTTCAAACTGTACTTCCTACTAATTATCTTACTGTTTTGATCCAAATGTTGCCCAGAATTTTGAATGTCCCCTGCAGTGCAGGACAAGCTTTCAGGAGAATCAGGCCCCTAGGGATTTTCGGGCTCAGCGGTCATACATCAGAAGCCTCTGTGTTTTCCTGAAACACAGGGTCTCTTCTGGGACTATAGGAACTCATGGACTGGGAACTTATGTTCGAGTTCTAAACAGCAACTCTACTTCCAAAGATGCTGATAGTTTTTCAGTCACTTTTCCTGGAGTTTGGGTTACTTGCAGTAACTACAGTAGTCAATGGCATTTTCCACATTTTCAACTGACAGATTTAAAGCACCTCCATGAAAGGACCCTAAATAAGGATTTTCTTTAAAAGCTCCCAACCTTCATCATCTGGGCACTCAAAAACAAAACAAAACAAAAAACAAACAAACAAACAAAAAGATAAGACATCTTTGGCTATAGATATCTAAGGGAATGATAAATCAAGGGACTTCAGACACCATGACTAGTAGAAGACATTTTATTGCAATGTTCTGTCCAGAGCAATTAATGATGCTGAAAAGAGTAAAGGCATTTTCATGATGATACATTGTGACTGACACATATAACTTCAGTTTCTTGATATCCTAATCTGTGAAGTGGGTGATAATTTCCATACTTTGCATTTGTGAGGTGACATACACAAATAAAAAGTGGCATTCAGTGGCCATCATTTTAATTGCTTAAGCAGAGTATTTCTCATGTAATTTACAGAAAGCTTAACTAAACTCTCTTTCTTTTTTATTTCTTGTTTAAGGTAAAAAGAATTCATAGACACTCTTATTTTACATTCAATCGTTTGCTTCTCCTCCATTCTTTTTCTTTAGAAATGTTCAAGCCAGGACTGGAAGAAGAAATGCCACAATATTTTTCTGATAATATGTGTTCTTTGGATGTATACAGAAAGCTACTGAAAAAACATACAGACTTTCAGAAGACTAAGACATTTCAGACACTTTTTAGACTGATTTTGTTGTGCTGTACGGATCAGAAAATTCTGCTAAGCTCTAAATAACCCTGTGAACTTGAGTGTGCTTATACTTTGTCTAATGCTGACTTTGGAAAGTTCACCCAAGTGCTATCATTTTTTTTTCCTTCTTCTCTTCCCTCTCCTCTCTATCTGAACTGAGATCTAACTACAGTGAAATTATGCACATTAAGATTATGCTTCTCTGAGTGATGATAGAATAGAGA
The DNA here is from genome assembly GCF_059628265.1 of Tinamus guttatus. Lineage (NCBI taxonomy): Eukaryota > Metazoa > Chordata > Aves > Tinamiformes > Tinamidae > Tinamus > Tinamus guttatus. The sequence continues at coordinate 622,701 of NW_028289007.1, read as the reverse complement.
GTACAGTTGTAAAATTCAGGGATGTCAGCAGCTTGGAGGAGTTACAAGTACACTGGAGGGCAGGAGTAGAATTCAGAATGATTTTGACACATTGGGGAAATGCTGTGAAATCAACAAGATGAAATTCAAATCAATACAAGTACAAAGCACTACATTCAGAAAGAAAAAAAGCAAAGCATGCACAAAATTGGGTACCAATTGGCCAGAAAGTAAGACAGAAGAAAGCATGGAGGCTGCCAAATGCCGTAAAATGTGCCTCAAGCAGCACCGCAATACAGCCTTGTAAAAAAAGCACAACCATTTAAAACCAAGGTGTCATAAATAAAACCCAAGGTCCACCTTTTGAAGAGGATCTCCATCTTTAATAGAGACTGCAGAGGATATCACTAGGTTATTGTACAGCAAGGCTGATTTGGACTGGATATTAAGAAATACAGCAATAATTTAAGTGGGTAGCAAGAATTTTCTTCATTGCAAAGGAGTCTGGGTAATGTTTTACCAGGCAGGGCAAGCTAGATCCTACTTTGCCTTGTGAGGGCATACAAGATCTACATTATTTAAAGAGTGCTACCACTGTCAGTTGTGTTGTCTTAAAAACTTAAAGAAAGCTGCCTGCATTTTAAAAGTAAAACAGCATTCTGGGTAGCTCAGTACCACCACCCACCATAAACATCACCACGGACAAAACTTTGAGTGGGCCATGTTCATATTCCAGAAAATGCACTAATCAGAGTAATCTAGTAACTTTGAAAGCTTGAGACATTTTTTTTTTATCATGACATTATTGCAGTGAATGTATTGATGTGAACTTTTGATGTGAATTTTTGATCAGTTACAATGTGCACATGATTTTTGCTCCAAGGTAAGTCAGAAATGGTCACAGGCATTTTTTTTTCTTTTCATTCAAAAAGATTTGCTCCTAAGCAAAACAACCTCTTTTCTGCAATCTATAGCATCACTGAACTATTGGATTGCAAATCATAGCATCTAATCAACTCCAAGACTCAAAGGACAGAATTCCTATTGTTCTTTCCTGAGCAGACAAAATGAAATGTCTCTGTTATCTTTTTAGTATCAACAATTGCACAGTGAAGATATTAATTTTCCATTAATAGGCATGAATTATACATTTGGCAGTTATCAGCTGCTTTATGTTATTGGAGCAATGAAATAACCTTATACCATGCTGACAACTCTGCAAAATTACATATAATATTAAGGGCATCCCTTTCCCAGCTCAGATGATTGCAATAACTTTGTATCATAAAACCTTATAAAGCAGTTTAATCTTCTTTTATGCATGAAGTAACTTAATCTTTTTATATAGTACCGCTTCATTTCTGTACATCTAAGACTAACAACAGCTTAATACAAGGTGTAATAATAATTTTCACTTCATCTTTTCTGGTTTGCAGAACCTGTTGCAGCAGCCTCATATCCTCTTATAGTTCTACTGGTTTCTTCTCTATAACATGCTATACTTGAAGGAAAATTGTCAGGTTCACTGCTGGCCATCAGCAACACTAGAGAGGCCCCCAAAAAGACCTCTGGTTTGCCACTTCATTGCACATAATCACGGTTTCCATGACCTTCACAACTCCTTATCACATGCCCTCAAACAAGCAGAAGAAATAGATAGCAAACCTAGGGAAATGGCTAAAACTAAACACATTATTTATCTGAGTTTTCATGACAGCCTTAGATTAATGGACAAATGACTCCACACAATTTTTCTTCCATTACTTGTCAGACAATTTTTGGTACAGACATACTGTATCTTAACTCCTTATTCCTCAGAAGATACCCACTTTTCTAACTCATTTCCTACACAGGCACCTGTAGAAACATTTTGCATTTTTTCTGAGTTAATTCTTATTGGCAAAAGAAAGGTGTTATTAGCTAAATGAGGACGCTGAAGAGTGCATTGACTTCAGTGCAGAGCAATCCTTTGAATTTTCTTTCAGACAATTATTATCCCCTGTGTCTTACACTATTATCTCTACCTGTGGAGTGCCCTTATCTTGGTACTTAATGTTATATACACTTAGCACTGTTAGACTTCAGTGAAAGTAAGTGATTTGATGTTTATTCCATAAGCAATTTTAACTTCCCTTCCGGACATCTGCAAACAACTGTTCGTTGTCCAGCAGGAATGGTTCCACTTGTGTCATTTTAATTTTGCTTATATAGTACCAGAATAACAGTTACTTAGAGGGCAGGAGAACCAAGTGGTTTTGGGGTGTTTTTTGTTTGGTTGGTTGGGATTTTTTTTTCCATGTTTTAAAAGAAAGGAAGCACCCCAAAAAAATAAATAAAAAAGAGCAATAGCTAAAATGGGAAAAGTAATCATTCACTTGAGACACTCCTAACCTGTAGTCCACTTTAAGAATACAATCTGTAATGTAACACCCAAATAGATCCCCTGTCTTGGGGAAAACTGTGAGGAAACTGCTGAGTTCCAGGCTATGGATTCTGGTCCTTTCTAATATCTTCCCCCAGCCAGATCACCAGCCCAGCCTGTATAATGTATTTGTAGTACGGTTGTTTTCCAAGCAGCTTGTTGATATAACTTGCTGGTTTTGTTCCATACACTGCTACAGCATTTGAGAAACAACCAAAACTTCAATTACAAACTAATTCAGTTTTCACTCATCCTGGACATAACCTTTCTATAATTATCAGACTAAGCAAGTTAAATATACATTCTCTTTTTGTTCATAAAGAACTTCAGCACATTTCTCTCTTAAATTGAAGACCATGGTTTTACGTCCAAGGTCTCTTTCAGGGCACCTCTTATTGCAGCTGTCCTCAGTACTGTTGCTCTCCCCCTGCTCTGTTAATCCAAAAAATTTCCAGACCTATCTCTTCATTTAAATAAAAGTCCTTCCTCACCAGGTATCTAATCATTAGGAAGAACATGTGAGTCTCAAGCAAGACAATATTTCCAATATTAAGGGCAGAGGTAGTTCTGCTCTCAAAAGATTGCAAGACCTGTTCCCATCACCCTGGAATGGAACAATCCATTTTTTTTTTCAAAATTCATTTTCTGAAAGCAAAACTCTGAGCAATGCATAAACAGGTTCAATAATAAAAAGTGTAGTGCTAGCTGTGATTCTCATTCCAAGCTCCTCCCACAATACACACATATATATTGACATATAGATATCACTTTTGTCTAAAAAAAATTTGTTAAATCTTTCAAGCTGTAGAGAGACCTAGGCAGTCTGTGATTCCTGTCTTAAAAACTAGTACCATGCCAGGATGCAGTAATGCACTTGACATTAGCAATTACAAACAAAACATTTTGCACAAATTAATATACAAGATGCTGTAGTATTTTACAAAAAAGAGTCCTCCATCCCCTATGTTTGAGTTCCTGAGCTATGTATTCCCTTGTCTTCTGTGACAGAAGTCAGTGGAAACTGCACATGAAGAACTAGGACATCATACTGGCCTCAAAGGGGTTTGGATGCCCCAGGCAACCTGGAAAGCATCCATCCTTCCTTGTTTTCAGTCTCTCAAGCAGCAGAGATACTAAATGTTACACAGCTTTTAATATGCTAGTTTGCACACATCTGCAAAGAATATGGATATAATTGTCAAGTGCCTAGGAAAACAAAAGGAAAACACTCCCCAAACCATTTATTAAAAAAAGAAAAAGATAGGAAACCTCAAATATTTAATTTACTTTCTAAACCTGAACCTCAAGCAGACTCATGTTGGATGCCAAACAGCATGGACAGAGATCACACGTTTTCTCTTTTAAGATCAAGTTTCATAAAGAGCCTGCATTTCTCTTCCAGCTTAGTGAAGGACGAGGTGGCTCTAGAAGCAACGAGAGGTCTTTTCTCACTACTATGTTTTTCCTGATGTAACCTGCTGCAACCTGATCCAGCACAAAAACACTTCATTCAGGGCCTATTTACCTGGCACAGTGCCATGCAGAAATGCTTAAGCTTATATTTGAGAGCACTAGTTTGCCTGTTACTAGAAGCCATGCCAAACAGAAGGAGGAAAGTTGGTCAAAAAAAGGTTCATTTACACCACCATCCTCTTTCCAGTCATGGCCAACAGAATGCATGTAGAAAACAACAGAGAGAAATGTTCATTCTGCCCCAGTATACACTGTCACCCATAAGTGATTTGTGGCTCAGGGACTTCTCAAGTGAGTCGTGGCATCTTTTCCTTTCAAAACCCTCTGTGCTCCCAGGGATTTGTGCAGCTGCTTTTTGAGTTAGCATGAAACTAAGAAACGAGACTTACTGTGATGGGCAGGGCACCACACTAATGTATATGTATTATGTATTTTGTACTTTTGCTCAGCAGTACTCTGCACACACACCTTGCTTGCCCTGTATGGAAATGTCCTTACAGCCTATGGAAAGGAAAGAACAGTGGATGTGATGCTGCTTGTACATTCAAAAAGTATTTTTAAAGCTCACTAACTTCTCAAGAAGCAAGACACAGCATTTGAAGTAGTCAGAGCCTAGAAACTTTTTAATTGCACTGGGCAGGGGAAAAAAAGGGGAAAAAAAAGAAAGACAAAAAAATCTTACAAGTTATCATTCTTTTACATATATAGAATCAAGTTATCCTATGCATACACATACATACAGACCTCTGTAGTAGGTCACTGACTATGAAACGTCGTTGAACTCAAATGTCTGTTGGAATATCCAGTTTTTCAAAGGAAAATGCTTATATTTCTTGCTGTAAAAAGTAAGAGGGGAAGGAACTCTGATCTAGGAAAGGAAGACAGGTCCACTTTTTAAAAGATAGGTTTACTTCTGATTTGTTCTTACATTCCTGATTATGGCCACAAACACATTTCACCCTTTCCACATTCCAAAACTGAAGTATAACAACATAAAATTAGAGCCAAATAAATAAATTATGGTTTCATTTAAATATAATTATATCATTAAATGTAATTTTTGTACTACACAAAAGGTTAATATCATAGAGGCTTATTAAAAGAATTTCTGTGAACCTCATCAAGGAAGTTAATAATTTAGATACCATATGAATGACAGGAAGAATCCCTGTGATACATTTGTCTGTATAAAGCAGCAGTTTTCAAGGTTATTCCTTTCATATGTCTTAATAGAGGTGAGTGCTGCTAACTGGAAAACTAAACACGCTTTGAGATTTATTATTTCAGTAATTGCATTTCAGGTGCTAATTAAAAGCAAAACCAGGAAGAATATTTCATAAGTGGTAAAGAAAGTGACTTTTTCTAAATACATATAAAGACACGCAATACAGTACACATGCAGCGTACACTGCAATATCAAGGAACGCAAGTTGCACATCCTGCAAGTATGACATGCTAAAGGCATCATTTCTGACCAAAGAGGCTGCTTTTCCCTTTACAGGTGGGACTGCAGAGCACCGACAAATTCACGGCACTGCACAACCTTCTGGATAGGGCAAAGAAGCAATAGAGAAGCAGAAAAGCAAGGAGGTTTCTTGGCTCAGGCAAAGCACATCAAGGTAAAAATTGCTACTTGTAAGCTTTAGATGGGGGGTTGGAAAGGAGTTCTAGAAGTGTGAAATTCTTCAGAATTTGTGAAGAAAGGGGCTAGCAAGGTCAGGAAACAAGATGACAGCACTCACAAAAAGAGAAGGTGAAAAGTCTGGTTTCAGAAAAAAAATGAAGAGGGAAACTCAAGGAAAAAAGCAAAAGACCATTTTTTCATAATTCTATAGGAGGCTTAAGTCCTATTCCCTAGAAGGGTATGAGATTCAAAAAGATTATTCTTTAACCTCCGAGCGGGGCAAGAGGAACTGGTGGACTGCCTCAGATAAATGTCTTTGTTAGAAAGCAGTGGTATCCATTTACCTCATGATACATTTTTAAAGCATACCATAGACTCTATTTTCTGTGAAAGTGAGCTTAGCATTGTTTTAAATGTTCACCAAGAAGATGATAAAAAATATATAAGAATATGGCAATTGCAGGAATCATATTAATGTGGAATCTTACTGAGCTTACTTACTGAGAGGAGTATTTTAATTTAAGTTTCTTTCACAATCGCTCCTTATATTGTGGCAACAAGCTGTATGCCTTTTCTTCTCCTTGATGCTGGCTGTAATCACCTCCAGGATAAATAGATCTATTATACCAAGCTTTTCATCCTCACTGGTATTATGTTTATAATTTAAAGAAATGGTTTTAAACTAGAAGGAGTAATGGACGAAACAGCAAAGTTGGATACAGGCAGAGAATAGTCAGGTAGTGAAGATGAAGGAAGCCAAATGGGATGTCAAAATTGGCCTCATCTGTGGCAAAAGCATTATAGATTATCTTTTCATTGTTTCTTAGCCACAGATTTCAAAATTTAAAGTTTTTAATTTTCTTCTCTCAGTTTAGACTTCTACTGCCTGTATAAGCTTACAGAATATTGAAAATATAAGTGGCATATTTTAGAAACAAAACAAAACACTTTTTCATTATCCTAATGGAAAAATAATCTGTTTTATGTACTTTGTCCCTGACAGACTAGACCTTAAGCAAGATGCACAATTAGCTTTGACTGGAATACTGATATATACAAGAATATAATGCTATGAAGTAGCAAGGGCAAGAATAAACCTCATGCATGAGAATGGTGCAGTGGAAGATGCTGTCGGAAATCCTCATTCTAATCTCTCTTGGGTTTTGGCAGTTTTTAAAGACACATATGAAATTATCTTCCAGTTTTACTCCTGTGTAGCTACTGTGAAGGCAACAAGGCCAGCTGGGCACTCTGCCTGAGCACTGGAAGGTGAACCAGGGCTCAGCTGCATGCACTTGTACTGAAAATGTAAGGGAATGTTTTTTCATATCAGCTTCCTATACATGCTGAGAAGTGTGACTGCTGTCCTGTGCTGATATGTTACTGGGACAAATCAGACATGAAATGCTGCCTACTTAAAAGAAATTGTCATTCCAGAGCAACATCTTATTGAGATTGCAAACTCATCTGCCACTAGCTACTATTTATACCTGACACTAGAGAGAAAAATATATATATATATATATACATAAAGAAAGCAGATTCACTTTTGGAAAGAATAGGGCAACATAATACAGCACAAAAGTGAAGTGCCATTTAGTTTTCATTTTGTCCTAGAAAAAATTAAGTCAAGATACTTAGGTATTTATTGCAAAAGATGGCAAAGGTATGTAGTGCTGCACATCTGCTTCTGGCTGAACTTAAGCTTCTTAAACAGAGAATTAAAACAAACACTATAGTACTCAGGACATTGATTTTTCCTTGCTAGCAATAATACTCTTTGTTTTCTTTAGAATCATTGTTTTGATATTAAATGATATCAAAAGTGCAGTTTGAAAGCAGTGCAAGTTTTCCTACAAGCTGCAGAGGTGCTTTACTCTCATGGAGGATGGTTACTTTGTCCTAGGAAACATCACAAACTCCTCAGTGACCAGGACGGTTTTGACTTGACACCAATAGGTATTGGCTAATGAACCCACACTCTTGTCTGCTGTTTATTTCTTTTGAAATAAGTAAAGAAAAAAGAAAGGTGGCTTGGAAGAAATATCTGACCTGTCAGAAATAATTCCCTACCTTCTGAATTCCAAGTTTTCTTTCCTTTTACATAATGGCAGTTCTCCACAGTTTATCCTAAGATCTGCAACTAGTTATCTCATATATATATATATATATATATATATATATATATATATAAATACTAAATATAAATACTAAAAGAGTGCCCTACTGAATAGCCAGGATATATTTAGTAGCAAGTTCAGACTTAGGCATTACCTCTTTCTCACATAGCCGTTTCAGCTGCAGGAACTGTAAGAACAGGATCTTTAAACTAAAAATCAGTCCTAGACCCTCACAATGTTCAGAAAATAAGCTAAATGCTGCCAAAGCACTTGTAGTTTATTTCCTTTATTGCTTTCTTTTGGGCTTTTACTTTTTTAAATATTATGTCTCAGTCCAGCATGTTCCTTCAGGGGCAAATGGGCTCTTTAGGAAGAGGTGTTTTTTCAAGTACCAGAACTCTCAGATTAAACTGCCAGGTTTTCTATTAGGGGTTATGAGCAAGACGATAAACTAAGAATTAGGGTCACTTCTTTATTATATCAGTTCGTTCATGATGCGATGATGATATGTTTAAAAAGAAACCTGACTACAATCTGGAGGGAACAAACAAACAAACAAACAAATAAATAAATCCATGATCCCACCATATGCATGTGCTTGATTTTAGACATATTGATCAGAGATAAAAGTGGAAAAAAACAACTTGAGAACTTAAAATGCAGCAGTAACCCAGCTGAAAGATTTTCTAGAGACAAGGCCTTTCCTCTCCTGCATTCGATTTTGCGCACAATCATCACTGTCAGTTTATTTGCTCGGGATTCCTGGATAAAGCCCAGTCATCATTAGAGCTGTCCCACAAGTCAGAGAGAATAAAGAGATGCTGTGAAAAAATGTGCTTGAGGCATCATGTTTTCTGCACTCTAAAATACCTGTTTTAAACTAAAGAAGGAATGAACAGAAAGCTTCAAAGAAATGCAGCAGCTTCTTTCCCCCCTGGCTGCTCATACCATATAGCAAGATGACAGAGGAAACGACAGCTGAGCCACTGAAACAGCACTATTGGAATTGACACTGAGACTAAAACAGTCATATTTAGCTCTAAAATACACAGTCTGAGTACAGCTGAATGGGCTGGAGTTGACAAATTTAGATACCTGCAGGCCCACATCTGGCTACATTCTAATTTAAATTTCAATGAGGGTATCAATTCTGTTCTTATAGCAATTCATGTGAAACTGGGTGGTCTTTATAAAGTACATCATTGCCTGAACCACTCTATAAGCAACTGCTGGTGACACAAATAATTTGGTATGCATAGTCATTTACAGAATACTGCCGTGTCCATTATAGATATTGCTGGCTTTCCATAGATTATTTTTTTAAAGATTCTTTACTGCGTTAATTTAAGAGATTTATCATTCATGATAATTTTATTGCCTGCCTTAAATATTTGCCCTCTGTGAAAAAAGCAACCTGTATTTAGATCAGTCGGACTGGTATGAGCATCTTCGTGTTTCACAGAGCATATGCCTCAGAGTTTGGTGCTGGAAACCAGCTGACGACTCACTGAGGAGCAAATCTCAGAATCCCTAAGGCAAAAAAAAAAAAAAAAAAAAAAAATCATTAAAATGGTAGGTTTACGATAACTTGTGCAAAGAGATTCCTCCCTTCCCGCAACTGCATTTTACCAAAAGACAGAAAAACCAGAGCACTGGAACGGGCTGCCCAGAGATGTTGTGGAGTCTCCTTCTCTGGAGATCTTCCAAACCCACCTGGATGCCACCCTGTGCCCGAGCTCTAGGTGTCCCGTCTTGAGCAGGGGGGTTGGACTAGATGATCTCTAGAGGTCCCTTCCAACCTCAACCATTCTGTGATTCTGTGATCTTACTCTTTGCATGTGCGTCTGCATTTTTTCTGTTCATTATCATTATGAAAGCCCTACTAAGAAAGAAACAAATTAATAAGCTACTAGCAAAGGTTATTTTCAACAGGAAAAATGAGTGAGACAATGTAAGGACTGTGTAGAACCGCTATTCTTCCCTCAAACACTGCTTATTTTAATTACAGTTGTCGAATGCATTTTTTCCAGGGTATAACGCTGATGACGGCCAATGCATAGTCACATTTCTTGTGGAGAATATTATGACAGAGAACTCTGTAATGAAGGGAGGAAGGAGGAAAGTATCTATTTACACCTTTCATTTTTTTAAATAGGGATTTTTTGTGTCTATGCATCTGTTTTATGTTTCAGAAGGTCATTCTCTCCGTTACTGATATTCACACTGGCGGTCTCACAGCACATATGCCCAAGGAATATATAATAAAACTCAAGAACAGGGGACAGCATATGAGCAAAGGTGTTCAAGGAGAACAAGATTCTGCTGCGTTATCCTTAAAACTATGAGGATTTTTACATTGCTGGTCAGAAGATCCACTACCCATTTACAACCTGGTGCAAGAGGTTCAAGCTAAGCCCTGTGAGCCTTAACCAAAGATTGGAATAAAAACACTGGATAAGAGAAAGTACAAACTATTAGTGGAGAGTAGGTAGTGCAGGCACTCCTAGTGACTTGTTTTCCCTTTGTATGTTGACTATTAGCAGATCACAAAGATTATAGTGAAAGAGCTGGCAACAGTGAAGCAAAGTAACTACATTAACCAGAGAGAAAACTTGGATGAATACCCATGTCTAGCTATGAATTGGAAAACGCAGCCATGGGAGAGAATAGCAAGTTATATGCTGGCATTGCCCTCTCCAAATAGAAGTACCTTTACATGTTTTATTATTCACTGATATTAAAGAGTTAGGAATATTTCAAAGCTGAGCACTGTACATGGGACATCATTTCAACCAGGAAAGCACCATCATTATGGTACCACTATAACTGAGCACTTCAACTCTCATACAGTAACAATGAGGAAGCAAAAGGTTTTGCAGAAGCCTTTTCTCATTAGCTTCTTCTCAGGTAAAAGTCAGTGACTAGCTCAAAGTTTTTGTTACCTCCTTTATGGACTTGCTATCCTTCAGCAATGCCTGGTCAAAAACTGCTCAAGAAAAAATGGCTATGCAAAGAAAGCTGGGCAGGATTGCTGACATCTCTTCCATGTATTGCTCCTTCCAGGAGTAAACAACCAAATTTAAAATCGAAGTCAGCAAAGTAGGCCAATAAAAATCTTGAAGCATAAAAGTTTTTTGTTTTTGGTTTTGTTTTGCTATTTTTCAAATTACTTGATGTTACCTGTGTTTTGCACTTGATCATTTGAACTCATGAGCCTTTTGAAGCGAGTGAATCAAACTACAACGTCAGATCAGACATGGCAACTCCTTTGTGTTTCAGGTATTTCCCTCAGGCAATGCCCTTCTAGCAACACCACATTTTTATTGAAATACTGTAACGTATCACAGAAAGCGTGCAAGGATGTCAGAAACAATAGGAAACTAAAGATACTGTGCCTTTAACTTACCTAACGAGTCAAATGACATGCATTTTTATGCAGAAGTTATCCCTACTGGCACTCCAGGGTCCTCAGGTCTAAGGACTTCTCTCAGGAAAAATTCTAACATAACACTGACTCCCCTTCGCACTACAGTGATAAGGGAAAATCAGGCCAACAGAGGCACTGAGCACAGTGAGCAGTCAGCTCCTGCAGTAGTCAATGGAAACTGAGTAGAAGCTTAACCTCTTTCCAAAATCAGGCCATGAGAATATATGTTTTGTTGGCACAGCTAAGAGCAGGCATTGTATCTTGAGAATGCGTTCTTCCAGTTGGCAGGCCAGTTGTGCCTCTTTAGATGAGGTCACTTAGAAATAAATATGTGCTTTTTTTAATTGTCCCCAGAGCTTCAAAAAATTCATGAAAAAAAAAAAAAAAAAGAATCCATCCAGTTTTTCAGAATTTTTCAGAAGGCAAAGTGATTACCAGTATGGCCTTCCTTGAAAACTAAGGACCACACGGATCCTAGCTAAGAATACCTATAAAATTACTTCTCTGATGCCCCATTTCTTTTCTGAACAGAGCTGTCAAGGGGTTTTCCAAGCACCCTCTACGGGTGAATCATTTTTACAACTGAACATGTGAGTTGTTTCTGTGAGCATCTGTCGGCACATGCGCTCACGAACACAGTGTGCACCAAGGTGATCAAGGAGACACAAAGTTCTCTCTTCCCTTTTCAGAGTCCCTGTGTCTTGGCAGGGAACATAACGCAGTCGTTTCAAAGCTGCTGGGCTCAAAAGCATGTTAAGTATGCACAGACATTTGGGGGATGAACCGAGCCATGGTCTCATTCACACAACCTATGAAACTGAACCCACATTGACTTTTAGGCTAACCCAGTCCCATATGTCTGCTTGCTTGGGAACAGTATATCAGTTAAACCTTTGTTGCAGGGAGTAAAAGAGGGGAAGAGTTTTTGCCAACAGAGAACTGCAGGAAGCAGCCAGCAGGTTGCAAGCCCTGCCTCTGAGAAAAGCTAAGACATTTGAGGCAAATCACACACAGGTTTGAGGTCACAGAATCACAGAATGGTTGAGGTTGGAAGCGACCTCTAGACATCATCTAGTCCAAACCCCCTGCTCCAGCAGGGACACCTAGAGCACATGGCACAGGGTGGCATCCAGGTGGGTTTGGAAGGTCTCTAGAGAAGGAGACTCCACAACCTCCCTGGGCAGCCTGTTCCAGGGCTCTGTCACCTGCACATTAAGTACAATAAGTACTGTACAATAAGTTCTTCCTTATACAGCAGAAGCGCTCTTGTGGGCTTTGCTATTAAAGATTTGGTAATGACTGGTATATAGTAACATACCCATTTTCCTGGGCCTTGTTTCCAAGCAGTCACAGCTTGTCCCAGCCTCCTGGCCAGCCTGCCCACCTGCAGAGTCTGACATCAATTCTGGCCGGGCTGGGGCTGGTGCATGGAACAAAACTGGCATCAATAATTCAAGCTTCTTCCTCGCACCTCTGAACTTTTCAAGCAGCAAGGGCACCCAGCTTGGCAGCAGTTTGGATAAGAGGACAGGAGACACATCACCCAGGCAGAGGCCAGGCTCAGAGATGGCATGACTGGGTACCTTGCTAGATCCAAAAAAGGATACGTCCACTGCAATACCGAAAATGGCTGTTACAGCTGCTATCACTCAAGGCTCTGGGAACGGTATCCAAACAAGAGCTTGAAATGGTGAAAAGAACTAAATTCAAGGTCTCTTTATTCTGCAGCCTTGGAGCTTTATTTCAGGCACCCCAGCTCAGGCAGGTGCGGGCGCCTCTTCCTCATCCCCCTGCCACCACTCAATTCTCTGCTTGCAGTAGGAAAGCAGCATGGAGAGCACAGCAAAACTGGCAACGCTCTGCTCTCATTTGTATAAATCTCTCAGTCCCATAGCCAGCAGAGAGGCAATGTCCTCTCTATTTGCTTTCCTTTTCTCTACTCCCCTTTGCACAAAGGTTTTGCAGACAGGACAAGGTTTTTCCCAGCAGGAGGGGGACAAAAAGTGATTATGTCCATGTAACATTGCTGTCACATCCATTGATGGTTTTAACCTTCATAAGATTTTCTCAGTTTAAGGATGGTTTTCTCCTTCCTGCTTTTTTTTTTCCCTAAATATTGAAATATTCCCTCCCCACCTTCAGTCTCAAGCCCATTTGTCTCAGCACCTCGAACCTGAACTCTCTGCACAGACTAAACACTACATCTCTTTGGCTTTTAGAGTGCTCCCAGCAAAATGTTGGCAGATCGTCCCTATCTTCTGAAAGGAAGGAAAGAAACCACCAGCAAAAATGCGACATTTCCAGATTTCCCCCTCAGATCCTGGAGCAAACCGGACCATGCAGCATGTAGATGGAGACTTGGGTTCATGGCCCATTTCAGCTAGCGATTTATCAGAGGTTTGCGTATGCCCTTGCATCAAAGACAGGACAGATTCCCTTAGACTGGGGGTATGAGCAGCAATGCAGCTTGCCATCATGCAGAGACCCCCTTAAAAATAGACACATGCAACAAGAATCAAGTCATCTTTGGAACTATAAACTTGCTTGTACTTCCCACTTTCATTCCATTCTCTAATCAGAGAAATGATGCTGTGCACAGATGCACGACAGTCCTGTTCAGTGGGAGCTGAGGGCGATGGGAGCCAATGCTGGTCTGTTTTCTAGCTCTCATACATTAGTATACAATATCAGAAAACACCCTCCCTTGAGCCTGTACCCTAGGCTACTGAGAGCAGATTCCAGTCCTCTCTCTGCTCCAAAGTGATAAAGCCTCTGCCCCCTTTCTCCAGCCATTTTAAGATGAGATAAGAGGTCTCCAAGGGTCTTTTCCCCAGCACCAACGCAAAGGAAGACAAATAAATTACACATGCTGCAAGAAGAAACCAAAACAAGTTATGCTGGTTTGAAAGCTACCTCCTGGAATATTTCTGGAGCATTTTGTTGCGCAATTGTCAGCCCTTCTATAAGGCTGGATGACCCTGTTTCATGGTAAGCCAGTGCCCCGTGTCCCTTACCCAGAGGTTAACCAGAAGGACACACTGACACACTGCACGGATGGTATTGTACCAAACTGGAGAGATGGATTTCATCAAGGTCTGAGCTGAAAAACTAGCACATGCTGAGACCCCAATCAGGCTTCCTCCTTTTACTCCCCTGACTGTAACTGGTGTCTAAAAAGAACGAAGGGAAGATACATGGCCCCTCTAACCTGAGCTGATCTTAATCTTGCTTGATGTACATGTAACCACATCCATAACTCCAGTGAGTAGCTGATGGAATTCTGCCATTACTCTGGCATTACGGAAAGGCCTAAGTGGAATTCAACTGCATCTTCATGACTCTTGTGTCCTGTGCTAGTGAGAGCACAGCTAAAGAGGAGGTGCTTTCCTCTGCTTCAATCCTACTCTCTTTCCACCACACACACTGAGGTGTCTGCATGGCTTCCAAGAAGAAGCCATCTACATTTCCCTTTCACTTCATACCCAGGATGTTTTCTCTATAGGTGGAGTCTGTGGATTTAATATGGAATTTATTTCAGTCAATGAAATGCCCTTCATGGAAAGTAATGGTTAAACTATTCGCAGTTCCTTAGAAATTTCTAGATGTAACTTTTAGTTCTTCAGTGGGGGGGGGGGGGGGGGGGCTGGCCTTTGGAAACAAAACAAAGCAGAGAGCTGGTGTTTGAGAACTGATACAGGCGCCTTTGGTCCCAAAGCACTTCCTAGGGGTGATAGCAACCTCCATCCCACTGGACATGCCACTCCTCAGGGATGGCATGTAACAAAGCCACTGCACCGATGGCCCTGTGATTCAAGGGCCAAAGCCTTGATTAGCCCCTGCAGCTGGTTGCCAGTCGCACTGCTGGAGTGTTTGCTCTGGAAGCTGCAGCTTCCTGGCAGCACTGGGAGAAGGCGAGTGGTTCTCAATCGTTCCCTCCCGAAGCATTTCGACTTTGATCTCCCTTCTTTAAAGAATAACTGCTTTTTCTTAACAGTTCTACTCAGCAAGACCCTCCCAAAGGCCAAGCGGGTTGCCTAAGCTGAGGGCTGACCAAATGCAGCAGACAGGCCCAGGCCTGGCAGGCAACAGCAGACACACGCACCTCGAGGAGCAGGAGCCACACAAGGGCTCTGCTGTTCCCCAGCTGTCAGCCAGCCGGCCACAGGGCGTCACCTCAGCCTGTGCCATCACTTCCCTCCCTTAGCTGCCCAGCTGCAGCTCCACTGATGGGGCTGACGACAGCCTAGAGGTGCCCGCTCCAGGAGAGCACTTGTATCCTGCGCCCACGTCTGCTTCAGGAGCATGGGACTCTCCCAAGAATCCAGTGGGGGCATCGCCTCATGAGATGGACCCTGTTCTGGCAGACAGCGAGCTCATGAACATCCCCTTCGACTGTGAAAAGTATCTGGAGGACATCGCAGATGAAGAATTAGGAAAACTCTCAAAAAATGAGGAGTTTTTCTGAATCTATATAACTGACTTCCTGCTTACCATCTATACCAAAAAGAGACCAGGACTGTTACGACCCAGCAGGAAGTGCATTGAGGTGCTCCGTGAAAAAGAAACCTCCCAAGAGGTAAAACACAACAACCTGGTGCCGCCACAGCAAGGCCATCTTTTTGATTTCACATCCAAGATGGAACCTGCTGGCATTTCTACAAAAGATCCCTTTAATAGGAGATTTTCTCTCCTGCAAGAAAGACAAGACAGTGGCTGAAGCACCAGTGATATCTCTGCTCAAGCAGAGAATGTGACATCAGCTCAGGCCATGGAAGACACCGACCATCCTCAGCCTGACCTCAGAGAAGCATCAGGTAGCAACTACAAGCAGAAACCCAGAGTAAAGCACAAGAGAAGTCTGACTTGCACCTCCTCCCCTACCATACCTGCTGGGGAGTCTGAAGAAGAAAATTCACTACCACCCAAGAAATGGCATCACTCGTGATAGCAGTAGGAAAACATGGGTTTCCAGCGGCTAGTTACAGCAAGCTGCCACATCCTGCAATACCCCCTTTTAAGATAGTCTACTACATGTTCTAAATAAAATTAGTAATGTTATTTTTAAGTTACACTCGGTGTGTGTTCATTATAGGCAATAGGATAATTAAAAAATGTTCCTAAGCCCCTGGGGGAAGGAGGAGGAGGGTACAAGGAGATTATACAGGACCTAGAAGAATTTTGGGTTTTGAAGCTTTGACAGATCTCCTTCAAAGGCAGAGTATCCTATAAAGGAACAGGAGACGCTTTCGCATGATATTGGGCTACTGATGCGAGTATATCCCCTATAATATAATCTTCACAATTTTAAAAGCACAGGCGCTCTTATGGACTTTGCTATTAAGATCTGGGGCAAACTGCGAGCTTAGCCAGACCCTTCGGGCATGTGCTCAAAAGGCTCTTCTCAAAGGGGTTCCCTACAAAACTCGTCACTTAGCTTAGAGGTTGATGAAAATTTTCCTTCATTTAATCTTGACAAGGCTCTCCGTACCCTCTGCTTTATTACATTGTAGACTTTCTATTTTCTTAATCTTCCGTAGATTGATTCCTGTTCTTTTATGAGAGCGCTTTATGAAATAAGAAAAGAGTGCAACCACTGTCTGCCTCCTCTGAAAGGAAAAAGTACCAGGATTAATGGTGGTTACCACACATATTATTAACCAACAAGGTACATCGAGCTCTAATACATTCACTCATGATTGTAACATGAACTACTGGGGCAAGCATTTTTTTTTTGTTCATCCAGAATTGATAAATTGAGACCTTCTCCTCACAATCGCTTTTCTAATGATTAAACAAATCTCTAAGTAACAGCTGAATGGGCACAAAGCAAATTTGAGATGAACTAGGGGTGGTTTCCAGCCCATTCAATCCAGGTCAATGCACACAATTAAAACTTAACCTTCAGTGAATTAAGTCCACCACATTTCTTGGAGGAGAATAACGCTTTAGAGTTTAACAGGCATTTGTTTCCCAACTCTGCTTAACTTTCATGTGATTTCATGAAGGAAAATCCTAGTCATACTTGCAAATGAGTGGTTTGTTTCATTCATTAAAAAGGCAATGAATGGATTATTGCTGGCTGTGTAGCATTCATCAGCATCGTGCAAATGTAGAAATATATTGCAAATGCAGGTCAGAGCACCATGAAAAATAAGAGCAAAAGAGACAGAGGAGAGACACTTCCGGCTAGTCCCTATTTGCCCAGGAAGCAAAGAGAAACAGCAGCTCCCAGTGACAAGACAGGTGAAAGGCGTGCAGAGCTCCTCAGAATGGCCTATTACCACCCAGCAACCCTCAGGCACACATATTTGATAGACAAAAAGAGAAAAACAGATTATGATGCCTTGGGGCAATCTTTCAGGGAGGAAAAAAAAAAGATAAACAAGACATGTGGCATATAAAATCTGCAGCCAGTTTGACTGTGCTGATTGGGCTAGGAAAATAAGAAGTGACAGGAACAGAAAACAACCTGGAAGACCATCCTTAGGGAGGAGAGGGGTTCTTTAGCAAGGGTCCTGTAAGCTATGTGGCTCACGGTGTTCCCCCAGGGTGATGCAGGCTCATTGAGATTACAACTTCACTGAAACAGTACTGTAGCTCTTTGATGCAGCCACTGCTCTGAGCAGGCTGAGAGGAAGCTTTCTGCAGAATACAGGAAAAAATACTGCTTAGATCTGGAGGTGATGCCTGAGAACTTGACAGGAGCTCCCCAAGGGGTGCCAGCTCCCCAGTGACAAAGTGTCCTCTATTAACTCTTTGGGAAAAAAAAAAAAAAAAAAAGATTTTCCAGAAAGCAGCACAGAGAATAATGGGTGGCTTCATTATGAGGCATTCCTTAAGGAGTCACAATGCATGGGTTACTTCTCAAATCCTCATCTTCCAGCCAAAATCCTCACACAGTTTAGCTGAAATAACCCACGCACTGTGGTTTACTGAGGATGGATGTACACTGCAGAATGCAGGGGCACCTGGGCCACTGTTAAATGAACTAGCTCAGGAACCGGCAATCATTTACCCACAGCAATGTGTTAATTTATCCTGCTGAGGCACAAAGTGAGAAGATTTGCAAGATTCATTCTTTGAAATCTACAGGGGAATCAAAGTGGCTTAAAACAATATCCAGACAAAGGAACAACCACCTACTATTTAAACTTACCTAATCATCTGAGCTATGAGGAGGAGATGTACCCTTAGCCCAGGCAGAGAAACTAAGGTTGATAAAAATATTAATTGTAACTGGTTTGGCTGAAGGGCTTACACCCCTTAAATTTTTGCCAGGCCAAATCCTAGAGGCTAAGAAGCTAACATTCTAGGACAGAGAGGGCTGAATGGAGCATGTATCCACTCCTGAGCTGATGAAATTTTCAGTCTGATGTATTATCATAAATCAACACCAACTACAATCTGACCTATTATGCCGAGCTGAGAACTGGAGTGGCACAAGAGCTGATAAACCCACTGCTTAACTCTTTCTACTCCTGGCAAGTTTTTGAAGACTTGGTGCTAGTGTCATGTGGCCACTTAAAAAAATCGGATGTCATGGTTAAATCTACTAACAAATATGAATCAGGACTCTTACCTTGGGTGACTGGGTGAAACAAAGTTGTGTTAATTGTGAAACAGTGCTAATATTCCCTGTCTCCTCAGAGGATTGGGTGTCTCAGGCGTCATATTCTTCAGGTATTCGGTTCATTTTTCTGCACTGCAATCCAGACGTGTACCACTTCAAGGGTTCATCTAGCTGACTGACAGGTTTGTGAACCACCCCCCAACGTGTAAAACAGGCAGATTCTTAAATCATAATAGAGAGAAGAAGCCAAAGAAGAATATCTGGCTACACCTGACAGTCTTGCTACCTTTTGAATGTTTTACTACCATCTGAGAAACTGCACAAAACCAGAACCCCTGCAAAGATAATTTCCAGGCAACGCATGCACACAAAAGGTTTAAGAAAAATAATAATAATAATTTTAAAAAAGCATTATACTTCTTATTGGGAAAAAACCCACCACGCTAAGATATTAAAATATATGATTAAATACTAGAGGTGTTCAAACCCCAGAATTCCTGTCCCCAAGCACTTTTCTGTATTTCACTTTTGTTTCATCTAGGGCCAAAATGTTTCATTTTCAACACTGCACTATGTGTGTCTGAACTGCCTCTGTGTAATATTATATGTACTTTGTTTCATATTCTTACTCTCCTCCTGACTAGATTGCATTCCCCACAAGGGATTACCATTATGTATTTCTGCAGAACGAGTTTCACTGAAGATGCAGTCCAGTTGAAAACTGAGGCGGGCAGGGGAAAGGGAAAGGGAACAGGTCATCATGGCTGAGTTGCCAGGATCTCTATTAAGGATCTTAATTAATAGATAGTAATAACTTGCAGTTTCTCTGACTTCAAAGGATTGGATGATGATCACCCCAGAAGAAAAATTAACCAGCTAACAGAGGCACTTTATATAAGCTGGCAAATATCACAAGATACACGGTAATGGACTGATAATTAACCAGTGACTGCTGCAAGCATGTCTCAAGAGCCTGGAAATTATGTCTTAAAAGAAAAGCTGGCACTCAAAACAAAAGACCAGTTCTGGCAACACCAGCTGCCCTCACAGCTGATTTGGTCAACACAGGAGGACCATGGCTTCAGTCTGCCAGCAGCCATGCAGAGCTCTTCATGTCAACTCCAAAACCTCCTTGAGTCCGGAGAGACGGAGGGCAGGGGGGCAGACTGACCACCTATGAGTAAAGTGACAGAATTTGATAGTATGGGGAAGATCACCAAAGTAACAGAAATCCCCACAACTGATGATTCCTAAGAAGTAGTGGTTGAGCAGGTGAAAAAGACATGAGAAACTAACTGTAACACTTTCTTGAATACCTACCTGTGATATGTACTTTGTTTTTTATTTCCTTTCATTTAGCTACCAGTCCAAGTACATATAGTATAGGACCAAAATGTAGCTATATTTTATTTTGCCAATGTTTTCATTTCTTGATTCATATACCAATATATTCTTCTAGTCCATTTTTTGGTCAAAAAATCTTTATAAACTAAAAATGTGACACTTGTGGAATGGAAATGGTGATGCGATGCTCTCAGGCAAAAGGGGGATTAATTGTAATTGCCCACTTTTCTGAGCACACTTAACAAAGTAGCAGCCAAATGCTGCCTTATTCCATGAATCCAGGAGATTGTTTGAGCAGGCAATGTTATATTACTCCGGGGTGGGAATGAAATCATGTGGGAGCAGCAAGCACAGCTCATGGAGAAAAATTACCATTTTATATTTATTACTCTGGCTGGCTTAAGTGCCACAGGAATAGATTCTCTAATGCATTTGAGTGCAATTCCCCAACAATTTGACTCTGTTGCTTTGTAAACTATTTTTAGAGAAAGTCTCATAAGGCTTTTAAAGGCACAAGCCATTTGATTTTCAAAGGTTATTTTGGTGTTTTATCAAAAGGATATAAATAACATGATATATCTCTACAGATTAGATTGATACTTTGAATTCAACTAGGAAATCAGAACTTTTGGAGTAAAATGCCCATTTTCAACTTGAGCATGAGTTTTGTTCTTGAGCTTGAGTGCACTCCTTCAGCAGATTTATCATAATTTTGTCTTACGCTTCTTTCACTAGTAGCTGTACAGTGTGGATTGTTTGTTTATAAAACATGGTGTTTAATGAAGCTGTAGGCTTCCTAACTGCATAATTATACTGATCACAGTTTAATGGCAGAAAAGCATAAAATTCTATTTTAGGGGAGTTGCTTGAGATGCTTGTAAAGGTAAAAGTAGACAAGCATAAGTTCATTTCTCTATAGGATATCCAATCAGAACTATTTGCTTTTAATGGAACATCAAGCAACTTTAAGGGTTCGTTTCCTTACCTTCTATCTTCATGCATTCATAGAACATAATTACTTTTCAAACATCCAGCCCTCCTTCATCTCGCACACTGGAAATTAGCTTTTCCAGCATAAAAATGTAACTTTCAGCTGATGGAACAGATTAGTCTTCAGTTTGACTTTCCAACATAGGGCAAATGGTACATTCAAGATGAATACACGTTTCATATTTATGCTCTAATAGCCATATTCTGAACCCATCAAATGTTGAAGCTGAAAACTGGGCCTATGACATTACAGTAATGGCTTGAAGGTGCTTCCTGTTTATTTTATAATAACCGCTTTTATTTATTTATTTATTTTTAATTGTAGTAACCAAATGCTGTGCTTGGGCTTTTTCCAAGGCAAAGTCAAAGGATGGAATGAGTCTGGATAAAGTCTCTATTCCAAGCAAGCTGCCACTTCAGTGAATATCTGTAAGCATCTTCCAGTCCGTCCAGCTGATTGTCAAAACGACTGCCACACTGTACTTTGTTAAATATTTATTTTACTTCTTAAGGGACACCACAGGCTCTCTCAGCAACTCAGAATCATTTCTGTGAGAATTCTCTCACTGGAAATGCCCAGGGCATCTTTGCCTGTCTGTAACACAGCAGGGAGCGTAAGTGTGGTTGGAGTGAATACTTTTTTTTTTTTTTTTGCCATTGTACTACTTATAGTAGAATTAGGAAAGCAAGTGAGAGAAAGCATGCACTGGGTCATCATTCTGGGAAATTCTAACCCACAACAGTGATTGTAATCCAGACTGCAATATTAGTTCAAGGTAATTCATCACAATTCAGCAGTTTCAAGCTCTATTTCCTTTCTGCAAGCTTGATGAAATGAGCAGCCAGCCCACCAGGTTCATCAGCTGAAGAATGCCAAGCCAAATTGGCAAAGTCATGAAGCCTTGTAGCATCTGATGGAAACTGCATGATCCCTATTGGACTGCAGTGTCCTTAGGATCACAGGTGCCTTGCCTAGAACAAGACCTTAAGATGGCAGTTCCCTCTCTTGCCTCTCAAATAAATCTGTGAATAGATGCAGGGAGAAGAAAAATGTACCCAATTTCTACTCCACAACACTCTACATACTTGAATAATGGTGCTGAAGCTGCTGCATGGCAGGCAGGGCATTGCAAATCAAACAGTTGGCAATGAATCACACCAAGTGCTAGTTCCAGGCCCATCCTGCCGGTCCAGATGGGCAACCTGCTCCTGAGGCCAAGGTAACAAATGGCCAAAGTTCTTATTTCAGACTCTGGGACCTACACAAACACAATTGCCCTGACAAAGATCCTATCTTCTTCTGTCCATGACTAAATAATAGAAAAAGATTAAAAGGATTCACAATAAGCAAGATATATGTAGAGTATATCTACTATGTATAGCATCATAGAATGCTTAAGGTTGGAAGGGACCTCTAGAGGTCATCTAGTCCAACCCCCCTGCACACGCACATATACTAATATATCTATATTCAATACTGTAGAGTCAACTCAAGAAAATCAGTTTAGACCCAATGGCTTCAGTAAGTTACCATGATTTAAGTCACCTACAGTTACTTTATACCAAGTTACTAACCAAAATCAGAAAACACATTTTTCTAGTATTTTGTTACTGTTACTTGCTGTGAAGACACACCCTACTCCGTGAGTCCTGCTAAACTTTATTTTTTAAAAAAAATTACATAAAGACACATCTAAACTACCTTGTAACAAGATTAAACAATATATTAAATGCTCTCCCTAGCACACAAATCACTAGATCCTCTGACTTAATATCCTGGTCCTATTTCCTGTAATTGGATTACTCCTTAAGGAAAGGAGAGGAAGTCTTGGCTCCAACTCTCAAATTTAAAAGAGGTATTTAAACAGTGGTCCCTTCTTTCACTGAACTTTACATTTTTCTTCTCCCTCATTTATTTTATATCAGGTTCTTTCAATTCTTAGATGTAGAATGTGCCCTCACATTGTTTAAACACGAATTTGTATGTCAAGAGACTGACACATTTCCACTGAATTACAATCACTCATATTAGAGATTTTTTACTTTGTATGAACTGATGTCTCTTTCAGTCTCCCATCTCCAGATAAACATACCTAAATCTCTTTTCATTGCTAGTTTGTTTCAATGCAGCATGGATTCACCAAAGATAGGGCAGGGAAAAAGGGATCCTCCAGATCTCACTCTTCATTCTATGGAGACTCATCATTATTTGGCAAAATTCCAGCAATTTCAATATCTCTGACTGTTTTGCAAAGTGATATTCAGTTGACCCTAAGGAAAGAAATAGTGAATAATTGAAAAGAAATCCAAGAAAATACAACTGGTTTTCATAGACAAAGAAAAGCAGAGCACATCAAAGCAGGAATATCAGGCCCCTTGAAAATCGGCTACAGAAAGCTATGAAAAACAGAGTCAGAAATACCTCAGGAAAGTCGGGAGAGCATGAAGCCATTATCATGGAAACCACAGCTTCGCAAATGAGAAAGACAAAGGATAATGAAAAGGCCAAAAAGTGACCTTACTTTATAAAAAATTCACTATTTCCGGAGTTCTGAGACTACATGCAATGAAATATTGGCATCACAACCAGTTGCCATTTGAGGATGGAAAAATGAGCCAAAGCAAAGATGGCAACAATGATAGTAAATGAAGATAAATCATGAGTTCTGTTAAAGTTCTGCTAAGCTAGGAAGAGGGAAAGGAAACCAACATCAGATTCCTTCGCTGTGCTGGAAAATCATTTCAAACACATTTCTACAAGTTTTCACTTATCATTTCTCTTTTAGTATCTGTAAGTATAGGAATGTAACAGAAAAACAAAAGGATGGAGAAGTAGATATTGAGAAGTAAGACATCCATATTTTCTTACAGAGATGAAAGAAAAGACAGAGCAGAGAGATCATGCTTAACTGAGAAAGAAATCACACATCACAACTTGGGAATAGTCAGTCCTATGTCTCAGGAAAAGTACTTTCCACATATAGCACAGGCAACATCCTAAGTTTAAAATAAAATAGAAACATAGCCTGCAAGTAGAAGTGAAGAATTAATTTTAAACTGCCAGCCCACTGACTTTCTTCCCAACCCCAGAAATGCACAATCTCCATTCAGTAACATGGGCTTTTATCTTTCATTTTCCCCTGGTTACCTCATTAAGGGCTGGATTCTGAACCTTTTTGCATATAGTGTAGTCTATAGCAGAACATTTGTCAAACTTTTGCAAGACCCATGAAAATACTATCTTTTATTCATATTCAGTCAAGAGTTTTTTTAAGTGTTGTTTTCATGCAGAACAAGAAGAAAGGCAAGTGAGATAAATAAAGTCTGCAACTCAGAACCACTTACAAAATGGATAGGAGCAAAGGTTTCTGATATCAGACAGTACAGAAAAAGCTGAAACACAATTTATAGCTTTAGTTTCATCCAGAAATTACTTTTTCAGTTAATATTATGCGACCAGAATTCAGTAACCGTCTTTCCCCCACCCGCAAAGAAAAGAAAAAAGAGAAAAAAAAGAGAGAAAGTGGGGGAAAAAAGACTTTTGCTTTTACTTTAAATGCACATCTACTTCAAGCATGGCTCTCAGTAAAAAAGGCTGGCCTCATTTTAGACTAAAAAAGTAAGCATTTAACACTTCCTCCCCAAACAACTTTTTTTTTTGGTGAAACTTACACATTTCTTAAAAATTAAGATACGCTTCTGTGAGTTCAAGCTTAAAAGAATGTTTCCCAGTGAAGTTAAGAGATGTCTGGAAATCTAGCTGTCTTTCAGTTTTAAATTATGGTGATCCTTTGTGACTCCACAGGAAGTCAATAGTGCGATGGATAACACGCTTAACTAGGGATCAGACAATTGCTGGGTTGATTATCCCTGTCTTGTGAGCATTTGTAGTTTCCCTTTGGAGTTTATGTAAGTAAACCAAAACTTTTGAAGCAAAAATCAAGAGAGCCACAAGTTGGACAAGCATTTAGCATATCAGACTATAACTTGCCACTGCTTTTATGTGCTCCCCCCTGCAACATTGCATGCTTTTTAGTAAACTAGTTACAGCCAAGCAGAGCAGAAATACTTTGATTTGGGACATGAAATAATAAAACATGCTTATTCTCCATATTTTTGAACATATTTTAAGCTCATTTCAGGCCTCCATTCTGATCCCTAAAATATTAAATGCTTTGGCTTGTCTGCTGGAGATGTAAATTTAGACCTGTAAGGAAAGTACTTACTAAATGGATCACAGACTGGCGAGAGTGTGTGACATCTGTTTTAATGCATGTACACACAACAATTTTGGTCATGCCGTGGCAGCAGTTCCCAAGCTCTGCTTTACACCTTTATTTTCAGTCAAGTCCACTTTGAAACTAAGATTTCCTCACCTTGCTTAGTTTGGAGCACTGGTCTGCTCTGATTGCAAACTCTGACAAAGATCTTGCTACTGACATCCTTCTTTGATAAGTGAGATTCAAGCTTCAGGTGTTAAATAAAGAACAAAGATAAGGTCAGTGCTGTCCCCTCAGCCTTCTCACTTGTCCATCCTCTGATATGCAGCTTACCTACGGAATTACAAGGCAGCCTCTAAGCGGAGCAGAAGGAGATCCATAGCGCCTGTTGTGCTTGATTCATGACTCACTTAGCAAGTGCTCTGGTGAAAGTTCAATTCATTTCATTACGCCCATTTCTTTCTTCCTCACACTCCAATCTGTCTT
This sequence comes from Tinamus guttatus, assembly GCF_059628265.1. NCBI lineage: Eukaryota > Metazoa > Chordata > Aves > Tinamiformes > Tinamidae > Tinamus > Tinamus guttatus. The sequence goes on along the minus strand of NW_028289007.1, from coordinate 597,046 downwards.
AGAATGTAGCCTGGCACCGCAAGGCAAAGCCCAGCATCTCTCCCTCCTGACACTGCAGACATGGCCCATCAGCCCTGGGAACACATGAAGCATCCCACTGCTCAGGTCCTAGCACCAGGAACACCCTGTACCCTCACGCTGTGGGTCAGGCTGACACCAGGCACTGCAGTTCCATAGCTTTGCAGGAGTGTTACTCTGCAGGTGCCAGCAAGGCAACCACCTGGAGGGGCATCAGGAGAGCAATCTGCTGTGCGGGGGAGGCAAGGAGCATCCATCCCTGACAGCAGTCGCAGGGTCACCGCCTGTCTGTCTCTGCCTCAGCACCAGCAAGAGATGAGAAAGGACTACAACTACAGAGAATGCACCTGGGCCAGTGTCCATGAGGAAATGACCTAACTGCACAAGTGGTGAGTTTTATGAAACTGCCAGGTGATGCGGCCAACATAGCTGGTGCGGTCACACAAAACACTGATGGCAAGAATTTTATGCAAAAGTATTGTAGAGAAAATCAATTGGAAAATTAAAAATGTATAGCCCAAGCTTCCAGAAGAAAATCCATTTTACATACAAAATGTTGATGTATTACCAGAAAATACTAGAGGCTGAATTCTCAAGGAGTTTTTATAAAACCAAGAAGAAATAAAGGATGGACATTTTCCGGTGCTTGGGGGATTTCTTCGTATCGCTTTGTAGACAGCTTCTGATTTTGATTGGATTTTTAAGGTTATTAGTAGCTATTTCCTTCTCAAGAAAAAAATACTGGTTTACTGAAGGAGTCTAAGGTCAAAAACCAGATCTGAGGATGAGGAGCCATTTGCAGAAGCAGAACAAGCAGAGTGGTGGACTGTGGTCAGTACCCGCTCCCAGGGCTCCCAGCCCAGCCTGCTAACAGAACTGCAGTCAGCAGAGGTCCGTATCCCTGTGCCAGGTTGGAAACTCATTTCTGAGCAGATCCTGGTTGTGATCAGCTGGCTCTGTTCAAGGGGTACAGTCATGGGGAGATGCAGTGGCGGGGTAGTGGCTGACGGGGACAGCAGGACCACCCTTGTGATCACCCCAAGGGTGAAACACCAGGAACGCTCAGTGCTGCAGCACACCAGCGTCTGGGAGCACAGGTAGTCCCAGTGGACAGCTCTCATGGCATCTACAACAGCCATCATCTCTGCAGGTCTGAACTGCTGGGTAGCACACACTGGAAATCTGGAAGAGTCAGGACATGCGGGTGCTATATTCCAGATGATAGCTCTGATGATAGCATGATTCTGCAGTACTTACGTGTGCATTCTCCTCAGGGAAATATTTTATCTATCTAAAGATTAGGTAGATAGAAAATAAGGACCAGACGCTGATACCTAGTACCTACTCAGCTAGTTTCTGATCACCTTTTCTCTCTACTTTGTACTTTATTTGATGAACTGACCTATTCAATTTAAGTAGGGCTGTTCAAGGAGCGAGACTTTATGTGTGGCATGAATAAAGATGGAAGAATTTAGAAATAAATTAACTGCTGTAAAAAGTATCAGTTACTTTGAACTCCTCATTGCCTAAATGGAAAACTAAACAGTTCAGTGTTTGCAAGCACATAGCCAAATTCAGATGCTTAATTACCACGTCTTCTTCAAGGCTCATGTGCAACAATTGGATACACATAAGGCCATCACTTCAAATTTGCTACACCAAAACGACAAGTTTATTATTTCTTTCTTTTTTTTTCTTTCTATTTGAATTCATGGCCTTTGAGAGTCTGGAGATTAAAGAAAGTATACAATTGTTAAGAGAATTTTTGGTTCAAACTCTTCTATAGGCCTCCATCTGGGTCTAATGTCATTCTCACCCCGGACCGCCCAAATGGACAGAGGCTATTATAATTTTAAGATTGGTGGCCTAGTTATAATGATACAAAGATCCAATGACCCTTCAAAAAGCTGTGAACACTCACCAGTGGGCTCTTTTTCTAGGGTCTCTGCTGAGAGGAATTGAGTTACAATGAAGCAAATGGGGATGCTCAACCGTTTGTAAAATCAAGTGCTGGGATTCACTTCCCAGCACACATTTTCATAACAGCAGGACTAACCCACAGAGTGGAGAACTAAGGACACTTTCATTAGCTAAGTGCTAATAACCCTAGCAGCACACATAATGATGAATGAGGCATGGAGGAGTCAAGCTTATCACTGTGTGGCAGTCACCACCACAACTTGGCTTGTGGGAGGGAACTGTACTTGCAGTCTCCAGGTAATGCTCTACCTCCTGCAAGAAACCTGTCCTACTCTGTCCTCAGCAGAACAGTTCCAGCTCGTTTGCCCTTCTGGATACTTGCATCACCAAGCTCCTTGGATTAACATAAAGGATGGATAACAAAGTAAATAAAATGTACTACTGAGGCACAGGGAAAAAATGAAAAGAAATAGAAAAGCAAAAAAATCAGGACTTCTTTTTTGATTTTTCTGCTCTTTTTAAGGAGAAAATGGGGGGAAAGGAGCAGGATGTGGAAAGCAAGGATCCTCATCAGGAATGCTTGTTCCTGTGCTGTACACATGATCTCATTGGTAATGGGTCAATGATTTCTGTTGTGCCTAGGGCAAGTTGGCTGGGATATGAAAAATACTTTTAGTAGCTGTTGACACTGCAGAAAGCTTATATTTCTCTCTCTCTCTCTCTGTCTCTTTTTAACTGCATCTATGTCTCCATCATAAGTATATAAGAATTAAGAATTGTAAACTTCATTGAGTTAGGAATTGTATATTACGTCATTTCTCACACATAGACAGAGTTTTTCAACTTCTCAATAAAAAGAGTGGGGCTGCTAAAAACTTAACCAAAAATAGAGACATTTTTGTCTCTATGCACACCATTATTATCAGTAGAGCTGGCAACAGGGACTATTTCCAGTAAATCCTTTGGGACCTGTGGCCATCAGTTGACACCCAAACCAACCGGAATCACAGAAAGACTCTCCTCCAGTATCCTGAAATAAACAGGAAGCAGTAACAACTAACACTTTCACAACACAACAACACTTTCATTTAGTTCATTCATTGAATATTTTCAAAAGAAATCAGAACAATTCCTGTTAGACAAATTGCTATTTCATGCCCTCAGAGAAGTACAAAGCTTGAAGAGGGCTCAGCAGTGCATCTTAACGCCTCTAAAAAGAAAGTAATTGGCAGCAATCAGACAGATTTTTTTCTTACCTAGGTAACAGATAGAGGTTAGAATAGAAATGACATAGCAGAACAAAACAGTAAAATTGCAAAATGGAGCTACATAGTAGCAAATATACAATCTTGATTGCTAATGGCAAAAAGCAAGTTAGTTTTAGGAGTGCAAGATGTGTCTCAGACTTGTGGAGGACATTGCAATAAAGAAATTTCATGTATGGTAGATAAAGAGTGTTTTTTCTGCCTCCTCTGCTTTCTCTGGGTAAACAGTAACCTAAATAGGAATTGATGATAAATATAAGTAGAATATAGAATGAAATAAGAAATAATACCTGAATATTTTGTATCCCATACATCCCCAGGACTCACTATGGTGTCTATCAGTAAACAAGGACAGATTAGAAGACCAGAAACACTCTCTGCTTATTTTTATTGCTTTCAATACTTACTACGATGAAATTCCATATCATTTGGATATACAGTTAATATGGAGACTGAATAACTAAAAATAGAATCTATATTACTGAAGACAATTAAAAATGTTTTTTTATCTTTCATATAATTATCTGTTGGTCTGCCTTCCATTCTTTTTTTCCTTGCCTTCATATGTAAGGCCGCTCACTTTAAAATGACAGGAAACCAAATAAAAATAAAGACTTCTAAGACACTGGATAAAACCTCTCTGTACTCACTGGGTGACATGTGCCTTCAGAAAAGCATCAGCAGCATGTGATCCTTGACCACTCAGCAGGAAGGTGCAGCAGATGAAGATCATGGTATGTCCTGCTCGTAATCCTGGTGAATAGGTAAATATGGATGACTGTTAAAAACCTCTGGCTCATCTCTGCTTTGCACATCCCATGGACATCAAATATACTCCATGAAACCTAAAAATACATAGAGCACCTTGATAATTTATAACAACACATGCCCCTCAAGCATCATGGTTTTGCCTGGCTTATTCTCAAATTCCATTTTTCAGGCTCTCATCACTGTATCTTCATCATGAACAGCAATAACACAACGTCTGAAGGAAATGCCAGCAGAGTCAAGCTCAAGGGAAAAAAAAAAAAAGTGAAATAAGGACAAAGGTGTGGCTGAAAATAATAAGCACTTAGAACAAAGGTAGAAATCCAGTGCCAAGAGCCTTGCCTCCACACACTCTAAAAGGCAAAAATGAAAAGAGCAACTATAATATTAATAATTAAAATTGAATTAAAAGCAGTGCAAGTAAAGGCCAAGGGAGTATTTTTAGTTTATAAATTTTTTATTGTTTTGGATCAGTCAGAGCCATGGAAGACTGTGAATGCAGAAATATGCATGCAAATGAAGTAATATGTACTAAGATGTCCTAACTTAGGACACATTTTTTTATAAATCATAAAAGTTGTATAATTAATGTTATAATAGATTAAGGACACGAATAAGTAATGAGAATTATGTTTAAATAACTGCTGGACAAGGGTCCAAAAGGATTGAAAAAACAACCTTGAAGCATCATTTTATCATATCCATAGCAATCCATAGTGTGGAGTTACACTGCCATGTCTATCGCAGCCATGTGTGCTCAGCATAACCCTGGGTTATTACAGTACAGCACTTGATCCGACTTGAATTACGCAGTATTTTCAAGAGCCTTCAAGAGAATCTTTATTCTAAACTTGAGAAGAGTAAAGACAACAGCCACAGTTAGATTTGGGGAATTTCTTAATTATTCAGCCATCTCCACAGGTCAATGGCAAGTGACAAGTAGAGCCCTGAGGGAGGAGAGGTGAAGGGCCATACCTCACTCAGTTTCTTCCTCCTCCCCATCCAGGATTGCTGAAGGAGGAGCAGATCCTGAGGAAGATTGAGGAAGAACAATGCCAGTGCTCAAGGGTGGCTGAGACACACTGTGCACTTGGACCATGGGAGCTCTTCTGTGCCAATGACTTTGAAGCAATGACCAGAGCAAGCTCTGCACTGACAAATCCTCCCACTGCTTCAGGAAGCGACCTGAAACACCATCTTCCCTTGGCCCCTCTCTGCAGCCCCACGTGTCATGGGATGCAGGAACCCACCTGGAGTGCTACTCGAGGATCCTCCCCACAGCATGGTCACCCCCAGCACTGCTACTGAAAAACCTAAGGATTTATTAAGTTCTTTGAAGATGAAAAGCAACATCTGATTGTTACAATGGCATTCAGTGTATAGTTTGCATAATAATAGAACGTGCATAAAGACTTTTCCAAACATATATTTTTAGTATCTGGGACAATAAGCTGCCAAAAATTTTGTAAAAAGATTATTATTTAGTTGGTAAGTTGATGCAATTGTTACCCACTAAGGCCCCAGTCTGGCAGCTGGATCTGAGAGGGCCAGATACAGAGAATCTTTCACAGATCTGCTGGTTTTGGTGCAAGGAGCAAATTAAGGCTGCCTAGAGGTGCAGCCACAGCCATCACAGAGTAAAGAAAAGGTCTGAAGTTCATCTATTAAAACACTTAAGAAACATTGTTGGCATCACTTTTATGGTAAAGACAGTTTTATGCTCAATAAACCAATAATACAAATATTTCAGGAATTCATATGAGAACGATATTAAGTTAACATGATGAAATCTCTGCAAAAGATACACCAGTCAGAATTTCAACATGATTTCAAACTGGGCTCAAGGACAAGATGCTGTGCTTGGATGTCTGATGCTTGACGGACTGCACTGATTTTCAGCCAAACATGCCAGCAGAGAACTTGGACCTCAGCGCCAGTCTTAAGAATAATCCTCCTCCCTATTTCTCTGAAAGAACCAGAAAATTACATGTGGATCTACTCTTCCCAATTTTTTTTGTCCCCAAGAAAAATAAATTCTCACGTGTTTTCCTCCTTTCAGGAATGTCAGAGGGCCAGCAAAAGCATGTAAGCAGGAGTGGTAGTACTGAAAAGAAATATTATTTAAATGAATCTGAGCCATTTCAAGAATGATTTCACAAACATCGTAATCTATCACAAGCTTAACTATTCCTCTAAGCAGTGACAGTACATACAGTCACTATGAAAAAGCTATTCACCACTTTTGACATCACTGCCCGAAGTCGTCCCAGCCCAGGTCAAAGACCGCCCACACTTCTTGGCTAGGTGGCCATGCTCTTCATGAGAAAAATTAAACAAACAAACAAACAAACAAAAAAGCCCACCTTATTTCCAAGGAAACTCACATGCACCCTAAGAAGACTCTGAGTTTTCTCAGAGAAGACCGTGAGCAAGCTTATGAATCTACACTGCTCTCCTTCCTTTGACAAAGTGAGCAGGGATAAGATTCATGTCAGAGACCTCATTGGTGGTATCACACATTGAGCTGGTAACAGAGCTCCTGACAGGATGTAAACTAATAGACCGGAGTTCATGGAGCATTCATCACCAGTCATAAAGGGAATACATACGCATCTCTCTTTCAGTGCCTCATAAAGCACATTAGGAAGACATGAACTTAACTACAACTTTATTATCCTTTATGGCTACCAATAATAAAAAAATGAAAATAAAAAATTTTGACTGCTTGTAGGTTGATATGATGGCTTAACCTTGCAGAGCTGAGGAGTCATGTTACGCAGTATTGTATTATTATTATTATTATTATTATTGTACCTGAATGCTTCCAGCTGGTCTTCTGCTGGAAATGTGAACAGGTTTGCTGTGGATCTGAGGCAACTGCAGGCCCTTGACATTGTGCTTTTGGAAGGATAGAGACAAGTGATAAAGTTCAGGAGCATATTTGTGCTAATTGAAAACATGTCCTTATTCTACACATACGACCTAGCTGAGAAATACAATAGGGCAACCTTAGCACTTTTTTTTTTCCCAAAATAGAGTGGCTTCACAAGGGCTTGGGCTACATTCAGCCTTTCAAATAAAAAGTAAAAACAAAAAGTAAAGAAAAAATGAAACTGCATGAGCAAATTTATTCTGAATAGTAATAGTAAGGAACACAATTTTGACATGTACAAAAGTTGTGTTTATTATCCCCTGGAGAGAAGATGAGTGGAGAAGCTGACATTGGTTGCATAGTGACATTTCAGGATGGAAGGCAGGCATGTAGCCAATTAAGTCTAGCATTTGTACCCTGTAGAGTTTTTCCCCTTAAGTGCTTATCTAGCACTCTTTAGAATATGTTCACAGCTGCAGCTTGTACTTCTGCCATTAGTAAACTTTCCGCTCTTGCTTTAAAGGAACATGCCCTAAACTTCCTTCTTGGTTCATGCTTTACGTAATATGGCAGGGATAAAACACTAGCGGTTTATCCTACTTGCTACTTTCAGCCTTTTTATAATTAATTTCAATTCCTCCTTCCTATTGTTAATAGTCAGACTTGTCGGTCTTTATTTATTTATTACCCTTTGATTTCAAGCTTATGCTGGCTAACCACTTTGGAGTGTCTGCCTGATGTTTCCAGAGATATTCTAGATGAAAATGAAAAGACCAAATACAATGTCGGTGCCTTACCAACATTGCTGATTTGTGACTGTGCTTCCTTTCCTTCACTGTATGCACAGCCATTTACCTTCCATGGTCTTGAAAAGAGGATGTTTTCACAAGACTTCTTGCTTAACTAATGCCAATATTCTTTGTTCTCCTGGACATTGTACCATCAAAGTGTTTGCAATATATTTAGCTTACTTGTATATTGTGAGGGTATGTATTATCTGAACATAACATCTTAACAACCTGAAACAAACTTATGGTCCAGATAATGTTCCTCATGAAAACATTAGCTTCTGAATGACCATCTAGCCTACAGAAATTCTCAGCCTACCTTGCAAGTTTATCTTAAACCATATGTGGCTCCTCCAGTTTTGGACAATCACCAGCGAGGCAAACTGGCCTGAATTACTTAATTTCCTTTTCTGATTAAGGAGTTTGGGATTAAGCCAGAAACCAAAATTATTCCCAATTACTAGACCAAAACATAAAGAGGAACTCTTCTTCTCCCTCAATAAGTTTGAGAGATAAGGCAGCCGGGGAAACAAACTTTTTTTTTTTCTCCCTACAAAACAGAAAGCTTTTAAGTATTGAGTTACACCACATTAAAACAAAATCAATGCACTTCAAGGATTATCAAACCCAAAAAATATTTTCCAAATTGTTGGAAATGTTAGTTTTTTTTCTTGTTGCTGTTTTGAATTTTCCTCAAAAGTTTCTGTTTAAATGAGTCTATATTTTTCCAACAAAATATGTTGTTCAAATAATTACTGATGAGGACTACTTCTCAACAGGATTCATGGTAACATAAGTAATTAATTCTATTTTAAACCTGGTTATCTATCCAATAAAACATGGGATAACTTCCCAGTAAAAAGTGAAACATCATATTCTTACCTTATTCCATGCATCTGTTATTTGACACCCTCTTCCAAAAAAAAAAAAAAAAAGGGATTTTAACATTGAAGTAAGAGCAGTAGAATTACAGACCACCCTGACTTCTTTTTGAGACTTACCTTTGGAAAATGCAGGCAGATAATTAGGAATTTTGTTGCAACACAAAGATGTTGAACATAGCTATGGTACTGTGTTTTCTTTTTCAAAAAAAAAAAAGACATAAGAAGCCTTATAAGATAAAATCCCAGGTACTCATCTGCTAACAGAATTATTTGTGTAAGACAGTAGGAAGATTAGAGTAGATAAAGGTTTTCATAGGAGCTTTGTGAAACTGTGCAATAGACCTTACAACATATACTGATATTCAAAGGTACTTTACAGAAAATTTTGAGGATATTCACACAAATTGCAATGGCTCTTGTATACAAGGCTGTGTCATCTGCAAGAGCCAATTTCAGAAGTGTATTTGCAAATCTGTTCCTACTTGTTGTTGACAGCAAATTGCTGCCATTAAAGAGATACCTACATAAAAATCATCTGGTAATTTTTAGCTGCACTCTTCTATATGGGAAATATACAGGCAAATATGTTGGTATTAATTCAGCAGATCCATATGCCTTTAGACTTTTGGGGATATAAATAGCTTCTATCCACACTCTGTAGATAAAAACACTACAACCAATATAATTTCTAGGAAGTATCCCCTATGCTCATTCCAGAGCTTAAACATTTGTGAGGCAAGGCAAAATGCAGTGAGGGAACAGTTTCCTTTCATCTATTTGTCCACGTTTCCTGGGGATTCATCAGTGCTCCTGAGGGTCCCACTTCTCCATTTTTCCTTCAGAAAGCTCGTCTCTGCTTTCTTGTTACTGCTATAGAGAAAATGCTAGTGACCATGAGCAGACTTTGTCCTTTCAGAATTTCCTCTCTCCTGACCTCCAGGACTCTCTTTAACTAATGGAAAAAGCTCCCAAGAGGATGATTCCCAAGTTGTCCACCCAAAACAATCAAGCTAATTGGAAAAAAAAAACTTATTTCTGTATAACTTATCTGAAATATGAGGTTGAAAACAGAACTTTCCTGAACTTCGGCAACAATTCTGAGAATACAATGGGTATCACAAAGACAAAGTCAGCCAAGGTTAATGACCCTTAACTGCTCAGCATTGTTTGTTCCCTTGTGTCAACACCTTTTCCAATTTGAGTCCAAGCTGAAGCCTAAAAATAACCAAGAATGCTACAATTTGATATAACACAACATATGTTGATACTCTAAAAAATCCCATCTTTTTCTTGTGAAGGCAAGTTCATAGAGGAATACATTTTTTTTCATCAGTATTATTGACTTTTCTAGACACCCACCACAGCCAAAGAAAAGAAGACTAATGTGGCACAAGTCTCTACTTCAAGACTTGTGATAAGAATACGTTTGACTTCATCTGCACCATATATTAGTAAAGGTACCTTAGCCTTACACCTACAGTCTATAATGGTTTCACAGCCATTATCTCAGCTATCTCAGCTGCACTATCCCGCTATTTTCCTCATGATCTGCTTTAAAAAAAACATGTTTAATCATAACAACCGTACTGTTATAAGCCATCTCCTTTTTTTTTTTTTTTTTTATCAGTTCTCTCCCACAGAGCCAGTTTCATTAATGTCTATTTTTGAGAGAAATAATGTTTATTTTGACCTTGTGAGGTCACCTTGTGGAGCCAGATTACAGCATTTGAGACTCAAGTCCCTCTTCTAAGAGCCAAATGTTACTTTTATTAAAGTCAATAGCAAAAGCTTGGCCAACTACCCAGTGAACAGAACATAGCAAAATACAGGTATTTTCTTTCATATTAAAGTACTGAGAGCGCAGAGGAACAGTTTCTGCTGAATAGCTGAAGAACATACAGGCTGCTGGCTCTCCCTCCTTCATTGTTTCTGAGAAACAAGGATTAATCAGGACAGAAGATGAGGAAGCAATTGTATCACTGGCACTGAAATGACCTCTTCACAGCTCTAATTTACCTCAAATGCTGCTGAGCAATGCTTTCACTGTATTTTGTCCAGTCTCATAAGCAAGTCCTTGGAAACGCTTCTTGTGAAACCTATAAACGGAGTTTCCTGCTTCTCTTCTTCAGCCCAAATCTCAGAAATTTTAGGAAAACAGGGTTGCTGATGGAAAATGGGAAGGCCAGAACTGGTGGAATAAACAATAGAGTGGGCCAGGCAAGAGGAAAATTACCCCTTTCCAAAAAACATGCCTCAAAAGCCTGAGATTTTTTCATTTCAGCTGACATTCAGGACTTCAGCTCCAAAAGTCTCTCCACTACTGAATGAAAACAAGGTTTTACTTTAATCAAGTGTACACAATAGTGGCACTTAATGTTGGAATACTGCATGGACTCATCCTATAGTCATCAAAGAAAGGGACTGTGAACATTTTGCTGAAAATCATTTAGTTTAGCATCAAGTCACAGGTCCTGCTAAACCCATACTAAGCACCATACTACAGCTGGATATTACCCTATAGTATCTATAGCCTAGATATAGTCAAATGCTTGGGGCCTTAATAATGATACTCTTTGGTCATTTTTCTTCACACAACCCTTGAAAAAGCCACAATAAGTTGTGCACATGCAGGTGATTTCACAACCCTGATCCTTTTTTTTTTTTTTTTTTTTTTTTTTTTTTGGAAGTAGCCCTGTAAGCATAAAGATCTTCCAAGAGCTGGAAGTGTAACATCATTGAAGCAGTTTGTTAACATAACAGATGTTGCACTCATGGCTGGGTGTAAGCCTGTACCACTTTAGTAGTATAACAGGGCAAGATATCTGCAATGTATATGAATGCATGAGAGCTAATATCAGTTTCAAAGATGGCAGTCATTGTGTAACTGCCTACACAAGTCTGTCTGTGTAGCCTTTTGTTTGCCATGACACTGAGAGCTTATTGAATATTCTTGCCTGACAGCAGTATTTCATTTTGGGATTTGCCTCAACTGTCCTCTTCAAAATGGACTCACTTCAAGGCCATGTCTCTATGAGTGCTTTCTCTGCTTATCTGACAGAAATTACTACGACAAGAATACCTCCTCCTTCAGGTCCTGCAGGCTGCAGAATTCTCTACCTCAATCTCATTGATGCTCCGTTGCTTTTCAGAGCTTCTCATTCCTCTGCTGACTAGTTTTCTTGATCTCTTCCTCCCTCCTACTCTGATTATCTTGCCCTAAGATGTAGTTCCACACAGCATTTTTGCAAGCAGTTTACTTGAACAAAACAAAAAAAAATACAGCTGAGCTTTGCTTAAGCATGGGAAGAATAAAGAAAGCGGGGTGAAATATTAGTGTCTTGCTTTTGCCTGTAACCTATATCAAAATCTATGCCTTCTTGCAATGGACTTGCCTGCTAATTATTGCTCCTTTGGCCATCTTCCACACTGAACTTTCGGGACTTCACAGAATCCATTCTTATGTCTGATCGCATTGTCCTTACAAGCACCAGCACAAGAGGTAAAGGACCTTACAGGAGACATAATGCAAATACACAAAGTTGTCATAAGACATTTCCAGGAAGTGGAGATACGGTTGCTCAGCAAGAAAGGATCTTTTGAGCTTCCTTTGTAAAGAAAAAGTTTTCTTCCTGTCCCTCATAGTCCCTCAATGGACCTTTCCAAATACTTACGGAATAACTAGGGAAGAAGTCTGCAGACAAGTTGCTGGAGATGTCTTTCTCAAAGTATCCAACAGGACGACATCATCAATACCCCTTCAATTCTGGTTGCTACCCTGGTTGCAAATCAGGTTTCCTGTCCCTGAGTAAACCAGAATTACCAACACAGGAGAATTCTCTGTCTCTCTTTCCTAAAACCCAGCAAGGACCATTGACAATCAATGTAGATATTAATAGTATTCTGTGAGTTGATCAAAATCATACTAAAAGTGCAACTGTTTTTTTTGCTAGTACCAAGATGCAACAACACTAATACTGGCATCAATTACGATTTCCTCATTGTCAGTTGTTGGTATGAGAGCAATAAATACAGCCATTTATTGTATTGTTTTTGAGCTGGAGTTCCTTTGCAAACTGCAGCGGAGAGTAAGCATTCAGGTGCTAAAATTAGTTTGCCCTGCAGTAGTAACAAATTAAAAATGGCACACTGTTACACCAAGCAGCATACAGTTCTACCAATTGATTTATAAGGTCAGGAGTAAAAGAATTTATCGCCTGGCATTATCTCTGCCCAGATTTAATGCTTGCTCTGTCATCAATACACACACACACAAAATTACAGGAGTGGAGGAAGGTCTTTTACAGAGACAAGGGCTGTTTACAAAGGAGTGTTCCTTTCTGAGACACCTTAATAAAATAATGATCTCAGCGGCCAAAATCTTGTAGCCTAGTGAGAAACCTTTAGCGTGGTGGTTTTTGGCTCTAGACAAATGTTTTTAAATTCGGTGTCAAATGATGAGAGCACTGTCATATCACCTCCAGCTGTGAGGAACATATTAAGCTCTGGACTGTCTGACATCTTTGCTCTCCCTTTCTTTCTGCCAGTAGCACAAAATTAAGGGTAAACCGAGATCCTTTGCTGAAGTTCAGAACAACAGGTTCACCGTTGATTCAGTCTCCTTTCAAAATTAAGCACTGAAAGGACAAGAAACTGCTTTAGTTTCAATGTAAGAAGTCAGAGGAGAGGAGAGAAGGAAGAAAGGAAGTTACTGATTTACACTGAATCTTGTTTAAAAAAAAAAAATGATTGGATGATCAGCCTTACTTTAGTGTAGGAATTCTTGCTGAGTTTCACCTTAGACATAACAGCACTTCAATAACAAATGAATACATCCTTCTGTACTGTACGCTGAACACATTCAAAAACTACCTGGATTGTAAGAGAAAGATCGTAAAGAAAAGAGGGTAACTATAATGGTATTCATCTGAAGGAAAACAGGAGTACATATACACTCAGGAGGCTGTAACAAGCATCAGCATTACTTGCTTTTACCTTTATTGTAATCTTTGATATCAGGGTGATTTGAGTGTCTTCCACTTTCACTAAACATAGGTACACATAAGTTCTAAGTCATAATCTTATGATTCAAGCCCTATGTGTTGCTCTAAGTCCATGAAAGTCATTGATGGAAAAATAACAGATGAACTCACATGAAAAACAAAGACAGGGAATCTCAGCAACTGTATTAAATCCTAGTAAAAAGTTTTAACATCACCTCATCTATGATTATTCTGAATACAAATGAACACAACCTAAATTGTAAATTTCATATCCAAAGTTAGCAAAAGTCTTCAAAAGTTTAAACTGTTGGTTAGACTCACTGAATTTGAAACCTGCATAAGGTCACATAAAATGCTTTGCTCAGGCTAATGAAACTTAAGTCTATTTTACGTGTTTTGCTGAGCTCTCAGCTAGTATGCTTTGTAGAAGATCTGAACTTTGCTACTGTCCAGCCTATTCTTAATTAAAGTGCAGTCTTCCTCTCTGAACACACTCTGACTTTGGAAAAGATTAGCTTTGGCATTAACTCATTTCTAATTACAAATCATACAGTTTTAATGGAGTACAGCCAAGTGCAGAACCCCCCAGCTGTCTGTCACTGCACAATCATTCATCTGAAAATAATAATTTGAATATATTTTTAATTAAAAACTATTCAAAAATGTTAAGGGACTTGGATACGGATTTTTTTTTCATTTTCTAATTTTAAGCAGTAACAAAGCAAGCATGGGCCTCATCTGAAACTTCACTTGCATATTTCAGAGACTTCGAAGCATGAATGATATCATGAACCAGAAGAAAAATTTTGCCATGTAAAAAAACAAGACACAACCCAATCCACCTACTAGGGCTTTGTCTTCAGCTTAAATTTACTACTAAATCTAAATATTCTATAATAATAGAATAAAACCTAATTTCCCATGTAGTCATTACATTCAAGGAACATGTTACAGTTGGTATTTTATATAGTGAATTATTCTGTTCCCATATATACTATGAAATGAGACAAAGTTTTGCAGGCACTAGGAGAAATAAGGAAATGAAAACATTTAACGTGCTGATTAATTTGCACTTAATAAGGTGTTTTTCTTCTTAACAGTGGTTGCAGTTCAAAAATTCTGATTCTGTGCCTTATTTTGCAACCAAAACCAAGTCAAATTTAGACCCAGGGAGATCTAACAATTTCAGTAGGGGTTTATCAAACATATGGCACAGATTTCCTTGTCCTATCAAATCTTTGTACTTCCATTGCTGACAAGATTAGTTTATTAGGTACTTTTCTCGTTAGCAATATCAGCCTTTTTTTTTTTTCCAATAAGCGAAAGAAAGTCAAAATATGCTTCAGTTCACAGAGAAAAAAACAAGGTAAACAGTACCCCACAGTACTGAAACTGTCCCTCCAGCGAACTCGCAAGGCAAAGTCAAACCAGTTTTCAGTGCTGCTGACTCTGAATAGCACATAGGGTTATACCCAACCTCTGCAGAGTCTCACCAGCTTCAACTAGGCTGCTTGGCTTCTTACACAAGCTCACATTAAGAAATCCTCCCTAGAAAACTCTTCAGCCTGAGCCTTTGAACACGAAGCTGTTCAACTACACACACCAACGTAGTATGATTGCATTTTTTCTGGTACAGGGCCCAGGAAAGCAAACTAACTGATACTCTGTGCAGGTGGACTTTTAGCCGGGGGTGTGGGCTAGGGCAAAAGTAGCTGCTCTCACTTGCAGACATGTCCTGGAAGCAGGCTAGAAGCTCAGGAAAGTGCCGCAGAACACTCCTATTATCACTTCTTATTTCCATAAACTGCATAGCCATATCTCTGCTTGTAACTAGCTCTTACACTGGGCTGATAGGATCATGATGCACTGCCTTGTTCAAGGGCAGCCAAAAGATCCTGCCTCATAGGCAGAGAGACTGAAATCACCCCATTTGAAATTTGCTAACAATGCTTGGCTTTGGAGCCTTCCTACTGGGGAAAAAAGAATTAAGAATTACTGATCTGCAAGAGAGAGAAATGAAGTAGTAGACATAAAACAAGTCGATGCTGGGACCATTCCTCACAGCCCTTCCTTATTTTCTGTCTTGGCTTTACAAGGGAGAACAACACCTCATAGGTCCCAGCTGGGATGGTGGTTGAATACTAATACACGAACAGATATAGCAGACAGCTAATAAATGAACAACTAGAAAGCACAGGAATAAATTCACACCGTCTGTATATAAATAAAATGCATAGGGATATTAATGGGTGTTCATGCATCTCATCGGATACAGGTAAACATGTAAGTAATTGAGACATCATTGCTCAGGTCCCTTCAGGAGATAGGAAACTAAACTCTCACACACCCTTTGATATAGAACGTAAGCACTTTGTAGCAATTAGTGGCTAATTTGTATTGACATGTGTGCATTTGGAATGTTATTGTGGTTCCCTGATGTGCTCTAATTCATTTAGTTCCAATAAGAGTAAGGCCCACTAAGCTGATGCTATTGGTTATTTTTACAAGAAGAAAGGTTTCAGAGAGCAAGTTAATCTCCAAGACCAGTTTTTCATCTCACGAGTGAACATTTGATCTGGCTGTTGTTAGTTTGCATCCTACACATTTTGTTATTTTCAGGTTTCTCTAAGAAGCCCCAGCAGGAGGAGAGGTCACAGTGCCATACAAATACTACTGCTTTTGAATAATTTATTTCTAATTTCTGCATTTTAGAACATCCCTCTGTGCTGTGGATTCCAATTTCCCCTCCACTACCTGCAACTATCGCTTTATTATTCTGTTGAATTTTAAGAAAAGTATTTTGGTAGCCTGCTTCCAAATTTCATAAAGCCCAAACAGGCTAACAGGTTGATCTTGGTGTAGCAGAGAAGGAACAGCACTTAATACAAAGCTTAACCAAAGCTCTAAAAAGATGCACAGAATAAATATCCTAGGAAACTGGTAAGGCAGCCAAATCTTCATTCTATGAGGTTTATTTGTTTATGTCTAGCAGTAAGTGGTATGGCTTAAAACTGTTACCATTAACATATTAATGATCAAATAAGGAGGAAATTTCAGGCAACTACTTGCACTGGACATTGCTTTGGAACCTCTCTGCAGAGGAAAGACTGAGAGCTAAGCTGCCCTCTGCTCAGCTAGAGATGTTTCCATTTGGTCCGGTGTGAGGTTATGTATTGGGCAATTGGTTCCGGCTTTTCCTTCGCTATATGGATTTTACACAAAAACAAGGACTGTTCTCCCCTAAGCTGCCCATCTCTTACCTCTTTCAAAGTGAGTTTGGATCCCAATAAAAGGACATTTTTTTTAGTGGGTATAAGAAAGTTGGCATGGTAGCCAAGGGCTAATATTAAAATGGAGTGGCCATTCCTTGGTCTCAATTTACAAAAGTAGGCATACATTTTGAATGAACTTTCTAAAGCAGGTGCTGCACAAGTCACACCAAAGAATTTTTTGGACAGAAATCCAGTCATATGTACTCTTTTCTTGTACTTGTACCTGAAATAATGGATATTGCTCCAGTCCTCAGCACCTAGGAAACATCTGCGGAAAAAAAGATAAAAAAGACAAAAAAAAAATCCCACCTTAGTCAGTGTTAAGGCAAGCAAAAGCAGTGACAGAAATATATAAGGAAAGAAAAAGTCAAAACATTGCATTGTCCTGGTAGAAAAATAACTGGGACAGATTTGAAAGGCCAAAGCACAAGAGAAAGCAAAAGTTAGTTACATTTTTAATCCTGTCTTATGTTTTGAAGAAGGAATACAACTGATGAATAACATATGGAACTATAGTAAATGTTTTCAAGAGTGCATTTTCAGGAAAAGGTTCAATTGACATTTTATCACCTGTATTACTAGGACACAGCACATATGATTTTTCAATATACTGTAGCTGTTAGGCTCAGGGCTGGTGGGCCGCTACAAAAGGAGCCCTCAAGAGCTCCACTGAGTCCCATGGAGGGACTTAGAGTTTTTCTTACATATTTTAAAGTTTATCTGATAGTTGTTTTTAAAATTAATTGAATGGTGGATTTACCAGAGACATGTAATGTGTAACTGCAGAATGAATGGCTTTGTAATAGGATGTCTAAGCATTCCTGAAACTTTTTTCTTTTGCCAAATGTTTCTCCTGCTTCTGCTCATTTTATCATCCAGCAGCATCTTGTGCCATTCAGCAAGGCACAAGCAACACAATGAACAACGTCCTTCAGGGCTGAAGCTTATGTGAGATTACTAATTAGCCGCCAAGACTTAATACCTTAAGGGATACAGGAGGTAGGCCTGGCATATAATGGCTTGGAGAATAAATTTATATTATGCCTGTGGATGCAATGTATTTAATATGTATTTCTCCATACCTTCACAGAAAAGTTTCAAAGAGTACTTAATGGCTTTCACCAGTGCTAATGGCTGCTTGGCTGGATTAAACTACCAAAGGAACAACATTTTAGTTGAGTTGTTCTCCTACAAAGTCACACAACCAGCTAAAGATGGCCGAAAAGTTCAGTGTGTCTCTACATTCAGCAAAGCAACTCTGTGTTGATGGTGAGCAGGCAGAAAGAGAAGGAAGGAGAAGAAGGAAGGACATCAAAACCCTAAACCCACATGAATCAGAACAGCAGTGCTGAGCATGTGACACGAGACAGGAGCACCCAGAAGGATTAGGTTTACAGGAGTGCTCAAAAGGATTAGCTGTGAGTCTCGTTACCTAAGAAGACAAATTACTAAGCAATAGAGTAAATAGCAAACCAATGTTTTTAGCATCTAACTCCCAGACAGATCCAAAAGGCAGGGAATATTCCTAGATTGCAATGTCCTTTCCCTATTCATTGAATGCCACTTTCACCTGCCTTCAGCATCCCCCCAAAGAGCCAAGATCGATATTGTGCTAGTCTATACAGATCTATCCTCATGACTAGCCTTGCACAAGCCCTTCATGAAAAGGTGAGTTGCCATTACACAATCTCACCATAACATCTATTCAACATCATTCCTGCCATGTACATACACATTGCTTATTCCCTGACATAAAAGCTTTCATGAATGTATTTCCTCAGGAGATCTTACTTTCCTCCGCCCCAAATGAGAGAAAAAAAAAAAAAAAAGGAAAGGAAAAATCTCCCTGAGTCCAGCAGATTTTGTTCTCCAAGACCCCCTTTCCTCTTTCAACTGTTCCTGCTGTCCTAGAAGCCTGTCTTTCTGGCAACAATACTTGTCAAATCACAGTCCCTTACAACAGGCACTGGTTATGCACAGGATCTGAGTAAATACTCCCTCTTCAGTCCTTCCTGTCTTCCAATGCCAGTTAATAGAAATTGAAGCCATATGAGAAACAAAGTTCTAATCACTTGTTTTGTATAATTACCAGCCTCCCAAGTCACCTTTTATGGGCACTGAATCTCTAGTGACTAGAAACTCCTATCAAAAGATACTACTTGCATTTGTTTGTTATCGTACCTCTGGTACATCTTCATTCCCTAGCAATATAACTGGGAGGGAAAAGAAAATCCAAGATTAGAAGGGTTATAAAGCATCTTTTGCTACTGAGATTCATTCTCCACCATTTTTGTTTAATAATAATAATAATGCCCAAAGCAAAAAAGCAGGGGGTATAAATAAAGAGGAAAATAAATAAGCATTTTTGCCTTTACCAGTGCTGAGCCTCCTGGCTGGGTACCACACTCTTGTGGTACCCTCTGTTCCTCCAAAGAAGGAAAGCTTTACACAGCCTGAGGACACTGACCAAACTCAGTAACACCAATTGCAGAGTAAAAGAATATCCCATAAAGAGTAAGAATGCTACTGGCTGAACACAGCTGAAATATTCCATATGGTGTTTAATCAGCCTGGGGTGCTGGATACGCCTGCTGATAAGCTGTCACAGTTGGAAGATCTTTACAGCAGAGTGAACAGGTATAGGAGCTACTGCGCCGCATAGGAAATGAATGCCAATTGTCTCTGGCTGAAGTTTGCCCCTTTGAAATTTCTCACCATGGAAGAGAGCTAATTAAGGCCTGAAAGCTCCTGACTGTGGTGGATGATGTTAATTTCTTCTCTCAAACAAATCCACAGAATCAAATTGTAGGGTGCTCAGAGATGCACAAAACCATGTGGGAAAATAATTGTGTGAGTAGGTCATATGAGGTCCTAAACTCTGTTATACATGCAGCTCCAAAAGTTCTTTCTGCAAGCCCCATAATTTGAGTGGTAGGTTATGCAGGGGAACAATAAAATAAAAAAATAAAATTAAATGTAATCTTATATTCCCATTCATTATTCACAATAAGCCTGAAAACAGTTCTTGAATACCAAGATGAACTTTTCCCCAAAAAGGTTTTCTAGCACTAGCTGAAATAGCACTGAGACAGACCAGCAATGATTTCTCTGGAGTACTCCAGGAACTAGACTTTGCTAATCCATAATGCTTCCTTTTTCTAAATTTGTCACTGAATCCAATTTGTATGCCTAAAAATGGAAAGCTTCGAATTATTCTAGGCCTGAGTTACAGCTTTAAAGAAGCCTTGGAGAAGTTAAGAATTTAAACAATGCAGCATATTTTTTTCCAGTAATCTGTAAAAAAAATTAGCAATGGTTGTAAGGAAAAAGGCAAAAGTGTGGTTATATGAAACTTCCTAATTCTTTTTCTTGTTTAAGTTTTATGATGCTGCCCTTGGTGACAGAAGTCTGCAATATTTCTGCAGGATGCATGTTTCACTTGATGTGGGGACTGTATGAGCATCACTCATTATTCCGTTGTATCTTCACAGTATGTGGTCTGTGACTTATGGCTCAAACTCTGTTCTCAAAATGAAATGATTAATTTTCCACTGATCTTCTCTGTGGCACTCCTCACTACAGTGCTTAAACACAAGGTAACATTCACAGCCTGTGAGGCAGAGGTGTTCTCACCAACCTGCAAACGGGCAATTGAGGCACAAAGGTATTAAGATCAGAAATATCCTACTTCATACATCATGAATAGGGGGCTTTCTTTTTTTCCAGTCATACCCAGCACTGCATAGAGTTGAAAGAACTCCAATCCAAGACACCTTTAACATAATATAGGAAATATTGGAGGATTCCTTACCAGTTGTGAAAGGAATGATTGTAAATCCCTTGCCTAACAATGCATAGGAATTTTGTGGCAAGAAAGGAAGAAAACTCACTTCTGTAGGGCAATATTCAAATAGATAACCCAGGAAAGCATCATTTCTCCCCTCTCTGCAACAAATTTGATGACAGTACAACTCAAAGTTACATAGATGCCTTAATTTTCTTTCTCAGAGAAGCTAAAGGCCAACTCAATAAAAGGTTAAGATGACTAGTATGAATTATTCTAACATTCTTCTTAACCTGTCACAAGATCAATAAATGGTGTCATCATCCATTTTCCATAACCAAAGAGACTAACACTATTATTCTAATCAGAAAAGAAAAAAGTATATCAATTTCCTGCCACTCCTGTTTTATTAAATTTGGAAGTTTCAAGCTCAAATCAGTAAATGTAACAACAACAACCACAAAAAAAAAATCAAAAACCAAACATCTTGTTCCTACATAGAAAAGAAATGACTGTTTGAATAACAACATATTGAAAAGCTCTGGTACATTTTGCAGAGTTTAAAATACAGTCTGGAAATAAACTATTTGTGCAATTAATTTTGCTAAGTTATGGAAGTGTGATACCTTTTTGTTTTCTGTAACTCCGGAGCACTCTCTGAGTGGGTAAAGCTTGACATTTATTTTATTGTTGAATTCATTAGAGACTGTCCGAAGAAATAGTACAGGCCTGATTCTCCCATTCTGCACATTTGCAGAGATGTAAAATTATAATATGAAATTGCGGGTGTTAAATAGTAGCACACTGCTTTTAGGAGGTGTTATTTCTTTCCCTTTCATTTTGCTTACTGTTTTTTTAAAAATGCTTCTTCTCCAGGTATGAAGGGACATGCTAGGTTCAAGTCAGCATGCAACCCTGCTAAGTGGGCACTCTCTAATGGAGACATCCGAGTTTTGCTTTCTGTTTGTTCACTTGGCCTCAGCTAAAGGTCACACAGAATTGGTTTGCCCAGACTCAAAAGGATTTGTCAGCAGAGCTACATCAGCCAATCCTGCCAGAGAAGGATGGATTTTATATTGCCAAAAGCTTTCTTTTGTTATTGTTACTTAAAATAGCCTCTCAAATGGAAGTGGACCCCCAAAAAATGGTAGAGTAGATGTGGCTGTAGGAGATATATTAGTATAGTTTTTTGACTTACGCAGGTAGGTTTTTGAAGATGAATTAAGGGAATAAAATATGAATTCATGGGATGCCACAAAGTAAAATAATAATAATAAAAACATTTTGGAAGGCTGAAACTGAAATTCTAAAGTACAGGAAGGTAATGGCATAAGAACCCCATATAAAGCACAGAAGCTCTGTAGAGGATCAAAATGCATCTCCAGTAAAATTCTTTTGCTCCAGATGACATGATCTGTAGCATGAAATTTTGAAGAGGCAAATGTGAAATAGTGAAATATGAAAGATGGAAAATGCATTGTGGTGAATACAAAAACGTTGACACAGAAATACTCTCTATACAATAAAACAAGGTCACACAGCAAAATTGCACAGATGAGCTAAGTCAGCCTTAGGAAAGTAATTCAAATTTGGTACTTCTACAATGCAATATATTTTAGTCGGTATTATTTTTGTACAGACTTGACAAATATCAAGTTCTTTTTCAGGCAGAAATCCCAAGCCAACACCAAAACACTGAAAGAAAAAAGAGGAGGAGGAGAGGAGAGACAGCTTGGTGTGGCAGACTTGTGGGTGATATACAGACTGTGACACAACATCACTCTGCATCAGGAGCATGGCATCTTGAATAGTGTTATCAAGAAGTTTTAGAATTTCATTTTTTGCTTGACAGATACTAAGTGAAAGTAGAGCTACACAAAAACTAATTACTCAAAAAAAAGATTTGAGAAAAACAAATGTTTGAGCTACTGTTTTTAGCTATTAACAACAACAAAAAAGTGCTCGAAACAGAACATTTCAAAATATTTGTTTCAAATTTCCCCTTAAATTAGATTTTAAAGGCTAAACAAATAATACCTAAAAGTTATAAAATTCTATCCTATTCTATTTTTTAATAAAAATCTAAAAAAAAGACCTATGCAAGCAAAAAGTATTTCATTTTTTAGTTACAAAATTACTTTGCTCTCTTTTTCTAATTAAAAAAAGAAAAATCTTTCTCAAGCAGTTCACAAGAAAATTACTAGTATGCTGCTCTATCTAGCTTCTTATAACTGGACCTAACTTCTCGAGAAGGTGAAAATTCACTTTTTTTTTTTTTCAAAAATTTCAGTCTAATACCTGATGATTTTTCCATTTCTCTGACTAGAACAAGAGATGTCACACAGCAGTAGTTGTCAAGAAAGCATACCCATTAGTCTTAATTGCTGCTTCTCATAGCTGCACAAGCTAACCACGGAAAAGCATTCAAATAAAAATTCATACCTGGAGGGCTTAACGCACCACTCAGAACAATGAAATATGTATTGCAATAGATTTACTGTAGCCGGTGTTTATTCTTGTATTTGATATAGGGATTTTGCCTTACAAACTTAATTCAAATTGACTTGGATATGAGCAGAGTTACCTGGACAATAAATTGGCTGTAAAAATCTGTAAACAAAGGGTAATGATAAATACTACTGTATGAAGTTGGAAATCCATACAGTGCAGAGAGATGAAGATTAATGTTCAGGACAGTCTCTTAATTTTCATCTATATTCAAAGTAGGGGTAGTGAATACCTTTTTATACACACACACATATATATATACACACACGCATATACAAAAGAAATACATGGCTCACATACACATACATGCACATAATGGTGAATTGGGAGATTCTGTAAATCCCAGGAAATAAATAGCAATATTACAACAAAATCCGAAGGTTGAAAACAGATAGTACATCTGGAAGCTGTAAGCTAATGTTAAATACTCACTGGTAGGAAACCTAAATACAATGGTGCAGAAGGAAAAGCAGGGGTAAACACTCCCTTAGATATAAATTTCTGGTGCTGTATGCCAGCAAGAGTTTGGGGGGGTCTATTTGCTAACAACAAAGCAAAGCAGAGAAGAGTGGTCAAGCTGCTCCTGGAGTATTACATTCGGTTCTGTGCTCCTCAGTATCTAATGCAGACAAATTGATAGTAATTCAGAAAGGAGAAAAGAAACCACCACCTAACAGTAGTAATAACTAGGCCACAATTCCACTGAAGTCAGTGACAGGCACCTGCATACCTTTGAGGATCAGGCCCTCAATCTTCTGTAGAAGGATTTGCTTATGAAGAAAGATTAAAAGGTCTAAATATGAACAGCTCAGCTAAGCTCTGACTAAAGGGAGACATGATAACTGCCTATAAATATTTGAAGGATATAAACATTAAGAAGGGCGATGAATTATTTAGATTGGTACAAGGGATATAACGAGGAGTAATGGGATGAAATTAAGAAAGTGAAAATTTTGGCTGCTCTCTGACAGTGAGGTATATTTCATCTATGAAATAATTTACACTGAACATCATGAAAAACCTCTTGAATGTGAGATGTATTAACCTGTTACAATCTCCAAACAGTAAAGCTGGGGGTCCCATATTTTGGGGGACTGCTAAAATTAGATTGTTGAATAAAGTATGAGAAAAGGCAGAAAGGACTAACTTGCATTGACTCAGAGACTCTCTGGATGACCTAATAAATCTATTCCCCTTCTTTAACTTCTGAGACCTCTGCTAGCTTTCTTATCCAAGAATGCCACAGCATTCCAACTTAATCTTTGTTACCAACTGAGAGAGAAAATACAAGCCTGGGAAGTGGATAAAAATTGCTTGAGAATGAAGGCATCTTACCTTTAATTGCATGTTATCCAGAAAGAACAAGCGAGAAAATAACTGCCCTGAGAGGAGCACACCAACGTTTGCAATCAGCATTAGGACAGATTAACAACAAAGGTTGCAATGGAGGATAGAAGAAATGAACTTGTAAAATCAGAGAAATACCATTTAGGAGGCCCCTATGCCACTATGGTTGGCATGCAAAATTTTGCAGTTTCGTCAGTTGACCTGTGTCTATTCAAGCATGATATACCAGAAGTGAAACCCATGTAGTTAGAGGATGATCTTGTCCACTCACAAAACAATGCAGTGCTATGGAAAAGAGGTAGTGCACTACCCAAAGGAATTTCATTGTAACTGCAGGATTTCAATAGAGCTTTCTTTCATCTCTGTTAGTGGCGTCCAGCTAATCCTGCAGCTTTCAAATTCTCATTTCCATTCTGGGTACTCTCCATGATGGATTTGCTATCATAGCATCACTATTCATTAAATCAAACTTTGGAAGGAATTCAGCATATAGACTCTTAGGCAGAAATTTGATATAGGTTTGTTTTAAAAAGAGCAACAACAGCGCAAGAAGGCTACACATCTCAGCAGTACATGGAGGGGAAGATATAAGGTGATTTGGAGTGCAGAGAGATTGGAAGAATATTTAGCTGTTTGAATCCCATCGTAGGTGAAAAAATGTTCCCTTTTTTAAAAAATTCATTACAATTTGTATGCAGTTAAAATGGAAGACAATAATATAATGCAAGGATAAGTCAAGTGTTCATCTCAAAATGGATCTAACTGCTTCTCTTGAACGTAGAGAGTCACATCTAGCTCTCATTTTGTGCGTATACTCAAGCTTACTTAAGCTGAAACACAACAGCACAGCTTTCCTTACTGTGTGCTATACAAGCACTTGTAGGATGAGTGAGGGCTTTGAAAATCCACAATATTAATTTGATCTCTGAATCTAGCATTTTCCAGAGAATAGGGAATGTGAAAGACTGGCATGGACTTCTGTAAAATGAAATTGTCACAGTCAGGTTTTGTCCCATATTAAAGGCCAGCAGGAAACTTCAGACAACCCAGACACTATGCGTGAGTACATTGCTAACTCAGGATGTCACCTGGTAAGTCACTAATGTGGCTTTCTAAAATTTCTAACTAAGTATTGACCAGGCTAAATAATTTCTATTCTTTCATATCTGAAAAGCACAGAAAAGCAACCTTATTACAGTTTCAGTATTCCAGCGTAATTAATCCTCACTGAACAGCAGCAGTCTGCCTTTCAACTGCTCTCTCGTGCCAGGTAGCCATTAATTTTTTTGCACTTTAATTGTTACTCTCAGAGGACCTGCACACCAAAGCTCTTTTTTTTTTTTTTTACAGGTTTTCTTTCACAGAATTGTAAGTAACTAGGGTGAGTGAGAAATGACAAAAATGAACTCAGTAACATTCAGTTAAGAATGTAAGCTGCAGGAAGAAAAACAAGTAAACCTACTGAGTATTTTCTCCTTATCATGGCTGCAGCTGTGGTAGAACTTAATTCATTCTACACTAAGAACCTACTTCTAGTGTTCTGAGGCAATATTTTTGTAATCAACTACATGTGCATTTAAATATCTGAATCAACTATACTTGTATGAGCAAATTTTGCCCTGATTCATATTCATGCTGTCTCAGAGAAGTCAATGAGCCAAATTCCACTCTCAGTTGTACCAGAATTAATCCAGAGTACTTAATTGGTCTCAATAGCTTTTCTCCAGGGCGTGAATGCGCCTTACATGACTTCATAGCATATAAATCAGAGTGGGACAGGTCTCCCACTCTGTAAATAGTGAAACAGACACTTCTGATCAATGTTGTGATACTTTTGCAAGCTTGTTTTCCGAGTCTAAAATTGGAGAGATCACAAACAACAATGCTGAGCACATTTGCTTGGTTTTCAACTTACATTTTGTATTAAAACACACACAAACAACCACAATTTTGAAGGCCAGACAAAAAGAACAGCTAATCCTTTATTATAAACATAGATTCACTGAAAGTAGGATTGAGAGGGACCTCAAAGGTACCACCTAATCCACACCCTGCTTTGAGACAGAATCACTCCTGGCAGATGTCTAGGTAACATGGACTAGGAAACCTGTGACAATTAAGACTATAAAACCTTTTTCTATTAAATCTGCTTCATTGTTCAACCGACTTTTCTGCTAAAAATCACATAAATTCAGATCCACAAAAGGATTTTATCTTTAGAAGTGGGAGTAAAGCGGGATCTAAAAGTCCAGAACTGAGATCCTCAGAACATCTGCCTTGAAAGGTGTGGTGTGTCCCTTCTGCACATAAAAGACCCCTGGACACCGAAGACCTGTATCTGACCATACACAGGAGCACCTTCTTGCTGAGCCAATCAGCACCAATTCATGCTTCTACCATGCAAGAGTCTATCACATTGTATAAGGTCACTTTTTTGACCTAGAATGATTTTGATGGATAAGAGGTCATTCTTTAATAGAACAAACACTCTGGGAGAGAAGAGCTCTCCTCTGAAGCAGGTATACAAACATATGTATATATAGCTACTCCCATAAGTTATTACTGGTAATATTTTAACAGGGATGAAGACAGACATAGATCTATTAGCAGTATTAAAGACCTTATCATCATGTCAGGAATTGGCAAAATAAAGGCAAAATTCCTTACAGGTGCATAATAGGCACTTCTGTAAAATGTTGTGGACCTTTTATCACATCACCAGACAACACATTTAACTATATGCAGAATTTTGGATAATTGCAGGTTTCACAGATAGTGCACTGTGTGTACTGCTTACATATTCACCTTCCTAAAAAGTATGCATCAATCTAATTTTCATTTGCATCCACAAACAAAACCATGCCCTACATCTGTTTTCTACAGACCAGCCAAAAAAAAATAAATAAAATAAAAGCTTTTCTAAAATACATATGTGCTGATTTCTGGCTCTGCAACACCAGTCTAGTTTTCATTTCACACACAAATAAAACAATGTCCTCCTCCTCTTTTTTTAGAGACCAGACCGAAAAAAGATCATACTTTCTAAAAGTACATACATACTAAACATACTAAAATAAATTTTTGATTTCAGGTTCTGCAACTTTTCTCTCAGCATTATAAAATATCAGATACATGAGTAGCTTGCTTCAACAGGATAGTATTTTTTAAATCAATGCAGAAATATACATTTTAAGTTACTTTGGGCTAATTTATAATAGTGTAATGTGTGACTTTGTGACATCAGCCCATCACTAAAATTGCAAAGGCAGCAGTCAATCAGTTCTGACAGTTAAAAACATTCAAGCAAACAAACAAAATATTCCTTTAGTTTCCCGGCTGCTCTGAGAAAAAATATCAGCGCTTTATGGCAATGACACTTTGGATATGGAGAGTACTGGGAAGGCAACACAAGGGTTTGGGTTTTGTCTAGTGGAAAAACAAAACAAAACAGAACAACTTAGCTATCTTGATACAAGGTCATAAAAATAGGATCAGTGAGTAAAGATAACAAATTACCTTAGTTTCAAAATCAAACTGAAATAGAATGTCTTTTTTTTTTTTTTTTTAAAGCACTTGATTCACTCAGTGGGCAGCAAGCAATGTGCACTGAGATCACAGGATTTATTTCCTTCCTTCTCATTCACTTTGCTTATAGTTACAGGAATGCACTGACTTGGCAGAATCATTGCAACAATGAAGTGATGAATGAAAATCAACTGGAAAAGCTCAATCTGCTGCAAGATGCTGTCTCTGATAGGGCTGGCTGGATGCTTGTGCACCCAGTAGTGTTACTGGGCTCAGGCACAACTACAGAAGTCAAAAAAAAAAAAAAAAAAAAAAAAAAAAAGAAAAGGCACCAGAAAACCAAAACCATTCATCTATCCACCACACACACAGCCGCCAGCATGAGGGACAAACCCTAGAACAGCACCAAACTCATCCCTGGGAAAACAAGCCCTGGGAGCTGTGCAGGTCCCACATCAGGAAGTGCTGAGGAGCAGTCACGACTCAGCTTCTATTCCCAGCTCCGTGCGGAGTCATGGAAAGGAGTTACTCAGCTGACGCCCCCAGCGCTGCCCTCCTTCCTCACCTCTGTGGTAAATAAAAGCAATTGCTAATTACTTAAAAAAGCTAGCATGAGGCAGGAGAGCTGAAAAACACCTTTAAAACACAGACTGAAAAGAAAGGGCAAGCTATTAACAGCACAGCTTGAAGATCCATGTAGCAAATTAGGCAATTATACATCTTACCTGGACAACTGCAACCAAGTTCTGCAGAATCTAAATTTTCCAATTAAGAACAAACCAACAAAAATGGTGTCAAGAAAACCATTCTGGCATAAGAAAGAAGCATTCCTGTTTTCCAAAGTATATGGAGGGAAGCAATAGGACTTCTGCTACTGTTCAGGGATTTGTCAAGCTGAATGGAAAACTCTCAGACTTCCTCTTGCCACCAGTATCTTTCAAAGAATAGAGGGGAAAAAAAAAGTTCAAACAATGTTTGCACTGATGCACAAGGAAGCTCCTTGCATGGAGGCTCAGCAGGAAGGAGCACTGAACACATGTGGATAACAGTAGGAAAAATGGAAATTGGGGGAGAAGGTTAAAACACAGTGAGCCAAATCACATCAGCACTTGCAGGCAAGGCAAGAGCTGCCTATTATTTGCCTCCATCCTCACAGCGGTAGTAGCTGGGAGGGAATGGGATAGTGAACCAGAAAAGTCAACATAAGGAAATGTGGGGTGATTTTCCCGGTCAAGGCAGGAGGGTAATGCACACTACTGAGCAGCTCATCTCTGTCAAAGTCCTCAGTGTCCTTCTTTCCCTGAAGTTTACAGTGAAAGTACTGATGACTCATCTAGGCACAGCTATTGAATAGGGGCAGCATCAGTCTTTCCTATTGGTCTACAAGCATTAAAAATCTGGCAAGTTCCCAAGACAAGACAGGTAAGAGTCAGTGGTTTAACAAAGGAAATGGGAATTTGAAAATAAATGCAGAAAGGGGGAATACAAAATGGATGAGAGGAGACAGCAAACACAACCTAGAGGGAAGAGAGAAAAGAATATAGACGGTCAAAGATGGGTCAGGAAGGACAGCAAGTACAGAAAACAATTAAGGTGAGGGAACAACATTGGGGTTAGGAAAGTCGTAACTGTACCTACTAGAAAAGAATAAGGAAAATACAGCCATGCCAAGAAAATGAGAAGGCTTTAAAAATCAAAAGCAGGGCCTGCCAAGCTACACTTACCAAATGTCAGGCAAATTCTACCAGTATTTAACAAATGTATTCAAATACTGCTGCCTGGGGTGGCCAAATATGCTCTAGCAAACATACTGTCCAGCAAATATCAGGGAAATCCATTGCACCTATTTTTTTTTTCATTTATTTCAGCAATATCAAAAGCAAGTTATGCTTTTCTTAAATTTGTCACTGGAATGAGTGCTACATATGGAAAGGGCAATTTTTCCCAGTGTACTTGGTAAGCATATAGGCCCTATCAATAGTAGTAAGATGAAGAGACGGACAGCACTACAATTAACTACCATATCTAGCAAATACTATACAACCTATTATTTCTTTGTGTTATGGAAGCATAGGTAATTTTCCTCTAGTATAGTACGATTATTCCTTTGACTAGTAAGTGTCAACTTTTGAGGCCCATATTATCATAATTAAACTCCTTTGGTGCCAAGTTTAAAGTTGCAGTCAGTCACCAGCAGGTAATTTACCCTTTATCTCTTTAAATACACTAGTGCTTTGTCAGATTAGCCTTGTCCCTGTTATTGGAAGGTCATGTGATGAGGTAATTTTCATTCCAGTACTTATTCAAATCAATTTTCATCACTATTAAAAGGCAACATATTTTCTCCGTCCTATAATGTCTTTCATTCCAAAGCGTATAATGAATTAAGTATTATATTATAGACTGAAAAGCTACTTAGAAAAAAAGGTAGATACAAAGTTAAGGGGGGAAAATTACATTTACTTCTGTACAGACAACTTTAATTCAATCCTCCTGTGTACACAGATTATGATACCATCTTTAATAACACAATTGCAAAGAAAGTTTGCATGTGACCCTTCCTTCACTCAGTGCACAAGCTGGATAGTGCTCTGGGATCAAATTAGCCATTTGATATTTCTTTTTATTCTCTTCATTTAGTGTGTAGTCTCACCTTATTTACTGCACAACATCTATACCCTGCTCTAATTTCCTCAGGGACTTTTCTATGGCACTCATCACCACAGTATCTGATGTTTCACAAATATTAATGAATCTATCAGCCTCCTGAGAGAAGCTAAAAACACCTTATTCTACAGAAGCAGAGGAGCAAAGACCACAGGAATTGTCTGTGACCACAAAGTCGGGGCAAAGCCAAGTTTCGAACTGTTGCTCCACTGCTTTGTGACGCCCATGCTCACCGTGCAGACCACGGCGCCAGGCATGCACAGACCCCATCTTCCTCCCTTACAGCTACCTGTGCTCAGCATGTGCTTCGGGCTCTGCCAATTTCAGATGTTCAGGTGCTTACAGAAGCACGTGCCACCCACCTATGAAACCCATGTTCACCACTTGGCACATCTTCAACTGCCTCACTGCAACGCGTCCGCCTGGCTCCAGCTTTCTTGCTGCCCTGTATCAGGTGGAACCGCAGGCCAAAACCACTGAGGAAAGAGACAGGAGAGCAAGCTATCACAGTGGTAAATCCCAGGGGCCTTCCCCTTGGGATAGGGGCTACTCTTCGATTCAGATCTGTGATACCTCCTGCTGCTGCTAATGAAAGTCACTATGCTAATTCTCCACCTGCTGCCTGACAGAGTTAGAAATGGATTCTCATAGCTTCTTTACAACTGGCATCTCCAGACAAATACAGCTGGGGGCAAGGAGAGAGGAAGTGCATCTACATATATTTGAGGAACCGAGGAGGTGGGTGGGCAAAGCTTCAATTTACATGCATAAATTGACAGTTGAAGTTATTTTTGCTGTTGCTTATGATTAAACAGAACGCTGCTGTTAGCCAATTCCTATGTTCAATCCAACATCCTAGGTTACTTCTGGACTTTGAAGATTTTTCTTTCCTCGAAACACTGTCAGGACTATCACAAAGTCCTATAGAACATGTTTACACAAAATGACTGATCTCAGGGCACATCTAATCCTCACTCTGAGTAGTCATGGCCCATTTTAAACTTAGTGGAATGAAACCAAAAACTCTTCTGCCATCTGTACTTTAGCATCATGAAGCAACACTAAAGTAGGTTCAACTGTGCAGATGAGGGCTTTGAAGTGGCACAAAAACATTTTTCTGCATTCAGGGGGACTTTTACAGGAAAGGAAAAAAAAAAAAAAGAGAGAGAGAGAAGCTTGGATACGTGCTGCTCTGGCAACCTTGGCAACTGCCAGCCACCAAGGTGACTTTTCACAGAGAGAGGACAATTTGTCCAAATGACAAATTTGGTATTCTTGATGACCTCAGATGGGCCGCAGTGATGAGAACACCATAAAACAATCAAAGAGACTGTCTTGAATTCACACACCAAGCACACACAAATCTTTGCACAGTCAGACCCTATATACTCACTTCGTAAAAACAATACATTATATGAGGATCACTGAAAAATATGTAGAGAGAGAACCAAAGCCATGGATTTCATTCTCGAGCAAAAGATGCATGGATTTCCACACTCTCAAGTTTACTGAGTCACACAGGGCAGAATAAAATCTTGAGAATTAGTTCTTCTGATAAACAGCTCAGCTTTCCATCAATCTGACATGAAGTACAATCACTGCTCCAAAAAGCTAAAGTGTTCTGTGATGGAGAGAGAGGAGGAGGAGATACATCACCCCACTGATGATGGCTAGAGACATTTTTCCAGCAGAGACCTCGGGAAGCTATTACATCTTTGCAGGATTTTGAAAAGCACTACTTTCAGAAGCCACACAGAGGCTTCCACAGTATTTTTCTCTACCCCAGGGAAGCTGTGTGTGCATAACCATGTACTTTCCTTGTACAAGTGTGCCCATGAGGCACGCTGCCAGCATTACTAGTCGGCCTCCTTCCCCACGTGCCTAGCAAATCCAGGATAGCTGCTCTCCCACAGCAGCCCTCAGTCAGGGCTCAGCATGTAGGCAGGAAGGCCAAATTTGCCTCAGAAACACATGCTGTGTCTTCAGCACAGATCCAAAGCACATGGCAGTCAGCACCAAGGCTTGCAGCGGCATTAGTGGGTGCTGCCTCAACTGCCCAGGGCTTGGCCTTATGATCTCTTCTCCCTTTAAGCCACAGCAGGTGTTTTTTTGTTTTTATTTTACAGTAATGTCAGCTGTGCACTTTTGGAGTCCTAACTTGTCTCCTCTAGGAATATGTTTTGCACTGAAACAGTCTGGGTAATTAGAATTTTTTTTTTATTATTCCCCAGTGAGGTATTAAGTTTCTCTCTCGCTTTCCTTCTCATCTCTACTACTGGATTTAATGTATTTCCAGGTCAGCTCTCATACAGCTCTAACACTTTCTACTTCACTTGTTTAGGAAATTTAGCAAATACTACTCAGTTTGCTCGCACAGCTTTATAGCTTACTGTGGTCATTCATTCTCAGCTGAACTGTGCATTCAAGATAAGCACAAGGTAGGTGTTCTGCTTTAAAGCCCAGAATCACTTACAAAACCCACCATACCTGCTAGCCTGTCTTTTCAAATCAAGGCTCTGCAGCAGGGCTTCACCGGCCAGGCTGCCTCTGCGCCCTTTTCCAGGGATGCAGGCATCCCTCTAGGTCCAGGATTCTTTATTGTTTATCTTATTTTCCTTAGAAAGTTTCTTAAAACATTTTGGGTTTCTCTTTCCAAAGTGCTATGAATTATAAATAACTGACTAGTATTTTACCGTCTCTAATGCACAAACTATAACATATTTTCTCTGTTTTTTTCCAGCTTTGCTGTCAGAGGGACTTTTTGTATTTAATTTGGGAGGATAGGAGGTGAATAACTGCTCAAGAAATATGATGAAACCCCAACACTGGAAAAGTTGTGTCCCTTACCTACAGGATGTACATTATGAAGGCAGCTGCAATGCAGTCAAAGTCCATGACTCAGTATGGGCTCCTTCAAATGACTTTCCACATGATGTGGAGTAGTTTCTCTGAGCACAAGGTAATGCAGTGTTCATGCTAGCTTAGTCCTGGGCCTCTCTGAAGCAGATACTGTCAATCATTTCTGGTTGCATTGAATTGAATATTGCATTTTCAATACAGTGTTTACAGTTTTCCAGTGAAGGTTAAGCTGAGACTACCAACGCATTTTACTGAGTAATACATGAGATTCCCCTTGAATTATGCTGTGGATACGAAAGAGGGGGCTAAAAACACTCTGCTCATTAAAAATCTACTTCTGTATTGTACTAAGCATCCTTTTCTCCAGTGATTGTAATTAAAGAGCTTAGCCTCTTACTAAAAAAAAAAAAAGGCACAACTGTCACTGACAGGATTCAAATCCTGAAACTACTGTTCTCAGTACGAGAAACCACACTGGCATGTGCTGGAAGGAGGTGGTTGCAAGGATCAGCCACTTCCCCAGTGCTACATTGCTCCCCTGTCAGAGCAATGTGCTCAGCGCAGTGTAAACCTATATTGACAGAAATGGCCAATCAGCAGGCGTTCAGTGTGGAAAACTACTCGTAACTGCAGATGGCTCATCCAATACCTGATCAGTTTGCAACACCGAGTTAGAGATCTCAGGATAAGAGTGGTCATGCTCGTGGGATTTCAGCACTTCCACTTCCAATTATGAACTGAATGTGAAAGTAAAAATATTGAGCCACTTGACCAGAAGGCCCTGGCAGTCATGCCGGTGAGCTGCCCCGCCAGCCCCTGCCCTGATGCCATGCCACTCCATACCATCTCACCAGGAGCAGTCACCATCCTCATATCCTCAGTTTTCCTTTGATGGTGGGGAGAGGGCAGGAAGAGGGGAGAGTTGCACCCTCCTTTCCAATACCAGGGTCCCAAAACTCCCTCTTAATACAGTGGGTGCTCTCCACATTGCCACTGCTATCATCTCCCCATGCTCCAGGACAGGGCTCCCACATGCTCCTCCTAAGGTTCTAAAGCCAAGGCATTAGATGAATACCTGCTTGTGACAAAGCAGAGACAGTGTGGGGGTTGCAGGGCCTCACATGCAACACATGTTGCTGTGCACTTAAAATATGTCAAGAATTATTCTTAGGAGAGTTACAACAGCTATAGTAGTTCCACATTGTCAACCCTCAGATCTCCCTCAGAGACCAGACATAAAGCTGAAGTTTGGCAAGTGTCATTACTCTCATTTAACAGATAGCAAAACTAAGTTACAATTTGCCTCTGTTTGAGAATCTTTAAAAAGATCTGGAAAAAAAAATGCAGCTTTTTTTTTTTTTTTTTTTTTTTTAATTCCACAGCTTATCTTTTCCTTTCCCTTCTTATAACCACCAGTTTGTCCCTAGATAACATGTGGACTTTGGTACAGAAGCAAGTGCACTGTCAAAAAAAATCTGAGAAGAGCTGCAGTTTCCTCTGCGTCTGCTCTTGCCCTGTAAACACCCCAGAGGTCAGGGGTTTCCTACCCTCATACATGCTGCTAAATTAGTTTACTCAAGTACTTCCTATTTTGCTTTATGTAAAACTCAGTCTGGTTAACTCAAATGCCCAGCCTGAAACTCTTTAAGTTAACTGTTTGTTTTACTTGAGGCTGATTAAGGCACTGTTCACTCAAACTTCTCCATGACAGCTCGGGGTGGAGACATCTTCCATCATCCTCACATGGTAGTCCTAGAAAAACCTTCCTACAGCTAAAGACTCAAAACTATCTTTTTTGTGCTGCCCAGTTTGTAAACTGGGTAACTTTTGTTGCCCCTGAGCTTAGTAATAACCATCTAGTACCAAATACCAGCCTCTGGGTTGACCTGATCTCAAAATCACTCTACAAAATTTTATTATCTCTATGCTCTACTCCTTCTCCTGTCTCTTCACCACGATTATCAGAGGACAGTATAACAACATTCCGCACAGCATTTCTGTCTCCAGCAATGGGGGACAAAGCCACTTCAACTTCTGACACTTTCCTTGAAGATCTGCTGTTTGAACATGTTATTCTATCTAGTCTTGCCTCCCTTAACTTCAATCTATAATTAGTGCAGATTAAGACAGCTGATTGAAATTATTTTTTTTTTTAAGGAAATAAACAAAAAGGAGCATGGACGAGTTGACGGGTAGGGGAAAATACTGAAGAACTGGCATGATCTCCATGTGGAGAAGCTCATGCTGAAGAGGGGAAAGAGCAGAATCAATGACTTTGGGCTCAGAAGTGATGGGAGTCAATCCATCAGGCCAACTGATGGTGGTCAGTCAGGCTCTCACAGACATCACCTGTCCCTGCCAGCAGAATGTCACATTTCTGAATTCATTTACATAGCAAAATAGCATTCCCCCATGGGGCAGCATTTAACAATATCATAGCTGTGAGAGCAACCTACTGAAGAGGGAGAGAAAAGGCAGCTCTCTTTCTCAGTAAGGCAATCCACATTTCAAAAGAAGAGAGATATGGAGAATATCCAACATCACCTTTTTTTTTTTTTTTTTTTTCTTTTCACATTTGCTTTTTTTGAGCTAGGGTTGCTAGATCAAGCAGTTCTCTCTATTACGTGACTATCAAGGGCAAAATCTTAAACCTCAATTGCTCTCACCTCAGGTTACCAGCGAAATCAGATCCCTCAAGATTTAGGAAGACGGTGTTGGTCTCAACTAAATACATCAAAATTTTACACCCTATTCACTAGAATTCTATGTGTTTTTAATACAGGAAGACCTCGTCATGAGAGCGCCATAAAGGTATAGTTCCACCATTTAAGACCCTCCAAAATCCTCAAATGATCAAACTGACTGAAATCCAAAGTTGAGCACTCACCAGTATTCCAGTTCATGAATATGTCTGTAGGGTGCCCAGCAAAGGACAGATGAATTGGTGGAGATGTAACACCTGAAATGTCCCCAGTTAGCTGTGTCTGAATTGGTCTGACCATTGCAACACTCGGCCAGCTGAAGCAGAGCATCCTGATCGGCTGTTAAATGTTCTAGCCCTAAAGTCCCTGGAGCAGAGAGGGACTTTACTGAACTCTGAAAGGGCATCCACCCACAGAAAAGCTCCAGGATCACCTTCTGGATCAGATACATCCCAGGTGAGACACATCTGTCTGAATGGGATCTGGAGTTACCACTCATTTGAAGTCATAACTGCATAACCACTCATATCTATATTCAGAGACTCACAGAATGGTTGAGGTTGGAAGGGACCTCTAGAGATCATCTAGTCCAACCCCCCTGCACACGCAGGGTCACCTAGAGCACGTGGCACAGGGCTGCGTCCAAGCGGGTTTTGAAGATCTCCAGAGAAGGAGACTCCACAACATCTCTGGGCAGCCTGTTCCAGCACTCTGTCACCCTCATAGGAAAGAAGTTTTTCCTCACGTGGAAGTGGAACTCAGAAATCAATAGCTCACAATATGACTTCACTAAAATAGCTTGTTCTCAAAAGGTGCGCAGTTCATTACAAAAACAAAAATTGTCATTTCATTGCAAGCACTAATCTTTATCTCCTTGTCTCAGTGTCTTCATTTCAGAAATTCAAACAAAAACATATAGGCCTTTCAGGATGCTGCAAGTATTTTAATGCTTTGGAAGAAGTACTTTGATGAGAAATACTGCTAATTGCCTTCACAAAAGTAGATAAGCAAATTGTTACATAGCTTGTAGTGCAGGCAGTGCTTAGTAGTTTTTCCATATTCCTCATCTCCCAGCCTTATATAGTAAATCTATTTACATAATGTTTCAGTTTAAAAAAAGAAAAAAAAAAGAAAAAAGCTTCTTTAAAATAAATAAATATTAATTTGGAATGCACAGTCACTGTATGCATTATCCCAGTTGGTGGAATAATTGTAAGGTACTTTGTCTTAATTATAGCACTATGATACCGTGCAGTCAAATACCCATATAATTTTCTATTATTGCCCTGAAGGTCCTTACTTGGAGTCAACCTTTCCTTTTCTTTTATTTTTTAAGCAAGATTTAATTTGTAAATGTTAAGGAAGCAGGGAAAATTACTTCACCCTATTTTCCTTATATTTTTTCTTCCACTTCTATTCTCACTTTTGAAGGTTAATATAAATGAATATAGAAAACTGCCTTTATGGTTAATTACTCTTTAGAGAACTTTATTCTTTTCTCCCTCCCCCAAATTCTATTTTAAGGCCCCCTTCTTCATTAAGAAACATCCCCTTCTTCATTAAGAAACATGAGGAAATAGTCAACTGTATGCTGTCAGAGCTGATTCTTCCTCTCATGCACATCTCCATCTCAACACTCTTTGCATTGCATAACTCACAAAAGAAAATTTATGTTGAATATGTTGAAGTAAGTTCCTCTGAAAACAGAACCAAGAAGTACCTAGATTTTTTTCTTGACTGTCAAGAAAAATTACAGGGTGAAAGCCACCATCCTTACTCTCTCTCTCTCAAAAAAAAAAAAAAAAAAGTGATAGTTTTGATAGTTTTCCCTGTACCTCTCCTCCTCCGTCAATCCTACTGTGAAAATACCATTTTTTTTCTGAAGCAAGAGCCCAGGCTGGGACAGATTACAGAGCCACATTCTAGTTTTCAAATAGGCCTTTGAGTCTGCAAGATTATTCACAAATTCAAGCAGAAGCCCCTAGTCAGGTAGTATCACTGACTGCATTTAACAAATCATAAATGATATCCCTTTCTCCCTTTCATGTGAGCTTTACAATCTTTGGGTAGTTAAGAAGCAGTACATGGCAGGAACCTGAACATGGTCTGCTTTCTGGTTCAAACTTTGTATCTTTATAGTTCAAACTGCACCCTTAAGTATTCAGCTCCTTTTGGCAGGTCCTGGGCTCCCGCTCTCCCCACTGTCCATCAGTGTCACTCATCATTGACACCTATCAGTGATACCTCCCTCCCTGTCCCAGCTTCTGCTCTTGGGGATGGTGGGTATTTCTGAAGTGTTAGCATTTTCCTTGAAGACTCAGATGCTGAAGCCGAGAACTGCATGAGAATCCCAGCTTTCCTTTAAAAGGAAAAAAGATATGTTCTCCATCCTCACCTTTCAAAATTTATTTGGAGTATATCCAAGAGATTTAAACTAAAAGACACAGGGAAAAATCCCCATCCAAAAACAGTACTGCAGGATTTGATTTATGGCCATAGGAAATGGAAATTTGGCAGCATTTCTATACCCCTCTCCCACTCTTTTGCTGTTCACATTCAGTAAGGTGATACTTTTCCCTTCACATGTATTCATTTCGCCATCTTTGACAATAACCGAGTTTCAGAAATGAGGAAATCCTCATCTTACTAGAAAGCAGTTCTGTCACTCTGTTTAAGGACAAGTATTATAGAAAGATGAAATGAAAGAATCCATACAAATATTAAAAGATAACACAATATAATCACACAGCAAAGTAGTTTCTGTCATAACCAACCACTAAAGAGAAACTAAAGCACTGTAAGGACAGGGATGAAACTGTTTTTGGCCATCTCTTTTTCACTTGCAAATATTTTTGGCTAGTTGACCTTGTGGCCAAATAGCTAATCAACCAAGAGCAGTTATGTGGAAAGGCTGAATGTTCCTCACATCTGTAGACTTGCAAAGAACAGCTGTTTCTCCATCAGTTTGCTGTCACCTCCCTCTTACTCTATCCATCATGTCCCGTGCACTCTTTTAGAGACAGAGGCATTTCAAGCTCCAGCCTCTATTATTTCACCTTTCCATGACGTTGGCCAACACCGTGTTGATTGTGAATCACAGCACAGGGATAATCCAGCTGAAACTTGTCTCCATATTTTTCCACAGCACAAGGTCACAGAACAATGTGAATGGTACAACCAATGGGTCCACGTGGAGTGACATGGAGGCAGAAATGAACCAGGTAGCACCAGGAATACCTTAAGCCAGTTCTGTAGATGCATGTGAAGGCTCAGGCTTTCTTCTGTCAGATAGAGCAACTAGATAAAACATTTCCACAGAAAAGCCTGAAACAAATTAATATTAAAAGAAATCACTGTTTTTGCAATATTTGTATGCTTCTAATTGGATAGATATATTTATGGATTGGAGAGTTTTGAACTCTCCCCTTTTTTCACTCCTTTCTATTTTACTGCTGGAGACAATGAAAGAAATCTAAGAATTTAAAATCTAACATTTGCTTTGACTCAAGTAAACCTTTTTTTTTTGTTTGCTTGTTTTAGAAATATACTGTTTACCCAAGGAAAAGTATATCAGAAAATAAACCCTTTTCTTTTTTCTTTTTTTTTCTCTTTTGCAAACATGTCATTCTTTGTGACTAAATATAAAAAGAAATTGATTATGCCATTGGCCAGGTGTGTCAGGAATAAGGATTTGCCCTGGCTAATGGCTAATATAGCAATAAAGAGTTGCTTTCTCTGAGCATTGAACCAGCAGCACAAAGCTATCTCCAGAGTCACAAGCATGTCCTGTCCATTTTTTTCCACTACACACTTTCTCCTTGGAAACCCTCTGCATTCTCTCCACACTCATTTAAAGTTATCATGGAAATCCAAAGAAACCACAAACACACACATTTTCATGCTTGGCTTCACAGTCTTCTGTCAGTTTATAATAAAGTGGTATTTCTCTGTGATATTGGGTGATGTGAAAGACAGAAGGGCAATTTACTAAAACAAATAGTCCAGCAATTGATCTGCAGCAGCTCTTAAATTCCTAAGCCAGGAAGAGCTTCTGTGAGTTATCGGCCCATCAATGCGCTGCAGACACAAGCCACCCAGCTCTACCTGCAAAGCACAGACACAGACAGATCTCTGTCAAGGTAAAACATGAGCCTCGGCTAAGTCATCCGCGAAGCTTCCAGTGACCTCCTCACAGGATCGAAAATAGAAACTTGAGCTCTGGAGGCTCTACAAGACGGTGCTGAGGAAAAGAGAGGGACCTGCAAGTTCTTAAGAGAAAAGAGGAAGCAGATTCTAGCAGTGACCACTGACAGAAACTGGTTATTGGTCTTTAGTCCCATCTGCTATGTCACACCCTATTAATTGAGCACACCAGCTCCAGCCCCCATCACAGGCAGAGCACGCTGCACAGTGGTAGCATGGAGGAGCACAGAACGAATTCACAGTGCCTCCTCTGAAGGAAAAAATGTAGTTTAAAAGAACAGCTTGTCCTTTTTGAGGTATTGAAGACTGGTATGTTGTCCTTTCTTGTTTTTAAGATAGTTCCTGGACTATTTACTGTCTGGAATTTTTGTCATACTGGTTGAGATGTACAGCCAAATTTTTCCTATTTCTTTAAAAATTAAACCTCTCCAGTCAAGTCCTTAATTTTTAGAATAAAATTCTTCAGAGGTTGAATATTTTTATACGCCTACAGTAGAATTCAGCTTTCTTAGGAGGCAGTTCAATACTTTTTTTTTTTTTTCTTTAATGGGTTATTAAGTTCATTAA
Organism: Tinamus guttatus; assembly: GCF_059628265.1. Classification (NCBI taxonomy): domain Eukaryota; kingdom Metazoa; phylum Chordata; class Aves; order Tinamiformes; family Tinamidae; genus Tinamus; species Tinamus guttatus. Next base: position 556,097 of record NW_028289007.1, on the reverse strand, counting down.
CATTCCAAGTGACTATTTTAAAGGACTATTAGTCTACATTATATGGTAGAATTAAGGAGAGGTCTATTAAAACCAAGGTTTGCCTTATTTCCTTTAATTCTCTAAGGTGAATTCAAATACTAAGCAATAGAGGGTACTTTTATCAAACTGCATCAGTTAAGCAAGGAAAGGAGAGAAGGAAAAAAGCTTTAAAAGTTTCTTTCTCAGACTCCTTTGTATTTTTTAAACTCAGTCAATTGTGCAGAGGAAATACCCACCTATTTTCCTTCCCACCAGCAACAATTACAATGAGTCAAAGTGCCTGCCTACTCCAAGATAGTCCTTTATCTCTTGTCTACCACTATTTTCAGAAATTTATTATATGCTACCTTGTCCTATCTGCTGCTCACATAAAGAGTCAGGAGCTGAGTAATAATTATAATATGCAGAATGAAGAAAAAAAAGACCAAATAGAGCACAGAACTCTGCTAATATACTCCTTCAGCTAGTCATTCCCCTGCTGCTTAAAGTATTTGAAAAGCAAATAAGAGAATGACCTACAAGGTCCCAGTCAGCTTCCAGCCCCCAGTACCTGAAGAGATGTGCAAGCTAGAAGAGGGTTAAACCTTGAAGGATATACAAAAGGAACTTGCAACTCACCATGTGTTGTACCCATCTGGCCTGTCTTTCTGGAGAGTTTAAAGAACTCCTCCTTTATCCTACTGAGATACATAACATCGTTCCATGAAAGAATCACATTTTTTATAAACTTAATAAACCCTTTAGTACAGCAATTGTCTGACATATTTTACAGCCCTTCCTATGGAAGGAATAATAGTGCCTCTCATCTGTGCCTCTCATCTGACTTACAAGCCTAGGATGGATTTTACTGCTATGAGAGCCACGGTTTAGAAAATAAAGATACGTACGAAAGTCAAGAAATCATCTGAAGATAGTTTACATGAGAGCCACAAAACGTAAGATAGAAAGTCTTGGCTTTATGGAGAAGTCCACTTGAACTTGGGATATCTGTTTTAAAGAATAGAGGGTAATATCTTTCAAGACAAATAAAAATTATTGCCCAAAAAAAGAAGAAAAAAATGATTCTCCAATTTCAATTGTGAATGAGCAGTAAAGCTCATTAACACAAATCTGTCTTGATGCTAAATTCAATACAAAACATCAAACATCTTGACTGGGAAACATTGAGGGAATGACCACTGGTGGAATTTTAACAGTGGTATTGACAAACAAACATCATATAAGAAAATATAGGTTTAGCTGACTTGTCTCTGGTACAGGAACATGAGCTAGGAAATCTTTGAAGAGCTTTATAAGGTTGCCATCTTCCAAGATGGACAGGTATAAGTAGAAACAGTTGCAATACAGGTAGGAACTCATCTGCTAAGGCTAGTACCAGATGAACCCAGCATCTGCAACAAGGTGTTCAAAGCCCAGGCAAAACAGCCTGATAAATGAAAACATTTTTAAAGCTCCCGCCACTGATGCTGATTTTCTTGGACTGCTATAACTGCCTGGGCCATGGCTGCTTGAAGGTTCAAGCACATGTAAGAATTTATTTGCACTGGAGTCACACAGATCTGTGTTTTCCAACCTTATAGAGGTCCGTACATAAGAAATAACTATTCACACTCCTCCAGGCATGCTGCAGTTTTAAATCAGGCATCTCACTCAAGGGCCACTATGAATACCAGCACAGGAACTAAGCTCATCTCTCTTCATCTTTCTGACACAATTTTATAAAAGAACAAGCACAATGGACGAGAGCTTAACAAATGAACAGGATGAAGCTTTCAAATAGTAAGCAGCATTGAAGGATTCATGTGCCATTGAAGCAGATCCCTGGACATTTTCCTGTCACTGCAGGCACTTGGTTGTAGCTGGTTCCTCATCATTTATTAGCAGCCCACTTTGACTTGGAGGCAATGCTGAAGGAGGTGGCTATTCGAGACAGAGGAAGATGGAAGTATCTCATAAATGAGTGTTGCAGTCTCATGGGAAAAAGCTTATCTAGATTGTTTCTTTCTTATTGGGGAGAGCAAAAACACTACTAAATTTCCTACACTTGGGAAAACTGCAGGTTCATCATACCTTCTGGTTCATGGGATCTTCCCTGCCAGGTGAGGATGTTTTTCAACTGCATGTAGGTCTGTGATGCTGTTTAAACAAGAAGTGGTTGCATCCCTTCAAGTACTCAGTAATGAGGGGCAGCTGTTAGGAATCACAGTGGTTAGTAACTACAGTCTTTAACAAGATTGTCAGTAAGCCAGGAGGTTGAATGCCTTCACTAAATAAAACACAGACAGTCTAGTCTTGTGAAAAAACACGCAATAAGCTATGGCCACAGAGCAAGTATAAGGTGTACACACCACCTACTGCTGTAGGAAACTCAGGAAGAAGTTAGAAAATTCTAATATTAAAAATGTCTGGAAGGGCAGAAACAACTAAAAGTAAAAACATTAGAGACTAGAAATCTTGACTCTGCTCTACTCTATAATGCTACTACCTCTGTGCTCTGCTAGTCTATGTGTTTGAGTCATCTTCCAAGCATTGCTTTCATCTAAGATGAAGTGCATGGCTAGCTCAAAGCCTTGCTACTTAACACTCACTTTCAAAGGCTCGTGGAGGTTCACTCTAGATACTGCTGCTTGTTCATAGCATTTCTCTGAAGGTCCCTATTTAATCTTTATCATTCTTCTTATTGAAGAAATCAATTCTCATTAATATTTTAAAGGCTTTCCAGAAGATGTTAATGAACTGTGGGAAGGCCCTTCAGGGACCATACCCTTCTGTCACCCTGGAAGTGAGGCTAAGTGATGTTTTAAGAAGTGATGTGAGTTTTTAGGTTTTAGCTGAGAATATCATCACAGAACTAAAATCTCCTGATCCATGTGCAATATAGAAAACAATTTGTCAGCCTTAACAAAATGGACACACACACACACACACACATAAGGAACTTCATCACACAACTAGGAAAATTCTCCTAGTCCAGATAAAATAGCCCATTAAAATACTATAAGTATTACTTTCAAAACAAACAACCAGACAAACAAAAAACACACATACCCCCACCTCCAGCCAAAAAAAAAAAAAAAAAAAGAAAAATAGAAGAGTTGATGTTAGATGTATGTTTGATAGTTTCTAGCCAATTTATGTAAGTCCTCTGAAGGATCACTCAAATCGCGTACCATCCTTTTCTAAACATCAGCTCCTTTTACAGGTAATAATTCCCTTTCCTAGAAAAGGAACTACTTTTCAAAATTATTACTCTCCACATAAAGATCAGCAACGAACTTGTTATGAGAGCTAATCTGATCCCGCCAATGTTAAATAATATTTTATCACCCACAGCAATTCCAGCCAAACTTAATTTTATATTTCCTTGTTTTACTGTGTAATGAAAATGTTATTTTATCTCCTTGTTTAATACTGTAATGAAAATACAATGTTTAATGTACAAGCTTGAGATTTTCTTAATATTGTTTATTAAATGTGTAAATAAAAGAATATTCCCCAAGGGTGCTTTATTCATGCCAGAATTCTGTGGCTTTCTCAGATTGTCATTTGATGAAGAACAATACATGTTGGAGGAAATTTAGAATGATAGATCCAGCAGTGTTACAAGTTTAGTTAAGTGTTTTATATCTTACTGGCTTGTATTTCATGAGCGCTGAATTAAAATATGTCTTTTCTTAGTCACTAATGATATATTTTGGAGGGGGAAAAAAAAAAAAAAAAAAGGGAGAAATGTACCATGTTAACCTAGTGTCCTATTTGCTAAAACAATTGTTAATATGAATGGCAATGTATGCTGCCAAAATAGGTAATAAAGCAGAGCTGAATGTTAATGGGCTCGTAAAGGCCTAACTAGGGAAGACATGCATTTTCAATTTTCCTTGAAACTACAGCAATATACAAAGCTCAGAACTTCATACACCACTTCCTACCACTGCAAAATGAGCCCCTGTTGCCTGAAGTTCTACAACAGTGACCAAGAGACTTGGGATATCAAACTTGAAACAAAGCATAATATTTATCAAAAGAAAATAAGCTGGGCATGCTGCAAGTAAAAAGAAAACAATTCTAAAAGTACAGCTTCCTCTGCCTTCAGTCCAATCACAACTGAAGATCTGCTAGTGACAATGATGACATATACAACACAAAATGATACTGCAGCTACTACTAAAGTACTACAGATGACCTGTGCTTAGCGAAAGCCATTCGTTATAGCTGGAATTAGAAAGGACAGAGTTGAAAACCTCCCTCCTTAAGAGAATACTGAGGCAATTTCAGCAGCTATAATTATTTTTCATCTTTCTTTTTTGAATTAGCGATTTGTTTTCACGATCTTGTTTTCAAAGCAACACTGCTAAAGTGCTGCTTTATCTTTTTTGTGTCTATGTCATGATTCAGACACAGCAAACTATGAACTTCATATGGTAATGGAGGAAAGCATTTATTTAATTTACTATTTAGCACATCCCATTCTCTTTTATGTTTGTTTTAGGACTTATAAAAGGCATTAGCTATAGACTTTTCAAAGAATATGACTAAAACATTGCTGGGCCAACTTCCCAGAGAGTTCTGGCAGAATGCCAGAGATGCACCTAAATTTTGCAAGAGTTTTGAGTTGAGTTACAGCAATCTATAGGGCAGTCTCCTTTGCAGCACCCTTAAGTCAAACGGAAGGGACTGTTTGTTTAAGGACAAACAAAAAATCCCAAATGCATCAAAGCAGAATTCCCTGAAGAGGAATTAATGGAAATTCTTTCTCTTCTCAACAGGGAAAATAAAGTATGTCAGCAAACCGCCGCCTTGTTGAGGCTGCCCCATGACCCCAAACACAGCTCACACCTCGGCTGGATTCCTACCAATAGGACAGGCAGGGCACAACCTGCCATATCCCCTGCCAGGGACACAGCAGCTGGCATCTGCAACACTCTCAGTATTTTCAAGTCTAAAATCTTTTCTCTGTCTGCAACACACAGCAAATAAGACTGTCTACTGTCCAAAATACTCCAAAACCTTTTGCTTTTATGCATAAAAAAGAAAATCACAACCATTACCTTAATTTTCCATATGGATACCACCACACAAAGTATACTGTCTCATGCCAAGTAAGATGAGTGCTAACCAAAGAAGTTAGCTATTGTTTCAGTCCATGAAGCATAAACCATTGTCACAATAAATCAAGAATCACTTACAGTAGAGTCAATATGGCTCATAACACATCACATCATTTGAGGCTCTAACCTATGGACAGATTACTACATTTAGATTTTCTTATAAAATGCTCTGTAACAATAATCCAAAGCAGCTAGGAGGAAAAGAAAGTTCCTGTTAGCACATACAGGCTAATCGGGTGTATAAAGCAAGATTGCTCAAGCAAATTTGGTTACTCTTATGAATCAGAAGAGTTTCTTCCTATAACAAATTAGCCCATAAAACATGACCCCCTAATTGAAATGGAGGTGTCTCCTGAATCCATTCAATCAATCTGAATTTTCAATTCAAATTGATTTTTTGAATATATCAGATATCCTAAGGAACACAGAGTTTTGTGAGGGGAGAAATAAGGATAAAGGAATGTTAGTATAAGAGCTTAGAAAGCTTAGGTTATAAGAGCAAAATATCTGGGGAAGGATAGGCTGAAATTGCTCTTGAAAACAGCAAAGTTTGTAAGGGGCTACTACAACAAAAATATAGTCATCTTCAAATCCAAGAAGTCTCAGACTTGCCTACTGCAGAACAGAGCAGGGACAGCTAAGCAAAAGGAGATCACAGAGGCATTGCTCAGTCATTATGCTCCTTCTTATCAAAGGTTTAAAAGACCACAGCAGTCATTTTTAAGTCAAAGCATTGATGTATGGAACACAGGACAGGCAGCATATTAAGCTGATGACTATGCAGTGTACTGTGTAAATATGCTAATGGAGACAGCACCAATTATAGATTTTCTTATATTCCTTGCAGTTCTCAGAAAGAGGAAGGTGAAAAAAAAAAAGAAAAAAGAAAAAAGAAAATAGGAGCATTGCCAGAACACTCATACAAACCACTAGAAATGCAGTGGTATGACATTTTTTCCAGTACCCTGGCAACATTACATATACAGAAACAGAATAACATTAAGTCAAAGGATTTTCCAAGTGACTGCTAGAAGGGGTATTTTTGTCAGCTTCTCTTGATATTTGCTTCTGCTATATTCGGGTGCCCATAAACAAGAGAAGGACAGCTACAAGCATCACATATAAATAATTACAGAATATTGAAACTCCTGCCCATAAATGAAAGACATTTTCTGTCTTCTGCAGTCACAAAATACCACTTACATCTCTGGGCCAACAGCGGCAGGAACATCCTTTTAGTGTAGACAGATTTAAGCCTTCAGGAAGCAGATCTGCTATACAGTTCTCCTCTGTGGGGAAACTTCCCAAGCCTCCAGAATATGTCTCACCTTCTAGTTACTTCTAAGAAGGCTTATGGTTTTAGTCCATGTTACCATCATTTGTATATGTAAGATAAAACCATGAAAGATAAAAGTCATATGCAATAATTTTTCATATTTTTAATATGCAGAATTTTTATTTTATACCTATGCTTTAAGTCAGGCTTTAGGAAACCCATTTTATCTGTTCTGAAGTAGAAGCAAATTCATCGCCATGAGCACAGATGCACTGCTCATTAATATTGTTAACCAAGTAACCAAATTTGTGATGTGTTCTGTTCAGAATAGCATTCAATGTCTGTGTTGAAGACTTGCAGTGTGCAAAAACCCTCCAGACAGCTGTGCAGATAAATGACCCTATTGAACAAATTGTTACTAGAACTGTATGTTGGCCCTCACCTTTTGAAGTTTTTGCAAAACTATTCAGTAATTTCCCTGACAGCTGAGTTCAATTCCATTAAAAATTAACTTCCTCTTAAATCCTTGCATATATGACTGCTCAAATTCACAAAAATGAGAACCCACTTTTTACCCACAATTCACCTATCCTCACAAGATGTTGAAGCTTGAGGAACACAGCACATACACCAGGACATGCCCCATGCCCTAGCTGACAGTCAAATAAGGAAACACCACCCACAAGGGGAGGGCTCATTGATGTCACCTGAAGACTAGGAGGAGGAAAAATGGAAGAGCAATAAAAGCCTAAGAGCCTGAACCACACATCACCTGCCTGACTTGTTCCCTACCCTGACTCTCCTCTACTGAAAATAGGTCTTTATCTGTCATGAAGACTCAAGGACATCAAATTGTAAGCGCTGAAATCAAAGTTTAAGACAAAGATGTCTGCATATTCAAATATTTATCTGCTAAAGATATAGTCAAAGCGTCTGAAATTAAGGCCTGAAATAGAATAATGAAAACACACGTTTTAACTATGAAAATACCTTTCCAGTTTTATTATGGAAGTGCTTGATAACAAAATTAGAAAGATTGCAGCAAAGGTCCTGTTCTAAGCCATGCCTTAAAGACACTTTTTTCATCTATAACAAGGGAAAAAATCTCTGATTTCAGTGCACAGACTTTTAAATGTGAAGAATTTCATTCTAAACTCTTTTGCAGATGGAACTAAAAATATTGATCTATCTTCATTTTTAGAGATTGTTTCTAATGTTCTTATTCTCTGTAGATTAAAAATGGTTTTCATTCCGCAGTAAAAATTATCTGAATTTTTATACCACACATAAATCTTATCTGAATATTTGTATTCCTGTTTCCCTTCCCTCTGCAAGGAGGCTCTCAGACAGAACTTTTACAGTTAAGTTTACTGAGGCTTCAAATAAGGAGGAGAAGTCATGAAATATATGAAAATGGCCATTTTTACTTGCAGTAAAAATGCACTTTAGAATGTCTTGATTGTTAAGAGCTTTTGTGATTTTACCTAACTAGAGTTTGCATAACAGTGTTTTTCTGTAGTTTTAAAGTACAATATTTCATCTATCAGTCACTACTCCCACCCACATTTAGAAGACTACAAGAAAAAGATCCATGTCCTAATGTGTATGCTTACTCAGCAAAATCAAACATACTTTTTTGTGCCCTTCTTTTAATGTAAGACTCTGGAAACAGAAAATTCAGGAATCTTCCTTCGTAAATGTAAACATGTCTTGAAAGCTCGTTTGGGTCTCTGAGACTTCAGACTTAGGGAACTCTCAAATAAGCAGTTTTCTTTGCTCAATAGAAATTTTTAACATTTTTTTTTTGAGGGAAGGAGATTGTTCTGTGTTTTAAAAGACAATGGAATGTAAAGAATATAAACTTCTCCTTAAATATAAATTTTGTATGTAATGGAGTGAAAAGATAAGGCATCCTAGCTTAACTAGGAGTAAACAGGAGAGGAAAAAAAAAAAAAAGCTTGTAGCTTTCTTCAATTGTTTAAGAGTTTACATCTCTGTTAAAATCACAGGCTTCTATTGAATCACTTGACTAAACCTATTTGCCTTCCCACACTCATCTTCTTTTAATCAAAGGTCCCATATTCCCTGCTGATTTTCTCTTCTCCACCTACCAGTTGGGATACCTTAAGAAATGTCCTTCTGAGGATACAAATCACTTTTCCAGGGGTTATTCCAACAGTCTTCTCCACTCCTCTCAAAATTTTCATTATCTCTATTACTTTACCAAAACAGAAGGGCTAGACAGTTCCCTCTGCCAAGACACATTTATTTTCTTATTTAATAAGGAATATTAGGAAGAGAGACAGAAGTACAGACAGACCCTTGGAGACTCATCCTGGAATCCATTTCCTATGGGGCTGTAATAGCTTTTCCATTTTGTGGGAATTTGCATTTGCTCTGCTTTTGATCCCATTCTTCACAGAGGACCCAAACACAAACATGCTTTGAATAGCAAGAGTTTCAGAGTTTTCATTTAACGCAATCTACATTAATGGTGTTTGTTGTTGTTGTTGTTGTTTTTTGTTTGTTTTGGTTTTTTTGTTCTCCTAACATTCAGATACAAAAGACAATGTGCTAATTAGACAGAGATATTTGGTTTCACTTTCATTCTTTCAAGGATTGCAATAAGATTGTCAGCCAGCTTCCTTTCAGCTACCTGAGAATTGCACATGACCCCAGAACATCTCTCTCTCTTGACTGGGTCCCTTCATGCCAAGCTTTTATTTGGAATGTTCATTTGTACTGGAAATGGGGCTATTTCTTTTGATTCACAAAACCATGTGAATGTGCTTTCTTTCGTATCATCTCTGCTTGAATGGTGCTTGTGTTTCTCAAAGGAAGTCAATCTGTTGTGAAGGACATTGAATGCTATGCTGAGGGTAACATCCTTTGCCTGCAAGGCAGTGTGAACAACTTGAGCCAGTCCATGAAATTCATCACACACAAGCAAGCAGACAATGAAATGAAGGGCATTCAGCTGAAACCACCGACCAGATGCTTCCATGGTATACTTTCTGTACGGTTCACTTACTCCTGTCAAAGCCTTCAGGATGGCAGAGAAACAGACGTGTGAGTGCACGTGCTTCCATGTACTACCAGTTTTTTTAAGGCTGTGTGAACCCTAATCTGGAGTCACAAATCAGCACTGGAATTTTCTATTTTCTAAATCTCAAAAGTCAGATCATTTTTATAAAGTCTTCTGAACACATGAAATAGACACCCTATTTTGTTCTACAATAGTTGATATAGTTTTCCATAGGCCCTACTGGTTTGTCTTCCCTTGGAGATATTTAGAAACAACTTTTGTACTTAACAAGAAATACAGTGTTGTACCTGGATTATTTTTCAAATACAAGTGTGCTCTAAGAACAGATGGGGGAAGAGACAGTTGTTTCTGTTGGGGATATGCTATTTCATACAAAATACATCCTACGTATGACACTGTCTTTCCAAAACACAAAAGTTTATGTAGACAAGGACATCCTATCTCCTTGACTGTGGGATGAACAGTTAATTCTCCTTCTCAAGAAGTGTTTCATGACCTAATCAACAAATCTTTGTTGCATCATTATAATTATATACTGATTAAAACTACATTGCCTGAAAGCTTGCTTGTTTATCTGTGCTGATAACAGAAGGAAGACAATATTGAATAAGAGTCTATCACATTAATACCATATCATTACAGCTCCATTTTTTTTTGCTGCTGAATGCTGAGAATATTTCTGCAAAAATATTCTTTAGACCCTCTCAAGACACAGCAAAGCTCTAACAGTTGGAAACTCCTGGAAACTGTTAACATAAAGTCAGCTTTTACACCTGAAAGCAAACTTCATGCTAGGGCTTACTCCTGCCCATTGCACAATACTGTGTTATTTAGGTTGCTGGAATTTTACGCCTCAGCATAATCACCTCCTCCCCTATAAAGCAGTACAAAGCAGGTAGCAGAGACTTATCCACTAATAGCAGTGGTTTATAGCATCAAATTTACAGTTTCAAAGATGTTAAAGCCAGGACAAAACTGTTAAAATAATGTACTCTAGCCACCTTTTTATCTACCAAAAAATCACAGTCTGCCCAGGTACCCCTAAAACCAATAAACAGTCCTTGACTAAAATACATCTTCCAGACAGAGGTTTTGCTGTGAAGATAGAGATCAAAAAACAGAACTTTCTCTGCTGGTAATTTGTTCCAGTGATCAGTCCCTCTCACTAGCATTTTTTTTTGTGTGTATATGTGCACACTGATTTTCCATTTTAGGTTTGAGGTCTTTAAACTTTGAAACATTACTGCTATTTTTACCTTTTTCCCCACCAAGTTAAATACATTTTAGTACCCATTCTTTTTCTCTATTTTTGTGCCCTGCCCTGCAATTGCTCCCAAGAAAACTTTTTGATAAGCCCCAGTTTTTCTTCTCATACTACCAGGGAGTATTTCAGACGGCTCCCCAGTTCAGGAGCAGTCACATATGAACTTCTAGGTCACCAGTGGAAGTATTGAGTGGGGTTACTCTGGGTGCCGGTGCATGCACAGCCTCATTCAAAATGCCTCCCCTCAATGAGAGTCACCAGCTGATGGCAATTTTGACATCTGCTAGTTTACAAGTGCGCATACCACTTAGTGCAGAGAGCACTTCTGTGGTCTTACATACTTTGCCGCATGATACTAAATAAGTCAATTGCCTTCCTTACAATGTCTCCCACTCTTAGTGATAGCAGTCAGATTTCATAAATGCATTTTGTTAAGTCTATATTTGCCTGACAACAACTGTACAGCATCTTTCTTCATGAGTCTGTCACTTCTAAAATAGAAGAAATTTCTTTTACATTCACCCCCCCAACTCTGTATGTCAACTTATAAAATTTACATTTTACATATTTTTTTTTATTTAAGCCTATTTCTGCTTTTCCTGCACTTTGTTCCAGAATGAAATCAGGCTCAGCACTTTATCCTCTTTCCAGGTTCTCCTGCTTGCCCCTTCAGATCAGTCAGAAGGACCTATTGTTTTTTTTTTTCTAGAGGAGTTGGGATACATTCAGAGCTTGTTGCACATAGCTCATGCACATACCTCATTTTTGCTCCTTGCAAAAAAAAAGAAAAAAAAAAGTCACAGCTTAGTTTATAGATGAACCCTTGACTTCATGCTGCCAAGAAGCATGTGTTTGGCTCTTTTTGTTTCTCACCCGCTATCTGGTGCTTGTCAAGAAGCTAGCCCTCAAGCAAGCAACACAGAAAGTCTTATGATCTGCCTAGCAGTGGAGCACCCCGCACCAACTCAGCAGCAGAAACCCAAAGGAAAAGTCACAAACTTCAGCAAAACATGAAAAATAAGCAAGTAACCTGCAGCCCAAGCTTTGGCAGTATTGTTTCAGTATAAGCACCTATTTATCACATACACACAGTGACCCTTCTGGAGCTCAGGACTGCCGAGGCAGGGAGCATTTCTCTGAGCTCAGCACCACTGCGCAGGGAGGAAGAGGCTGGGAACTAGAGGGAGGAGAGCACACACAGTCTTGGCATTGTAATGAAAAACGCTCTATTAAAAACACACAAGACTGGATGCAGTCCAGAGGACCAGTAACGGGTTGGCCACAGCCTCCCATTCACAGATTAGCAGGTAGTTTTTCTAGTCACCTGTCTATTACTACAGGCCCACCAAAATAGAGATGGTTCCCCTCAATGCTGTCCTGCATTGAAACTGAAAATATATTCTCAAACATCAAGGATTGTACCTAAGCGAGTATAATACAGCAAACCTATATTTGCATACATTCAATTATGTTAATGAAAACTTTACCTTACAGTTAGATTAGCTAGATTTAATGAAGAAGCTGGAATCTGGACAAAGACCCTCTGATAGACTAGATAGCCCAGCAGCCAGCTTCATCAATGCAAAATGATAAAAATGATGCTAATGTCTTCAAGAGAATTTTGCTGTTTCAGGGAATTTTTGTCCTGCTATCCTCTGCAATATTCAACTAACATTTTCCTTTGCCAAATTTCATTTCATTATATTTCTTGGACCACCCCAAAAAACGCTTCTGTTTCTGGTTGGTGTGGACACTCTCCAGGTATTTGAGAGTGTTTATTGCCCTAACCCTGCCTGTTAGCCAGTCCTTAGTTGAGAAACATCAATTCTCATTTGGATCATGTCTGATGCCTCCAATATCTGTAATTTTCCAGTGCCAGCATCCAACTAGGTCTCATTTTAGATAGCTACACAGTGTGCTGCCATCCAGAACACCAAGGACAGATAACTATCTGTATTTCTAAACTCATTGTATCGTCAGGAAAAAATTTGCCATAATTAAGAGTCTAAAACAAACATATCCCACTGAGGGCCTTTAAAGTTTATGGCCCATCCAATCTTGTGTCCTGCACTGTGTAATTCGTGAACTGCTGTGTTAGCAGGACTGCAGAATCTAGACTTGGCATGGGTACATACTCCCCCCAGCCTCCCAACTAATTTATAATCTACTCAGTATTTTAAGATTCAGACAGATGACTGTGAAATAATGATGCACATACTGATTATCTCTCCATTCTAATAATCTGATTTGAGTTGGAACCTGCTGCAATGATGACATTTCACAAGGAAATGGTAGAATGCCTTCTCTTCAATCTTGCTGTACATCAGAAATCTCAGGAGAGAAGCTCTACACCGACAGAAAGAGCTACAATTTTATTATGTGGAGAAAAAGGGAAGGCACTGTGTAACACATGCTGTTTTCTAGCCACTTATGCTTGAAGAGTTATTTTTAATGTCCGTGCCCAAATTACAATTTTGCCCTAACTGAATTCAATGAAAATTTGTGGGTCTCTCGTTACCCGATCATAAGATAAAATAAAGATTATTTTTTCCCCAACAGATTCAAGCTTTCCATTTCCCTGTTGGCTGAAGTGAAGAGAGGGCTTGCATGGAAGAAATAAGCCCTTAAAAAAAGAAATCTGGGCCCAGTTATAACCTGCTGGCATGTGGAGCAGAACATCTGACTGCTGCATTAAGGAGTCCACAGTTTTGTTATGCGTGCTCATGTGCTGGTGTAAACAAGAGCAGATTTTACCTCCTAGGCAGAGAAACATGAATCTCCAGCTAAATGTTAAAAAAGGTGGGATTTTTCTCCACCTGGGTCCTGCACAGTTGGTGGGATGCTAAGGCATGAGCATGTTGCAGCCTCTCTGCTGCTGGGCAAGTAACCAGGAACAGAAGAGAACTTCTCAGCATGCCAGCTCCTTTACCTCTCTGCCTTTCACCTCCTGTTGGAAGTTTAGGGGTGGAAAGTGGAGGGAGAGGATTGATAAAACCACTTTTGTGTTTTAGCTCTTTCTCCTCTCTTCCTCTCACTGTTAAGGGGTAGTCACTGGGATATCAGGGGGTGACGCTGTAATCCCTCCCCACAGACGGGACAGGTTTCTATCCCAAAACCATAGATTCTTGCTGGAGGAAGTCCCTTGCACTCACCAAGAAAAAAACAGTCATTGAAAAAGTGAGCTGAGAAATTTGTGGAGGGACAAGGGAACATCTTAATGCAAAAAGAAATATATGTATATATGGTCTTACTATCTTAAAAGAAATATTACTTAGGTGCTGCTGCTTATCAAAATGATAGATACTGGACATAAAATATCAAGTTTGAGGCACTCCTAATCCCTTCAATCATTTATGCATGGCAGATAGCATTAAGATATCATCAGTAGTGCCACTGACATTTGTAACAGTCTCACTGACCTGCACACCTTTCTTTGCTGGATTTAAATCAAGTGCTGGGGCAGGCAAAAGCAAGGCACAATCCTTCCCTGAACCTCCGCAGTACTTTGTGGATTTGCTGTTGTCCTGTCCCTCCACCCATGGCACTCCCATGGCTGAGATCTCCTGAATTTTAGATACTTTTGCCATACAAACACACTGCAAAGCAGTGGTGTTAGCACAGCCACTGTGGTTTTGCAGTATGTGTTTAGACCAGCCCACATCATATTACAAGGACAGATGCCAAAATGAGTAGAGAGACAACAAAATATGAATGACTTTGAAAAGCAACCTGGAACAAACATACATTTCAGTTCAAGGTGCACGCTCATCTCAAAATGCTGGAGAGTAAAATACATTAGAGAGCCTTCAGGTGAGCCCACAGCCATGCACAATATGAGTGTGCGATTTATCACCAGTGAGGGTACTGGTAATGCTTTTGGCTATGAGGAATCCCAGACATGCCCAGGGATTAAATGGAGACAGGGCAGAACATGTGGATAAAGAATAAGCAAATATACTTGTTTTAAAATGTAAAGAAGCTAGAACACATGCAACGCACAGGGGATTAGATGCATAAGCCCCTAATGTGCATTACATGCTACTGAAAAAAAAAATAGAAAAAAAAATAGAAAAAAAAAAAAACTCTTTCAGTATCCAGATATTTTGTTTGTGCATAATATTGCTTAAAAAAAAAATCACTCTCAAATACGTTATATGAACTTCAGCACTGAAATCATCCTAGGGGAAAATATGTCTCCTAAAAAATTGACATTTTTCTTGCTTTAAGAATCATGTAGGAACAAAAGCACTCTCACTTTTCTGTGTTAAATAAATACAAGTCTTATAAAGCTTTATATGTATGCTACAATCTCTTCTATATAATTTTTTGACAGCAGAACCTTTTGAAAAGACACAATACTCCTGATGCAGCCCAGAAAATTTTTTGCCAGGAGGGTGACTTTGGTGACCAACATGTCTGCATGGAAAAATCTACATGGACAGAATGGAGAATCCGATCAATCCAAGCCATTTTGGTGGGTGGAAAAGCCTCTCAGAAGGAAGCTCATCAACCACAGCATTTGGCCAATTCCAGTCACAGACTTCCCAGGATCTGACTTTGTACCTCAAGCCTGATGAAACTGCTGCCTACCAGGCAAGCACATTTCCATTGCGCAAAGCCATTTGCTTGATTAACTTCACACTGCATGGGATATGTTAAAGTACACTGAGCATTAGAAACCAAAAATTAATAGAGAATAGTAATAGCCTTCTGAGATACTGGCTAGATGTCCCACCAGAAAAACTGTTTTTACTTCTGCTTATTTGCGTTGGTCTATGGGAGGTTTGAACTTTTGGTATATCTCTATCAGTCATAAAAAACTATTTTTCCTCCACTCAACTCCTCAAAAGACGTTCCAAAGTATTTTCTTTTCAATTATACTACTACTCACACAACAGCACAACAGAAAAAAAAAATCTATTTTTTCACTACAAAACTTCATTTACATTAATTCCCACAAAAGCGATTCCCCAAAACACTTAGAGTAGAATCTTTGAAATCCTTCTAAAAAAGAGATTAATGGGATTTTCACACTCACATCGCCTTGGGTGGCTTTGAATGTCCCATTCGTCATTTTTTCTTCCGCCATGGGAATGAACAGAAGTGCCGCGCTGTTGTATACAAGCCTCGGCAATTAAACTGGGGCCCCCACTGTGCAAGTACAGTTCCCTTTTCCCAAAATAATCCACCAGAGGAAGACCACACAAACACTGCATCAAACTCTACTAGCAAAAGCAAAAAAGGCAAACAAGCAGTATTTTCCAAAGGCAAAAATCTTAGCATGTTAAAAAGCTATTTTATAGCAATGATACTGCAAATCCATCCGGTTTCATTTAGAATTGTTTACATTATACTTGATTAAGAAGTTAGCAGTATGGAGAAATGGAGCATTTTTAACTATATTTTGAAGTTCAAGTTCATCACTGAAAGTGCAGAAAAATATGTTTGGGTATCATAAAACTCTGTATTAAACCCTTTATTGAAAAGGACACAGAGATTTATGTTTGGGAACCAGGAACCAATTACTAATGACATGATAAGTGCCAGTCTAAGCAAAGCATTTAAGTCAATGCATGGAAAATAATTACATTTCTATTTCAATGAACCACTTGAGCATGTGTCTATCTTTAAGAAGCATAAAAGCTTTTTTGAATAGAAATGAGCTTACTTGCATCCTGAGAATGAGGCACATGCTTAAGTCCTTGTCTGAATCAGCATCTACTTGAGCAAATATAATCTCCTGGTTTTCCTCTTACTTGTTTGCACAGAGAAAATGTGCAAGGACAAACACTAAAAGCATACGGAGAGCTGTTAAATTCACTCACCCCACTATATTAGTGGGATTTTTCCCTTTGGGTGGGACTTTTTTTTTTCTCACCCCCCTCCCCCCCCCTTTCTGAACACATATTACTATGTCATATTCAAGAAATACAGAGACAATACTGTGCACCTCAGGGAGCTTCTTGAGAAGAAAGTGTCTCAGGAATTTCCCAGAATGTCACATTGTACTTACCATAAGACCTGAAAGTGAGGACATTATGACTGAAATACCAGTGAAGGACCCATTAACAAGAAGTGAAGTTACTCAGGCGCATAGATCCAGACTAGGTTGTTTTCAGATTATGTGAATGAAAAGCAGAATGTTTTTAAAAAATCATTATTAAGGGGTAATCACCAAGGTCCAGTGGGGTTAATAAGACTGTAGAGCACTGCTTTTTCCCCAGACATGTGGCACTTCTGAAGCAAGAATTTTTGAAGTTTTACAGATTAATATTCTAAAATAAACTAATTTTACAGATTAACATTCACTGCAATCTAAGACACTAAATGGTGTCTGCTACAGACTACCATTGCACACTGGAGTACAAGACAAAAATTTCCTCCGAAATAACTATGGGCTACAAAGAGAAAAACAGGCTGAACTGATAAAAGAAAGATTAATTCCAAATACTAGAGAACATCAGTACTAAAATATTCTACAGTTCGTAGCTGTTTGCAGAGCAATTCTTGACCCAAAATGATCCCACACATGGCTTGTGGGAATGACCATCCCACATGGTCATTCTGTTCTAGCCATCACCTAGGCAGGTGATGCTTTCCTGAAACAAACAAAAAAATAATCATTGCTTAGATACAGGTGGTCAGATGTTATTATCCCGTTGCATATGAGTGAAAGTCAATGCATTAATCTATTTGTAACAGGTGTAAATACGCCAATTTCCCTAGCTGAAAAACAAGGGTATCAATGGCTTAGATGCGGGGGGGGGGGGGGGGGGGGGGTGGAAATGCAAAGTATAGCTAAGAACCTTTTAAAACAAGTAGCAGATATCCACAAAAAACACAATCCATCTCTTATGAATGAAAGCTATAGGGGCTAAGAAAACTCATATTTTAAGAGAGAAAAAAAATTATAAATAAATAAATATGCTCACAGAGGGTGGATGGCAGCATTATAGCAGTGAATATGAAGTAAGAGGTAGAAAGACCAGAAATTTGATAAAAGAATCAATAGGCATGAGAGTAACTCTCTCACACTCAAAGGTTTTCATGAACAGCAAGAACACAAATGGAACCTAATAACAGAACATACATATTACCAGCAAAGTTATGTATGATAAAGAAAAAGGGCAGAAGTGTTACTTCTCTCCTGAATTTCGTCAAGGAAAAGCAAAATGAATTTGTATGCTCTAAAGATAACAAAATACTTATGCATCATCCTTAGTTATTGTTGGAATGTAAATACCAGTTTAACATTTCAAAAACAAGATGCTTGAAAGAAAATAATAAAACAAAATGAAAGCAAAACAAAAAAAAACTCTGCAAATATACTACAAGAGATAGATGAGAAGCTCCTTGAACCATTAAAATAGATTTTTAACAGCTTCTAGAAGTTCAACAGAACACAAAAAAACATAGTGATGGGGCAATACTTTACAGAGGCAAATGGGCTGACTGGTTTAGCACTAGGGATCACAGTAGCCAGGCATCAATTCCAACAAAATAATGGAATGGTTGATTTATGCCACAGTTAGGCGTAAAAAGAACGCAGTGTAATCAAAGACAACAAATGTGGGCTTGTGTAAACTGCACCTTGCTTTTAAAATCAGCTTTTGTTAATAAAAAAGCAAACTTGTTAATGTAATAATTTGACCTTAATTAATGAATTACAATTAGGCAAAGTCAACATGGCATGCCTCACATGGATACAAACCTCCTAAAGTGATAGATCTTAAAACGTTGTTTTAAACGTGGAGCTGTTGTTGAACAGCAAATTTCTGGAGATGTGTTCTGGGACCTAAACTATTTCAAGACTCAAAATCAACAAGTCAGGTGAAGGGAGAAGCATCCCATATTATAGCACATAAATTTACAGATTCAAAACACAGAAGATAAGGGAGAGCAAACACCAAACTCAAGCCACCTGGATCACCTGGGAAGTTTGGAAACAGTTTTTTTTTTCCCTAAGCATAGAATTCTGATTCTTCTAAGAATATAGCTTTCCGGGCCAGGCAGTTCAACATTGCCACACATAACCCCTATATCAGTTTAGCCATCCAGGGCCATTCGCCACTGTTCACAAGAGTTTGATATCCCAGGAACTCTTTCTTTGAAGCTTGCTGCAAAATAAGTCACTTAAGCCAGTCAACAGTGAAATACCCAGAAAAGAGCCAAGTCCTACGTTCTGGTATGATAAATTCTATAGAAGCATCAGGATCAGGCACCTATTTAGCAAAAAAAGAAATGGAAAATAGGAGAGTGTTTAAAGAATAGCCTAGGAATGGCTAAAGGGCTGAAAAACCTGCTTTATAATGAACAGTGAAAGATGTTCAATCTACCTGGCTATTAAAGAAGAGACTAAAATGTGATTCGAATATATATACCAACATATACACAGAAGTTTGATAAAATGAGGCATTTCAATTTAGCAAAGGAATGATGAAATCCAGCATCCTGAAGCATGCTCTAGATACATTCAGGTTTTAAGGAACAAGCAAGGCAACAAAACATTTAGATTCATTGGTGTGGTCAATTCCCAAGAGCTGCATGGTGTCTTAGAGCCGGGTCGTGGTCTAGATCATGGTAGGCAGCCCCTAGCTACTCACACCACTTAAAAGCAGCACATGCATAAATGTGTGTGTGTGAGCCCCTCATGTGTGTGTATTTATCTGGCCTCCTGCCATTTTCCAAAGGCCTTGGTAATTCCCTGGCTGCGTTGCCTTTGCAGCTGCTGCCACCAGTCCTGCGCAGGAGGAGACACTGGAGTCACTTCCCTGCCACCTACCACTGCCCCGGGCTGCAGCGTAGCACGGCGCTCCATCCAGCATGGTGACAGCGGAGGGAGCACGGCGCTGCCGCCTGTGCTTTGGGACACCTCTCCTAACTCAAAATTCTATGGACAAAAAAATAAAACACAACTACATTGTTCCTATTACTCTCCTCTCTCAGTTTATTCGGTGTGAACAGTGTTTCACTGTCCTTTCATTTTTTATTGACAAAGTGCCCTTCAGGTAGATTACACTTCCAGTGCTCTAAGTCAGGAACTTTTAAAATAAAGTCTGTATGCTAAATACCAAACAAGTAAACACTTCTAATAAAGTCTTTTTTTCACAATGGCTAGGCAGAAAATTCAGTCCAGATTTCATCTAACTGCATGCCTTTACATTTTTATGCTGCTGGTATCACTGCTGTTAAGCAGTAAAAACACACTTTTTGGTGAAGTCCAGGAAACTAAAATACTCTGAGATCACTGGAGCGCTAAGACTGGTTGCCTACCTGCTTCACTACTGCAACATTAGCAAGACAGGTTGTCCTTTTGGTACCTGCATGCCAAAATCAAATCATTGCAGTCTTTAGCTTTACAGACATAACAATAGCTTTCTCTACTGTATGTACTAATACATGTGTATTATTTAATATGTTAAACCTTTAGTGATCTACCTGTTACCATAAAATCCATAAGCAATTGTAATATAGGCAGTGTAATACACAATAGTTTTGCTAGTATCTCTCTAGCCACCATAATTGAAAAACTATGTTAAAAATAATGACCATAAGTAAGAAATAATTGGACTCTAATCTTCTCTAGTCAAATCATAAAACATTGCTTGCTTTATATAAATCATAACACATCATAAGACATCCAACCACAGCATATTGTTTAAGCTGTAAAAATAAAAAAGCCCTAGATTAAAGCCCAAGACCTTTCACAAAAGTATAAGCATTTGCTTTAACTCTGATTTACATTGCACTCCATAACTTGAGTGTAATGATGAGTCCAGCAGATTTGGGCTTTAATGAGAGCCATGAGTAATGATGAACAGCTGGCTGTCTTAAATCAGGATGTCTGCTGAGAGTGGGCAATTTGAAAAAACATAGGCTGGCTACTGCCAGCATTTCAGAAGCATTGCCAAAAATCTACGAAACTTCGGGGAAAAATGTCTTTGCTAGGATTTAACCCTCTGGCCATTTAAGGTGCCTGGAGACAGGGACTATACTCATTACTCAGCAAAGGAGTGACTCAGCACAAGAGTGAAATTTAACAGTTCATTTGTGATTGCAGCCAGTTTTGATGAGGGAGGGAGATAAAACAAAAAAAACAAACAAACAAAAACAAAGCAAAAACAACCCTGAGCATTTGATCTTTCCCCTAGGATCAGGACTGAAACCTTTTCAAATCTGTATTGCCTAGACCACTGAAAGCTACCACAAAACAGCAGATGTCTGCAGGTGAAAGGTGCTATCCTCTTGTCGCTAGCCCTTGAGAAATTAGGCCTCTGCAGCACACTGTAGTAATTAGCTTTATACATTATAATTTATATTATGGATCTAAGCAATACATTAGGACAACTCAGTAAAGGAAAAGTTTTCCATTAAGCAAATCAACTGACTGCAATAAATATTCCATCAATAGCTAGAACATAAAGACTGGAGTCCAAAGTCCAGAAGAACATAACACCACCAAAATACCATCATTTTTGATGTAACTCCTTTTATATTTTACAATTTTCATGACCATTTATTATAAGATTCTTCATAAATAGCCCAAGGAACATCCCAAACTATGATTAACTATCAGAGTAAGCTGAGGGAAAACATAACCAAGATACCCTGTACCTGAAGGATTATCACCTTGCTCTTCTCGTCGTTTCCTTTCCTAAGCCATTACACATCCCATTAGTTTTGCTAACATTCATCTTCCATCCTGCTTTAATGCTGTCATCGCTTACAATAAATTCAACATTCTTTTCCTTGAATCAATACACCATCAGCTGCAAATCCTTAGTGTTTCAGCCTTGCTCTCTATTTATCCTAATATCCCTCTCACCAGAGCACTCGTTAAACACGACGCGTGGGTTCCAGACAGGGTAAGCATTATGCTCACAAGGAAGCAGTGGCTCCTAGCTGAAGCATCCTTGGCTACACATAGACCACCACACACCACTGACTGCTCGGCCCAAGAGTATTGTGTGAGTGCTAAAGCAGCCGAGGGACTCGGAACAGTGGAGAGGGAGATTTCACGAGCCCCGAGTGAACTGCCCTTGTGGTCCTGGACCACATCAAGCCACAGGTCCTGCAGGGTCTCCAGAAACACCCCACTGTCCTCCTACACGTCAGCAAACCTCCAGGTTCATCTTAGCTCAGCACCATTTCTGCTTAAGCCCTCTGAGCAAAGTTGACTTGTTCTTAGTCTCTTTGTTATACATTCATGAAGTGGTGTGTTGTGGATCACTTTCTAAGAGACACATAAAAGCAAGAGACATTCCAACATCGCAAAGGAATTTCCAGCCTTTTTACAAGACATTCACTCTTCCCTGAATAAAGAGCAGCTCAAGCACATAGGCCACCCCTACAGATAGAAAACACTGTCCCAGTTGGCTGACTTGTGCAGACAAATGAGAAGGCATAGGAGACCAAAGAGCAGCTCTTGCACTCCTCACATCTTTGGAAATATAAATCTAGACCCACACAGAAATGAAAATGGCCCTTTTCTTCAGTCAGGATTCACATAGCACCAGATAGAGTTGTCTAAAGTGGCTGGTTCAGAAGGCTGGTATTACCTTATTGAATAGACTTCAGCCTACTAGCTGTTAATCACCAGCTGTGCCTGATCCCATGTGCCCATGCAAAGGAGATGGAAGTGTATCAAGGATGGAGTTTGGCCTGTGGAGTCTCGTGTGTGACTAGAACAGAAAAACAGTATTATGAACATTAATGCATTTCTCAGCTAAATGTTTTATGCTCCATTTGCAGCTTTGGTTTTAATATTTCTCACATTATGAGCCCACACTTCATTTTCTCCTGCCTGTTGCCTCCACAGCCTCTTTTAACAAAGGCATAGAGCTCCATAGAGTACCTAAATCAATTACATTTTTAAATGAGGAATGTTAAGCTAGTTGGGAAAAAAAGAAGCTTTAAAACCACATATATTAAGAATGTGAACAAGAGGTGGTTGCAGTACATCATAAGAAAAACTACATAATGCTTCTGCTGAACTTTTTATGTTTCACACTGTGATAGTTGTCTACGCCCTGCCTCTGCTTGCAGAGAATTCTGGTGGGCTTCTTTTCATTAAGTTCCTGCCTCGTGGCAAGGATTCAGACAGTGTGACTGCATTGCTTATATGGCATTTCTTGGAAGGAGGCTGAACTGCTGCATGAGGGAACACATATAGTTTGAACATGTCTGCTGGAGAAGCAATATTTCTCTAAAGCTACTTAGAGATGGAGGAAAGAAAGAGAGGCAAAAATATGGGACACAGCTGCTGCAACTGTGAAAAACTACCCACTTTCATCTCATAAGCATTTGCATGGGGAAAACTAGTTATTGTAAGCACAGTGTCTTCAATGTAATTTTCTCATCGGTTGGCACTTAATTTGATCTTCCATTTAATTTGATCAAGATCTCTGAAACTAAATCATCTGCTACTTAAAAATACAACTTCAACTCCTAATGTTTTTTCCACTTCAGTCAGGATAAATTGCTGCTAGATAAATTGATTCCTGGCTACAGATAGTTTCTATGTAATTAATGGTGATGAGCATAAAAGAAATGCCTCTAAACAAATGAATAAAGAAGTAACATAATCCAAAAAGGTAGAAGCCGATCAAGGAAAACTTTTGCAACAATTAAGGATAGCTAAACAGCTAAAAAAATGATCCTATAACTACTGCCATAATAGCACTCAGTGCCTCTCATTTTTCTCCTCGTATTAATATAATACATGGTTGCTGTTTACCTCCAAAGACATTTTTGTTATTTTTATGCCCATGTCACAGACTTCTAAAGACTTTGTAACCTAGGTAAAGTCACACAATAAATTTGTACCACATCTGAGAAGAGAACCACTTCCACAAGATTCTCTGTTCAAGAGGCTATACCTGTTTCCTCACCAGCTAGATAAGCTACCACACACACACACACACACACACCAGCTGATATAGCAGTAATACAAGAAACCATATACCTCAGCCAGCGTGGAAAAAAAATATTAATATTAAACAGGAAGACCACACCTTACGCAGTCTGATGCAGGGAACTTTTTACCTTTTCAATTCTACTCCTACAGGAATTTTCCTTTTCATCCTCCCAGCTGAATACTTATCCTGCACAGATTTGGTGGAGTCGCACCTTGATTATTTTGCCAAACAATAAAGAAAATTGATTTGGCCAATACAGAGAGCCCTTGGTAGAAGACCGAAGAGACATATATAGTAGACAATGGGTAATGCCCTTAATAGCCGAAGAAAATAGATGAAACTGTCTGCAGCATATCAAGTTCCAGGGCATAAACATTTGTACTATCAGTTAGTGCTTCAAGTCGCCACTGAGCAGACAGACACATAATGTATGAGGCCTTTAATGATCATCGTACAACATCTTGGTAAAGAAAGATGCTGTTAGTAGAGACTTCAAGTATGGCAAAAACTGATATGCTGCAAACCAGGAGATGCCAACATCCAGCCTTTCCAGGGATCAAGAGCTTTGGTTCTGCCTTGTAAGTCATGATGTTTGACTTGTTCCCTCTCTGGCCGCATAAAGTCATTTATTTTCCACTACCACCCATCCATCCTGCACATATTCTTTCTTGCCTGGTTTTATTTTTCAGGTCAGCAGCTGTATTGTAAATTCTCCAAGAATAACATTATTTTCATTAATCCAGCCCATGCTAGTCTATTCTGAGGGCAGCTTGTGTCAGCAGCACATTTCTGTAGCTCAGGTAATTTTCTCCGCTTTAAACTAAATCAGGGCACTGACAACTCTTCTGTTTTGAAAGATGCAATGAAATACGACATCTGTTACTTTTCCCCCCAGTCAGGATCTTTCCAAAAAAGCTCAGTACAGCATTTCTATACCACCTTCACTTCCCCGAAATGTCTCCCTCACTTCTATATTTTGACAAGCAAACACACAGGAGGAGAATGCTAATAGGCACCTGAGGCAGACAGAGGGTTAATGAGACTCGTAGTGAAGCATCCTCATTAGGTGTGAAACCATCTTATTAGAGAGTGGTATGGGTTATGAGAGGAAAGTGAGGCATTGCATAGCAGCACCTCTGACTTTCAGAGATCCCCCTCCAACTGTGGTAAGAGAGTGAAGAAAAAAAAAAAGGAAGGAAAGGAAGGTAGATCTAATTAGTTACTACTGCAAAAGAGGCATGACTGTTGCAGCCTGTCATAGACGCTTTCACAGTAAGGACTGGGGCTCAAACATTACATGCTTTTAATTGTTCGTGATGCAGGTCTGCTTCGACCAACAATTCCCTAACAGGGGAAGAAGAAGGAATTCAGCCAGGCAGTCAAGCCATGCCACTTACTTAAACTGATGGACATTTCCACAGTCAGCCATGGGAAGGAGAACTGCCTCATTAAGCCATTAAGGTCCAGAATAAATGGGCAGAAAATTGAGACTGTCAGAGGGGAAGGGATGGAGGAGACAGAGCTGGGGGGAGGCAGTGCCAAGAAGTGGCAGAGGTAGTGCTTGCTCCCTCATCGTGGCTACATCCCTGTATCCCTATCGCCACGTGCCAAAGTTCATTTACAGCAACTTAAGAAGGATCTTAAGTGTTTTGTCAAATACCTATTATGCCACTGTGCCCCACCAATTTGAGCATGGAGGAATACCAACCCAAATTCAATATTTCACTGATTCAGGCAAGGAGCTGTTGTTACTGTTTTCATATGTCATGTTTTGCACTACATACAACATTCACCATATTCTCAAGCTACTCTAATTATTCTGAAGCCAGAACTAGATATAAGAAATGAAGTAAAATGCAGATGTAAGCTTGGTATCTAAAAACCCTTTAAATGATCATTAAGTCAAGCAGCTGTCCTACCTGGCTTTGCCCACCTCTCTCATCCCCAAGAGGAGTTTGGAAATGAACTTTTTACACATTCGACCAATAAAAAAATACAAAGCATGTACCTTCTGAAGGGCATAAGTGTTTGTATTTATATTAGCAATGGTAGCACTTGGTATGAAATTTACTATTTTTCCACAATCTCAAAAGGGCATTTCATCAGCGTAGCTGCAAATACACACTTACTGTAAATAATATATCAAAGTGCTCTTATCTTCAGTTATTTCAAAGATCATTTTAGATAGAAAGCTGTATCTGGAGCACCAGCAACATGCTTGAGCTGCTTAAAAATATGCTATTAAATAGGAGAGTCTGGGAAAGACCTCAGGAAGTGGCAGGGGATAAGAAAGAGAAAAGCACCAGCTAGCTCAGGCAGCAGGTTTAGCAGCATGTGAGAGAAAAGAAGAATAAATAAATAAATATTAAACAGAAGTTGCCAGTGGGAGCTCAGGGCCTCACGTGTAGCTCAGTAATTGACTGATTAGAGCACAGCAGTCTTCCACGGATCAACATGTATGCACAGATACATTCCCCCCATCTCCTTCCAAAGTTTAATGAACTGCGACTGTTTATACCCACATGTGTTTACCTAAAGGATAGACTACTAACCTCTCCTTAATTTGGCTCCCAAAAGAGCTTAGCGTGAGGTTTTTTTTTTTTTTTTTTTTTTTTTTTTTACTACTTTAGTGCAAGTTGAAAGTGAGTTACAGAGGATTCTACATGCAAGGCAAACACCAAGTGCTACCTTTTCTACAGGCAGGGAATCAGCATCAGCTCACGCCATACCAAGAAGCCTACAGGAATGCAGTTCTCCTGTGTCCACTAGACTTCTCCTACCACCAGTCTAAACCTGTTTCTCATGCTGACAGTTGGACCAACAAAGAATAAAGCACATACCAAAAATAAGGAAAAAATCTAACTAGACACAGGAGATCTGGACAGGGAGCCTGTCACTTGCTGAATTACCATAGAGCTTGTTATTGCTGCTGCATTATGTTCAGTCATTTCAATAATTTAACAGCAGCTCAAACAGAGTTGCTGGCTCCAGACAAAATGTGGCAGTTTGAAGGAGCAATCAGGACAGAAATACAGCCAGATGGACCAGCTGATTGACACAATTTACTAATACATTATTAGTAGGAATTATAATAATATTAATGCTACCACTACTGTTAGCACCAAAAAAGAAAGCCATCAGCATCATCGTATCCTGATGCACTTTTGATGATAAGCCTTTGTTCACACAAAATTACTCAGGAAACTGGTGAAGATCTACTGCTACCCAGCGTGCCAAAAATAAATACCGACAGCAACACACTTGAGATCACAGCAGACTAACACAGAGGTATGTGACCACTACCAGAACTTCATATGTTAGGGAAAAAAAAAAAAAAAGCCACAAAGCAGGTGCAATGGTTTACCATCAGACAAGCTGGTCTTTATGCACAGAAACAGAAATTCTGTAAGATTTTGAAATGAATTTACCACTTAATTCTGGACAGACAGGATGGTGTAGGATGATTCTAGCAGGATTTGTTCACTATTCATGAGCAGTTTCTAATCTGGATTTAGAATTTAGCATGTAGAAGTGTCACTTTTCACAGTAAACTGCAGATTTAACAGTATTACACTTTGTTAATTCTGCAGACGGAGCTTTAATAGGACTTTCCAGCTCACACATTTATGTTAACCCCTTGCTCCCCAGCTGAACAAAAATGGTAATGCCAATGAAATATATTTAAGAAGCAGATAGCTATCCTGTCCAGTCTGAGGCAGCTGACAATGAATTTTCATTTCTTTTTCTGCAATTTCTCTCTCTTAGAGCATGCTCTCCTCCCATTTGCAACTGATAACACTTAGGTGTTTTTTTTTTTTCCTTGTTTCATTTACTTTTTCCCTTTCTCCTCCCATCTTAGTTTAACTTTACTTATAAAATTTCAGCCCTCCCTTCAAACATTTAAAAAAAGAAATAAACAAAACTAGTAGTGTGGATGGGGGAGGGAGAATACCTAAAAATCATGCTTCTGGGGAGCTTCTAGGGAATTGGATAAGGAAAGAAGTATGCATATTTTACAATTTATCTCACTGAACTGGATTTCTCAGATAATCCAGTTTGCTGCTTGATCCAAATTGAAAGAATCTCACTGGCTTAATAAACACCGAAGCCGGATGCTGGAATATCAGATATATGGTAAAGGGCAGCAGCAGGAATAACACACATAGAGCAAGATACTTTTTTGCAGAATAGAAAGAGAGAGACATGTATACTTTTAATCAGCATTCGAAGTCAAGTAATGGCAATTTATTGCTTAGAATTAAAAAATAATATAGAATGGATGTGCATAGTAAGAAAGGTAACACTTTGATAAGATTTTCAGAAGTCAGTCGAGTGCTTCTCATACCCAAGACAGCATTTTCCTGGGACAGTACCAATGCTTGTTTATTCAAAGTCTCCCCTAAATACACTACACTAGAACTGGGAGAGACTTTAATGACAATCAAACTATGCACACAATCAGAGCTTATTTCATGGACTTTGTCTAGATCAGTAGCCCAGAAGTCTGGTTCTGCTTTTAAGTAAGTAAAATTTTTATTTACAGGTTACAAATAGCAATTCATCATTTTAACTATTTGAATTTTAATTCAAGATTGCAAGACAACAAAAGGCCTTTGATGAATATCACAAAAGTGGTCCATGGTCATAAAAGATGGGAAGAAAAACAAGGGCAGCAACTAAAGCAGTGGCTAGTGGTGGCACGAAATTTAGCTCTGCCCAATCTCATCCAATCCTGGAAACCACACAAAGATATCAGACGAGTTGGCGTGCTCCACACCAATCAGTTAGGGGCATCTGCATACACAAAATTCTAAGCTACAACAGTAGCTAAGTTTGGAGAATATATGAATCTGTGCTCTGCGCTTTGCCTTTCTTGATGCACTGAGGAGTCAAGCACTAAAGCTCAGCAGGGCTTGCTCATTCCTCTACCAGTATGACACAGTCTGCAAATAATGAGCACTCTTCATCTTGGCCAGGAGCAACAGAATTGGCAAGCAGCCTCTGGGACCAGCTACATGCAGCAAATTTCAGCAGTGAGAGAGATGTGCTCAAGCATTTCCCTAAAATGCC
Organism: Tinamus guttatus; assembly: GCF_059628265.1. Classification (NCBI taxonomy): domain Eukaryota; kingdom Metazoa; phylum Chordata; class Aves; order Tinamiformes; family Tinamidae; genus Tinamus; species Tinamus guttatus. The sequence goes on along the minus strand of NW_028289007.1, from coordinate 527,395 downwards.
AGTCCTACCAGCAAAACCAAGAGGATGTCTGTCTACGGCGGCATTCAGCCAACAGCACCCAAATGACATGACACAAGATGTCAGACCCAAGAACTGATTAAATTTCATGCTACACCAGAAACAGTTCTTTGCAGGGATAAGATCTTGTCCTAAGAGCATGCGGAGACTCCAAACAGAAAGAATGACAGCCGTTCCCATGCTGTTCTGTATTTCTGTGCCAGGAGCAATGAAGTATCAAAGATGACGTTGAGTGGCAGAAATAAAGCACACAAGACCTGCTATTTATGGTAAATTAAGTGAAACGTGTACTAGTCTAATTCTCAACAATATTCCGAAAAAGCTTAACACAAGTATGTTTCTCTTCTTGCTAATGAGACCACAGATCCTGAGGTAGTTGTCACTCAGACAGTGGCCCTTGCCCCACAGCCCATCTAATACTCTGTAGCATTATATGATAAGAACCATATTTACATTAATGGTTGCAAATTAAATAGTGCCAGAAAATGTTCGCAGACCATGGAATTTGATTGGTGACCCTATAAAATTTTTAGAGCTGTCCTTGGCATGGTTTTGACCCGTGCCAGTTATCACTCTCCCAGACAATTCCCAAGCATGATTCGGGAGTCAACACAGGCTGAGAACTGCTCCCAGCAGGCAGTTTTCATGTAATCACCTGTTTTGGAAGATTAAGAGAATTTAATAGCATGGATGCAAGCTGTTTCATGCCAGATGGCCTCAGGGAACAGCCCCGAGTACATTCTGTTTCTAGAAATAGAGAAAGTCTAACTTACAGGCAAACTGCACAAATATGGAGCAGATACAAGTCAGATGCCTGGTAAATGACACAGCGGGACTTCACCAGTGAGAGGGAAGCTCAACAGTACATGTACTCACATGGTATGAAGTTACAAGAGCCTCTGGAGCACGATATTTTACAGCAGCACTCCCAAGTCCTTGCTTACAGTTACTCTGGAGGCCAGGGTACAATTTTATCAAAATCTCAGAAGAAAGTGCCAAGTGTCTAATAAGGAAACGTACAATCCCAGTGAATTCAGATAAGTTTGCCTCTCACAAAGACAGGACACTCCACAGGCATTTTCAGTGTTGCCGTCATTGTTAGGGCTGCGGAATGGGGCAGGGAATGTGGTGATTAAGTACATAGAATCATTACAGTTGGAAAAGACCTTCAAGTCCAACTGTAAACCCTTCAACACCATGCCTGTTAAACCATGTCCCTAAGTGCCTCATCTACATGTTTCTGGAACACTGCTAGGGATGGTGACTCCACCCCTTCCTTGGGCAGCCTGCTCCAATGCTTGACTACTCCTTCCTTGTAGAAATTCTGCCTAATATCTAACCTGAACCACCCCCCCCCGGTGCAACTTGAGGCCATTTCCTCTTGTCCTATCGGTAGTTTTTCTGGAGAAGAGATCAACTCCTGCCTCACTACAACCTCCTTTGCCAAGCTGTTCAACACCCTCTTTGCCTTAGTCTGTACTGGTAAGACCAGGCTTCAGGAATCACAGTGGGCATGTCTAGAGCACAGTCAGACTTATGCTCAGTGGAAAAAGACTGAACATTAAAACAATTTTGATGAAAGGAATCCATGAGCTCAGATGGCATGCAACCACAAGTACTGATGTAGCTGGCCAATATCATTGCAAAGCCACTCTTAATTATCTTTGAAAAGTCACCTGATCAGAGAAGGTTCCTGAGGACCGAAGAAAGCAAATGTCACTCCTATCTTCATGAAAGATAAGGAGGAAGACCTGGGCAACTGCAGGCCAGTGTTTTCCAGAGGTCTCTTCCTACCTCAGCACCTAAGTGATTTATTCTTGGAAGACCCCCAATATGGGCAGACAGGGAATAGTCTGGTGCTAACCAGTTGCTGAATGTCAAAACAGAAACTCAACTCATCATATTCCTGCTCATCATTAAAGAGGCATTTAGCTGAAAGTAAGCATATCTGCAGCTTCCTGCAGCAGGGAGATCTTGAACTCATGGAAGCATCCAAAAATTTTGCTGATAAGATGAAGGCCCTCAAACTCGACAGTCAATTCTGTGAAGTGCTTGCAGCTGCTTCCAACCCTGCTGAACAAAACAAACTTTCCATCAGTCTTCTGCAAGTATAAGCAGCACTGTAACACAGCTTTAAACTCTGCAGAATTGCATGAGGAAGCAACAACTTTTCATTTTACTCCTAGCCTACTTGATTGTTTATTCAGCTTTACTCAGAATTCATTGCATTTCAGTTAACATTAAGAGTTTTTCAGATCCTCTGTCCCCCTACCTTTGCAAGACACTATTGCATCAGTGAGGCTCCTCCAAAGGTGGAGCCTTTCTGAGTTCTGTACAACGGATGTGAACATCCCACAGCAACCTGCTTCTGTTCTGGACCTCTGTTGCATATCAGAGAACGGAAACATCAGGACATAGATTGTTCCAAAAATCTTTGGGACGAGTTGCCAGTTTGTTACTTTGATATTCTTCCAGCATTGCTGTACGGATGCAAGCACTGGCTAAGACTGCCTGTTGACTTGCTCTGTAGAGTCTCATTTTCAACTCTCTGCTGTTTGAATGTTTTCTTGGAAAACAGTTCTGGAAACAAAGATGAATGGATTGGCACTCAAGTGTACAGTGAGGACTCACATTAAAAACATAAGTTTTAAGTAAACTAGAGAGAATTCATGCTGGTTGAACTTCTGCCTGTGCAAAATGGGAAAAATTCATTTGTACATGATAAGCTTTTAGGCTCTGATATTTTTTCGATATATATACGAAGATCCTAATATTTTTGTTTGTTCAAGAAGGTCAACTGTATCTCCTCTTGCTTTCCAGAAAGTCCTGATTATGCTACGAGGGTGGAATCCTAACTTTTAAGATTTGCCCAGATCTCTTATGTCACTTCTAGTTTTTACTTTTAATATGGTATCTGTGATTTAGAAATGAGTAGTAGGGATTGATAAAAGCTTCTGAAGACTGCTCCAGGAAAGAAAACAAAAAGGCAACAAAAAACAAAACAAACAAACAAACAAACAAACAGAGGAGAGCTTTTGTTAATGGCTGCTCAGAATGGCTTGGGCCATGCATGCAGAAGCATGCTGGGACAGTGATATCAAGAGATGCTTCTACTTCAGTTTCCATGACATCTGTTTCCTGATACCAGGGATGCTCCCGAGGACAGTACTGCAAAATGTCCAGCACTACAATCGTTTTGTAACTACACACACAGATGCAATTTTGGGTAAGAGTGGACCAACTTTCAGGAAAAAAAAAAAAAAGAAAGAAAAGAAAAGAAAAGAAAAGAAAAAAAAAAGATCATGTGAAGTGATCATCTTGGAGGGCTCTAGTGAAAGGCAAAACCAGAGAAAGCTTCGGATGGAGGCAGTCAACCATCATTTTTGTCATTTTGGCTTTAGCACTGAAAAGTCCAAACTGCAAATATTTTCTGTTAAGTAGAGTTAAACCAAAAGGCTCTCTTTTAGGCTATCCTGCAGGAGATAATCTATTTTATAATAATTTTATAGCAAATGATTTTACTATAAGTATGTAAGAGTTTTTTCCACTTCTGTCTTATGTCTGAGGACATGAAGAATGGAGAAATTCATATCTGACTAATACAGGCAGAATCAATGGGGAAATTCACTAACCTTTACAACTCCCTATTACAGGAGAAAGGCTCTCTCCACATGCTACTCATATACTATAAACAATATCCAGAATTCTCTCCTTTTAATCTGTGGTTCTGCAGAACCTGCCAAATAACAGCACACATCATCTTGGAGGCTTCTGGCCATTGAATTCTCATGTCAGCATGTCACCAGTAGACCCTGTTTTACGATGGTTCCTCGGAGCACATTTTTTAGGTGACCCCCTCCTGAAGAAGAGCTGTTGCTGTTCCAAATACTGAAGAAAGTAAGACTGATTCTGCCAGGTATATTTGTGCTGTCCCCACTGTTCAATTTTGTTCACCACAACATTTTGCAATGGGATACTGCATTCCTCGAAATCAATGGTTTCTTCAGTGTCAAATGAAGCTAAGGAGAATTATTAAACCTTTACAAAAAGCTACCGATCCTTGAAGCTGTGCAATAGTTACATGAGAAGATGCAGCTCTGCACTTATTTCACAGTAGTCCATGGATGAATTTTGTTGCAGGGCTTTGTAGAACCCAGACTCACCAGGAACATTAACTTGATGAGAAACACCTTTAATTTTCCTGCTAGATGGAAAATTTTAGGGTATATATAAGTAATAAAAAGTTAATGGATTAAGTTCTGCCTGGGGTGGAGAAAAAAGAACATCAGTCACTGAACCAAAAGTTTCTTACCGTGCCTCAATACAAGAAACCCTCAGCTGTACCAAGGAGTGACTTGGAGACATTAAGTACACTCTGCTGCTGCAGAAAATGGAAGTCTCAAATAAACGAGGATATCAGAAGGTACAGGAGCCAGGCTAGCAGCTGAAAAAAGCAAGGAAGAAAGGAAATTAAAATGAGAGACAATGGTACTACTAAAACTGTCCTCACAGCTGGAGGCAGAATTATTAATCTTTTCCAAGTTCATTTATAGCAGATGTACTCCTACGTGTTATCTGTAGACCAAATATTTTGAGGATGCCTAACTTCAGAACACTTTTCCTGGCGGCGACTAGAGCACTGACCAGACTCAGCAACCCAGTCTACAGGTAGTCACTTTAAGAAAAGTCCTCTGATATATCAGAAAGTTCTTGTCTCTTTGAACTTCTCTGATCCAGAATTGTAGATTTTCCCCAGTGCCAGGTGCCCTATCAATTACTGGTGTGCTGGGGAACACTGTTTAACAAACACCACCATTTTCTTGGCAGAACACATCTTATAAGTGATCGATCATAAGAGCCTAGGAAATAGAGCTTTAAGTACTTTATCAGCTTCCTGCCTTTCCTTTGAATGACATCCCATAGTCATTACAAAAAAAACACCCTCAGCATTAAAATGATTTATTTTAATCTAAACAGAGATTACTTTAATTAAACACACTTTATTCCCCTTGAAAGTGACAGAGTGCTCCCTCGAAGCCCTCTATCACTCCATTTATCAAGCGATTTCAGAGGCAGCTGCGTGCTGCTCCTCTCAGGCTGCTTTGCCTTGGAACTCTAGCTTTACTCCAGAATGGGGGAAGAAAGAAATCACATGGTAAGGAAAAATAAACAGGTCAAACCAAGCTCAGATAAAACTACAGTGATGTCAGGGGACTTTTCCACCATTAATCACTTCCTGATCTTTTAGCTGGATACTAAACAAAGGTGCAAAATTTGGATCAAGAACCAATATCTGCATATTATCCTAGGAACTAATGAAGCTAGGGTTTTCTTCAGGCACATGAAGAGTCTGGTCACTTTTTTAGAATTGCTCTGGAGCATGTGAAGTGACTGAAAGTCAATATATGCCACAACTGCTGTGTCAGGAGCTGCACAGCTGGAGAGATAGAGAGAGGTCCCACTTCAAGACTGCTGTCTAACAGAAAAAGCATTGCAGGAGAAGCATTAAACAAGCAGTTTAAGGAGAGTCTGAGAAGGTGTGACCAGAAAGAGATGCATACAATTGCAAAGCAAGTTCAGTTTAAGTCAGAACTGTTAAGAAATCAAATAATTTAAATCAGAAAGTACTAAGATTCAACCGTTCTAGGGCACCGCACATGAGACTGCAAGAAACATTACTGGAGTCAGTGGAAATGTCCCTCATAAAACTAGAGCTCAATGCTGAAAACAACTGGGTTTGTGTGAAAACAGAAAGGGGGAAGATAAAGACATGCCCATGCTTGCAGCTTTCCTTGCACTATAGAATATTTTTTTTTTTTTAGTAACAATATCCACTTCTAGAAAAATCAAACTATTCACTGGATTCCTTTCTCTCTTTTTTTTTGCCATCTATTTCAAAGTGGGGGGAGGGCTGTCAAATTGTCACAAGGAAAAGTTGGTTTACATTAGCATTAAAACAGAATATAACTAGAGATACTCATAAATCTCCTGATATAATCCATTTCCTCTTCCTTCTAAACTCAACATTTCCAGCCTAATTTACAGACAAGTATCTGAAATGCATCCAAACAGTTATCAAATCAGTATTCTAGGTGACTGACATTCACCCTTCACTGAAAGTCTCTTGCAAAAGAAATTCATGAAAATTCTACCCCAGCTGTCTGAGCTTTATAATGACTAATAGAACAGAGTCTTTTCGGGCTCACCTTTCATTTGTTATTTACTCAGTAGTATTTACACACTGCTAAGACAGGCTAAGCCATACAGAGGATAGACATACACAAGTATAAGTGGAATTATAATGTGCTGTTTGCAAGGTAATTGTGATAGAAAACTACATTGCCTGTGTAGGAGAACCTGGGGATGAGTCACCGTTCTGAAATGTTCAGGCAGTTCCTAAAATGGTGGTAATTATCTTTCCTACTCAAGTATAGGATATGCCTTTAATTACTTCTGAACTATTTACTGCCGTGCACTTCATTTCCATGGATTTCTACCAGAAGACTCTATTAGAAAAAGAGGCTGTTAGGCCTGCAGTACATATCTTGGAACACTTAAGGGTACCCACAGATCCCGCTCCCAAACTAAGGTTGCAGATTTTGTCCCTCCTTCTTGAAGACACAAAAAAGTAAAGCAAAGCTACTCCCACCCAGGCAGAAAGCAATCTCTGCAAAAATCAAAAAAGCAAGCCAGAGTAGCTGTAGCTTCTGGCAGGCAATGTAAATACATGAGAACCCTGATGAAGTTGCCTATCCAACAGGAAACAAGACTGCTTTAGACATTTTCATTGATCAAATTATTTATTTGCACTTATCAGTATTCAGGTGTGCTTATTATTTTTGCGCTTAGAGGGCTAATTAAACCTATACAAAGTCTCTAGTCACTCCATTTCAGGGCTATGTCTTCCTTCGGACAATACGTGACAATTTAGCAAATAAAATAATTTTAGCCTACAGAAAAGTTTGTATCTTTTTGAATGAAAAAGACTGATTTTTCCTGCATGTTGCTCTCTGCTAAGGGAAAGATATATGAAAGGCCAGGCTTTATGGCTCAGGATTTCATACATTGACAGAATGCCATGCCCAGAAGAGGTTAATCCTCCACTCCCTCCAGCTTCTCCTTTTCCGCCTTTTAAAAGCCACAGACTGGTTTAACACTTCCCTTACCTACAGGTGAGGGGAAAAAAAAAAAAAAAGGCATGAGCAAGTAGCATATCTAGGCAACATATTTTTGCTATTGTGTTGGCCTGCACTTAGAGACCTGCTTATGACAATTTAGAGATATCTCAAAAGGTTGCACATTAACTGCAAGTTAATGCCTATTGGACTAATAAAGCAGTAGTCTCATTCCCAAAATTGTATGAAGACCTAAAATGTGATTAAATTCATTTCCAAAATCTTCCAAAATTTAGGTTGCTAGACAGGTCAGGACAGACTACATCTCTCTCCTCCTTTCCTGCCTTTTTTTTTTTTTAAAGTTTCTTCTTGCCATATTTTTGGTGGTCACCAGCAGACTTCTCATTAATATCTACCTATGGACACTTTAAACTCCCTATTCTTAACCTGCATGAGAAAAACTAGAGCCACATCCCTTTGCAAATGGGGAACAGCAGCACTCCCAGGGCATTCTCAGCCTCTCCTTAGATGTGAAAAGGCTCTTGAGGAAGAGCTGACATCTCACTACGTTTAGCACCTATTCCATTCCCAAAACAGAATAAAAAGATTGCAGAAGACAGTAGGCTTGTTCCTGCCAATTCATTGAGAAGAAAACAGCCACCAGGCCTTTCTCTGGAAATATGCTAACAGAAGGGAAGAAAGCCAGAGAGGGGGATTTGCTGGGAGATGTAAAGTTTTTCTGACTCAAGGAAGGGATCGTGGTGTGTTTGCGAGTGTATTAGAAACATGGCTATTCAGTATCTGGCTATCTGAATAAGGTTTGTCACCCCTCCTCACTGACTGCAGGTACTCCACACAAGGATGTCTCTCCAGATGTAATATCACAGAGGTGCAATAATAAAAAAGTATTGTTCTGGCCTATTGAATGTTAAATCAGCTGTCATTGAGGGATAAATAAATTTCGTACAAAGGAAGAAGTGACGTATGCTTTAGGAAAAAAAGCAAAGAGGAAAGGGGAAGTTGGGAGAGATTTTTCTCATAGAAGACTTCCATTTAGGCAAGTTAATTACTGATTTTGTTTTACTTTGTCATCATAGAAAGCTAATATACTGCTATCAGTCCAATCTTTTGAAAATCATTTGCTCTATTTTTGTGTTCCTGTTCTGCTTTTAAATGAAATACTTTAACTGCCTTCACTATGTACAAGCAAGAGCAGTCGAAATGTCTCATCTCAAGCTAGCAATTTGGCAAACCAAACACTGAGCCTTTTGCAGACTCGCCACTTGGAGAATTCAATTAGGTAAATTTCTAATTGGTGAAGACTCCCTCTCCTGCTAGTCATCACCCTTTACATCGTTGTTAGCAGCCACCTATGATTAATTATGCCAATAGAAGCTGAAACTTCTCAGTATTCTAGAAATCCAAGGCATGACTCTCATTACAAGAGCAGCGGAGGGAAAACTTTCATTACAGAGTTCATTTTGAGCCTCCAGTTACTAGTGCTGCAGTTCCAGCAGCTTTCTATGAAATGTTTTCCAGTTGTTCTGAAAGGCATTTGAATATCCTGCCCTCAAATTTAGAGGTCCAAGGCAGGTGGCCAAAGATGGAACTTGTCACTGTTGAGCACTTTAGCCGTAGAGTGGATTTTTCTTGCCAAACCTGAGATTCAGAAACAAGAAATGAGGGGAAATAAAAAAAGAAAAGAAAAGCCTGAAGGGTAAAGTAATACAACGTGTTAAGGCAACATGTAAAACAAACACATACAGCGACCTGCACTAGAACAAATACATAACACCTATACAGATGCTTTTTACTGAAAAAACAACAACATTCAAAATAACATGGGGAAGGAACGCAGCCCCCGCCTATGTTTGTAGCACATGGTGCTTTCTGGAAGTAAGGACTCATGATTTAAAGCCACCAAGCAGATAGAACCCTTTCAAGCAATAAGCAGGGAAATAGGAGAGAAAGATCTTCAAGTACTTTGAAGCATGTAAAAAAATCAGGAAAAAAAAAGGCTAGAAATACTTTAAAAATGAAATGCTCTATAGATGAAAATTTCACTGTGACAATGCTGCCTGAAAGGATTTGCATTTTGAGAAACAACTGTAAAAGAGCATTAAGCAGGATGGAAGAAGGCTATGACATATAGCATATTAATGCTCCCACAAAACCCTAGCCAGAAGGCAGAGTAAGAGCAGGTTTCCTCTAAGAAGAAATGTTAGCTTCTATGGGTTTTATGCAGCACCAACTTCCCTAAACGTAACAAAGCAACTGCAAAAAGTTACAAGCACAAAACTTGCTCTTTCAAATGCCCCAAATCTTACTGCTAATACAGACTATTATTTAACTTTTTCTAGACCTTTCCACAGGATTTAAGGAAGAAATACCTATGCCATGTGAAGGAGTGGCTCATAATCTTACCTGATTTCTGGTAAATATACAGCCACTGTATAACGGTAATTAGCATGACTAAAATATTGATCACTTTTTTTTTAATATATATAAAAAGTAGCCATTTTAAAGTAAGTGTATGTATAATATTGTTCAAACCTAAAAATCAATGTACAGCGAAGTTTACTCATACAGCTGAGATCCTAGTTCAATCTGTGGTTTCCTGTTTTCTTCTCAAATCGATGACATCTCTCTGATAAACCTGGAACAAAGGTTCCACTTTTGATCCCTGAATATTGAGGTGCCAGATGGGAAAATGCCAAATAAAACTGGGAGCACGGTACCAGAACCTAAAGAGAATCCTATCTCAGCCATATTTCATCCATTAAACTCTCTTGGTTTTTGTTCAACATCCTTTCCCCAGATTTCATGTCTCTTCACATGATTCCTTTTGATCCAAGAACAAATTGCTTATTGCAGCCTACTGCTCAGTCGGTGCAATAAGGGGATTTTTTTACACATTAAAAAATTGTGCAATTTAGAGGTTAAAAAAAATAGTTTTGTGCGGTTGAAGGATACTGTTCTTAGTGCCTGCTAGCACATACCTTTTTACTAGCTCAGACTCTGGCAAATAGGCACAAGACAGCATTTAGGAGCAGCTTTCGTATTTGGAGAAGTGGGAGAATACTGGAGTGAGCCCAGTTTAATAGGTGCTTGAGGAATCACAAAGCTCTATCAGGCAGTATTTACTCCTCTTACCTGGCAGCTTTCATTCCTGCCCTGCACCCTCCAAAGTCCCACTACAGAAAACACTGCATCTGCTGAAACTGTGAGGTGGAAGATCCCCACAGACATCTCTTCAGCTCCTACCAACTGCAGCCTATTGTCATGTTGACTCCCATTTATCTGACTAATCTATTTTGAATTCGAGAGGGCTTTAAAGTTATTCATATAAAGTCAAATTTAACCTCACTAAGAATACAAAACTGTAGGAGCTACGGTGCTCAGATTCAATTGCTCAGATTGCCTAATAATATTTTACAATGTTTTTAAATATAATACATATTACCAAAGGGACATGCTAACCAGAAAATCCCTTAAATTACTGCAATTTTAAAGGAAACTATAACTCTGTACTTAGCATGTCTCTATTACAACAAATTTGCTTTTACATTCAAATATATAAAGGTAACTGTTTAAACAGGTCACCCTATAACCATAATAAATGGAGCTACACAAAGCAGCAGTATCTAGCAATTTTTTTTGATAAATACACACAGATCTGGATTTGTCACATGGCAAGGCACACGAACCAAATTTGATTTAAAGAAAGAACTCTTCTGACCAAGCAGCATTTTTTTCTAGGGAATACCATAAAATTCACAGAATTTAAAACATTTTGAAGAATAATATCAAGTCTCTGAACATTTCTATTGAAAAACAATCATAACATTTTCTTTTAGCATATACAAATATTTTAGTAATTTTCTAATCTGTTAGAAAGACATTTAAATATGCTGCTTCCAGGAGTTTAAAAGATACTCAGGCTTCCACATTTGTTTCCAGAATTGAGACTTACTAAATGTCTCAAGAGGTGAAACTTACATTTGGAATCCATGTTTGTCTAGTAGCCTAAGCCATGTAAAAGATCATCTCATGAAAGAGAATACTGTCTTTTAAACACAGTTGTTTGGAATAATAAGGGTATACAGTACAAACTGATCCAGGGTCCTTACAAAGCACCATCAGTTCTTAATTTTAAGTAAGTGCTTTGCTTTAGTACTTATCCACCCAAGACTATACAAACTTCACATCTACAGTTAGTTTTACAATGTATGGTACAAACAAAAAACTATAGTTCTTACATTTTAATTTAGCACATCCTAAGGTTTCATGATGACTCCATTTTCATTCTGTGTTTATTACAAAAGACGTGTAGTAGAGTAAATACAGGCATGGGTCTTTCTTCACAGTCTTCTTGATTAACTACAAAGGCAATAAGATCTAGATACTGTTCTCTTTTCACTACAAACAAAACAGAGAAAAGCAAATGCACTTTTCACCCCATAACTAAAGTTAAGGGAGTCATATGTCAAATTCGATGTCTAAGTTCTCAGCACTAGGATGTCTATTACTTGTACCCCAAAAAAAGCTTCATTTTGTTCTTGCAAACAAAATAATTTTATTCCTGTTTATTTTGATCTTGTTCCAGTTGGAGGCATACAAAATAGCAATCTGAAAAAATCTTTTCTTAAATTCCTATGTCTCTGCTGAAATAGAACAGAGACAGAAAACAGCATAAGGCAAAATCTGGAAGTTGGATACCTACCACAGTTACAGTGAGAGTCACGAAAGTTCAATTCTGATTATCATTAGAGATCATCATTCTCACTTACCAGATTTCCACAGATAATGTGCAACATTAAGGTAGTAAAAAATCTGGTATAAGGATGCAGCAACTATGTAAACCATCTGCTGCTTAAAATGTCAGCTGAGAGAATGACTATGGACATATGGGGATACCAGCAGTGAATCATCCCTTTAAGGGCAAGGCAAGCTCTGGTCAAATGAAGCTTTGAAAACAAAGTCAGTCTGGGCAAGGCATTGGAAGTCACCACCAGGCTGCTTTTGGGTGTCCTCAAGGCTCATCCCCAGCGTGTCCCTCCTTCCATGGTCAGCCAGGTTTCTGGGACATCTCTCACTTCACTTCAGCAAGACCGACCTCCTCCTCATCAACAGAAGATCACAGGTTAAAATATAGGCACGGAGCAAACCTGCAAAAAGACTCAAGGTTCCACAGTAAAACAGTAAAATTAATTACAAGCTAGAAAAGGGAACAAAGAGGGATTTTTGTTCAGACTTTTAAAATTAGGGTCGTGTTTCCAAAATGATCAGGGAGCTGGATCAACTCCTTTAGCTTAAATTTGTCCTTTCATCTTTATCTGATGATGAATTGCCATGGCTGTACTCTGGCAGAACATGCTGGAATGAAGACAATCAAATGAGCCACACTTGCTGATATGTTGCCTCCAGACAGCAGAAATAATCCTTGGGAAAGTGTATGACACTGGACACTTTTGCATATGGAGGCAGATTTTTTTTTTTTTATTTGCTATACTTATTTAGCAAATAGATTGTAAGCTAGAAGACTGACACAACAGCAACAAAACAGCTATTGGGATCTGGGGGATGTTGTTAGGTTTAAATAATAAAACAAAATGTGCACACACATAAAACAGGTTGCTCTTATTAAAACACACAAGTTGCTCAAAGTGAGACCAAATCAGCGCCACCCACAGCCTCTCCCAATTTTCATCTGTGCAGACACAAGCATTGGATGAGATATTGCCTTACACGCTTGATATAGGTTACATCTAGAAACAATATTATTTTGTTTGAGGAGCGAGGCTTATTCTACAGAATTTCCACCTGCAGAACATCCCACGGAATTGCATTCATTTTGCATTTACAGATAAAACATCTCTTTACCATTTCATATTTTTTACCTTTTCATCAGGAGCCCCTATTCCTTGCTACTAGAATAAACAAGCACTATGTTACTGGAAAAAAAGTAAATACTATTACCACTACTATTTCTGATTTCCTTTGTTAGAGGGAAACCTTAACAGGGAAGTCTAGGGAAAAATGTCATGTTGCTAAGGAACCAGATCCAAACTAGCTAGCAGGAACTTCAGCAGAATTCAGGCCCTTCACTTCTAACCTGCAATATGAAAAAAGAGCCATACTGAGAGGCTACCTATTTGGGTAAACCAGTGTTTTTGTGCTTGATCAGAACTTCCCTGAGTGAGTAGCCCCTGCAAAAAAGATATGTTTTCTGCCAGAGTGTCCTATCTTTGCTCTCCGAGTCCATCTAAGATATGGCAAATGCATAAGAAGTTATGCAGCAAAAGCACTTTTTTTTTGTTTGTTTGTTCTTTTCCAGGTTTGAATTTAGGAAAAAAAAGGGAAAAGAATGAATGACTATTGGTTCTATGGTATCCTCTCCCTGAGGACTAAGGATCTTGTCAAAAAGCATGTGCTTGTGCTTACCATTAGCCACAAAATCACCCTAATGTTTTCAGCATGAAACGCTTACTCACCTCCAGCAAGAGGTCTGGCATATGCTCTAGGACTGTGCTGACTGATCCAAAATTGAGGACATGCTAAAGGATTCCTGAAGATCCCAAGCCTGTCAGACAACAACACCTCCAGTTCCTGGTAGGAACGCCAAACTAGCAAGACACCAATTTTTAGCAAGACTTGGTAATCCAGAGGAAAAAATAAATAAAAAGAAAAAAAAAAAAAGGACATCCAAGGTCATTCCATGTTATACCCATCTAATCTGTACTATCTAGGCTGTAGAGACCAGACAGATGTAGCACAGGTGAAAGCTATCAGTTGTGGGCAACTTTTGCTGTTTCCAAGAGCAATTTGCCCCTCTTAGTGTTTCTCTACAGATTATGAAGTAAACTTACAATAAGAAGAAAACCACGATTGAAGTGCCTATATTGTCTCTCATTAGGTACATGGAGTGCCTCTGTATTGCTGTATATCCATCCATATCATATCTGCTGCTTCTCTAGAAGCATGTCCTACTACAAAAGCAAGGATTTGTTCACAGTATTCAAGAAGTATCTTTCCCTTCCTCCTTCCTCCCACTATTTTGGTTTGGTTTTTCCTTTATGTAAGAAAAATAGAATTAAGTGAGAAGATCAAAGAGAGACATGGAAGATACAGCCATTTGAGATATATTACTTTATCGCAATCCAACTTTTGGATTGAATTGTTTTGTTACCAGAAAAACCGTGCTGCCTCTTTATCACTCTGTATATAGATGTGCCCAGTTCTTCACATTTAAGTTCTTGTTTTGCTTTTGATTTTCATCTTCCTTCCTTTTTGCCTGTTTTTCTTTCACTGTAAATTTTCTGGGTCCCTCCTTTCAGTCATTTGACTTGAACTTTACCTTCCCCTGGAGTACAGACTCTCAGTTTCTAGTGCCCAGAGTGGATGTAGGGTCGCGTGTGTTTTTTAGAAACAGAAAATCTGGAAACCTCAAAAACTGCACAATATCTTTTGAGAGAACAGTGAACCAGTCAGGTCATGAGTGTCTGAAGAAGGAGCTTGGTCATTCTTTTATTTCCTCTACTGATAAAGAGCTTGTTTTCTTCTTTCCCTGGCCTCTTAAAAGAATAATACCACTACAACATAGATTGTTGCAGCTTCTCAAAGATGCCAATAGAAAATCTAATTCCTTTTTTATTACTCCACTAAGCAGGATGGATTCTTTTAAAGTACTTACACAATTTTAATTAAAGTACTTTTCAAGAGATTATTTTGTAGCAAAAAAATGGTATCATCCGCTTTGAGACAGTACTAACAAGTTGTAGCCATTGTGTCCTTTCCTTCTAACACACACACGTCATCCTTATTCACATTAATATAATTGCATTATGGTTGTACTTCCAACTCTCATCAGTCAGCTGTGCTCAACATAATACAAACAAGTACTGCAACTGAGCCATTGTCCTAAGGAAACATATTTTAAGCAGAAAACATGAAAAATATACTTACAAACTAGAGATTGTAAGTTTTCCCCCGAGATTCATGCAGATGTCCTAAGCACAGCTTTGCATCTCCCAAGGGCATATTCACACTATTTAACTTAGGCACCTAAGTAAGGAGGCAAGTTTAACACAAGCATGTTTTTTATTGAAGTAATTAAACTCACCTTTGGGAGTCTAAATAGGGATGTGAAGTTCTGGATACCACCAGACAGTCAGGCATGAATGTACTTACATTCCATGTACTTACAAACCTTTTCATAGGTTTAAAATTAAGCTTCCTAACCATACTTCTCAGAGAGGGAAGGAGATATTGTTATATTCAATATCTTGTTTATGGAAAAAAGAGAAAATACAGCCTTAAATACCAAGAATTTATGTTAATATAATTGAAGTCTTAAAAGTCTAAGCATTATTAGTCCAGAACTAATGTTCCAGAACAAGAAAAAATAATGATATATTTAGAATACAGGAAATGCCTAAATAATAGTAATAAACAGCTAAAATTGCTGTACAAAATCTTGTTAGGTTTCTACCCCATTGCTCCTCTGAGTCCTACATTTTAATGTTTTTCCCTTTGTGATGGTGAGTGTTATGGCAAGTCATCAGCATCTAATTCTTTGCCAGGAGGAATATGATTTTCATATTGGTGGTTTCTTCTTTCTCACTCCAGGATCCACTTGCGGTCATTTTTACATGTTTGCTAATAGGCTTTTACATGTTTGTTCTTTTCATCTATCTGCACTTCCACACCACATGCAGATTTACTATATGTGATGCTTTTTATGTATATTAGGTACTATTACTTTATTCTCTTTGCTACCCTTAAAACCAGTTTTGTCCTGCTCCAGGTTTGTATTCCTTTAACAGATCACTGCCGAGTTGTTTATAGCCATGGGGTCTCTAGCACCAAGAATCATGTCTTATTGGCCTACTGTTCTATGCTGCATCCCATGTCTACAATTCTAAAGGCCTCTTCTCTAACACCATTATGTTAGACTCATAAACACCTCATTCTATATAGAATATCTGCTTGTTACTGCTATCTGTACAAAGCTATGGTTGTACCGTGCAAAGATAAGAAAAATAAAATAAATTATTCAGACACCTGGTCAATTAGAGAAATTGCAAGTGTAGCTGAACTAAGTAAAACAAAGCTGCCGACAGGTCAAGAAAAGTTCAGACAGAGCAAGCCTCAATTTTGAGGCCTTTCAAATTCAGTACAAATCTTATGGCCTGCTACTAGTAATGTCAATACTGTATTACTGAGCTACAAGGTTATAATACACCAAAAATTAGAGCCACCTCATTCAAATTGTTACTAGATGTCTTATGACTTTGATGAGTAGTTTCTTCAATGTAAACATAAAAGCGAATGAATTTCATAGGCTATTCAAGGACTTATGCTATTGCTGTTCCACTTAGCAATTTTGCAGTCATGCTACAGAATGTGGCCACTCGAGGAAAGAAGGTGAGGATGGCTTGTGTCAGTGATTCTGCAATTTTCCCCCAGTTTTCCTCTAACCTCGCACACAAGCAACAAAGTCCTTGATATCTATCATACCAATTCCACCAGTCCTGTAACTCACAGCTCTTTAGCGATTCAACTCTGAGCACTTCCATGAAAGACTCTATGGAGAATAGTTTGAGTATTATGCAGTTTATACACTTGAAACATTAACAGTTCCACTGTTCAGACTTTACCAGGATGCCGGATCTTTCTGCCCTCAACAAGTATGAAAAAGTTAGTAATGGCTACATTTACAAAAATATATGCTTGATAAATTAATAATTTAATTTAAATCAGAAGGCAATATCTGACTTGAGCTGATCCGGCCACAACAACAGAGGAACAGAAGGATAAATATCTAGAAAGAGCTGCCCAGAAATAAATGCCAAAATCAGGTCAGCAAGATCCGCAAGAAGTGAATTCACGAGCTCCTAATTCAGTCAAAAATTAACTGGTACTGCTGGGACACAGGAGCTGAATGCATGGGTTTCTGGAAAGCCTGATGGAACAGAATACTGATAATTTAACTGGTGTTATACAAGTGAAAAGATTAATATCACTGCTGTCTTTCTATCTGGGAGGCTTCAAATATTAATGCCTTTTTCAGAAGCTATTTGATCGATACGATTTGCGTTAATGAAAGCAGAAATGAGTTAATCAAAACATTTACTTTAGGAAAAAAAAAGTTCCTAAGTGTTCAGATACTCAAGTCCAGGAAATACTCTCTCATTTTTCACAAATAAATAAATAAATAAATAATAAAAAAATAAAAAGACAAGCCCTATAAGCAAGGCAAACCCTGCTAAACATACAGAATGAGACTATGGATTCTGAGATATGATAGAGCTTGGATAAGTCTTACAGTGGATTTCTTATCTGTGGAAGCCATACGACAAATCGTCCTATAACAAAAACTCATTGTGCTTATTCATTTTCCTCTGACCCAAATCATGCACATCTCTTTGATGGATATGCTAATGATACCAAGGGAGTGGAGCTGTTACTGCAACTAGAGGATCACATTAACGAAGATACAAGTAGGGATGCTGAAAGCAGGTCTTTTTGCATCCTTTCCAAATTCTTACCAAGGTCCCTAGAGGGCACACATACAAAAGCACTGAATTTGTCCACTGGGCTTCCAGCTCCCTTGACTTCGCGTTGGTGAGACAAATGGCTAATTCACCAGAGCCAAATGTTGCACATTTCATGATTAAACACAGCCCTCCTTAGACTGGGCTTCATTTGTTTTCTCTGCAATGAAATATATGCAGGTGTATATTTTTTCATTACTATATGAAAGCAAGTAGTTTATAAAATGCTGGAATTATCAAAGCTGAATCTTATTCCTGCATGGAATTATGGAATTGTGTTATGGTCTTTTTTTTTTTTTTTTTTTGCTACTGTCTGCTGCCTTGTGGTTATTCAATGGCATTATTTAACAGCAGTTAAATAATTTTAATAATTGTGAATATTCCTGCCCTTAGGAATTCAGTTAAATCTAATCCCAGGCCTGTAGACATTAATAGAAAGAGTGAAATCTTGTTGTTTCAGCTAGCTATTGTTATTGAGATTTATACAGCGTTAATTATCAGTAGCCCCTTATTATACAGTTTTTAGTAATGTAATCTCAACATTAGCATAGCCAACAAGGAGCACCATTTAATATATTATACTCATAACTATAAATATTCACTTGGTGCCTGACGAAAAGCTTTAAGATATTGAATGCTGTATTGCTATTTTGCTTTTTAAAAGAGTTGTCCATACCATAGAGACTTTGGCTGTTGCATAATCTCCAAGTAGTTTGATTCCTTAAATGTCTTTTCCAAGACTATACAATGCAATTGGCTTTCTTTGTCACCTCAATTCCCAGTGTTACAATTAGAGCTTCTTGGCTGGGTCAGAGGCATCATCTATGTTTGAATTTTTCAGTTAATTGCTCCCCTGTAGAATAGAGCCCTGCTGCACTGATGCAGAAGCAAAATTATCCGTTTCCTGTGCTGAAACCTCATCAGTTTACAACCACACACTTGCACCTCCCTCCTCACTGCCCAGAATGACATCTACCCACCTTCTTGGTCACCATCCACCCTGTCAGTCCATGCACACGCTCAGCTCTCACTTCAGTCCTTGCGTAACAGCCAGAAAAGACAAGGGAAATGCTAAATTTACCCTTCACTGATAGCAGCCCTTACTGTCCATACTGTAAGTGAAGCTGCAAAGCTGGAACAGATTACTGAAATTGCTAAAAAAAAAAAAAAAAAGTGTTTCTGATTTAAGCATCCTCTGCCACACACAACATCTATTCCACCTGACTGTGCCAAATAGCTCAGAGTACCCAGCTGCAGCATCTCAGACGAAGCAAGAGTCTAAACTGTGAAGCAGATGGGAGAAATATAGGAAATGCATCAAGAGGTTAGAATAATTATTCTTCTCAGTTTTCCAAACTAGCCTTTACAATTTAATGAGTGTGGTTGTTGGGGTCTTAGTATCTTCCAGGGAGAAGAGCAAAACTTCTAGCTGAATCACTGCAATGTCTTCCTCTCTGATTTTTACCAGCTACCTCTCCAAAGATGCAGAGGAGCAAAGAGATGCCTGGTTCACTGTGTGATCATCCTGAAAACGTGCTTTGTGCTCCTTTGCCCTTTATCCATCTTCAGCACACTGTCTTCCCCTTTCCACCTTCAGAAGTTCTGAGGGTGGAGAATTCAAAATAAATCCCTTCTTCAGGATTGCCCAGCTTATTTTACAACCAGATTTTCCACCATCCCTATCTTGTCTTCCTCCTCCATAATTCCTGAGAAAAAGTTCTCTCTAAACCCTCTGTTTCCTTCCACCTATTTCCTGAGCCGTCTCCATAGCTCTCCACCTATTTCCTCAGTTCACCCCAACTCCAATACACACCTGCATCTCTCTCACCCTGCTTCCATCTACACAGGCTCCCTGTACCAAAGATCATCAGTACTAAGAGATTCATTAAGATAACCTTTGCATGTCCTTCACCTGACCTAACTCCACAGTCACCACAGCACTGATCCCTGTGACACTGAAATCCACACTAATAAGAGTCGAAGGTCTGGTATCACACTCAGTGATGTTGGAGAGTTTCCTATAAAATCACAGCAAGTTGCCTATGAAGGTCTCAGGTATTTCACGGCCAAGATGTCTCCATAAGCCACCAAATTCCCTGGGTTGTGGCACCAACTTCTGGTCAGCTACATTGCCTGCTATTTCAGCAAATGCACTATACAAATAGACAGCCACTCTGATAGGAAACTACTATTTATCAAAAACTACAAGAAACATTTTTAGCCTATTTAGCAGTAACACAATCTGAGTTTATCTTTTGTTTGTTATTATATCAATATCTACAAAATTTTACACTTCATTAAAATTGTCCATTTTTTTGGATGTTACTCTTGTGGGGACTAATAATGAGAAATAACCATGGCAACAAAGTAATAAATGGTACCTTTTGAATATCTTTAAATAATTTTTGAATAACTTCTTGACAGTTACTATAGCCAAGTATGTGTGTACTTTGCACAAAATATATGTTATATTATTGTCACAGTAAGCAACAGAGATAAATTATAGGTAATTTCCACTTTTTAGGTCCCGTTTCTATGGTAATATGAGCAACTGCCATTACTTCAGAGCTTGTTACCATGGTTATTTCAGGTAATTCCAGGTTTTTAATACTCTTAAACCTGAAGTGATACTTTTTCTCCTATTTTACTGTTGAGCAAAATCACAGCTCAACTTCAGGGAGAACAAAGCTCTTCCAGTTAAAATAAATACAGTGTATACTACACATGCAAAAGGAAAGGAGACAAAGTGTATTACTTACCATGCAACCCCTAACCAACTCCTTTCTTCTAAAAAGGCAATTTTTATCTTTTTCTCCTTCACACCTCTTTCCACAGAAAAAGGAAGGTGTTTCGTTTGCTGGTTGAAAGCCTCTAATTAAGCTCGAGAGAGCCAGGTGGCCGACACACACGCCCAGAGTGGCTGGGCTTGCCAGGGTGACCTGCTACATCTAGGACATCAGACTAGGGCACTGGTCCAGCCTGAGTCACTGGATCAGTGATGCCATGTGATGCTGCTGAATTGGTTCCAGCCTTGTCATGCTTTTGGCCGTTTCATTAGATTCTGGTGAGAACATAAATGACTGAGTCTCTAAGAACATCAGCAGTTTTTGTTAAAAACAGTATTTTAACCTGCACAGCCGAGGACAAGAGATAGTAATGTGAAGTAAATGGACCAAATGACTTGGAAGCAGGAAAACAAATATCAGGAACTCCAGATACTTCACTGTTTTCAGCTAATCATATATTTTAACACACCAAAAAAGCTCCTCATTTAGTTTGGCAGTTTTATGTCTATTTTATATGGCTATGATTATTTTTTTCTGGTACTAATTAATGAGACTCATTGTGGTAAGCAATCTTACATAATTTAGATGTCTGTTCACCAAAAAGATGCTGTCAGTCCTTTTGTGAAATTTACTCACCAATATTTAACAGTCAGCTTGAATTATACCAGCATGGATTGTATCCAAATAAATAACACATGTTCTCAAATTTAGACATTACTAACATCAGGACTGTGTAGTCCCTTAGAACAAGAGAAAGGTGACCTCAGAAATCTATTTTCCTGCCAGTGTGTGATTAGTGCAGCCTAATATTGATGTTTCACCCGAACTGCACGGATCAGCTTTGGCTATGTCTACAACATCAAATACCTTAGCATAACAGGATAGATCCACAAACAATGCAGCTGGTGCTGGGACCCCTCATTAAAAGCTATTTGGGAGGGTTACCTCAGACAAAATTAGCCTGGTCCCCTGCATTGAACATCCCTACCATGCACATGGCTTAGTGTATCTGCTCAGTATGCATCTGATTTGCATTTCCCCATCAAGGTTATGGTGCATTTGGAGCAATTTGGAGTGTATGGTGAGCAGGGGCCATCAGGGCATGCACACCACTGCTCCAAACCAGAACAGTAATGTGGATACAGCCTTTCTCTCTCCTTGGAGATGAATATCATTTTTAAAGCAGGCAGTGGAGTGTTTGTCAAAGTTACATAAATATTAGTGACCTTAAATGGGCTGTTGTAAGAGATAAAGAACAGTTAGTCTGGAATCTACCTCTTTGTTGTTTCAAGAACAATGATATAATAATGAATATGGTTGAAACTCTTCTACTTCCACCTGGGAGTTCCCAAAGGGAATTTCTTACCCTGAGAGGAGCAACAAGTCCAGCCGAACAAGTTATATCCACACTGCCTTCAGAAACCTGAGCATGGTATGTAGATGCCTCTCAAGCTCTTCTGAGCCCAAAAGTTATTGCTGTCTGCAAATCTCTTCTTTTTTTTCTAGTCAAACTGCAAATACTCTGTTATGTGCATTGACTGGCCCAGGTCTGCTACTCTGGAGCTCCACATCAGCATGCCAAAGTTCCTCATTTTGGGAATCGTGGCCATTTCAAAAGGTTTTAGTTTTTCTTCCTTCCTTTCTAGTTCCTTTACATTACACCTACATATACACTTTTTTTTTTTCCAGGATTATCCATCTTCTAAGCTGATGCATGGATGTCATCTAAGGTGCTGACATCTGTAGAGAGCAATCCTGGAAATGGCATTGCAAGCTGTTTCACAAAATTCTCCATTCTGCCGGGCCAGCTGGTAGAAAGGCATTAGTCTAACCAATTAAATTACTCAGGCATTTTCTAGTACCAATTCTTATTTGTGTGTTTTTAGCATAAAATTTAAAGATGCTTTCTGGAGCTCTCTATATTGCCCTTTCTTTTTGAGATAGTCCTGCCTCCTAAAATCCTGAAATGTTGAAGAGTTGGATTTTGTTCACCTAAAATGTGCTGCCCTTCCTTTGCTAAGATTTATCTATCACCATCCAAAGGATCAGCTTCAACAGTATTTATAGCCAATATCCTTTTATAGTAATGACACATTTCTCATTTGGCTACGCGTTTCATTTTCCTTCTCTAAAAGTAGGCCTGGACTATATTATGACAATCTCCTGGCATTTTGCTAGGGTTCAGTCAGGGTGGGCTCAAGCATGAAGCTTTGAAAATAGCCCAGGACACTCTTCTCCCTCCAGGGCACACCAGATGTGCTTTTTCCAGGATTACTTCTCCTAAGGGTTTTGATATTTTTAATCATTTGCCTCCTTTGTTCCTGACACCACTATGTATTTCCTAGTCACCCACTAAAACAGTCTCTAACCTAGACAGATCACACATAATAAACAGGGAGAGGGAAGGGGGACCACAGATATGTTCTTTATATATGATCCACATCTCTCATCCTGCTATTTTAAAGAGAATAAAATGCTTTTGTTTCCCCTCTTTCCTCTTCCTGCATTTCAGACATTGCCACATTCAGCTTCCAGAGAGAAAAAAAAATTCAAGAGACTAAGCCATTCCCTGCTTCAAAAAACTAACTACAGCATCAGTTCATTAACATTACAGCACTTACCCATTTGCAGTTGGAAGCACTCTTACTCTAATCAGAAATATCTGCAGATCATTCTTCAGTTTGGAAGGATTTCCCCAACTTTATGGCAGAGAATTTTCCCCAACTTTATGGCAAGGAAACAAGGAAGAAACCCGGGATAAATACAGACTTGACTCATTGCCCAAACTGGAGCTCCATTTTTTTTTTCTTTTCTTTTTTTTTTTTTTCTTTTTTTAGCAGCCAAAGAAACATAATTTGGGGTTAGGGAGGAAAGGAGGTAAATGTTCAAAGCAGTCCAGGAGATTTAAAACTGGACCTCTTTGGAAATCTCAGAAAAGGAATCCTTTTCTGAAAGCCTTCTTATGAAGAAGCTCCCTTAGTGATATGGAATTAATTCATATTGTTAAATGCCACTGGGAGACTGATTTTGCTGACATACTCAATTTATGTTATAGCTCCCCAAAGAACTACAATAGAAGAAACTGCTTCTATTACATTGCACCACAACTAGCACCTGTAGAAAGTAGGAATGAAGACTTGTCCTCAAAAATGCCACTTCTCAAGCAAATAGTGGAGGAGGCAGGTCACAGTGAATATTTCCCATATAACCTTTTCATCCATAACACCATCCCACATAAAGGACAAATCAGTATTTCTATTATAAATCCACACCACAGAATAACCACTGTATGAAAAATGTTAACAATTAAACAATAATTCAGAAATTTTGAAATTAAGTACCCCATGTGTGAACAGATTAAGAGAATATTGTCTATGTAATTCTGGAGAAAACCAATTAAGCTCCCCATCTAATGAGCAATGATGCTCTCTCACATCTGCCAACAAAACCAATCAACATAATCTATTACAGGTGGATGTATTTTCTATTCATTGCTCTATAGAAATAATTCAGCACCATGAATTATGGAACCATAATTAGCAATTGGTAATGTGGAGGAGCTTAGACTTTTCTTAGCATATAGACTTGTTACTACTATTATGACAAAAAGAAGCACTCAAATTTGTTACCTACAATTAATATCTACTCATAAAACATCAACAGGCTTTTTACCAGCTCTCAGTTTATCATGTGCCATTTCAAGAGAGATCCTAGCCAAAGTGGAAACAATTCCAGAACTTCCAAGAATCTTCACTTGCAGCCACAGTTCTGCCTTTCACATAGATGACAGAAAGTCATCAGATCAGGAAGCACGCTTCCTACTTTCTTTGAAGTGGGATAAGCCTTTTTCTAGTCTCTTTTCATTATATGTGTCAGAAACTTGTTACTCACTAATATGTCTTTGTCTTTGGTAGAATTTCTCTAGTAACAATATCAAATCTTATTCGGTCTTCCAAGAGTTGCCACCAAAAAAAAAAAAATGCTGTGATCAGTAAAGGAATGTTTTGATACAAACAAAAATCCTTACCCTTAATATAATGTTGTATAGCCATTAGAAAAAGAACTCTAGATTTCTCTTAGATTTAACAAAATACTGCATTCAGGCACAATGACTCTGCTGAGTCACATAAATGTGCAGAGTACCACAGTAAATCCACGAACCCCTAAAAAAAAGCCACTGAACAGATGGGAATTAAACCAAAGAGAAATGTGGCCTATAATCATTATCTATAGATGCAGCTAAAACCAGCACGAGTGCAGCCCATGCTGTGCTGCCGTCATGCCAAAGTTGAAATAAGTACTAACTTGGTTTTTATTAAATAATTCATCATGAATTACTAAAAAAGTGATACTGGAGTTTTCTCCTTAAGCAAGAATAATTCTAATAAAAAATGAAATAATGCCATTGTTACATTATACTCCTCAATCTCTTATGATGCCATATACATTAAACTAGTTTTTCTTTAATTAAAGAAAAAAAGAACTTTGCAGGATTTTTAGGGAAACAGTCTTTATATTCTAATCATCCAAACAAGATTTGAACACAAAATCCATAACAAATTTTAACTTAGTCTGAGGTGAGTCAACAGGCATCTAAACATTTGGAAACATAAAGCAGCAAATCAGCCTTCAGAAATTACATTCTTTTTCACTTTATTTTCAGAATCTGTTACAAGTCCAAAGAAGAGAACATACACTTTCTCCTAACTTCCAAGCTTTTCTTAACATTCATTTGTAATTTGCTCCATTAAATAAATTGTTTTTTTTGCATGGGTAGTGGGTTGGGCTGCTTAACAAAAAAAAAAAAAAATTGCTAAGTTTAATTTGGAGGAGGAAGAGGATCCCTTCAGTTTCTTGCCTTCTCTTTTGAAAGCGGTGTACTTTAACAAGATAAAGCATCCCATATTTGTTGCTCCAAAGAGCAACAAATAAAACTTGGAAGACAAATGTTTGCTGTTTTCTGGGCACACTTTAAGAGAACATTGTGTTTAAGAATAAAGGAAGAATGTCTCTCTTACCAGCTCACAGACTTTCTGGTAACATTTTGACAGAGATCCTGACCATGCTGGTGGAGTTCAAGGTTCTGAGGAGCGAAGTGAATAATTCAGCATTCAGCACGGCTTGTGATTCTTCTGAACCTCTTGCAACACACGAACAAAGTTACACAGAAAGAAGCAACTTTCTAATCATCTACCACAGGAGGATTAAAAAAAAAAACACCATCACAGAGGCTTTGAATGTAAACTGCCTCTTAAATAAAGTTGACTGTGACCAATATTAGTAAAATACAGGTAGCTAAAATATCACCGAGTGATTTATTACTTATTATTTCTCTGTTTTCATACTTAGGCAGAAAACAGCTAACCTCTGAAATAAATTCTTCCTTCTTCCTTTATATATGAGTCTATCTGTTGTGAGAAAGAAACACAGTCATTGCTTGTTATTGAATATAACCTGAAAACAATCAATAGAGCCTGAAAAACAAATTAAGATCTGCATGTTGACCAGGACACACACAATGTCTTATTGAACCTGCAAAAGAGCCCACCTACTATACAAAACCTTGCGGCAGGATCTATTTTATCATTATTCTTCCTTGGTGATGAACTAGTGAGGCTTAGGAGGGAAAGAGAGAGGGAAAGAGAGAGACGGAAAGAGAGTCAACATATTCTATGAATTTACTTCAGATAAAGTTGTCTAATGTTCTCTTTTTTAAACAGACTGTACTGCATATCCATTTTAAATTATTTTCAATAGATTCACATGTACCAACTAAAATCCCTGAGGAGCAGGGGTATAATATCTTTTGAATGTTTTCTCGACTCTGTAATTCCTCATAAACATGAGACGCCTCATACTAATGACAGGAATCTTGTAAATGAAGCTTCTTGCATTAAGGAGGCCTGAATTTTGTTTCTCATTATCTAACTGGAGGTGAATGTTTAAAACTTTCATAAAAATACATATATACTCTTCACATTTCCATTTCCCCAAATCCACAAGACAGCTGGTTTCATATAAGCTTCTGACCTGCCAAAAGCAAGACACTGGGGACACCCGGTATCTCTCCAGTGTGGCCCCACTGGCCTGTTATCTGTTATTAGTTATTTTCCTCCTAACTCTATTTCTAGGAGTATTATACATATATCTGCAACTGACTGAACAGGGAATAAGACCATTAACAAGTGCACAAATAAGAAAGATAACTTTTGCTTGGACCCAGGACCATGGAGAGAGCATCACCAGCAAAGCTCAGTCCCAGATGCTCTGAAGAAGGCCGTGTCTTTTTACTGTAGGCTGTCATTTGATATAATAACCACTAGAACTTAAAAAAACTGAGTTTGGCAGCGCATTACGCACCATACTGTATTTCTTTATATTCAGCCTCAGTGAAGAGGTGGCAGTATGGCATATTTGTGCACTCCTGGCATTACCTCAGTGCTTCCCATCTTTGGCATCATATTCCCTTTTTCATGTACTTTAATGTCCTTTTTACCCTTGTTTCTAAGACCATGTGGATAGAGGAAGCTACAAGAACTTCATGACATCCATTTGGTGAATGCACATTCTCAACCTGCGATGTTATGAATTCTATAAAAAGGGATTTATGCCATTGCTTCTTGCTCTTATGAGAGGCTGTCCTTTATTACATGGTGCTATAGTTTGGCTATAGCCATACCTTTGTGCAGAAGCTTTGCCATGAAAGTGCTGCTAAAGAGTATGGTAATTTTCATACTTTCTTTACATACCCTCTGCTTTAAAGAACATTGATAAATAATGTATAGATGCTGCAAATTCTACATATAGCTCATATATATATATGTATGTGTATATATATATAAAGCTGTTCCCTAGTCTACAAATTCACACTTATGGTAATATAAGCATTTGTAATTACATAAGTCTTTTCTAACATTTTCAATGCAGCTGCAAGATCTACTGTACAAATATTCTTTTTACTTGCATTATGAACAGCACAACACAGGGAAGACATTCCAGTGGCACCCTTAAAGTCAACTGGAAATCCATCTAACTTTAAGGAACTGAAGTTTTTTCCAAGAGACTATACCACAGGTGTGAATGAAAAAAAAAAATGGAACAAATATGTTTTACCTAGTCTTGTGCTAGGAGCATGCAAACACTAAGACCTCCTTAATACAAACATACATGCAAAATCTTATCTGTTTTTGAAATGTTGCCTATATTGACAGACATCTGTGCAGCCATGTCCCCACAATAAGAAGGCAGAAAAGGATCCAGACTCGACTGAGAAACTCATAGGTCAGCAAAATATTTTACATCTGTGTTTAAAAGACACGCTGGCATGCTCTGCTAATCTCACAATTGTCAGGTCTGTATTTGTGTCTAAGCTGGCACAAACGTGCATGTTCTGCCAAGCTGTTCATTTATAAGTCCTTTCCTAAACTTGTTGAAGCAAGAACACCCTGCACAAACCTTTTGTTCCCTGAAAAAGGAGCTCTTTTTGAAGAGAAAGAGCACACCCCTGTCAACCCCGAGGTCAAGGTATCTCATTGAGTAACCACAAAGAGTGGTATTCTCAGCTTTATGACAAAGCTATGCGCATCTACATGGTATTTTAAATAAATGGATTTCCCATCTTCTGAAATATATACCATGGGGGTAAGCAAAGTGTACATGCATTACTCCAAAAGATAACAACTTATCTTAATATTCATAGAGTTGCAGGAATCGACTCCAAGTGGAGTACTTAGTGTATCAAATAGCAGATTAATTGTCAGCTGCACCACGCAGTTTACTTTAAGTGAATGCATCAGTATGTAATTGTATGAATGCATATTGACAAATGACTGATGCTTTGTAGTCCTGCTGAATAGAAAAGGCTGTCATAACAGATTGCTGCTGTTCGGGAACAGGCATCTAGAAAAAGCTGATACAGAGAACAGTAGTGGTTGTTGCCCAGTACTCCACACAATAGGAGAAAAACATTATTGTTTCTTTAACATTCATATATCTGCTACTCATGACAAGGAATTATTTTGGCAATCACAGAGACATAATGAACCTTTCCATAGGAATTTCAGTACTACTTGAAATTAGCATCCATTAGTGTGTGTTCCTTATAAAGCATTTATTTGTGCACAGTTGTAGTACTGAGCCATAGTTCAGCCATCATGTATCATATCACATTCAATCTCATAACTCTATGGCAGTTTTGATTTTTCTAGAGGAAAAGCGATCTGTAATGAGTCACATTAAAATTGCCTGATGTTGCAGAGGAAAAATGTGACCTAATCTTCATTACTTCTAAACAAATGTCATGTTTCAATTGAGGGAGCATTGGTGATTTTTTTTTTGCCATTTCACAAACATTTGCCTTTTCACAAGCATCTGACAAGCACAATTTCACAAGCATTTGCCATTTCACAAACATTGGTATGTTTTATGAAAATGAACTAGGATGATATTTCATTCCCTCTATCCAGAAGGCTGATCAGATGGATTTGACTTATATTGTTTAAAAAGTCTTTTTTTTTTAATTCCAGATGCAATACAAATATATGGCTGTAAAAATGTGAATCAACTCTTTTGCTTTCATTGATAGCTGATAATTAAGTAATGCAAGTTGTTACAAAAAAATCTCTGAGTTGCTATTATAGCAACCTTAATAACACTAAAAATCAGTTCTGATATTAAGTGTGCTGTGCAGTTTCATACTGGCACTGGTGGCCTTACCACTTCATAGGCTTAATTCTGATTTTAGACCAACTATTTTCCTGTGTACATTCACATCAGCCACAATATTTAGTCTATTGCTTTTAGTTCTGCGAAAGAACTGTTCTGCTTCTAACATATGCCCTCTTTAAGCAGATGAAAGTCTCACTGAGGCAATTATTGTCACAACAGAGAAGTTAAAATGTACTAGATAACAATGGCTCTAATTATGATAGTAAACACACTTATCTGAATAGTAGTTAAATTCCATGGTACAGTTCCTTTAGAGAAGAAATTGGCACAAAAGGTTGGAACACAACCTGGTGACACTAAACCTTGTGCTCTGTTCACAAACAGATCATATGAAAATATAAAGAACACTGAGCTGGTGATAATAACAAAAGGACAGTGCCCATTTATATATATATATATATATATGTACAGGTAATTAGTTATTGACTTAACTACACTCCTCCTTATTTGAAAAAAATATATATATTGTCATGAATAGATAAACAGCCTGCCTTTTTTCCTCTTGCATCAGGCCCACAGACAGTTTCTGCACGCTCTGTAAAGCATTGCCTATAACCCAGTGTAAGGACAACCTTACAGAACAGCCTGCCTTACCTTACTACTGGTTCCTATGAGCTTTTTCAGGAGCATTACTCTCTTGGAGTTCCCATCCCCTATCCTGAGTCCATTGGCAATGTTTATATCAGGCCTTCCCTGTTCTTTTCCTGAATGAACTTTCTTCAAATAACCCCATAAATGACAATGAAGGATGCATTTGTGAGGTTTCTGCACAAACCAACTTCTGTGCACACTTGGTTAACATTCTCTTATCTTACTACTGGAGTTAAAAATCCACTTCCTTTCACCTAGGGGGGCCTTCTGCACATGCTCAAGGGATGAAAATCTCTTTCCTCTCCCACATTCCTCTCTGCTCAGAGTACAAGATTTTCTCTCAAGTCTTGAATCCTGCTTTCCCAGACTTTAGCTGTATATCAGAGTTTCTCCAACCTCCTGAATCCTTCACATCCCCTCAAAACACACAGAGCCAGCAATTTTCTATTTTTGCCTCCAGTCTTTCCTCAAACAGAGGCACATGCTTAAATATTTGAGGACAATGTCTTGAATAATTGCGACTGCTACAAATTCCAAGATGTTAACTCTCTATTTCATGTCCAGCCATAAACTTTGCTCCCTTGAAAATACAGATACATAGCTCCTCCCAGAAAAATAAATTCTCTAAATTACCTACTACTCTCCGGCAGAACTTGAAAGTAATATATCAAAGCTTTGTTGAACTATATTCAGAAGTGCAAACATTTCAAGAACTTTGTCCTAATTCTTATTTAAGTAAAAACTAGATATTCAGTGACTTTAAAACATAAGTCGTACAAGTGATCCATTCACAGGAACACAAGGCTTGCACACCTTCAAGAACATTTGTTCACAAAAAGACACATGCTAAATTCATTGAAGAGGTCACAATGAAATCCAATTTGTCTTCCCTTTTCTGAGCCCTGTTGTTCTTTAATCGTGGAGCAAAAGCAATACAGTGCAGTTTCTAAAGGTCAATCACTCATGAACAAATGGTTGATGACAGTCAAGGGAAATAGCCTGGAAACATCCATAAGCTGAAATGTGCTTGTATTAAGCTTTGAATTCTCTCAAGTAAAAATATACATATATATATATATATATATATATGTATATTCTCATGATTTATAAGCAGCAGCATTTTACCTGGACAGTTACATATTCACTACTAATAATTAATTTGCCAGCTAATTGGTGTTAATTTGCTAGTCCATATTTTTCAGACATATGCTACTGTTTGCATATGGCAAGGTTGTGATATCATGAAACAAGCATGAATATAATTAAGATAGTTTAGAACTATGGTCCAGGTAAGAGAAAATTGATATTTTAAAGATACTACTATACTTCTCCAGCTCAGCTTATGAACATTTCCTTCCTTTGCCAACAGGTACGAAATCTTTCCTTGCACCATTGCTAGAGCTGTGTGGGTGTTCTACCTTCACCACTTTTGGATTTCATCTCAAGATTAATCTCACTCTTAAAATGTCTTAGATTTGGAATGCTTAATTTGGGAATAATGAGAATTTGTCTATAATATACTCTTATCCTAGAGGATTGATACATGCTCCTTAAACTCCTTTTAAATATAGCTTTTGTTGGCAATTGCATGTTTGTAAGACTTAATACTTCCTGCAGTAAAACCAAGTACACTGTAACATACTTTTCCCATGGAATTCATATCAAAGTATCAGGAGAAGGACATTTTTCTTTTACATGCAATTTTTTTTGGACAAATCATACAAACATTTTGACTTGCCTTGGCCCCTCTGGAGTAACACAATGCAGCAGCAGAGTATTCGCCAGGCTGGTTTACACCAAACCTCTTTCAGGAGATTAGTTCATCCAGTAAAACTTCACTTCCAATCACTTCCCTGTGCCATCACTCCCACACCCCTACCTGAACAGTTACCTTCCCATGTCTGTCACTTGATCATTCATACCACTTTTCCCAGCCTCTGTATGTCCAGGTGTAAATAGGTGTATGTTCACATGCAGCTTAATTCCAGGCAGCCCTCACTTTTGATTATGCTGTTGCAGTAATATCATATCAAAATTTGATATATTTGAAAATGTCAGGGGATGAAACATTGTCACTTTAATGCTGACAAAACACTGAAGCCTTTGGATGGGTTTAAGGTGGTGGCTTTTGTGAAAACCTAGAAAGAGCACCCAAAATGTTTTCAGGATGTGAAACACCTTGAAAGAGGCAGAACATTAACCTGACTCTGCACTTAGCACTATGTGAGGGCTGGTTCTCTGTCACCAGACATTTAGCAAACACGGAGTGACTTCTTTCCTAACAGAAGTTGCTCCAAAACCTAGGACCTTCCCTTAAAAATACATAAATAAATAAATACATCTTTATTTTCTGACTAGAAATATTTTTCCCCAAGGGCTTCCCAACCATATCTGTTGTTATCTCCTTCTGTTGCCAGCATTGGTAACTTGCTAAGCTTTTAAATATCTAGAGTGCATTGCTATATTTGTGAGCTGTATTTCAGTATTTAACTCTACCATGTAAACAGTAATGGCATCTTTTAAATCTTTTCTAAATTAAGGATGCTATCTGCAGCCTTATTTCTTACCAGCAATACTAACATTGCAAAATAAATAAATAAATCCCACAATCTGAAGGAGACAGAAGAAAAAGGAAACAGAAAGGATTTGACTGGGAGGATCTATTTTCATATGAAAAACACTATTGCACAGATATATGCATATTTTTTCCTATATGCAAAAAAGTAGCACAGTCTTCAAGATGCATCCAGAATGACTTTCAATACCTACAGCCTTTTTCACTTTAGAACAAAACAAAAATTCCACAACCTCCTGGATCTTATCTTTAGTTTGCCATTTTGCAAACAGCATTTGAGGAGGAGAAAATAAAATAAAATAAAATTGCATGCATCTAATCCGACTTCTCTGAAGTAACTTTTTAACTTGTAACGGTCTCTGAAACATGCTTTTGCTTGTTTATATTACATTTCTCCTCTTTTTGATAATTCTCTTTCATGTCAGTTCACAGTATCAGAATTATCCAGAACAGATAAAACAGATTCTCAAAATCTACTATTTTCCACTATTGTATAAGATATTTAAATTTTGCATGAAATACCAAAGACAAAAGAGAAAGGAGAAGGGGCCACTGAAGTATTTTGAATTATAAAAAAAAGACCGGTTGACTTATGTTTTCCATGATTAATGCGGTTGTAAAGCTCTGAAGCCTAGAGATGCAACCTGTTTAAGGAAAAAGTTAAAAAAGTGCTACTAAGCAACAGCTACTCAAAAGTCAGAGCGGAGAACTTTGCATTAGGACTCGGGAAGGCTTCATCTCCATGAGTGATTCACTTCATGTCAGGGAGCAATTAACCTGTCCGTGCTTCAGCCTACTTCATCGGTAAAACAAACTGTAAAATGCTACCTCTCTGTCAGGGAGAAGGAAGAAAGGGAATTGAAGATTAATTATTTTTAAAAAATTTATAAAAATACATTTGCTGTTTAAACATGTACAGTCCCCTACTCCTCTCCCTCCTCCCAAGTTAATCTGGAATAAAAATTAAAAAGCTTCACTACCCTTGCAAAAAAAAAAAACCCTGAAGAGACTTAAAAAAATCATAAAGACATATCTTCATTGCAGTGCTCTGAGGATCAATATGTTTGATCTAGGCAGGAAAATGTTTATGAGGAAGCTATTAGAAGTCTCCCACTACAGACACGCTGCAGGCAGAGCAGACGAAGTCCTGTCAACCACGACACAGATCCAACACTAAGTGTGGGTAGTACTATAAGATCCACACTTGAAAAGACGAGTTGCATATCCACAACACTTGCATTAGGAGTACCTAAGGTACCGCAGATGTCCTATCACAGTAAAGCAGGTCCCTTTAGCCTCAGAGTTATGTTATGGAAATTGGTTTTATTTATTTATTTTTAATAACTTTGTCAATAAACACACACAGTTTACTAGATGTCTCAGCTGCCAGGATGACTTATGCCCCCTTTGCTTTAACATGAATACCTGTATTTATGTAGAAAGGAAAGGCTGGTTATTTCTTATGTGACTGACTGCTCCTTTTATATATACGATATAGTCAGGTGAAAACAACGCACTAATTTACCTTGAAGATAATAAATTAGCCCGTGTGACTCAGAGAAGAAGTAAGGGGAGGAAAGCGGAGTGAGAATTAAAGTTTTGTGCAGTTCTGCTGAAATTCAAGCCGCATAATCCTCACACACCCATGCATATAAACCGGGGGTCTGGAGAGAGAGAGGTCCTATGAGACCCGGCTGGTCCTTGGTTATGTAAAGAAATGAAGACTGAGCAGCAGAACTGACATTTTGTTTCTGGATAGCAGAGGGTGGTGGTGACTCATTTCTTATTGCTATGCCAGCATACCTTTTCTAGACAAGCTTTCATTAAGGTTAAAAACAAATGAGAAGGCAACGCATTTTGGCGTATATCAATGTGTTGCTGACAAGTAGCATAAGTGACCTGCCAGAGTGGCCTAAGCCAAAACGCTCTCATTTGGATCGCTCAAAAGCAAGTATTTCTCATGTGAAATTGAGAAAGGGCATGCTGTATATAGAAATGAAATTACTTTTGCTCTTGCTCTGCAAAAGTCCACAGAGCCTACATTCACAGCTACTCAAGTTATATAAAAGAAAGCCTGAATTACCAGGCACAATGGAATATAAATGGCAAATATAAGAAGCTAATACTGTATATGATGGATGAATTAAGGGCAGAGATAAAAACAGACACAGTATAATCAGTACCTGCCTTTGGTAATGATAAAATTTGACGAAAAAAGAATAGGTCTGTATGTAGAGTATTAGTCAGAGCTCAAAGGGGAATATTAGTCAGAAACTAAAACTTCCTTAACTTCCTTAACTACTTATGTACAACACACAAAAGCTCAATTCACTGCCAATGGCTACGCAGGACATCTTGTATTAAGCTCCAAGTCCTGCAGTTACCAGGATAACACCTCTTGTTAATTCTTGCTCACAAAACACAAGCAGCACCCTGAGACACCCAGATGGAACACACAACATGTCAGATAACTCTGATCACTTTCAGTGGCATTTTGGGCTTCTTTCAAATTCCCATCCACACCCCATTTCAGAGTGAGCAGACAGACAAAAAGTTTCTCCTGTGAACTCACCCAACAGCTAAGAAAAGTTCAGCTGAATCCCATCTGTTCAGTGAGAGCTCTTTCCCATACCTTGGACATATCCCAGCAGATGTTCCCCTGAGCTTCACACCTACCTCACTCTGAGCCCTTAACCTCTTGCCCGGGAGAAGCCAGACATACCCCATTCTCAGTGTAACTCACCCCAGCTCAGCTGCAGCTGTTAAGTACAAGCACAGCCTGCCCTAAGGGAAAGACACCCTCCTACACAGAGTTTCACATAAACGAAGGTAACATCCGTGATATCACTGACCAAGCAGGGAAACACAAGGAGTGACAGCCCCAGCTCCTTTCTGCAGAGTGACTCAGCATGCACGAGCCAGGGCACAGGAGTTCTCAGCCTTCTGGGTGGTGGAGCTGCAGAGATTTTGCCCAGGCTTTTTCAGAAGGGCGATATGGCTTCTGTCTCACTTGTTAGAAGCAGCATAGTCACCCAACAACAGAACTCAGAGCAATGTTTGCATTCAACTTTTGTAATTTTCCAACTATAAAAAATACCACCCCTTTCACATGCTCCTAAATCCTACTCTAGAACGCCATCTCCAGGCAAAAGAGTTTCTATGCTTATTAACCTCTGACCTTACCTTTAAATTAATGCACTTGTAGTGCCGGGTTTTAGGGATGTAGGTATCTGTCCTTGAGGAAAATAAACAAACGGATACCAGCCAGTTTTCTGTTTCTTTTTCCATGTAGCCCTCTGAACAACTGTTTTCCAGTAACAACCTGCAGTAAAACACCAGGTAGTTAACAAAGACCAGATCTAAGATAATTATGTATGAAAGTCAAAGCTGTCATTCTTATATGACTAATCTTGTGAGCCATTTAGAGAGAGAGAGAAAAAATAAAGTAAAATAAAAATAACATGAACAAAACCTCTGTATGGTCTTGCACTACTAGGTAAACACTGCAGATAAAATTATTCTATTTAGGAAAGGTTTTACCCGGTTAACTAATTTGTCTCAGTATAAAATACCCGAAAGCTCAAATTCTGTTCTCAGTTACACAGAGACAAATAAAAAACTCGTGTGATTTATGTGGAGTTCTGTGCAATGCTATACAACAGAATTTGGCCATCCACATAAAAACTTCACTCTTCATGTGCATAACATACATTGAGGAAGCAGGTAAAAAAATGAGCAATCCCCAAATCAGCTTGCTGGCTCTAGTCTGCATAAAGTGAGGACATAAGGTAAATGGAGTAGGGATCAAAATCGTTAAACACCTATAGCATCTCTTGCTGTTCTCTAAAAAGGAGTTGTTAGTATTCATTCATGTGCCTCCTTATGATGACTTTTATTTTGTTTCATTCTTTTCTTCCATAGATTTGCCTAAAACATTGCAGTCCTGAATCTCTTATATTGAGATTTTAGTTTTGGAAGACTGTTAACTATGCAAAGTCACTGTTTATTAGTTCACAATTACTGTATCCACAGTGATAACTAATTTCCTGTAATCATATCCCCAAATCACCATATTGTCTATCTGCTTCCTTTATAGCTAGTTACATATCTGACAGACTTTCAGAGGAGAAGACAAAAGGAGTGGAATCTCACCTTCCTCCGAAACATATCAGCATTAGGTAGACAACACAGAACTGAGAAAATTGTATTTGAAGGTAAGGATATTAACACTGTTCTGCACAAGTTATCAACCTGGTGACTTCATACTTTTTCTGTTCTTTTGCAATCACACAAAGATATCCCTTTTATGAGTGCTCAGAGTGCAATTTCCATTTCATTGTACTGGTAGCCTTTTTCTTCACATACTTCACAAAGATAACAACCAAGGAATCTCAGTGAGGAAGCACTAGTGTATATGGGGTAAGAGAAGGGAGGCAGGGAAAGTGAAGGCAAGGACACAGAGAAAAATTTCAAGACAAAAAAAAAAATCCCCAAAATGGGGTGGGGGAAATGTGTACTTTAAGAGCTGTGGTAGGAGCAGCTGCTCTTGCTCTTGCAATCAGAGACAGCAATGACAGGCCATGCTCTCCATTTTCTGACTATATCAGAATACCACTTAGTAGTGCCAGAACTTTAGTTCCCATTCAGTGCTCTGGCAATTTGCATATTTTGATAAATTTTTAGGAACAGAGGAGGAAAATATCTGAAGAAAAAAAGAATTATTAATTTTGCTAATTATTCTTCAAAGCTTTCTGCTTCCACCCTTGTTTGCTCCAACTCCTGCTTTGTCCTTGGTTCCCTTTGCTTTTTCTAAGAGGACATCTCCTGGTGTCTGCTTGGATCCATAAATCTGGGAGAAGGACGTCAGGAGACACCCTACAATCTATGAAGTCATTCAAGAGGTTAATTCTGTGAATACAAGCTCCCCAGCCCTGTCGGGGCTGCCAGATACAGATGACTCCCAAAGATATGCAAGAGCCAGGGAGCCTTAAGGTTGAAGCACAAGTGTCCCCTGTGGCGAGCAGGGCAATCTCAGCTCAGCTCTAAGGAAGCACCTTAGAGATTTCCCTGACGTACATGTTTTTCAGTATGAAATGTTGTCACCACAGTAGCTTGTAAGTGGGACCAACAAAGAAATAGAAAAACTAGACAATGAAAGTCAAGAGAGCATGTCTTATTTGAGGCAAGTCTGATAGCATGAACCAGCTTAGCTAGCCTGTTACAATGCTTATTTCTTCCTCATCGTTTAAGAGCCTTTTCTCAATGCGTGCTTGCTGCATCTCAGCCTGCTGATAGCTGCTACCGTCTTTTCCCTATAAGACACCATTGAAAACTGAGTGACCGATCTCTACAAGCACTCCAATTTACCCTCAGTTTAAACAGAGTTGGCTAACCCAGGCTAATGATCATTTTTTTACCACTTGGAAGAGAAAAGAACCTAGTGACTCAAAACACAGGAAGTGTTTCATGCAGTTCCAGGTGGAAAATACTGCTTCTACAGAAACAACTCTGTGCTTTTTACAGAAAGAAGCTGTAATAACTCCAACACCGAATTCCCCAGGTGGAAGTGATACTGCTGCGAGACATTAATGTACATTCTTTGTCTCTGCTACATTGCCTGTTTCGTGTTCATAAATTAATAAATTAACTGAAACAGAACATAGCTCACCTATGGGCTAGAAGCAGGTAAAAATCTATGAACTAAGACTTAAATTACAGTAAAATGAGGCACTATAAATTCTTGAGAGAGATCTAATTCTGAAGATTCTTCCATAGACATTTTTATTTACTTAACAAAATACTTGCACTGGCCTCTAAACAGGAATTTACTAATAATCTAAACCTTTGGGGCAAACTGTACAATGCAAGAACTCATCCACTATGCCCTATGACAGGATAATAACCAAGAAGGACACAGATCATAGGAAACATCTATCTTAATAATAATGCTCAGTCAACATATCTAGGAATCTCAGTGAACAGACAGAAAATGGAAACATATGCACTGCAGTATCCTGAGCTTACTGATACTGTGTTTTCAACTTTAAAATACATTAATGACATTGTTATTGTCAGAAAACCGATCAGATCATTCAAAGGTAAGCAAAACTAAAGGATGACCATTTTTTTCCCCATGGAAATTGAGAGATTAGGACTATTTATTCAGCCATTTAGGAAATCTTTAGAGGTAGAAAAACGTTCTAGAACTGACAACTAAGTATCAGCCCAGTTAGGCAGGTTATGAAAGTTAAAATCTTGGACAAGAGATGACAAATACATCACCTTATTTCTAATACTAGGAGGTTAAAAGATAAAAAATATCTGAGAAGATTGTTAGGTGAATAGGAAAGATTAACTGGTTTGGAATTTGTGGAGTAGCAGCATGCATTTCAGAGGAAGGATAAGCCATATAAAGGAAATGACCTATATATCATAGAGGCAGGGAAAATAATCCTCATTGTTAGAAACTACCTAGAAGATTCAAAACGCTCTGAAAGTTAGACAAGCAGGCAAAGATACTAGAAACACAATTCCTGCAACTACAAGCTGGCACATTCCAAACATTTGGAGGCAATATGGTAAAGAAAATTGTGTACGAATGAGTGCTGATTTTTCTTGCTAAGGATCTGTGTGGCCAGCCATATGCATACACATGTGTGCGTCTGTGTGCGTGTGCATATGTGTGCAATGTACTTATGTGTGCAATGTACTTATATGTACACTGATTGGGAATAAACCCTCAGCCTGGCTACTGGGTGTCCCTGGGGAGCTACCACAAATGGACCAGGCCTAGCCATGGGCAAAAATGGTAACCCAAATGTGGAGGATTGAAAATACTCCTGATTTGGATTTGGAAAGAAGGTGATGGAAGTACTACTCTGCAAGCTATCTGGTCACCAAGAGGAATGCTAAGTAGTACCTACTTTGAAAAAAATCTAATCAAAATAAAACAGTAACTAATTTTAATTCATAGATTTTGGATCTGCTGACATATATACAAGAGTCTCTTATAGACCTGTTTGTGCTCTGTGTGTTCATTGTCAGGTTTTTTATTTGTTTGTTTGTTTTCTAAAACAATACAATTTTAGCATGCTGGGAAAAACACCAGGGAATTGGAATAACACTCTTTTCTAATATTCAAAAAGAAAAATATTCAGCAGTAGTGACCTGGTAGATTGGCTAGACAGACATTGACCCCAAATAAAATGATAGAAAAACTGAAACACAATTCAACAAATACAAGATTGGGCAAGAGAATTAGGACAGAGAAATGAATAATAGCAATAAAAATCTTTATAGGAAGTAAATCATATCAAGGAAACCTGATTTCATCCTCTGACAAGATTATGCTTGGCCAATAAAGATAGGTTGAGAAACCAAGTTCTTGGATTTTTTGTAGCACTTGATGTAGCTACTACAGAACATTCTGATTAAAATTAACACTGTAAAATTCAGCACATGTTGGAGGAGTTAGGGTAAATTAGATGAATTAGAGAAGTTAAGCTCAGGCCAAGAAGTAGTTATCCAATAGGGAATATTTGCTGATGGGAGTTTTCCCAGAGGAGTCCTGGTGTGATTAGCAATAGGGCTGATGCTATTCAACATTTTCATTATGAACTGGAATAAAAATAAAGTCAGAGATGATCAGTTGTAAAACTGTATATTTCATCAAAGTCTAGCTAGCATTCATGCCTGATTTTAGGTATAAGAACA
This sequence comes from Tinamus guttatus, assembly GCF_059628265.1. Classification (NCBI taxonomy): domain Eukaryota; kingdom Metazoa; phylum Chordata; class Aves; order Tinamiformes; family Tinamidae; genus Tinamus; species Tinamus guttatus. The sequence continues at coordinate 487,314 of NW_028289007.1, read as the reverse complement.
AGTCTGATGAAGCAGCCTTATTAATACAGGAAATGTGGACATCTCCTTTATCAAAAGGGATTATATGTATTTATATCCTCTTTGAAAGGCTCCCGGGAAGAGGTTGTGTACCTAGCTTAGCTGCCTATAGCTAGGCAGAGATGATGTACTGCTGAAGGAAAGCCTCCATCACTCTCCATTGACCAGACTGAGTATTTATACATGTGCATTAAAAAGGTGGTTTATCAGGTACTTTAAAACATGTAGGCACAAATAGGCTGCCAGATGAAGTGCACAGACTCCCCTCTGCAGCCTGGATCTTCTAAGAGCCTCCTTGGGCTTTAAAACCTATGATTCCATTAATAGCATTTAAGCAAGGCAAGGTTTGTAGGAAGAAGTATCGTATTTTACTAGAGCAACTGACATATCACAGTTGCATATCACTGCTCATGCTACTACTGAAAGCATGAAGATAGATCTGGGACTTGGGAAAAAAGAAACACAACAATGGGTCACAGATATCTGACAGGCTCGGGGGAGGGGAAAAAAAACAGACTTCAGAAAATTTAGAACAGCTGCATGTTTTTAGGCAATTTGATTTAAATCTTCACATTATTTTAAGCCTTCACAAAGCAGAGAACAAGGATTAAGGAAGTCAGACCTCTAGTCAGTCTTCCAGGATAAGCTGCAGCTGCAAGGGCAGAGCATAGGCACATGCTCCTCTCCAAAATACCAGCGGGACTCCTCCTGCCACCAGCAGCAGCAGCGAGTGTCAATGCCTGGATGGCTCAAATATTCCAATCCCAGGTTTACCCATGCCTGTCATCTAGAGCACTGTCATCTACCACATGTGTGGTTATTATTTTTTAGAGTCTGAGTGATACATTAAAATGCCGTTCCTATTTCTTGAAGGACATTTGTGGAAGAATTGTTTGAAAGCAGGAACTGAGAGGAAAACTAGGGCCTAACCGAAGTTTTGGAATTACAGAATTTTGCTTGGGGGAATACACAGTTGCCACTTCCAGGATGGCTGGTGCGCAGGGACTCAGCTTCCCCACGCTTCCTGGGGCAACACAGTCCACCCTCTTGGCAGCTGCAAAGGGGAGTAACGGAGGATGGAGCGGAGTGAAGGCACCACGGCCAAACTCTGCTGCACTCCCTGTCCTGGGCTGCTGCTAAGCTGCACAGTGGCTGTCTAATGGGAGATATACGATAACATGTCTGGTGCTGAGCCAGCAAAGGTGGCAAATCACTCCTTTCAGATGAACTTTGCTTGAACTTTGCTCATTATAGTGTCAAAAACACACCTCCATCCCAAAAGCTACCCGCCTCTGAGGTACAACGAGCCCTCACTGAGCATGCGCTCTAGATTTTTGGTTGACTGTACCTTTAAATGAAAGCGAGAAACTTTTTCACCAGTCAGTAACAATATTAGGTATGACTCTAGTCACTCAAGCTCCACCTGAATGTAAATAAAAGTATAAAAGGTGAACTAAGGATGAAAAGGAGGGGAGGAAGAAACCATTGTAAATCTTAGGTCAGTCGACAGGCTGATCCTCCTTTCCTCCCCTTGGACTGGAACGCCGCCTGAGGAGACTAAGAAGGGAGAGGGAAGATTCCATTGTAAATTCTGGATCAGTTGATGCGCTGATCCCCCTTTCCTCCCCTTGCATCAGGACGCCACCTGAGGAGACTTGAGGCTGAGCGCCCTCTCCCATCTTCTGGGGTGAGTGATGATTGCACATTTGTACACCAGAGCTAGCTAAAACCCCACGCTCTAGTAGAGAATTTCCTGTACTGACATTGGAAACCTGCTTTATAAATGCTGCATTTGAATAAATCATACTGTTTGTGAACTCGACTACTTGTTTGGGGGGAGGCGATCGGACCTACGGTTCACAGACCATTCATGAATCCAATACTGCCAGAGTTGAGCTTATAGTTGATCTCACTATTTGGGAACTCGATTCACACCTAGGAAGGCGATCAGACCTACGGTCCACAGACTGTTTGTGATCTGATACTGATTTGATATCTCCTTCCCCCCGCGACCACCATTACCACTACGGCTTTCAAATTGAGCGAAACACTAAAATGCTGTTCCTTTTTCTTGAAGGACATTCCTTTCAGTATTTTTTTTTTATTATTAGGATGGTGATCAGCGATACAGAGTCTAGTTAGAGGCCTGTAGCTAGCGGTGTCCCCCAGGGGTCAGTCCTTGGTCCAGTCCTGTTCAATTTATTCATCAATGACCTGGATGAAGGCGCAGAGTGCTCCCTCAGCAAGTTTGCTGATGATACCAAACTGGGAAGAGTAGCTGATACCCCAGAGGGCTGCGCTGCCATCCAGAGGGACCTGGACAGACTGGACAACTGGGCGGTGAAAAACCTCATGCAATTCAACAAGGCCAAGTGCAAGGTCCTGCACCTGGGGAGGAATAACCCCAGACACCAGTACAGGCTGGGGACTGACCTTCTGGAGAGCAGCTCTGCAGAGAGGGCCCTGGGCGTCATGGTCCCTCTCTGGACTACGGAGGTGGACAACATGAGGCAGCAGTGTGCCCTTGTGGCCAAGAAGGCCAAATGGGATCCTGGGGTGCATTAAGAAGAGCGTCTCCAGCAGGTCGAGGGAGGTGATCCTGCCCCTCTACTCAGTCCTGGTGAGGCCACATCTGGAGCACTGTGTCCAATTCTGGGCTTCACAGTACAAGAGGGATGTGGAGCTGCTGGAGAGAGTCCAGCGCAGGGCCACAAGGATGATCAGGGGCCTGGAACATCTGCCCTATGAGGAGAGGCTGAGGGAGCTGGGCCTGTTCAGCCTGGAGAAGAGAAGGCTGAGAGGGGACCTGATCAGTGTCTATAAGTACCTCAAGGGAGGCAGTGAGGAGGATGGTGCTGGCCTCTTTTCAGTGGTGACCACCGACAGAACTAGATGAAACAGACAGAAACTGAAGCATCAAAAGTTCCACAGGAACTTAAGGAAAAAATTTTTAACAGTGAGGATGACAGAGCACTGAAACAGGCTGCCCAGAGAGGTTGTGGAGTCTCCTTCTCTGGAGATCTTCAAAACCCGCTTGGACGCAGTCCTGTGCCACGTGCTCTAAGTGACCCTGCGTGTGCAGGGCGGCTGGACTAGATGACCTCTAGAGGTCCCTTCCAACCTTAAACATTCTGTGATTCTATTATTTATTCTAGAGACAACAGCCTAGACTTTTGATTTACAGACTCTGGATTTTTTGCGGGGAGTAGAGGGGGAGGAAGATAAAAAGTTATTGTGCCAAACTTGAGGAGCTGGGTTTTGCCTCAAGGAGGAAGTATGCATGTTTTCATTTTTTGGAAGTGTTCTTTTTTGTGTCAGAACCCTGCCAACTCCATGGTTAGACTTTCTCTATAGATTAGCAGCTGTTTTCAACTGCATGAAGGAGTTTTTGTTCACAAATGTTGAAGGAAGGCGGTTTTTCAGTCACATACCCAAAACATCATGAAAGTCAGGATTTTCATGCATGACAAATAGGATTTGCTACATACTACTTACCTTCAACTATTTAGAGATGCCAACAAAATCCACACCACACAGGGCAATCTAGCTATCAATGCATAGTCCAACTTTTTTTAAACAAAAGCATCCAATAAGCATTTACAAATAATGCACATGCTCCCATGCTCAGAAAGAGGTCACAAATCATTTGGGAAAAAAAGAAAAAGAACTAAAGACAGACTCAATCTGCAATAAATATTTTTTGTAATAATCCATTGAAACAGAATTACTTCTGGAAAGATTGTTCTGCATAAGCTAGTCAGCAAATCATGTACTTTTAAGGAACATATTAGGTCTGTAAGTGGTGCATAGAAAAAATGATAATTCAGCACTATAAAGTAATTTCAGGACATGGTTTTAAACATATGGTGTTCAGCAGGACATCTAAACACCCATCCAATTCTAAAACATGCTTTATTGTCCAAATAGTACTAAGATTTAAGCTGGCTCATAAGTGTCAAGCAATCGATTCTTGCAGACACAGCTTCAAAAAAATGCTCCCGTTTTGTCTGGATGAACTGGAAATGAGTTATTTCATTAGCAGAATTATTATTTTGGGATGAACTCCAGAACATTAAAGCTTTACGTTTAACCTCCATTACAGTCCAGAATTGAATTAACCTCTCCTTCTCACATAAAAGTAGCTAATGCACTTTCCTTGTAAAATGCAAATGTCCTTACATTTTGTTTCAGGCAAAGCACTTAGAAAAATTCAATGAAATTATGGTTCATAAAATTTCAGTGCATTCAATTAAAATACAACATTTTAAGATAATTAGTTTATTTTCTTTGTTATCATTGAATACTGTTACTGGGAAAAATAAGTACTCCTGAGTCAGATGGTAAAGGATCAGATTAGTATCAATTCAGGGCAGAAGCTATTCTGCAATGTATCATTTTCAAAGTGCTGTGTCCTATGTGGGTAAGACGATCAATAAGGATGTTACTTTTTCTAAAATCTCAAGAATATTTTTGAAATCCCTTGGGGAATTCTTTTTTCATAATGCCCATTCTGAATTATAAAGTGAAATAAAACATAAATTTTGCTGAAAGCAGGTTGAACTGAAACCACAAATCATGTGAGTGGCTCTATCCTAAAGCCTATTATCTCCAAATCATACAGGGTGGGGTTGTCTGTAGTCTCAGTTTGCCATGTTTCTCAGATGTTTAATTAATACTTACGAGTTGAAAGCAGGTTTTGGCAATTGCAAGATTTGTTTTTGTTCTAAAAGAGAACAGAAGATTTCTACATTTTCTGCAAGGAAAAACTCTGGAAAAATACATGCGAGTTATATATTGCATTATTCATTTTAATACTTAGCTATTTCTTTAAAATACAAAATAAAACATGCTAGATAAAATAACAAAAAATCCATTCTATAAATCCTGAAATAGAGGGGTTTTTTTTCAGTAGAAAATTTATAAAAGTTTTTTCTGGGATGCAGTTCTGCTGGAAAAAACATCTGATTTTGCAGTCTTTCAGTTTTGATCAACCACATACTTGAACATCACAATTCTAGGTTCAAACATCAACAGTGAAGTTGACCCTGTTCAAGGTATGATGAACCTGGCCACAAGATCTTCTCAGCTGAAAAGATCCAGCAGATAAGGAAAAGATCCAGCAGATGAGTAGCTGAGGGGAAGAGACAATGATGAATGTAAGTATAAAATCATATGATAGCATATACTGATGCACCATAGATGTATCATGGTCATAGATGTAGCTGTAGATACTACAGTTAACTGTGAAAAGAAGACAAAATACCTAGCAGCTGTGAATAAGAAGACTGACTAACTCCAAGACACATCAATGTTTATCAGCCACTGTGATATCTCAGTGCTTACATGACTGTGACTAAGGGACCCCTTTGCTAAGACTTTGCTCGTGACAAAGCTATTGGAACTACAGAGGAAGATCCTTGCACTAGGGGGTGGCTTCAGCTGGACACAGACCAGACCCAGAATTCAAATTGTTAGGAAGAATATGAAAATATCCATTTGCAGAAGCTTGGGATAACATTCTTATTAGTAGATCCTGAAGCCACAAGAAGGCTGCACAGGGCATTGCAAAACTATGTTAAATATTGAACAGCATAATTCATTTTTATATTATGTCAGAAGCATATCCATCTGGTAAAGCTAAGGGGAGACTTCTGCAGGAACCCTTTATACTTCCAAACACATTTTTCAATTGATGAGACATCTCACAGCATGAGAATGTTGCTTTCTGACCACCTCTCACCTGTCTTTTAGTATCCAGAAGACTCTACAGGTAACCACTGCCCCAAGAGTTCAAGGTAGAAGGTGTCTCAGACTGCCAGTTGCATCCGGCTGACAAGAATCCCACATCAAGAACAACCCACATTATCGAGGATCATCACAGTCCCACAACAGTATGCAGCCTTATCCTATGTGAGGCTCTGAATATCCACAACCTTCACATATCAGAGATACTGCAGCTCCTCAAAGCTCCAGAGTTGTGGAGATCCTAGAAACTTAAGCAAATGGCTTACACCAACAGTTGAAAAGAGGGGACATACAAGAGAAAGGCAGGCAAATAGGAATTCACAGTTATTCTGTATAATCTGTTCTTAGAAATGAACAGTTCCATATTTTCTCTCTCTTTTCACTTATTTAAGTACACTTGCTGAAAAGACCCAAATTAAACCAGAGGAATATGATAGTGAAAAGTTGTATGTTGACATACATTAAAAAGTAGCTAAGAAATGTTTAAGTGACTATTCAGAAGTTGCTCACAGTCAATAATATGGATTATCAGTAGCATCAGAAAGAAAATGGATAAAGAGGAAGAGTACAGGAAAAAGCTATCAGAAAAAAACAAACAAACAAAACCAACAAAGCAATTTTTTTGGAGATTGACAGATTCATCCACCTATACAGCAGATAATTAAAATAATATTTTCACATTTTCTTTTATCCTTTTCAGGTTTTTCCCTGACATTAAAATACACCCCTTACAGTTCTGACAAGACATTTAAATCAGTCAGGCTGTAATGTTTAATTGTTTGTTTTCTCATAGGTGTCTTTTGCACTTGTTTTGGGCCTTTCATTGGAGGTAGCTTTCAATTATAAGCAAAGACACAGATCCTTGTTTAGATAGACCTTACACTGTCCGCAAATTCTGGAATTTCACAACCAGACAGACTCTTTAAAAGCTTTTATGAGAAAATATGGTTTAGGACAGAGACAGCTGGTATTTAAATTGTCCATGTGAGAGAAATTATTCTTATTCATTCACCAGATGCTTTATTCATATATAGATTTTTAAATTAATGATTCCATAATACTTGCAGCTATGTAATCCTAAAATCCACACACTTTGTTCAATGACCTTAACAAGCACTGTCGTCTTTTTCTTTTATTATTTATTTCTTACAACTAGTGCAGCAAATATTGGCAACTGCCATTTTGATCAAACATAACAGATGAAGGAAAAAAACAGCCAGTGTCCACTAACAAAATAAGTTGAGTTCATCAAACTGTTATTTCTGCCCGTATTCTAAGCTCAGGCTCCAAAACCATTCAACTATGAAAATCATATCTGTTGTACCATGCTGCATTTACCCTTATTTCTTGCAGACTGCTCTGCGGATATGTTTTAAAAAACAGCAGCCAAGAGCCAGAGGTATCTTAAGAGACAGGGAAATACCTTTTGTACCTGCTAGCATAAAATGGGACAAGAATGGGATATTTTCTGCTTCATTTTATTTTTATGGTTTTCTGGGCTTTCTGTGTGGTCTTAAAATTGTTCAAAGGCAAAAAAAAAACATTTTAAAATAGTTCAAGGATCACAGATAATTCACTCTATTAAAAAAACCCATGGCTATAGAGCCCTTAATATTTTCATTTTAGATCACTTCAGAGCTTGAGAAACAGCAAGACTGCTCAGGCGGCTCCTAAGAAGCGAGAGGCACAGGGCAGCCACAGATACATCACGCCACAGAGCAAGACATCCCAATAACATGGGGATGAAAACAGTCTTCTGGACAACCAGCGGTCACGGCAGCAGTCCCATGCCAGTGAGCACTGAGTCAAGTTCAACCTTTGACCAAGTCTTTCACTGCTTTTCCAAGCTATTCCATGAATAAAAGTGGTAAAAATAAGCTTTTGCAGAGCATTCAAACTGAGAGCTGAGATACTAGAATGAGCCATGCTTGCCAAGTACCTGCTTTCATCATTAAACGCGTATGAACCTTCAGTCCGAGACACTGTGGTTCTTGCTCAGCTAACTGAATACTTATTTTCCCCAAAAACCTTTCCAAATATTTGGAAAATCCAACACATCAGCTAATTTCCAACTCTGCAGCAAGGTCTTAATGAAGAAGAGTAACTCCAGTTTTTTTTTTTTTTTTTTTTTTTGTAAACGAGCCAGATAAGCTTAAAACACAGGCCAAAGACACCTCATGCCTAACATTTCCATAGCAACCTCACCCTAGCCCTACCTGGGCAAGGCAGTAGGTCACATTCAGGAGGAGAGAACAGCCAGACCATGACCGGAGGGTTTCTGGGCCCATCCAACGCAGTGGTCTCTCACGCACACGGGGCACGTCCACAGCATGCAGATCGGGCAGCCTCTGGCAGCTGCTGGCTCTGCTGCAGAAAACACACTAAGTTGATTTTTAAGTGAATTCTCCCTCCTCATATTGCTTTTTCAAATCACTTTATTTCTAATCCAGTAGAGACTTAAAGTATACTTTAACTGCATCAATCCACTCAAACCAAAGCAACTTGGTTAAATAAGTAGTACAGAAAATATTTAACAAGTACATCTACTTCATAAACCTTTCTGTGCATGTCAGGCTGTTAAGAGTTACAGTGATAGCCAGAAGCTTCTACAAGAACAGCTTGTGGTTACTTATAAGATCAGAGTGAAAATACGCTTTAAACAATTACACTCTGGAATATCACAATATAAGCGCCCCTCCATAACCTAGGTCTTTACAGCAGCTTGAAAAAGTAACTCTGCTAAAATAACTTTTTTTACACTCAGCCTGAATCTAACTGTACAGTTGATGTCCATATGCCACAGTTCTGGGCATTGTGACCCAAGAGAGGAACCAAAGGGTTGTTAACAGATAAACATCATGTCCCCCCCCTATAATGCAATGAGCTCTGTTCTCTGCTCCAGTTTCCCCATCTGCAACAGCAGTAATATTCACTTACCTAATGCACAGATATGCTAGGAGGATCAGTCAATATTAAACTACTCAAACTACAAATCATATTGAAATACTGAAAGTGTTATTCTTAAACTGTTGATATTATCATCAGTATATTTGGATATGATTTCTTTTTTTTATGTTTCCGACATTTGCTTCTCAAATTTTATAAAAGCTTGTAAACAATGAAAAACTATTTACTGTCAGGCTATGCTACACACTTCCATGAGATTATCTGGGCACTACCATACTCTTCAGGTTTGTTGAAGTCATTACCATTTAATAAATTCATTGGACTGCTTTGGATCAGAACATTCTAGAGAACTACATTTTCATCTTACTTAGTATTCCCTCCGTGGTGAAGAAATACTTTGATATCATTATAACAATAGCAACTTCAGCTCTTTGAACGAAAAAGCAGGAAGTTCCAGCTCTCTGCAGTGGTCACTGCCCTGTTACTTTGGTTAAATGCATACCTCTAGAGAACTACAACAGCTTCAGCAGCTGGACGCAAAAAAAAAGTGATCTCTGATCTGATGCTCCCGAGTCAGACTATTTTACACACAGTGAAAATTGTCTGCAGATAATAAAAAGGAGAAATAATCACTTTGCAGAGATGGTTATCTTAGATGTTTTGGCAGACAGGTCCATTATATTCATGTGCTTTGGAAAGGCTTTGAATATCGACATAAAATAGCCAAGCTTCATTATTTCTTTGGTTGCAAAAATCCAGGACTCTCAAAACCAGGAGTTGCTGTCACAGTCATCAGGCCTCCATTTAATGCAAAGATGTGCACCTGTACTTTCACACAGCTCACATCCCAGAAAATCCTATGCTGTAAAACCCAGACATTCATACTGAAACAGTCACAGCACATTTAGAGTTTAGATGGAGGCATCTGATCAAAAATTGACATTCAGAATGCCAAAGCCCTTGGATCTGTGGCATTTCCTCTTGTATATGAGTAAAGGCTTTTCTTACCTATGCAAATGGACAGCATAGGGGTCCAACCAGAAGCATGTTGATTTATACAAATTAAATATCTGAACCTCTTATTTTCAAAGTTTCTACTTCAATGAGATTTATTTCACACAATCATAAATTAAATATTTTAGCCATCTAATTAAATAGTAAAGTCATCTAATCCAAAACTGTGATCAACCGACTGTTTTGCATATATCTACATACACAAGTTTTCTTTGTATCACCTCACATATATTTAAAAGCAGAGGATATAATATCTGCTAAGATCTTGATTTGGAAGACAGATCAAGTCCTCAGACACATAACCCGGCTAATTTACAAGTGAGGGAACATACACAAAGTATCTACATGATTCCTATAGGATTTAGAAGCATAGAATCATAGAATCCTTAAGGTTGGAAGGGACCTCTAGGGATCATCCAGCCGCCCTGCACACGCAGGGTCACCTAGAGCACGTGGCACAGGGCTGCGTCCAAGCAGGCCTTGAATATCTCCAGAGACGGAAACTCCACAGCCTCTCTGGACAGCCTGTTCCAGTGCTCCTTGACCTTCACTGCTAACAAATTTGCCTCGTTCTTTGGTCTCCAGTCCTGAAGCATGAAGGTCTCATAAATCTTAGAGTTTTTATGCTAGTTGCTCATATATTCACAGTTCAGACGCATGCTTAACCTACAAACAGAAAATATCTGACAATCTTTGTCTACATGTAATCAGGAAACATACAGATGATATGTAATTATGTCTTCAGCAGCGACATGGACAGATTATCTGTATCTCTAGAGCCTATCAAATTAAGAGTCTTCTATTAACTATTCTGCATACCACCAACTGTGCTACCCTGGCAATCTTGTTACAGTACATTCTCATATCACAAAAGGGATTGATAAGCAAAGAACAAATCTATCGCTATGACTAAAAAATCTGTTTTATTTTGATGGATAACACTTAAAGAATGCCAGTAAAAATACAAACAAGCTACCATGCTCCAGAATATAGTTTGTGTTTATTCATCCATAAAAAGCCATCATGTTTGAATTAATGACTGCCCATTTATTTTGAAACTTGGTATCTGTAGAAGTCCTTATTTGCCCCTCAGAAACAGTTGAACACCATCATGGGTGCTTGGCATTAGGGCACTACAACTACTTACATAAAGGAGCTCACATATTAGGCAGATGGGATCAGAAGGATATAGACACCTATGGGAAGGTGGTGTTCTTCCATTGTTACTATGACTGGTCACGCTGCATGCCTATTTAAAGAACAGCTGTAATGAGAGGTCCTAATTGACCTCCCAAATATTAATCTGAGTAGCTGTGTGAGAGAGACTAAAACACTTTCTCTGGCTGGAAATCAAGCACTGGAATAAAAAATTCACCACAATATACTGTCCTATATGGGAGCTTGCGAAAAGACTTGCTAGCTTTCAAAGCATTAGCTACTTCCCAACCTTACTATACCTGCAATCGAGATCACTAACAGATGATTTCAGCTAAATTATGGTTCTTTTGCATTCAATGACTCCAAAAATAAGATTGCTCACAGCAGTTTTCTAAACAAGCAACAACAAAAAAATCAATCTATAAAAAGCGCTGAAGTAGTTGGCAATGAGTCATCCTAGAAGCATCGTTTTAGGACATCTACATACTGAGTTGGTAATTATAAAAATGTTGATGGGTCCAATCAAAACAGCTGGAACATTAAATATGAAACCTCACAACAAACTCTTGCAGACCAGTGATTCAGTGAATCATTCTGAGTGGAAGCACCTCTGAGAAGTCATGATCTCTTGTAGATAATTCATGAAAAGAAAAGGCCAAATTTATAAATCTGTTCATCATAAATTATTCATCCCCATTTTGGAGGTATGAAGTATAAAATTAAGTGTTTAGTTTTGATTAAGTGAGAACCTGAACATCATAAATACAGTATTTGACTCAGTAGATCCTAGGAAGTTAATCGCTTTTGGGGGGAGGGGGAGGGGAAAAAAAAAGAGAATAAACTTTCCTTTCTATTGCTCCTGAAATTTGATTAGCTGTTTGCAGAGTGAATATGTACACAGAGCCAGATCCCCAAAGATGCTGAGCTTGTACAACTCCCACCACCTTCAGCATTGGTTACTCAGCACAAGTTCAGCTGCAAAATGCCATCTCAAAGTTCTAAATTTGGGATTTTTTTTTTTATGGGAAAAGCTCTTCAAATTAGAGAAAGCACTGATGAATGGTAGCAAAATGGAATTGGAAATTCCACTAACAATCCCTACACTTCCCAGTCTTCACTTTCCAAGGCATCTTTGAGACTGATCAAACTAGATACTAACAAAATCACTCAAGTTCTGCACACATTAATTACTGAGAAAAGTACTCACATGTTTTTTTCTTTTTAATCTCTTTCAGATGTGGCAGAACTTTCAGGGTTTTTTTTTTCTCCAAGGAATTATGAACCAGTATTCCCTGACAAAATTCACATTACAGTCATTTTTTCTTTTAATAATTTTTAAAGTTGTGTGTACATTACATTGTTCCCTTGTGAATACAATTTCCTAATTGTTGTCATACAAAGGCAAGGTAAGCAAGGGAGAAAGCAAAAGCTTGCAAAGAAGCACATAATTCTGAACAGAACTGAGTACAGAGAAAATCCGTGGAACATGAGGTCCGAGCACAGCAGTGTTTTAAAAGCTATATTGCAAGTATTGCCTCTCTGAACCCACAACAGAATTGTGAGGACACTCAATCTATAGCACAGAAAAAAAAGGGATGTAGTCACGCACACCCAGATTTGCTGCAAACCCCATGGTTGGGACGAGGCCAAGGTCAAGGGGAGGTTTGGGGCTGTTCATTTAATTAGGACTAGCTTCTTTGTTCCTTTTTGAGACTGAATCACTTTTTTCACTTACTAGTACTCCTGGGGACCCATATATATTGCATGAGGCTGCAAAAGTGCAGCCCATGAGCATGAGATATTACGACTCCCATTGTCAGGGAACATCACCACTTCCATGGAAAGGAGAAGCTTGCCATCCTTTCCAGCCTCTCTAGGCTATCCTTCCCAGCCTCCCACCCCGTTCCCCTGCCACCAGGTGCTTTCACAACCCTTTTTAGCTGTTCAAAACTAAAAGGAAACTTTCCCAGGGTTATAATATTTAGACATGAGATTGATGTGCCTTATCACCCTGGGCTTGGGAATATTAAAATATGACAAAAAATGAAGCATTTTCTTTCAAAATTATTTTAAAATATTATATCTCCCAAAAGAGAGGCTGTGGACCCTCATTTATTTCACTTATTAGTCAATCTACAGCTTTTCCGCAGGAGGGAAAAGTCATCTTTCCTCAGCCTTTTGAGAGTGAAAGAGCTGTAACTAATTCACTGCCAAATGTTCCAGTCTCAAAACGGGCACACTTTTGCGGACTGGTTGTTTTGCCAACATCACACACACATTTTTAGCAGTAAAAATTAATTCCTGCGTTCTAGCTTTCCACAACACCAATTCATAACCCAGCAGTTTAGGAAGTAAATTTAAAGCCTATCTCCTGTCAAAAGCAAACAGATTTTTACCCTTACCCTGTGACTTTGGCATCTCTCCAGTCTAGATCCACATTTAGGAACAATATTAATTTCTGTTTCTCAGTTGCAGCTGTGCAGGGATTCAAAAAAGTCATTTTTCTACCCTGGCAGGATAGCGCACATTTTTTAATTTGTCACTAGATTAAGTTAATGACCAAGTACTGAAAATATTCCTTGGAATGACCTAGAGTCCAAATGGAAAATGGTGGTGCACAGTCTCCTTGTGCCAGAGCTATTTCTCATCATTTTTTTCTAGAGTGATGGTCATGCCTGTCAGATGCTGCAGGAGAGACACATACCTAGCTCTGCCTGCATTTCACAGGAGAGGTGTGAGCAGCCTGAGCCTTGGTTCTACATTGCTTAATGAAAATTTAAGTAGGTTAAGTGTAAGCCTTTCTGTAGTTTGGGAAAAGAAGGATTTCTGCCCACCTGAGGGCAATAAGTAGCAGCATCTTCACATTTCACCCAGCCCTACAAACATAATCCACATTTTGCTTGCAAAGCACGTTGCTGAAGCAATAGGAAATACATCCCATGCAAGAAGACTTTCCAAACAAGATAGCAGTAAAACCATTGTAGGCTCACAGAGTGTTGTGCAGCTGGCTCTACATGCTGAAATTTAAAAGCGGTCCTGAAACGAACACCGACTGCACCCTCAGTCTGTCACAAGGTAGGTAGCAAGGGTAATTGAACATCTGCTAGAGTTTGGCCCCATAGTTAATTCTAATTGGGTTCTTTCTCTCTCTGCACCTGAATTGATAGCGGGTATTTGGTCTAAGCACAGTTTTAAACATTTCTGATGGTTCTGGCACATCCTTTTATGAGGCACCAGATGTGCAGGTCTTGAAATAGCTGTTACCAGCTTATACCTATAGGGAAATCAGTGGGCACTTAGTTAAAAATAAAATAAAGAACTTGTTTTTATTGTGATTATTAAAAAAAAAAGGCATTAAGAAATGGGTTAACCAGGAGAAAGGAGAAAGAAGATTTCTTGAAGTTTCACAGTCATCTGGGCATTGGGACATTGCTAAATGCATAGCTACATCAGCACATCATATTTCATTTAAATGTCAATATTTGATTTTGAAGTGTCCATCCCAACCCCACTCCTACCATACTACTTTCCAAAAATTATTAGGAAAAAAAAATGTTTTCCCCAAAACTATGCTTTTCGTCACAAGCGCATGGGGCAATAGCAGCCCATGGGTTGTGTGGTGCAGTGCTCAGGCCAAAGGAAGGCAATGATCGTCTGCTCCCTTTCTGCCCGATTTCTTCCTGACTCCCTTATCAGCATCTTCCCTAGTCAGTTCAGCACAACTCTAATTATAGGACTGAGGGGAACAGCCATTGGGAAAGTGATACTTTATTTTTATACCTGCTGCCAGTAGTTTGCTACTCACGTTGCTCCAGGAAAGGGGGAAAAAAATTGTTTACAAATGTATCATTATACAGCAGATCTTAAATTGCACAACTATTAGCTGTAAGTATTGACTATTGTCAGAGCTCTGCTGCTACCCGTGAAAAGGTCAGGCCTTTTCATTTGTGTTCTTTTTATGTGAGGAATACCAAATAATAAAACACACAATTTATTGGGCTGCTGAGATTTTACCGCCCGGACTCATGGAAAAGTCACCAGATATTATTACATGAACAAGGTGATTTCTTTTTTTTTTTTTTTTTTAATGCTACCCAGATAGCACCCAAAATGAATAGTCTATATTTTCTAGGTAAGTATGATGCAACCAGTTACATCTTATGAGTTTCTCATGCTTCAGTCTTTAGGACAGAAATAGGGGATGTGATGTTTTCTCTCAGAGGGCCTTATAGAAATGACACCTCCTTGGTAGCTACTGAGCTGACCAACAACCCTTTCCTTACACTGGAATGCAAGGCTGGAATGAAAGGCCTTCATTGTCTGGTAAAGCCAATGCTTTTCAAGCACCGAGTTCCCATTTTAAGGATTCATATCCAAATATAGATGTCTGAAGGAAAACAATTTGACCTTAGGATTGCTCAATTTCAAATTGGGCCCCACATTCAGTGCTTTTATAAACCAGTCCATTTCTTCAAATTTCCGTAATTAGCTACAAGAAATTTTGGCATGCCTAGATCCATTTATACAGCCTCACAATTTTGAAATATGTCAGGCATTTTTCTGAAGCTTAATTTTGTGTTGTCACAGCAAGTACGTTATCTTCCTCCAAAATAACCACAGAAGTTGATATTGCTTTCGCACTGTAAACCTGTCTAGCTTCTACCAGTCCCTTTTGTGTCTTCCCCCTGAAAGAATCTAAACAATCTAGTTTTAGTTTAGCACAAGTGCTAATTAAGTATTTTAAAAAATCCTATTAGGAAAGCACAATAAGAAGCCAGGTCCAGCCTTAGAAATCTCTCTGACAAATATCCCAAACATTTATATCACAGTACTGAGGAAGGGAGAGCTTAGAGAGCATCACACCCCAAACACATGCACTTTACATGTGCTTTATTAACCACTTAAGTTGGATGCTAGCGTGGGACCTCTGCAGCACAAGTCCCTTCTACTCACTGAAGTTGCGGTGTGGGCATCATGGCTTACTTGGAACCTCTAGGCATCTCTCAGGAATGGCGTGAGATTAGCTGATCCAGCCTGAAGGGGACAGAATGGCGTGTAGCACCTATCAATTTCTATACTCTTACTATCCTGATATAGGATACATTTATAAAGCAAATAAGAATTCCTGCCAAGAGTTAATTCTTAAACAGTTTTGAATAAGACTTAAGATTTGTGCTTCAGGTTAACATTAAGGATGTGTATTTCTTCCAAACAGCAAGGACAGAGTTTCATTCACCCTTCCAAAGGGACCTCCCTCCCAAAGGGCCACGCTTGAGAAGGATGATCAGAGAGACTGCACTTCTGATCCGGGATGACCATTCCAGCACTGTGTATCTGTACAGAAATGTCTGGGTATGAATTGTTTTTCTGTGGGCACACACAGAAAAACAACTAACTTTTTTTTTTCCCATTTTGAAATGTTTTCAGATATTAATACATACTTTACATGTGGGAAATAATAAATAATGAGAAATAATGAAACTAGTTTAAATGTGGGAAATAATAAAACCAGTCTCTCCAAACATTCATACACACTCTCACACTTATACATATATACTTACAAACAATATCTCTCTGTGCATGACACAAAAGCACGATTATTTTGTTATCAAATATAAATTAACATTGCTCCTGAGTTAAATGAATTGAACTTCAAAGGCCCTGAACACAGATTTAATCATTATAGCTGGGGGTTGATGACAACGGCATCAAACATGTCTCCCTTGAAAGAGCAAACAATACTCCAGTCTTCTGCTTCAGTAGGCAAAGTTTCACTCAATGACATTTTCGATCTGGAAGAATGTGAAGAAACTGATATTGTGCACTTTCAGATGACTGCACATCTTGCTTGCTTTTACTTAAATTTTACCTGGAATAATTTTCAATTTTCATTCCTTCAGCAAATTCAAACCATTGTTTCTTTGTCACTTCCACCAATGTTAGGAATGTTGAATAAAAACAATGTATACCCTGATGTTTAGCAGCCATTGAATACTGGTCATCCATTTGCGGTTCTGATCAATAGCTTTCACATTTGCTTGTTAGAACAAGAAACAGCGCAATAGTGAATTCCACTTCTAAAAGTGAAAAATGAAGTTATCTAGCCAGGTTTTTAGTGCTTTGTATCTGCTGGATACACTCTAGTTGTTTCTAGAAAAATAACAGACATAAAATTCAGGAGAGCTCAAACACATCTCAGTGCATGCCTGTGTACTTTTGAACCTATTTTCCAAAACTTACATCTTCATCCACTTAATTCTTCAACACTGGAAACTGGATAAACAATGAGTCTATATATAACACAGTAGGATATGACATTTCTATTTTCATTTAAGTTTTTGGGTAGTTTTAAAATTCCTTCCCCCACTTTTTATTTTCTTCTCTCTGGAAAATTTGGAATTAACCAAGGTTTTAAACACAGTGTAAAATTCAACTGGCATTTTTGTAGTAAACTAAAAAACTGTAAAATGAATATATCACTTCTTCATATAGATATTGCATAATGACACAGAAATTAAAAACAAACAAAAATATCTGCAGGCACCTGTGAATATGGGGGAAAAAAAATCAGGTATATATTCTCTCAATTGCTTTGGTAGCAGACAATAAAGGAAGCATATGAAGCAGAGTGCAAAGACTAATGAGACTTCAGGCCTGCCTACTACACCGATGGCTCCATGTATATCAGAAAGCCAGGCATTACACTGAACACAAATCTATCCCCTGAGAAACGATGACAGATGTTAGTTACATCGCTTAAAGACATACTGAACAGCTCCCAACTATCACACTGATGAGATTGATAAGTATAAAAATCAATATAAAACAGCAACAGCATATACATGCACGGAATGGAAGGTCACATAATGAAGGCAAAAGAGACCTAATTTTAGAAATATACAAAGCATTTTCTTCTATTGCTAAAAATTTTAATCTTCACTTCCAGAAACTATTGACAAAGGGTAAATATTTCCCCCACACATCTATCCATACAACGGAAAAAATAATTGAGACAGTCACAGCTGGAGATAACGGCAATTACTCTTCACCTGAAATAAATATTTCCTTTTCCTCACTATTCATGAACTCCCTTACAACATTTATGCCTATTTTTGGAGGATGGAGGTAAAAATTAATTCCAAGGACAAAACTTTAAGTATTTGAATTTTTGTTGTTTGATTTAGCTATCTTAATTTCACTGGAGTCTGAACCTTTGGTTGACTGTCAGGAATTGCAGGTGTATTAAGACTGTAGGCTAAGAACTAAAAGAAGCTTAAGAGCAGAAAGCACCAGAAATTGGGTGTGATAATATTTGGAAAATAAAGACTATCAGTTGTGATTCATACATCTCTCAAGTAGTGTTTTATGGAGTTTAGGTGCAATTACATTGAGAAGAGTTTCACAGAAAAAAATTACTTTTGAATTACAATACTAGGGAAGCAAATGCATTAAGGCTCCTATTTTTTTAACAGTTTTAAAAATCCACATTGTTGCATTTATTATGCTCTCAGGGTGGGTTTTCTGTTTAGTTTTTGTGTTTTGCAGTTCTACAGAAAATAGATGTTTATCCTACTGTATCTCTGAATTCAGTTAAGTAACTTAAAAGTAGAATGACACAAAACATTAGGGAGGCCCATTCTTCTTTTGTAGAAAGTATATATCCCTCACAACCAACAAAAGGTTCCCCTTTACTACTAAATTCTGGAGAAAAAAAAAAAAAAAAAACATGAGAAATCATATGCAGATAGCACTTCTGCTATCAGAAATAGCCTCATTTCTTTTTCTCTGGGGGACCACATTACCACATCTGCACATATGAGCCCATCCCCCAACTTTGGCAAACAACTATTTTTTTCAGTGTGCAGAAGGGCCTTGCTATGAAGTTACACATGTGTACATATGTGGTGCACACACAAGGCGCTTATGCACACACATCACAATAAGGGAAAAAAATGACACCCAGGAGAAAGAAATAGCAACTTTTTGTCTCAGGGGATCCTGCATTTCTCTTTTTTCTTTTTGTGATAGCAAATGAAATGAAAAGCCTGGCTTTTAAGGAGTACAACTCACAATGAGTACAACTCATTAATACCAGAACCTAATATGCTAAGTACTGTTAGACCATCTAGCCCATTATATCAGAAAGAAAGTTAAACCAAATATGGAGTCTGAAATAAAAATCTATGACCTTTGTTAGTTGGTAGGTTTCTTGCTGACTTCATTTTGCTATTCTGCTTTTCCTACATTTTGCAGAAGCCAAATAAATAAATAAATAAATAAAAGCCTGTGACAAAAGGTATGACACAACAGGGTGATTACATAGTACCATCTAGAGCCTGTGACTGTTAGAACATCTCTCCAAGTAAGGAAAACCTTGCCTGGAGTCTTGCTAGGGTCTGTGTGAGGATAAAAAGAAATCCTCTATTTCTGCAAGGGTCACAGAGAAAATGCATGATGGAAACCAGGTCTCGAATCTTTGCATCTTTTACCCGCTTATGCAGCCCATAGTGCTGCTTTTTCATATATGTCACTTTTGGGATGCTTTGTTATGCTTTGGCTGATCCAGTGGATGAAAAATGGATCAATGGCTATAATGGAATATTTCACTTAATCATCCCGGCATGTTGGGTTCTTTGGCATGTCAGTACCTCCTGAGAGCACAATTTTTAGCAGTCACTGCAGACAAGCTCACAGCATGTAGCTAACATCTCAAGAGTCCTCTCAACATGACTAACTGTTCACAGCATTTGAACTTTTGAGCACTGCCATCCATGGCCACAATCACAAGGAGGGCAGGCAAATACAAAGCCATCTTCAAGGATGTCAGGTCCTCCTGCTCTTCATGAATCAATCATTCAGACTCCCCTTTCAAATCCCATCTCAAAAATACCTAAAACATGAATCCTATTTAATTACAAATGCTCTCACTCATTCATTATACCAGCTGGCTCCAACTTGGAAAGCCTATTCCT